>NC_081361.1:100133384-100733384 GCF_030684315.1 Stegostoma tigrinum
GTGTGTGTGTGTGTTTTTGTGTGTGTGTGTGTGTGTGTGTGTGTTGGGCAGGAGTGTGTGTTTGTGTGTGTGTGTTGTGTGTGTGTGTGTGTGTGTGTGTGTGTGTGTGTGTGTTGGGCAGGAGTGTGTGTTTGTGTGTGTGTGTTGTGTGTGTGTGTGTGTGTGTGTGTGTGTGTGTGTGTTGGGCAGGAGTGTGTGTGTGTGTGTGTGTGTGTGTGTGTGTGTGTGTGTTGGGCAAGAGAGTGTGTGTGTGTGTGTTGGGCAGGAGTGTGTGTGTGTGTCTGTGCGTGTGTGTGTGTTGGTGGGTAGCATGTGTGTGTGTGACTGTGTGTGTGTGTGTGTGTGTGTGTGTGTGTGTTGGGCAGGTGTGTGTGTGTGTGTGTGTGTGTGTGTTGGGCAGGTGTGTGTGTGTGTGTTGGGCAGGAGTGTGTGTGTGTGTCATGTGTGTGTGTTGGGCAGGAGTGTGTGTGTGTGTCGTGTGTGTGTGTTGGGCAGGAGTGTGTGTGTGTGTCGTGTGTGTGTGTTGTGTGTGTCGTGTGTGTGTGTGTGTGTGTGTGTTGGCGGGTAGCGTGTGTGTGCGTGTGAGTGTGTGTGTGTGTGTGAGTGTGTGTGTGTGTGTTGGCGGGTAGCGTGTGTGTGCATGTGTGTGTGTGTGAGTGTGTGTGTCTGTGTGTTGGCGGGTAGCGTGTGTGTGCATGTGTGTGTGTGTGTGTGTGTGAGTGTGTGTGTCTGTGTGTTGGGCAGGAGTGTGTGTGTGTGTGTGTGTTGTGTGTGTCTGTGTGTGTGTGTGTGTGTGTGTGTGTGTGTGTGTGTGTGGGTGGGGAGTGTGTGGGAAGGTCGGGGGCGGTTTTGTTCGCATAGTGCCTTGCCATGTTGTGGTTTTTTTGTGAACTGGAGACTGAGTGAGTTTTTTGATTTCTCCCTTGAACCCACAGGTGATGTTAAGCTGCCCACTGAAGTGCCAGTGCCCCCAGGAGGTGCCCAGCTGTGCGCCAGGAGTCAGCCTGTCCCTGGACAGCTGTGGATGCTGCCGAGTTTGTGCCAAGCAGCTGAATGAGGATTGCAGCAAGCTGCAGCCTTGTGATCACACCAAGGGCTTACAGTGCAACTTTGGAGCAAGCCCCATCGCTCAGCAGGGCATCTGTAGAGGTAAGGCATTCCTGTGGCTCATTGAGAACTTATTAAAACCACTCGGGATGTCTCCTGCCGTTCGCTCAAATGAAAAGCAGTTCTTGTCATCTCTTAAAGCCATGTTTGGTTATGTTTTATTGTTTTTTTGGCCATCGATTGGCAGCTAGGCTTGTGAGTTAAGCAGTAAGGAATGTAATTCACTGTGTGTGGATGTTTGAGGGGAAAGTGATTCCTGAGTAATCCATTGTTCAACTCCTGTTCCTCTGGGGACCTGTGGCTTACAAATTCTACAGCTATGTACTTTGTAAACTTGCGATTTCTTGTCTGTTCTTCAATTAGCTCCTTTCTTTGTAATTAACAGAAAATCGTGCTTTTTTTGTGCTTTTACAGCGAGGTCCGAGGGCAGACCTTGTGAATACAACAGTAAAATCTATCAGAATGGGGAGATCTTTCAGCCAAACTGCAAGCATCAGTGCACCTGCATCGATGGAGCGGTCGGCTGTGCTCCACTGTGCCCACAGGAGCTCTCCCTGCCCAATGTAGGCTGCCCTAACCCACGGCTGGTTAAGGTGCCAGGCCAGTGCTGTGAGGAATGGGTCTGTGATGGAAACACGGCAGGACCAGAGGCCGTGGACACAGACGACCTCTTCAGCCAAGAGACGGTGGGGAAGCCTTGGCAAGGCGGACGACTCCACAACAATGAGCTACGGTCCCTTCTCCGCGGAGGCCTCAAAAGGCTGCCTGGTAAGTTACAGCATCTTCAAGGCCTTTCGGGCCATTCTGCCCATATTAGCTTTTGCACAGAGTTAGATCACTAGCCCGCTTTCCACTCGATCCTCTTCTCTCGAAATATTTATCCAGTTGCAACTGATTATTGAATCAGTTTCTAAAAGTGATTCAGCGAACACCAATCACAACAGCCCACTATGTGAAAACAAAACTAGCCTCCCCTCCCTCTAACCAATCCATGTTTCTTCGATGTCACCTGCTCTTATGAGCCAATGGTATAAATGTTGAACATAGCAACTGTCTTGTTGCTTACATAGCTCCATTACAGCTTACCATCAGTAAAGATAACGTTATTATATCCCATTGATCTATCTGCGGGCTGGTCATTTTCTTTGCTGATGAGTGATGACCTTTCAAGAGGTGCAAATTGCTACTGCAAACGCTAAACCTTGACCTTTCCTGAGCACTTAGCTCTCGTCCACTTCAGGAAATTAAGATTAAAAACGGCTGGAAAATCCTAATGTGCGAGCCCCTGTAGAAATTATGTCATCACTGAGCACCGTGCGAGATCCACTTCCTTCACAAAGTTGGTGAGGCTTATAAAAGCTGCCGGGGGTTACACGCGGAAGCTGATACTCTCCAATAGCCCAGCTGCAAGTGAATTTCTTGCTGACATTAACCAGAAACTGGGCACAAAAGGCCCAACAAAAACCAAGCTTGCGCATGACAAGTGAATCAAGAAGAATAGTTTGTGAAATTACTTGATTAAAACCAGAGTTGTTCGCCTGCGATGTTTCTTTCTGAATGGCCTTTGTTCCATTTTTCTTGACAGCCTGGAGTCCCAAATGCTTTGTCCAGACGACAGAATGGTCGCAGTGTTCCAGGACCTGTGGGACAGGCATCTCCACAAGGGTCACCAATGACAACCCTGACTGTAAGCTTCGAAAGGAGACCAGGCTCTGTGACGTCCGTCCCTGCAAACAGACCACCTTTCCCAGCCTGAAAGTAAGGCTCAGTCTGCTTCTGCCCTTCCCTTGCTGCTGAATGAATGACTGATCCTGCCATTGTTTTGCATTAACTTTTGGAAAACCCATGTCTTTGCTAATTATGCTTGCATTTCTTTTACTGCTCTCCATCGCAGAAAGGAAAGAAATGCGACAGGACCAAGAAATCCACCACTGCTGTCCACTTCAGCTATGCTGGCTGTGCCAGTGTGAAGCGATATCGTACCAAACACTGTGGTTCGTGTGTTGATGGACGCTGTTGTACTCCCCAGCAGACCCGAACGGTCCGTGTTCGCTTCCGTTGCGATGACGGGGAGACCTTCACCAAGAACATGATGATGATTCAGTCCTGTCGATGCCATTACAACTGCGCCCACCACAACGAAGCGTCCAATCCTTACGTCATGTTGCACAATGACATTCACAAATTCCTAGACTGACAAACTGTGTAGCGGGTGCGGAGACGGGAAGAATGAATTGTCATCATGAATTCGGGAGGAGAAAGGGACGCAGCCGAAAGGGAGAAGGCCGCTCGGCTCTTAAAGCCACGAGGTGGAGATGCAGGTGTTGGACTGGGATGGACAAAGTCAGAAACCACACCAGACCAGGCTGCTCTGAAAGCTTGTGGTTTCAAATAAACCTGTTGGTCTATGACCTGGTGTTGTGTGACTCCTGACTTTGTCCAGCTCTTAAAACAGCAGCCTTTATGGAATAATAATTCTTCCTTTCGCTTTAAAAGAGAGAGAGGTTTTGTCATGGTTGTGGGAATAACCAGCACAATTTAAGATTTGCACTGGCTCCAGGTTAAATTTTCCCCAACTAATTGCCGTATCAGTTCCAACATATCATTGGAGAATGTTTCCATTTTTGTTTTGAAGGAGCTGTTGCGTAGGTTTCTAAATTTTTTGCCACATTATGCTGGCAGTAACATGGAAAGGGATGGGAGGGCATGGGCATAGATTTTTGCTGTTATTCTGTAGCTATACCTACATGCACTGTGCAGCACTGCCCTTGTGGCAGCTAAAGACTGAGGGAAAGAGTCAACCCTCAAAGTTAATTGAAAGCTTCAGTTTGTTGGAGCAAGGAGATAGCTTCATTTTGGAGCATAGATTTTGCTGGCTTTTGTTCTGTTTGTAACAAAGCGATTGTATATTTGTATTATTATATAATGTCTTATCGTGCATCATTATCAGTGTATTGTCTTTTATCGAGTGCTTGAATGAAAACATGGTTATAATTGAAAACGTAATAATTAGTTGGAGTTCCTGAGCATGGAAATGGTGTGTATTTGCAACCTGTATGTGGGCCACATCATTTCCTGAGGTGAGCTACTTCGCTCGTGTCATTTGGCAGCTAGCAATCAACTCTCTGTTAAAGTTTTGGCTGCCTACTCTGCATAGCACAGTGAACCGAACCAGTTATTACCAAAACCTGCAGTATAACCTTCCAATGTTGCATTATTTATCAAAAATGTAGCAAATTCTATTGGGATACAGAAGAAAATTGTCATACTGGAATGAAATGTACATAGATTTTAATTTTTTTAAGAGAAATAAAATGAACAATTTATTTATGGATCTGATGACTGGTATGTTCTGTTTCAAGGTGTAACACCAGGTGTGAGTCAGGTGTGGGATCTAAACCTAAGCAGAAGCCCAAGGTGAAGTTTCATCTTTATGAGCTCTTTAACTGTTCAACATCAGACGTTATGTGTTTGTAGCCAACTAAGGAACCATCTCCAAGTTAAACAGTGCACAACAGCAGGATGCAGGCTTGGATCGCATTTGGAATATTGAGCAGTTTTGGCCCTGTTTGAGGACTCTGGGTCTGTACTCGATGGAGTTTAGAAGGATGAGGAGGAACTGATTGAAACTGACAGAATACTGAGAGGCTTCAACAGAATGAATGTGGAGAAGATGTTTCCACCAGTAGAAGAGACTAGGACCTGAGGGCACAGCCTCAGAGTGAAGGGATGACCCTTTAGAACGGAGATATGGGGGAATTTCTTCAGAGGGTGGTGAATCTGTGGAGCTCATTGCCACAGAGGGCTGTCGTGGCCAAGTCATTGAGTATCTTTCAGATAGAGACAGATAGTTTCTTGATTGGTAAAGGGATCAAAGATTACAGGGAGAAGGCAGGAGAATGGGATTGAGCGACATATCAGCCATGATTGAATTGTGGAACAGACTCGATGAGTCAATTTGAGATAGCAAGGTGTGGAGCTGGACGAACACAACAGGCCAAGCAGCATCTTAGGAGCAGGAAAGCTCAAGGTGTGGAGCTGGATGAACACAGCAGCCCAGTGTTCATCCAGCTCCACACCTTGTTATCTCAGATTCTCCAGCATCTGCAGTTCCTACTATCTCTTGATGAGTCAATTTGCCTGCTTGTGCTCCTATGTCTTGTGGTGTCATATTTCCAAGCCAGGATGGTGAGTGGCTTGGAGAGGAACTTGCAGGGGCTGGTATTCCCATATACCTGCTGCCCTTGCCCTTCTCCATGGAAGTGGTCGTGGGTTTGGAAGGTGCTGCCTGGGAATCTGCAATGAATTGCAGCTTTACAAGAGAAGGGGTAAAAACTTGAAAGATAAAGTGGATATTAGAGGGAACGAGACTATGTGGGCAGATAATGTGATTCTCAGGCCCAAGGAAGATATTTGGCAAGAACTACATTTGATCCTTTAAAGGGTCTGCTTAAAGATTCCTGATGAGTAAAAGGACAGATACATAAACCAAAGCTCCTGAATGTCACCTTTTAATGAACTCCCGTGCCCTGTCCAAGGTTAACTGGAAATATTCTTCAGTTCAAAAATATTTAGCTCAAATCTAAGATAGTATTTAGGAATTACAGTTGCTCTTTTTTTTCTTCTCTTAGTGGCTGGGGCAACATTTGATGCCCGTCTCTAATTGCCCTTGAACTGAATGGCTCTCTTAACCATTTCAGAGGGCAGTTAAGAGTCAACCACATTGCTGTTGGTTTAGAGAAAGTCAAACACTGGATGCTGGAAATCTGAAAGAAACACGGAATGCTGGAGAAACTCAGCAGGTCTGGCAGCATCTGTCGAGATAGAAAGAGAGCTAATGTTTCATGTTAACATTTCAGAACTTCTTTAATCAGCTCTGAAGAAGATTCATACTACACTTGAAACATTTGCCTTATGTAAGTTTGAAAAAAAGGTAAGGGTGGCAGATTTTCACATTTTCATCCCTATTTGAGAGTCAGGTGGGTTATCATGAAAATTGACAATGATATCACAGCCACCAGTGGGCTAACATTTTTTAAATTTCAGGCATTTATTGAACTCAAGCTTCATCAGCTGCTGAGGTGCGATTCAGATACCCAGACCGTCAGCATGGCCCTCTGGGCTGCTAGACCAGCGTCATAATATTCAGCTTCTCTCTGGCTACTGATGTGCCAGAGGACTGTAGGAAACCAGTGTATCACCATTATTTGAGAAAGGAAAATTGGATAAACCAGGAAACTATGGACCGTTCAGTTTAGCCTTAGTGGTGGGGAAACTGTTGGAAGCTATTCTGAGCAACAGAATTAATCTGCACGTGGTGAGCAGAGATTAATAAAGAACCATCAGCATGGAGAAGTCATGTCCGAACACTTGACTGAATTTTTTCAAAGAGGTAACTAGGTGTGTGAATGAGGCAATGTATTTGACTTGTTCTATATGGACTTCAGAAACGTTGGATAAGGCCCTGCATGGGAGACTGATAGTGATGGTAAAAGCTCATGGGATCCAAAAAAATTTGGCTAATTGGATCCAAATTTGCTGAGTGTCAGGATACAAAGGGTGATGGTCATGGGGTACTTTATGACAGGAAGCCTGTGTCTAGTGGGTTTCAGATCAGTGTTGGGGCCCTTGCTGTTTTGTTTTTGTATTCATAACTTCAGACTTACTTGATCAGTAAGTTTACAGATGAAATGAAAATTGTTAAGCTGGTAAATAGTGAGGAGGATAGCCTTAGATGACAGGTGGATACAGATGGGCTGATCAGTGGCAAATGAAATTCAATCAGGCTATCTATGAAGTAATGCACCCGGGCATGAGAAACAAGGCAAGGGAATACACAATGGACAGTTGGGCCCTAAGAAGCACCAAGGATTAGTGGGGCCTTGGTGTGCATGTCCACTGATTAACTGAGGCATAATGTTTAACAGCAGGGAGGTCATGCTGAAATTCTATAAAACATTGGTTGGGTCACAGCAAATATACTGTGTGCAGTTCTGGAATCCACATTATAGGAGGGATGTTATTGCACTGGAGAAGGTGAAGAGGAAGTTTACCAGGATGTTGCCTTGGCTAGAGAGTTTTGGTTATGAAGGGAGATTGGACCGATGAACGTTGTTTTCCTTGTAGCAGAGGAAACTGAGAGGGAACATGATTGAGGTGATGGATGAAATGTTGATGGGCATAGATAGGATAGACAGAAAGAAAGCTTTCCCTTGGTGGAGAGATCAATGACTAGGGGCATCGATTTAAGGTGAGGGGCTGAAGGTTTAAAGGAGAGGTGAAGAAAAGCTTTTTCACCCAGGGAGTGATGGGAATATGGAACTCACTGCCTGTTAGGGTGGGAGAGGCAGAAGCCCTCATTACATTGAAGAACTACTTAGATGGGCACTTGCAATGCCAAGACATATAAGGCTATGGACCAAGTGCTGGAGAATGGAATTAAAATAACTAGGTGGCTGTTTTTGACCAGCACAGACTCGATGGGCTGAAGGATCTTTCTTCAGGGCTGTAGAACTTGATGACATTGCACTTAGACCACTGTCGCATATATGGAAGCAATTCAGTCCGAAGAGAAAAACAGAGAATATATCCCACGTGGGAGAAAATCCCGACTAATTGTGTTCAAACATAGTTCAAATGTGTGAGACTCAAGCTTTTTATGTGTTCAAAATACCCTGTAAGTTTGATTCCAAACTCTGAAAGTTTTGCATGCAGCAATCTGTGCCGGGCACAGAGAAAGGTTCATATATTTAACCGCAAGCCTAGAATCTTTATACAACATTAAATCACTTCTCCATTCAAGCCAGACGTGAGACTGAAAGGATTAGCTGGAAAGAATGTCTCCCAGTTTGCAGGTTTACTTTCACAAGTTGGGCACAGGCAATTATTTCTGTTTAATCCTAATAACACACCAATTAAACCTGGTAAAGATAAGTAAAGAGGAATGTGTGGAATCTTGAGCAGCTGTCTATCAGGAACCTCAGGCAAGGCAGAGAGAAGTGGGAGGGAAGGGATGGGAGGAGGATCGAAGCAGGGAGGTAGAAAGAGAGAGAGGCAAGGAGGTGGTGATGGAGAGGGAAGGGAAACGTCGGTTAGAAGAATGGAAAGTGAAAGGCGTGTGGAATGTGTGTAGGGAGAGAGGGAGAGAAGAGTGATAGAGGGCTGGTAGAATTCACAGAGTGAGGGAGAAGAGGGAGTGAGAGAAGGGTTGGCGGAACGAAGGGGTGGGGAGAATGGGGAGAGAAAGGGATTGTAATGGGGAGAAAGGAAAGGGAAGTGATGGAATGAGGGAGAATACAGGAAGAGAGGGAGGAAGTGGTGAAGTCAATCACAGCATTGTTTCAGGAGAGGAAGAAGCCACTCAGCCCATCATGTCTGTACCAGCCCTCTGAACATTTTCACTTGGTGCCAATCCCTTGCCCTTTCCCTATCACCCTGTATATTGTTTTACTTAAATAACTACCCAATGCCCCTGTGAAATGCCTCAATTAAACCTGCCCTCACCACATTGCTTCCAGTAAGATAGTGGTGGAGTAGGGCTTCTGAGCCCAGAGCTTGCTCACTCCCTCTGCTTTTCTTTTTTCTCTTATTTTCTTGTTTAACTTATCTGATATTGAAGAGCTCGGGAGCTCATGGTGATGGCATCGGCGATGGCAGATAAGCCCAGCGCGGCCTGGTGGCACTGGTGCCCGAGAGAGGTTGGTTTTCTGGCAGGTCCTGCACAACGAGGTGGTCCTTGTGCCAGCTCTTGGCTGCTGTGAATGGGGTGGAGTTGGACCCAGTACCAGATCCTGTGGCTTTGGCAATGGGCTGCATCGACGAGGTGGGCTCAAAGTAAACTCCTGGCAGCTGCCGGGAGTTTTTGGGTCGGTTTGGTACCTGGTGGCATTCGTTGCATCCGCACTGGTGAGGTCCAGCGAGGACTCAGAGGTGAGGGCATCGGTGCAGGTGAGATGGCATCAAAGGGATTTTGTTCCATCAGCTGTAGCCCAGTGAAGGGGACTCGTGCCTGGCTGCCTGGCCCTTAGTGGAGCACTTCACAACAATAGAACATAGAACACAGAACATAGAACATAGAACACAGAACATAGAACACAGAACATAGAACACAGAACATAGAACACAGAACACAGAACATAGAACACAGAACATAGAACATAGAACACAGCACATAGAACACAGAACATAGAACATAGAACACAGACATAGAACACAGAACCTAGAACACAGAACACATAACATAGAACACAGAACATAGAACATAGAACACAGCACATAGAGCACAGAACATAGAACATAGAACACAGCACATAGAACACAGCACATAGAACACAGAACACAGAACATAGAACACAGAACATAGAACACAGAACACAGAACATAGAACACAGAACATAGAACACAGAACATAGAACACAGCACATAGAACACAGAACATAGAACATAGAACACAGCACACAGAACACAGAACATAGAACATAAAACACAGAACATAGAACACAGAATATAGAACATAGAACACAGCACATAGAACACAGAACATAGAACATAGAACACAGAACATAGAACATAGAACACAGCACATAGAACACAGCACATAGAACACAGAACATAGAACATAGAACACAGAACATAGAACACAGAACATAGAACATAGCACGTTAGAACATAGCACATAGAACAGTATAGTACAGGCCCTTCTGTAATGTTGAACACTTCCTGTATTTCTTTATTTTTCTTTATATTCAATATTTTGGGTATTTTTCTCTGTCTCTTAAGATGGTGCCACAGAGTGGTGACACTATGAAATACACGTGACAATAAATAAATAAAATAAAATCAGCTGTGTGAAAATATTTTTCTCACTTTACATCTACTAATTTTGTGAAACATAAAATCTGTGTCCTCAAGATCTCAATCTCCCTTTTGACTCTGTTCAGACTTCTCAAGGTTTTGAAAACTCTATTAAAATCACCTGCCGTCCTTCTGCTCTCCAAGGAAACCAGTCCCATTCTCCGCAACTTGTCCTCACCCCTACATCCATTCTCATCTACCTTTTCTACTCTCTCTCCAATGTACTGACTTCCTTCCTACAGTCTGGACCTCAAAGCTGTTCACAATACTCCAGCTGAGGCCCAACTAGTGTTCCTATACAAGATCACGTCCCTGTTAATGATAAGCATACCCACCCAGGTCTCTGTGTTGCTGCACAATACGGAGAGGGGGAAATTGAAGAATATTTGTAGGGGAGGCTGCTAATATGATTAAAAATGATCCAAGATTTTCTGATGCTCCCTGTCTGCTATGTAGATGTTGAAGCACACCACTGTCACACAATGAGCAGACATATCCCTGCAGAGTGTCACTGGAACTGTGTTTGACTCTTATCAATGAACTGCAAAAAGATGACCTCCCCAGTAACTGAAGGGCAGAAACAATGAATATTCACATTGAAATCTCAACTTTCTTTAGCCCCATGGACAGAAAGAACTGTTGCCTGCGAATCGATAACATCATAAATTTAATCCGAGGTGATAATTCCACTGGGAAATTCAACACAAAGAGACTTTGGGGATCTTGAGTACAACACACAGAAAGCTAGTACACAGGTGTAGCAGGGAATCAGGAAGGCGAATAGAATGTTGGCCCTTATTTCAAGGGGGTCAGAGTGTAAGTGTAGGGAAGTCTGGCTGCAACTGTACAGGGTGCTGGTGAGACCATATCTGGTGTACTGTGACCAGTTTTGGCTCCTTATTTAAGAAAAGATATTATTTCATTGAAGACAGTTCAGAGAAGGTTCACTGGGACGATCCCTGGCATGGACCATAAGGCCATAAGACCCATCAAGTCTGCTCCCCCGTTCAATCACGGCTGATATGTTTCACAACCCCATTCTCCCACTTTCTTCCCATACCCTTGGATCTCCTTGACAATCAAGAACCTATCTATCTCTGTCTTAAATGTACTCAATGCTCTGGTCTCCACAGCTTCCTGTGGAAGTGGATTCCATAGATTCACCACTCTCTGGCTTAAGAAGTTTCTCCTCATCTCCAATCTCAGAGGTCTCCCCTTTACTCTAAGGCTGTGCCCTCAGGCCTTGGTCTCTCCTACCAATGAAACCATTTTCCCAACATTCACAATGTCCAGGCCTTTCAGTATTCTGTAAGTTTCAATGAGATCCCTCCTCATCCTTCTCAACTCCATTGGGTATAGACCCAGTGTCCTCAAACATTCCTCATATGTTAAGTCTTTTGTTCCTGGGACCGTTCTTGTGAACTGCTTCTGAAGCCGTTACAGGGCCAATATATCCTTCCTGAGATATTGGGCCCAGAACTCTTCACAATATTTTAAACGTGGTCTGACCAGAGCTTTATAAGGCCACAGAAGTACATCCCTGCTTTTATGTTCTGGTCCTCTCGAAATAAATGCTGACATTGTATTTGCATCCTTGTGTATATTTAAGGCTGGGATAGAGAGCTTCTTGATCAGTCAGGGAATCAAGCATTATGGGGAAAACGCAAGAAAGTGGATGTGAGGAATTTTGGATCAGCCAGGAATACATTGAATAGTGGAGCAGGCTTGAGGGCTGAATGGCCTTTTCCTGCTTCTATTTATTATGGTTTTAAACTGGTTACTCCTGTGATTGATAGTTCAACGGGATTTACAGGAACAAACATAACTCACAGATGTGTTTTTGGTGTAAACTTCTCCTGGGTGGGCTCCTAGCAAGATGTCATGACATGGTCCAGTAATTGGCTAAAGTTTTTTAGAATTACACTTGCACTGTTGCCTTATGTGGGTGAGCGTAGAATAGAAATCTTCTCCGTAGTTAATATAAAAAGAAACATTTCAGCCATAATTCACTTCAGGAGACTAACACGTTGATGTTTCGGAGAAAATGAGAGGCTTTTTATATTCACATTCTTTCCTAAACATTAAATCTCTTGTCTGTTACTCAAAGGAATGTTTCGTTCAAAGACAGGGTAAGAATCCACTTTATTCCATTACGCCACTGTGAGCAGGTATGAATCTGCAGAGGAATGCTATGTGGTGTGGCTCCAAAAGCAGACATCCTGATGGGCAGCAGATGTGGTTTCTTAAAAACACATTTCTGAAAATAATAAGTAGAGGAAATCAATTGTGTTCACTTCAAAAGGTAGTGTTCAATTTAAAAATAATACTCCAAATGACTACCTTTAATACTGAGGATACACATCAAAGAAATTCCATTCACCCCCTTCACTTGGGTCCCCATATTCTGATTTATTCCCAGTTTAAAGATCCCAGCTCCCATTTCCCACTTGCTTCCCTCATTATGACTCTGCCTGAACTGAAATACTTCTCATAAAATTGTTCCACTTTTAAGAGGGCCTATTCATCATCTTTAGCCAGCTTTGTCCTTGCTACACCTCTCTGTCTAAGAGAGAAAATATTTGGCTTAGAGGGAGTGCAGCAGAGGTTCACTGGGTTGATACCCGGAAGGGTAGGAATCCCCATGAGAAATGATTGATCAGGTACAGTTACAACATTTAAAAAACATTTGGACAGGTACATGAATAGGAGAGGATTAGAGGGATATGGGCCAAAGGCAGGCAAGTGAGACAAATGTCATTTGGGTAACCATCGATGAATTGGACTGAAGGGCCTTTCTGTGCTGTATGACTCTTGAGTGTACAAGTGGGCTTGTATTCACTAGAGTTTAAAAGGATGAGAGGGGGCTCTGATTGAAATGTACAAAATTCCAGCAGAGCTGAGCAGATAGAGAGAGGGTGATGCAGTGATGCTGCACCTGGGCTATAATCCCAGGATAATGCTCTCTTGATGTGAGTTTCAATCTCTACATGGCAGGTAGCAAAATTTAAATTCAATAAAGATCTAGAATTAAAAGCTTGTCTAATGCTGATCATCAATTATTGGGAAAAACTCATCTGGTTCGCTAATGCCCTTTAGGGAAGGAAACTGCTATCCTTACCTGTCTGGCCTACATGTGACTCCAGACTCACAGCAAGGAGGCTGACTCTCACCCACCCTCTGGGCAGTTAAGGATGGGCAATAAATTCTGGTAACATCCCACAAACAAATGGAAATAAGACTCGATGTATGGAAGATGCCCTATCTAGTTGGAGGGTGAATGACATCCCGCAGAAGGCTGCGGAGGCTGGGTCATTGACTATGTTCAAGAAACACATCGATAGATTGTAAAGGTATCAAAGTGTACGGAGAGAAAGTGGGTTTCTCGCATTGAGATAGAGAATCAGTCATGATCATATTGAATGTTGTGAATGGCCTACTCCTGATCTTAGTTTCTGAGTCTGTCAAGTATTTTAATTCCCAGAAAAAATACTTAAAAGCCACCTTTGTAACTTTTAAAATTAAAAATCTGTACGTTTTGGGATTAATTGGATGAAAATAGGTGTTGAGCAATGCAGACAAACAACAAACTAAATATATGTGTGGATCCATTCCCTTTAAAGGCAGAGAGTAGGGCTAAAGGGGTCTTTTTCAGGATGGCAGCTAGTTATTGTGGTGTAAATTAACGATCTGGACAAACGAGCCGAGGGCATTGTTGTTAAGTTTGTAGATGACATAAAGAGAGGTGGATGGGCAGGTGGTGTTGAGGGCGTGGGGAGGCTGTAAAAAGGTTTGAGAACAAAATGGATTCTGAGAAAGAGACAGTTACCTGTAAAGTAAACTAAAACGATCAGCGAACTGACAACGAGATATTGCATATTGTTGAAAGGCAAGAGGATTTGATAAGATTGTCTTTAATTCTATACAATGTGTCGAATATTCTGTAGAATCCAGCCTCTCACTGCCTGAAAAAGACTTCTCTGGAAATATGTGAATGGCTTTCATCCTGCCTTATCACCAGGCACCTCTGGGAAGCCTCTACACCTGTAAGCAATCGGGACACTGAAATCTAAGGACCTGGGACCGTGTGCAGACATGAACTAATCAAGCGGTCTTCTGGAATCCATTTGGGACCACTTATGGGATGGGAAGTCACAGGAGAGGGAAAGCCTTATTGTGTGAGATGCTGAAATTGGTCTTGAATGGAGAATAAGCTGCAGGAAGCTTAGCTCTGCACCCTCTCCACCCCTCCTTCTCCCTCTCTCTCTCTCTCTCGTACTTTCCAAAGGCACTCACCTCTGCTTTCTCGGGTGAACAGAGAGCTCCATCTCCAGAGAAACAACTAAACTAACCAGCTTCAGCATTAGACTGTGGTCGGGCAGCACGATGATGGGGTTGTCAGACCAGCAAAGTCATTGAACTACTAACTGTAAACTCGTCAGCTTACGGGTTCTAACTTGTTAACTCTATCAACATCTGATTGCTCATTTGCGATGTAGTATGTGTGATATGCGATTCGCAGAAGTCAAACCATACTTCCACATTTTTAATGTGTTTTTCTGTTACTTGAGTGATGGGGAAAAGTGGAGTTGAGGATTATCAGATTGGGCATGATCACATTGAATAGCAGGGCAGGCATGATGGGCCGAATGGCCTACATCTGATCCTGTGTCTTATGGGTGGAGTCAATGAGATCTTGGTTCAATCCCCACACGGGCTGAGGTTACCGTGGAGGACTCTCCTTCTGAAGAAGAGTCTAGGCCTGAAACGTCAGCTTTCCTGCTCTTCTGATGCTGCCTGGCCTGCTAAGTTCCTCCAGCTCCACACCTTGTTATCTACTTCTCAATCTCTCCCCTCACCTGAGGCGTGGTGACCCTCAGGTTAAACCCCCACCAGTCATCTCTCTCTATCTAATGAGAGAACATCCCTATGGTCTTCCGGGACTATGGCAACATGACCTTTTACCTCATGAATGCAAGACAAAAAGCCTTGGCAAAATATGCCAAAATAATTAAAATTTGAGACATTTGAAAAATATAATTCACATACCAATATCCAAATTAGAAACAGGGGGAGGATAAACTTTGGACCAAAACTTAATTTTTATTCACAGGAGTTTTAAGCATATGCAAATATCTCAATGAGACTGCGTGTAAAACGGTAATTGTCGCCTCCTCTGTGCCTGCAGCTAATTCTTATGGAATAAATCTGCAGATGTTAGAAACATGAAAAGAACAGACAGTATGAAATACCCAGTGGATAAGGCAGGGACTGGGGAGAGAGAAAATATTTCAGGTCAATTTCTGTCTGCACAGGTGCGGCTTTTTTTCATTGATGGGACATGGACATTGCCGGTCAGGGTAGCATTCATCGTCCATCCCAAATTGCCCCAGAGGCCAGCTGAGGGTCAATCACATTGCTGTGGGTCTGGAGTCACATGTAGACCAGACCAGGTAAGGATGGCAGTTTCCTTCCCTGAAGGGCATTAGTGAACCAGATGGGCTTCCGTTGACAATTGCCAATGGTTTCATGGTCATCTTTAGACTCTTGGCCCCAGATTTCTTTTTTATTGAATTGAGATTCCACCATCTGCCATGAACCTGAGTCCCCAGAACATTAGCTGGATTTCTGGGTTAATAGTCTCCCAGGCAATCACCCCCCCAGTTTGTTATTTCCAATGTTTTACATTTTTAAGGCAAATTCTACTTGAATCTGTCAGTTTTGACAGTTACACTGACAGCGTAAACTGGGAATTACCTTTTAGAAGAAATTGTGTACATGTCCGACACTCTGGCAATGTGTGTTTTCAGAGTTGTACCTGTCGACACACTGAGTGTTTAATCATGTGCAGGAAAGCAGGGCACAGGAACTGATGTTGCGAATGTAATCAATAAAAACACCCGGACGTAGTTCAGAATAAATCTCTTCAACGAAAAAGTGGCGAGATTGTGGAATTCACACAGATTGAAGGGCAGGTGCAACAAAATGCAAGTGAGAGAAATCCAGCATTATGATGGAGCCAGATGAGGAAAAATGGGAAGAAACATAAACATCAACATGGACTGGTTGGACCAAATGGCCTGATTCAGAGTCATTAATCCTTCACAATCTTATGAGTGATCATTTTACTACATACTTGCTGACTTCAAAAGCATCACTTGCATTTGGGTTTGTAAAAGCAGCCCAGTATGATATCTATGGCAGATAACAAAGTGTGAAGCTGGATGAACACGGCAGGTCAAGCAGCATCTCAGGAGCACAAAAGCTGACGTTTCATCTCTTCAGAGATGAAGGGTCTAGGCCCAAAACGTCAGCTTTTGTGCTCCTGAGATGCTGCTTGGCCTGCTGTGTTCATCCAGCCTCACATTTTATTATCTTGGATTCTCCAGCATCTGCAGTTCCCATTACGTCTGATATCTATGGCAGCCTGGTTAATAAAGATAATTGGTCCCTTGGGGTGGCAGGACTGACCTGTGAGAGTAGATTGAGACAGTTAGGATTGTATTCACTGGGGTTTACAAATAATGAAGAGGGATCTCATAGAAACCTATAAAATTCTGACAGGACGAGACAGAATAGATAGAAGAAGGATGTTCCCAATGGTGGGGGAGCCCAGAATCAAGACTTTTAGTTTAAGGATAAAAGGTAAAACTTTTAGGATTGAGATGAGGAGAAATGTCTTCAACCAGAGAATGGTGAGCTGTGGAGCTCACTGTCA
Source organism: Stegostoma tigrinum (assembly GCF_030684315.1). Taxonomy (NCBI): domain Eukaryota; kingdom Metazoa; phylum Chordata; class Chondrichthyes; order Orectolobiformes; family Stegostomatidae; genus Stegostoma; species Stegostoma tigrinum. The sequence goes on from NC_081361.1 coordinate 100,150,060, forward strand.
CAGAAAGCAGTTGAAGCCATAACATTGCAGGTTTTCAAGAAGAAGATAGATATAGCGTTCTGGGGAAGGGTGATTTGACCCAGAACTTTAATTCTGTTTTCTCCTCCACAGATGCTGCCAGACCTGCTGAGCTTTTCCAGCAATTTCTATTTTTGTTCCTGATTTACAGCATCTGCAGGTCTTTCGCATTCTTTTTACATATTGTTACTGTGGCTCAAGGGATTAAGGGACACTGGGGGAGGCCATGTTCAGGGTACTGAGCTCAATGATCAGCCATGATCGTATTGAGTGGTGAAACATGCTTGAGGGGCCAAATGGCCTAATCCTGCTCCTATCTTTCATGCTTCTCTGCAACTAACCTGGATTGTGTAAAACAAAAGCCTCTCAGACCATCACAGATCAAGTACAGCTAGCGTGCTTCAGCTTCCTCCTAAATGTAAAGTGAATGTGCAGCCAGGTACTGCAGCATTTCAAGAAGGCAGCCAACACCACTTTCTGGGGAAGGAACAACAAAGCAACATAGATAATAAAGTGAAATGCTCAGCAGGTCAGGCAGCATCACTGCAGAGAGAAATCATCAGTTTTACACTCTCTGATCACTGATTTCTCAAAGCAGGGGTCAGCTCACCTTCCACAATGAATTATTGACTTTTCCTAGTTCAATACAAAGCCTAGTCTGTTCTCTCTCCACCTCCTAACTCACTCCCCTTACTGCTCACTTTTTACTAAGCCACCCCCTATTCACCCAAATAAGTACCAAACCAAGAGATTACCAGCATTGCTCACCAGCACCAGTGTAACGACATTAAAAAATGGGGTAGGAGAAAAGGGAGGGGTGAATCAAAATGATGTTGGAGACATATGTAAGGCAGCCCAATGCTATATAATCTTCCCTAACCCATTACAGAGTTGTCAGGCTATGCCCTCTGGAGGATTTGTACCCAGGCCTCCTGACTCAGAGGTGGGAGCACTACCACTGCACCACAATGACCTACTCCAGCGAACATCAGCCTCTCCCGTTGTCTCTGGAGAGCATCCTGCTTTATTCTTAAGGGGACCCTCTCTTACAGCATTGTCAATCAGTACGGAGAACGGCGGTCATTAACATCCCCACAATGATCTCATTTAAATTCCACCCCTCACTAGATGTGGAATATTTTCATCTACAACTTATTCAGTGCACAGGAATGTTTACCAGCTGTATGATTACCATAGTGAAATGCCAAAATGCTACAATGATTTGCATTTTTATCCTGACTTTAACATATTGTTATGAATCTCTTGGGAAAGTCCACTGATTCTCAAACCTCAGTACTCCCAGGCTCATTTCAAATATTAATGGTTTAATCAAAACACACAAAATCCCTGATTTACTGTCTGCTCGAATCAAGTTAATAGAAAAAATAACCAGGCTCCTGTATCAGAGATAGTAGGAACTGCTGATGCTGGAGAATCTGAGATAACAAGGTGCAGAGCTGGATGAACACAGCAGGCCAAGCAGCATCAGAGGAGCAGAAAAGCTGATGCTTCAGGCCTAAACCCTTCATCAGAAAGGGTCTAGGCCCGAAACGTCAGCTTTTGTGCTCCTCTGATGCTGCTTGGCCTGCTGTGTTCATCCAGCTCTACACCTTGTTAACTCAGGCTCCTGTATATAACTGGAATTACTAATTATTATAAAAAGCATATTTTTATCACATGTAAACAGCTACAAACAGTCAATACATGGCTCCATTTGCTAAAATTCCAACTCCTTTTCCTACAAGCACATAAAGCCAGAGAGTGACAAATGAAAACCATTAGTTCTGTGCATGCAGGGAAAGAGAAACCGGGAAAGTCAGTGCAGTAGGCCCCAGTCCAGGGTTCTTGGTGATGTTCCTTTTGGATGGTGAGGGCTTTACGTCTTTGATCTTCTTCAGATTCTTTCACATCATCACAGGACACACAGGGGTGACTGATGAGCTAACTACAAATTATCTGGCTTATTGTTTGAAGACAATAGCATACCACAAATGTGAGGAGAAAATATATAGCCTTTTTGAACTTTAGGTATGGTGAGACAGAATCACGCACCGCCCGCCCTTCCAGCAGTCCGAAGGCTTCTCCTTGTATCGGTCACCCCACAAGCAATGCAGCAATTCAGGAACCAATCAGGGAGTTATCATCAGGCTGATGGCCTTTGACATGACTAGTCATAATTGTACCAATAAAATACTTGTTGATGGCCAACTCTCACTCTGATAACACCTCCGTCCCAACACCACTCCCATTATCACCCTGCCCCCTGTTCTCTGGCCAACATCTCAGTCCCAGGCTTGCTGCAGACAGGCTCTGTGCAAGCTGCAAGGATAGCGCCTCATTTTCCACTTGGGGACCCTGCAGCCACTTGGACTCCACATCAAGTTCAATAACATTAGAGCCTGATTCCATTCTTCCATGTTTATCTACCCACTCCCACACCCAGTCCCATAAGGCAGATAACACATCATGGAGCTGGAGGAACACAGCAGGCTGGGCAGCATCAGCGAAGCTGGAAAGCGGACATTTCAGGTCGGGACCCTGCTTCAGAAAAATTGTTCTGAAGAAGGGTCCCGAACTGAAATGTCAGCTTTCCGAAATGTCAGCTTTCCAGCTCCTCTGAGGCTGCCGGCCTACTGAGTTGTTCCAGCTCCATACCGCTGGGCTCTGAATCCAGCATTGGCATATCCTCACAAGGCATAGCTTGCTTTTACCACTGTCACCCATTCTCTCCTACTCTTAGCATTTATTATCACTTGCTCAGCTTTTCTTCTGTCCTGCCCCATTATCCATAATCTCCTTTTTTACCTACCCCTTTCACATCTCTCTACCTCTCTGAGTTGCGCCTTTACCTATCCATTCACCTCTCCTTTCTCAATACCTTCCCCCAAACTCACCTTCAGTGTAAATACCACATTTTCCCAGCTGCTATCAGTTCGGATGAAGAGCGGCTGGATTTGAAAGGTTGACTCTGCTTTCTTCCCACAGATACTGTCAGATCTACTGAGAGCTTCCAGCAATTTCTATCTTTGTCTCAGGACATCCAGCAACCACAGTTATTTGCCTTCTTTTTGCTTTACTCAAGCAAACGGGGCAAGATATTTATCGATGGTCCAGCTCCGGGGGCCAGGCAACCAGAGGTTCATGGTGTTTTTTGCGGACAGAATGTAGGTGTAATATGAAGTGGTCATCCAGTCTGTTTCATCTCCCCAGAGCAGACCACACTATGAGCAGCAAATGCAATGGATTAAATTGAATGAACTTCAGGTAAATCCCTGCTTCATCTGGAAGATTTTACTGGATCCTTGGACACAGAGAAGTAAAAGGATGGGTGTCACACCTTCTGCGGTTACGGAGGAAGGTGCTGTGTGGGTGGGGGGGGCATGTTGGAAGTGTAGGAGGAGTGGGCCAATGTCTTGATTGAGTGATGTATCGTCACATTACTGAGAAATAGTGAAAAGCTTTGTTTATGAGTTGTACAGGCGGATCATAGTAAACAAAGGATGTACAGATCAAAGGTTGTGAAAAAAACTTAGATAGAGGCATGCATGCTACATTGCTCAATGTGTGTGGCTAGGCAGTCTATTTGTCAGCCTAATAATGACATGGCAAGTCTCCTGAGCTTCCTGAGGAAGAAGAGGCATTGTTGGGCCCTCTTGACTGTCACATCTACGTGGGAAGCCCAGGGCAGGTTGTCAGTTATCATCGCTCTGAGGAACTTCTCCCTCTCAACCTCCGTTCCGTTGATGTGCAATGGGGGCGTGTTCTCCTCCTTTCTTTCTGAAGTCGATGATCAGCTCTTTAGTTTTGCTGACGTTGACAGAGAGCTTGTTCTCATTGCACCATGTCACCAAGCCCTCTGTCTCCTGTACTTTGACTTGTCATTGTTAGATATCTGTCCCACTACAGTGGAGTCATCAGTGAACCTGTAGATGGCATTAATTTGGAATTTGGAGGCACAGTCGTAGATATGCAGGGAGTGCACGGGGGTCTGAGAACGTATCCTTGGGGTGGGGGGGGGGGGTGCTCCAGTGTTGATTGTTATTGTGGAGGAAGTGCAGTTATCTATCCTCACCAATTGCAGTCTATGGGTCAGAAAGTCAAGGATCCCAGCTGTGGAGGGCAGAGCTGAGGTCAAGGTCGTGCAGTTTTGAGATCAGTCTGGAGGGGGTATAATGTTGTTGAAGATGGAGCTGTAGAACAGGAGTCTGATGAAGGGTCTAGGCCCGAAACGTCAGCTTTTGTGCTCCTGAGATGCTGCTTGGCCTGCTGTGTTCATCCAGCCTCACATTTTATTATCTTGGATTCTCCAGCATCTGCAGTTCCCATTACGTCTGATGTAAGTGTCCTTGTTGTCCAGATGTTCCAGGGATGAGTGCAGGGCCAGGAATATGGTATCCACTGTGGATCGGTTATGTCAGGAAGCAAACTGTAGGGGATTGAGGCAGGCTGGGAGGCTGGGGCTGATGTGGGCTATGACCAGCCTCTCAAAGCACTTCATGATTACGGGGATCAGAGCCACTGGGTGGCAGTCATTAAGGCACAGTGCCTGTGCTTCCTTAGGTACAGGGATGATGTGGTTTCCCAGAAGGAACAGACCCTGTGAAAGTCTGACATGGGAAAGGAGGGGCATTTCTGCTGGAGATGGCAGCTAATGATGCTTTGGATGTGGATACTGGTTGGATGGCAAGTGAGGACCAGGAGCCCCTACCATTCTTGATGGAGGGATGGAACGGATGAGGGCAAAAGTAAGTGAGAAGGATTTGAACACAGCTGAGGGCCCTGCAGATGTTGTTGAGCTCACTGGCAATTTCTGTTCTTGCTTGAATAAAGCAGCTGTAAAAACTCTGCACATAATGAGTTTCAGTAACTGAGTTAAATGTCTCCAGTCCTTGGTTTTAAAACTGTCCATTTTTTCCATTTTATTCCACAATCAGCAATCCAAAATACGGTTTTCGCACATACCAAAAAGTCCTGAAGTGCTTCAGTATCCATCAAAATGTTTCTAGCGAGTAAAAAGGGGAATGAGGTCAGGTGGCTAAAAGGTCTGTGAATAGAGCAGCTTGTAAATGTGGACAGGCAGAGATGATGAGGGAGGGAACGTCAGAGTTTAGGATCCAGGAAGCTGAAGGCCTTGTCCCCAATGGTGGACTGGATAACTGACAGAATTTAAATGGCAGCGATCTCACAGGGTTATGGGGTTGGAGACAATAGAAATAGGGAGCTGGCAAGGTGATGGAGGGATCCAAAGACAAGGATGAGAATTGTAAAATCAGGGCATTGTCAGCGAGGTCTGAAGGTGATATATGTGAGTCAGCATGGGGGATAAGGGAGGATTTGGGTAAATGGCATTTAGCGGGAGTTTTAGAGTGAGATATCTATTCCATTGCTTAGGGATGGGTGGCCAGTGAGGAAAAGGTGTGGTGATGATTTGATTTCACTATTCAGTTGTCTCTTAAATCCTACTTTATCAGGGTTATCAGGTGATGGTCATATGGTGGTAATCACGGCACAGATACCTAGGCTAATGCTCTGGGCACATGGGTTCAAATCTCATCACAACACCTGATGGAATGTAAATTAAGTAAACAAATTGGAAATTAATCGTTGGGTTCTGCAATGGTGACCATTATTATCGATTGTCATCACAACCCGTAGGAAAGGAAACTGCCATCCTTACCGGGTCTGGTCTATATGTGACTCCAGGCCCACAGCAATGTGGGTGATTCCCACAAGGCATTCAGGTCAAGGGCAATTAAGGATTGGCAACAAATGCTGGCTTTACGAGTGTGTCAGGCATATCCCAGCATGTCTTGGTTTCAGTTGGGATGGGTTTATGTGCGATATGCTGCACTCTCATGCTTTTTTAACAAGGTGCTGAAATTTACCCAAAACATTGGAGGCATCATCCTGTGAACAGCAAATTCGTTTGACCAGAACATTAAACAACTTGATCAGATAAAAAGCTCTTCAAAGAGTGGAGATTACTGCCAATATATTTCTTCAATGTATCCTTTAAGCAAGCTCATTAAAAAGAGTCACGTTATATATGTAAAAATGTCAAGTAAATAAATGTGTCAATCTTCAAGGTAAAGTAAGAGCCTTGGAACTAGACACTGCAGGCCAGTCATAAATTAAATATGAATAGCGAACACATATTTCTCATACCATTACAATTTTAACAATTAAAGAACACAGCTTGCGGCAGATACTCATCTCATGTGCAGTCCTAAGCTAAAAAATATGGTAATTTATACTTTTTATCCCTGGTATTGGAAGTTAAAGACCATCAACACAAAGAAAAAGCTTGTCCATTTGGGATGCAATACCCAGGCAGCTGCTGCTAAAACCTGCATTTTGTTACAGAGACTGATTAAATCAGGAACTCTTTACTGCTGTGCTGGGATTTGGAGTAAGTGACACAGTTGGGGGTCACTCTTTCTTCATGTGCATTCAGATCTGACTCGAAAATCTCTTCGCTTCCACCTACCCTCGCTACATTGACCCACGAACAAACAAGGCTAGCTGTGTTGGTGAGAACACATCAGAGAGCTCTGACATCAATTCAGGCATTATGTTTAAAGTTGACTTCAGAGCCTTCAATACAAAACCAGGACTGAGAATGGGAACTGTTCAAATGCGCAGGCTTAGAACTGTTTTGTAACAAGCAAATTAGGAGAAATTAACCCCTAAACTCTCTCAACTCAATCACCTTGATTTGAAAATTCAAGCAATTCATATTTGGATTGGTTCTATTTAGGTTTGCGTCTGTTGAGATCGTAAGGGTCAACAAAAGTTACGGCTCAGCTGGAGGCCATTCAGCCCACGTTTGTAAAAGTTATCATTTCACCTTTACTTTGAAACATCACCACAGAGGCTGGCGTCCTGTCACTAAGTCACCCTTTGAGCAGTCACGAGCAGTTTCTGACTGTGGCACTACCTCATCCAGAGTCAGGTATCCAATTATCAGCATCTCTAATAGTCACCCCTTTTATCTGTCAGCCTCAGCACCCGAATTGGACCAGATTAACAGCCCCAATCAGGGAACTCATAGTCTATGAGGTCCACCCAGCTGACTATCACTATACCTTTCTTGCTGCTGTCAACATAGCTCCTCCACATCTTTCCTCTGATATTTTTAATAATTACCACAAATCCTCTGATTACGAGCTCTTCTGCTTTGGAAGTTTCTCTATCATAACTCTTTAAGATTTTGAGCACCTCAATTGAATCTCCCCTTAACCTTCTCTGTTTTAAGGAGAACAACCCCAGCTTCTCTACATGAAGTCTCTCATCTCCTCTACACAGAAATGCAGCATCAATGTTCGATGTTAATGCTCCAGCATTGTCACAAATTTGAAACTTCTGTCAGATCTCCTCCTAACTTATTCCTCTCCAAGCAAGTTGTCTTAACTTCTCCAATCTCTACTCACAACTGAAGTTTCTCATCCCTGGAACTATTCTTGTAAATTACTGCAGTGTTCTCGCTCCAATGCATTCATATTGTTCCTATAATGTGGCACCGACAACTGGGCATTATACTCCAGCTGAGGTCTAACCATGTCTAATGTAAGTTTAGCATCACCTCTCTGCTCTAGCAGTCTATTCCCCTATTAGAGTCATAGTGTTATGCAGCAGAGAAACAGGCCCTTTGGCCAGACCAGCAAACACCAGACTACATTAATCTCCTTTACCTGCCCTTGGCCCATAGCTTACTATGCCCTGGCATCCAGACACTTTGATAATGTTGTGCTAGAACCTGACTGCACCACCCTCTCAGGCAGAACCTTCCATCTTTCTAGCACCCTCTGGGCGAAAATAAAATCCCTCAGATTTGCTGTCAATCTTCACCTTAAACTTATGTCTTAGATGCATCGGCCAAGGGAAGAGATTCTAATGATCTATTTTGTGTATACCTCTCAGAATTACGTATCCCTCAATTAGATCCCCTCCCAGCCCCTTCTGCTCCAAGGTTAAACAATCCCAGCCTATCCAGTATCTCCTCATAACTGAAACTCTTCATCCCAGCCAACATCCTGATGTAACTCCTCTGCACCCTCTACAAAACTGCAGCCACCCTGTCAAACACTGGCCTTTCTTCTGATTTTAGCTCACAGTTTTTACAACATGGTCCTTACACGATGAATAATGCCCAAGATACCGTCTACTTTATTAAATGCGCTCCCCACCTGTCCTCATCTATACACCGCGATTATACGCCCAGCTCCACTGCAGCCACACAGCCTATTAACATTTCTACTGTCTCTCCACGCCCTTTCCACCAAATTCTATCACCTCTCTCATCTGAATGTGGCAGGTAACTATTCATTGAAGGATTGAGAAAGCAGATACACTCCTGCATTTCTAGGAAGGTCCTGGAATGTGAAGGAGTCCAAAATAACAATTTGTTCCATCAAGGGCTGTGCCAAGAATAAGTGAATGAGATTACTCCTGAAAGCATCTGACCGGGTTTTACAGCATTCCATTAACAATGCTTAAAGCTCATTGGAAAGAATGATATTGGATGACGACATTGTGTTTAGCTGCACAATCTTTCGATCCTCAACAATGCTGAGCATTTCCGACCTTTGTGCTTTTCTAAGTCATATCTTCAACACAGGAAATGTTTTAGGAATGTCTGCAAATCTGTGACTGTGTTGGGGAAGGTAATCATCAACAGCAGATTTGCAGAGTTAGAAGTTCTTTCTTGGGCCAAGTGGAGATGAAGGGGGTGACCTGTTCATCATAGAGATTGCCAGCACAGAAAAATGCCCGTTGGCCCATTGGTCCTGTGCTAGTTTTTAAAAATGTATTCATTAGTGGGATGTGGGTGTCGCTGGCTGAACAGCACTGATTCCCCGTCCCTAGCCGCCCTTGAGAAGGTGGGGGTGAGCTGCCTTCTTCAATCGCTGCAGTCCACATGCTGTGGGTTGACCCACAATGCCCTTAGGGAGGGAATCCCAGGATTTTGACCCAGTGACAGTGAAGGAACGGTGATATATTTCCAAGTCAGGATGGTGAGTGGCTTGGAGGGGAACTTGCAGGGGGTGGTGTTCCCATGTATCTGCTGCCCTTGTCCTTCTAGGTGGAAGTGGTTGTGGGTTTGGAAGGTGCTGTCTGAGGATCTTTGGTGCATCTTGTAGATAGTACACACTGCTGCTGCAGAGCATCGGTGGTGGAGGGAGTGGATCTGGTGCCAATCAAGCAGCTGCTTTGTCCTGGATGGTGTCAAGCTTGTTGAGTGTTGTTGGGGCTGCACCCGTCCAGGGCAAGTAGGGAGTGTTCCTTCACACTGCAGAAATTCACCAAATATCCTTAGGCAGCACCTTCCAAACCCATGACCACTTCCATCTAGAAGGACAGGGGCAGCAGATATACAGGAGCACCAGACCCTGCAAACTCCCTTCCAAATTGCTCACCATCGAGATTTGGAAATATATCGCTGTTCCTTCAGTGCCACTGGATCAAAATCCTGGTAACGCCCCCTCCCCCCTGCAAGGGCGTTCTGGGATCACCTGCAGCACATGGACTGTAGCGGTTCAAAAAGGCAGCTCACCCCCACTTTCTCAAGGGGCAACTACGGATTGTCCATAAATAAGCCTCTCCCTCTCCCTCTCCCAGAGACACTCACATCCCAAGAAGTCAACTATCTTCCTGTCTATGGCTCCCACAATTTACCCACTATCTTGATCATGTACCCTCTCAGTCTCCTCTGCTCTAAGGAAAACAACCCCAGTCTGTCTAATCTCTCTTCAATATGAAAAATCTCTAACCCAGGCAACATCCTGGTCAATCTACCCTGCTCCTTCCCCAGTGGCAGTTACATTCCTTCAACAATGTGTGAGATTTTTAAAATTTATGAAGGTGGATGTCGTGAAAGGCACTTGCCCTTTACAGGGGGATAAATTTAAATGAAGCACTGATAAATCTAGCAGTGAACATAGAGAGACATGTCTACCCAGAGAGTGGGGAGCCTTGTCCCACAGGGAGTGCTCAAGGTGAATCCTATCAATATATTGAAGAGGAAGCTGGGTAAACACATGGCAGAGAAAGGAATGGAGGGAGAGGCTCTCAGGTAAAGAGGGGAGGGGAGGGGAACAGGAAGGCTAGCACGGAACAATTGGGCCAAATGGTGTTTTTCTGGATTGTGTATATTACAAGGTGGTAGAAACAAGAAAGATTTCCTCACTTCACTTCCTCACCTGGCTATGGTAGAGAAATTCTGATTGGGTACAGCAGCCAGATTCACAAGATGGTGGAAACATGGAAGTGGGCCTGTGGATGGAACAGCAAAGCTCTCAGTTTAAGGGCAAAAGCATCTTTGGAACTGATCATAGGGACCACAGTTGGCCTGGGTTTTCCTCGAGGTTGCTACAGCATCTGTGCAGTGGTGTGGTTGGTCTGGCCTGGCCTGGGAGTCCACTCGGTTGCTTCGGTGGCTGTTTTCCTCAGCGTCAGCCTGGCTCTGTCTGTGGCAGCTTCAGTCCGTCTCTGACTCAATACGGCTGATTCTCTGGCATTGTGGTGGGTCCAGCCCGGGATTCCAACTCTGGGAGGAACGGGGGAGGTGGTGGGGGTGATGGTTGTGGTCGGGTCCTCAAGCTCAGAGCCATGAAATGGGCGAAGTGGACATTGTCTTAAATTCTCATTTGTAAAATTCTTGTTTTACCATAGAAACACTGTAATTCTGAACTTTTTATTTGTTTATTTTTCTAAATTATGACTATGATTTTGTACTTTTGAGGGTCTGTAATGCCGAACATTTTATTTCTTGCCTTTTCTAAATTTTGTTCCTGAAGAATTTGCGCTCAGAAATCTGTACCTGGGTAGTTTTGTACATAAGACTTTTCACTGTGTTTATTTGAGTACATGTGACAGTAGTGCCAACTCATTCATTCATTCATTCAGTTAAATCATTAATACATCCCTTCCCTCACTCACCACAGAAACTCCCGGTCGAGAATATAAAATGTTTTAAAGGCTTGATCAAATCATTTGTTTGGTCTGTTCAAATTGAACTGGAAAAACAGAATGGAGACTGAGAATTAACACAAAGAACTGTGGAAAGTGGAAATCTGAAACGAAAGCAGAATTTGCTGGAGAAACATGGCAAGCCTGGCAGCATTGGTGGAGAGAGAAACATTTTAAAACCGGTGAACCTTCTTCAGAAATGCTCTGATTTCTCTCTCCACAGGTACTACCAGACCTGTTGAGTTTCTCCAGCAAGTTCTGGTTTTGTTGGAGAGTGAGAAAGTTTGGAACACATTCATGCTGCTGGCAATTTCAAAGTGAAGTTTCATTACCTGGTTAAAATTCCAGTTTGCTCAGACCTGGCGAGGCAGTGGCCAAGTGGGGTAATGTTCTAGGAACCTGGGTTCGAATCCCACCACGCCAGATGGTGGAATTTGAATTCAATAATTATCTGGAATTAAGAATCTAGTGATGACTGTGAATCCATTGTTGAACGTCGGGGGAGGAAAACCCCATCTGGTTCACTAATCTCCTTTAGGGAAGAAAACTGCCATCCTTACCTGGTCTGGCCTACATGTGACTCCAGACCCACAGAAACATCGTTGACACTTAGCTGCCCTCTGGGTAATTAGGGATGGGCAATAACTGCTGCCTGACCAGTGATGCCCTCATCCTGTGAACAAATATAGAAAAAAAGACAAACTGCAGCTTGAAATGTAAATGAGTGAGTGCTAAGAGCGAGCTAGCTGACAGATCAAATAATTAGCACTGATCAGAAATTGTTCTGACGTGGGGCAATGCAAAATAACTTCCACAGAAATTACAGCACCAAAACAGGCCATTCAGTCCAACTGATTGATGCTGGGACTAACTCAGTGCTATGGAGGTGTGGAGAAACATTTTCACACAGCAGGTGATTGGAGCCTGAAGGCGTGGTGGAGGCAGATGCAATTAGGCATTCAAGAAAGTTAATTAAATTGATGTGATGTGCAGGGTTACCAGGAAAAGCCAGAAGAAACAGCCAAAATGCTCAGACTGTCAGTACAGATATGATGGGTTGAATGGCCGCCATAAACTTCTGTGAACCTGTCATTAATTCCCAGAGATTTTACAAGTCATCGTCCTCTCAAAATTCAAATGGAATCAAAATCCCTCCCAATAAAAAATAAATTTAAAAACTGTACAAATTTGAAGACGTAATTTGAGGTACAAAGTCCGGAGATGGCTAGATTGTTGGTCATTTCTCAGGTGAAACGTTTCTGGCTCTGAGCTGGACGTAAACTCCCTCAAAGATACTATTTTGGAAGAGTGGGACAATATCCCAACCGACATCATGGAAACATCAATAGAGAGTGAATAAAACCCAGCACAAATACAATTGTTAGAGCTGTCAGTGAAGAACAGCCAGAGGCGGGCTGAGCTAGTTTACAGTGTGCAGTTGGACTGTGGCAGAATGGAACAATATCACAGGTTTGTTCTGTTCTCACTAATATGCTCCCACATGTTGGTGTGGGTGTCTGGACCCCACACATGGAGAGGTTGGGATGCAATTTCCTGGAGAGCTTTCCCTTCTCTCTGGCTGTGTGTATCGTTTTCGCCTGCCAGGAGATGCTAGGTCTGAGGAGAGGTAGGTAGGGTCTGATTACCGTGCATCAGTTGACCCTGTCCAACGACAATTAAAACGTTGATAAGTACTCCAAATGCAGGTCAATGCAGGGAGGATGTTCCTGATGGTGGGTGTGTCCATAACCAGGGGTCACAGTGTGAGGATTCAGGGTAGATGATTTAGGACGGGGATGATGAGACATTTCTTCACCTGAGGAGTGGTGAGCCTGTGGAATTCATTACCATAGGGAGCAGTTGATGCCAAAACATTGAATATATTAAAGAAGAGTCTAGCTATAGCACTTGGGGTGAATGGGAAAAAGGTTCTGGGGAGGAAGCAGGATGAGGCCATTGAGTTGGATAATCAGCCATGATCGTGATGAATGATGGTGCAGGCTTGAAGGGCGGAATGGCTTCCTCCTACTCCTATCTTCTATGTTTGTATGTTAATGTTGCTGGTCACCCTATTATCAAAAGGTTATTATTAAATGAGAAACAGTGTAGAAAAGATTTACTAGGATGCTATCTGGACTGGAAGGGTTGAGTTATAAGGATAGGATATTTCCCCTGGAGTGTCAGAGGCAGAGGGGTGACCTTATAGAGTTCTACAAAATTGTGAGAGGTGTAGATTAGATACATAGCCAACAGCTTTTTATCATGGTAGGGGAGCTATAAACTGGAGGGCGCAGTTTTAGGGTGAGAGGGGAGAGATACAAAAGGTCCAGAGGGGCAACTGTCTCACACAGAGGGTGGTGAGTGTCTGGAACAGTCTACCAGAGATAGTGATGGAGGCAGGTACAATTTTATCATTAAAGAAACATTTGGACAGGTACGTGGACAGGATGGGAATGGAGGGATATGGACGAAATGCAGGCAAATGGATCTAGTTTAATTGTGAAAACTTGGTGGCATGGACAGTTGGGCCGAAGTTGTAAACCTAGATTACGCTAAACCTCTATGACTCTAACGTTTTCAAATGTCCCAGGCACTCAGCAGAAATGCTATATTTGACGTTGAGCCATGTGTGGGGAGGAGGATATGGAGCAGAAGGCTTGGTCTGAGTGAAAACTGCCATAAAAGGTAGATGGGTATTTTGGGAGATTATGGAGCTGGGGAAAATTACAGGGATAGAGATCAGTTAAGAAGACAGATTCAGTGGGCCATACTTACCCCACCATTATTTTCTCTCTCCTTTCACATTCCTCAAATATTTCCTTTTCTCCTGAAATCTCCATGTGAATACAATACTTATCAAACTTGAGCTAACCCTCAGCTGCTTTAAATGTTGCAAACTACACCATATGTAGGATGGGAAGGCCTGAGAGGCAGTGCAGACTCAGAGGACATGACTAGCTCTGGTTTCTTCATTATAAAGGGGTTAGAGGCCCCAGAGAAGGGTGAAAACAGATTTGCTTGAGGAATACCAGAACCGAGAGGTTAAAGCTAACAAGAAAGATTGAACTGGGCTGGGGCTCTCCTGTTTTGAAAAGGTCATTTTGATGGGGCATGATCTGGGTTCACAATGTTGAGAGTAGTACGTTAGTGTGGAGAGAGAATTGGCTAAATCAATGCAGACAGAGAGTTGGGATGCAGGAGCTTTTTCGTGATAGCAATCTGTAGAGTGATATGGAATCATGAGGATCACTGCTGAGGCCACATTCATTTACAATCTAGATTCGTGAACTGGATGACGAAGGTGAGTGTACTATAGCCACATTTGTGGATGGCACAGAAATAGGTGGGAAGGCAAGTGGTGAGGCTGACACAGAGAGGCCGCAGAGGTATACAGACAGGTTAAGCGAGTAGGTTAACACTTGGCAGATGGAACATAAAGTGGGAAAATGTGAGGTGATATACTTTGGCAGGAAGAATGGAGGAGCTGCAGATTATGTAAACACAGAAAGACTGCAGAAAGCTGCAGCACACATGGATTTGAGAGTCCTCTTCTGTAAATCACTAAAAGCTTGCAGCCAATTTCAACAGGCGATAGGGAAAGCAAATTGAATGGTAGCCTTTATTTCAAATGGAATAGGGCAAAAGTAGAGAGGTTTTGCTCAAACTATTCAAGCCATTAGCCAGACCATAGCTGGAATACTGCGGCCAGTTTTGGATCTCTTATTGAAGGAAATGCATACTGGCATTGCAGAAAGTCCAGAGAAGGTTCAGTAAGCTAATCCCGGGTATGGAGTGACTGTGATGTGAGAAGAGGTTGAATAGGTTGGGCCTTTGAAGTTTATTGATTCATTTGAGTTTAGAAGAATGAAAGGCAATTGAAACAGATAAGATTCTTAGGGGACTTGGCAGGATAAATTCAGAAAGGTTGTTTCCCCTTGCGGGACAATCAAGGACCAGAGGGGATAATCTCCAAATAAAGGTTGCCAACTTAAAACAGAGAGGATGAGGAATTTCTCCTTTCAGAGTGGAGTGAATGTGTGGAATTCAAAACACAGAGGGTTGTTGAGGCTGGGTTATTAAGTATATTCAAGACGGAGATTCAAGATTTTTAATCAGTAAGGGAATCAAGGGTTATGACAAAAAGGCAGGAAGGTGGAGTTGAAGATGATCCAATCAATCACGATCTCTGTGAATGGTGGAACAGACTCGATGGGCTGAATGGCCTACATCTGCCTCTATGCTGAATGTCTAATACCATGAGGGAGTTTGATACGTTATCAGAATGAGGTAACTACAATTAAGGAGCATACATACTGGATAGTCATTCATACACCAACGGGAAATTCAAGAGAAACTTCTTAATTCAGAGACTGAAAATGGATGAAAATGTCGGTGTTCTGAATAGTAAGTTTGCAGGTGACTTGATAATTGGTGGAGTTGTGGACAGTGGAGGGATATCAAAAGTTACAGCAGGATGTAGATCAGTTGCAAAGTTGGGCAGAGAAATGGCAGATAGAGTTTAATCTGGATAAGTAGAACATAGAACATAGAACAGTACAGCACAGAACAGGCCCTTCAGCCCACAATGTTGTGCTGACCATTGATCCTCATGTATGCACCCTCAAATTTCTGTGACCATATACATGTCCAGCAGTCTCTTAAATGACCCCAATGGTCTTGCTTCCACAACTGCTGCTGGCAACGCATTCCATGCTCTCACAACTCTCTGTGTAAAGAACCCGCCTCTGACATCCCCTCTATACTTTCCACCAACCAGCTTAAAACTATGACCCCTCGTGCTAGCCATTTCTGCCCTGGGAAACAGTCTCTGGCTATCAACTCTATCTATGCCTCTCATTATCTTGTATACCTCAATTAGGTCTCCTCTCCTCCTCCTTTTCTCCAGTGAAAAGAGACCAAGCTCAGTCAACCTCTCTTCATAAGATAAGCCCTCCAGTCCAGGCAGCATCCTGGTAAACCTCCTCTGAACCCTCTCCAAAGCATCCACATCTTTCCTATAATAGGGCGACCAGAACTGGACGCAGTATTCCAAGTGCGGTCTAACCAAAGTTTTATAGAGCTGCAACAAGATCTCACGACTCTTAAACTCAATGGCCCTGTTAATGAAAGCCAAAACACCATATGCTTTCTTAACAACCCTGTCCAGTTGGGTGGCCATTTTAAGGGATCTATGTATCTGCACACCAAGATCCCTCTGTTCCTCCACACTGCCAAGAATCCTATCCTTAATCCTGTACTCAGCTTTCAAATTCGACCTTCCAAAATGCATCACCTCGCATTTATCCAGGTTGAACTCCATCTGCCACCTCTCAGCCCATCTCTGCATCCTGTCAATGTCCCGCTGCAGCCTACAACAGCCCTCTATACTGTCAACGACACCTCCAACCTTTGTGTCGTCTGCAAACTTGCTGACCCATCCTTCAATCGCCTCATCCAAGTCATTAATAAAAATTACAAACAGTAGAGGCCCAAAGACAGAGCCCTGTGGAACACCACTCACCACTGACTTCCAGGCAGAATATTTTCCTTCTACTACCACTCACTGCCTTCTGTTGGCCAGCCAATTCTGTATCCAGGCAGCTAAGTTCCCCTGTATCCCATTCCTCCTGACCTTCTGAATGAGCCTACCATGGGGAACCTTATCAAATGCCTTACTGAAGTCCATATACACCACATCCACAGCTCGACCCTCATCAACTTTTCTAGTCACATCCTCAAAGAACTCGATAAGGTTTGTGAGGCATGACCTGCCCCTCACAAAACCGTGTTGTCTGCATTTGATCAAGCCATGCTCTTCCAGATGGTCATAAATCCTATCCCTCAGAATCCTTTCTAACACCTTGCAGACTACAGACGTGAGACTTACCGGTCTATAATTGCCGGGGATTTCCCTATTTCCTTTCTTGAAGAGAGGAATTACATTTGCCTCTCTCCAGTCCTCAGGTACGACTCCAGTGGAGAGCGAGGATGCAAAGATCCTCGCAAGTGGCGAAGCAATTGCATTTCTCGCTTCCCAAAGCAGCCAAGGGCAAATCTGGTCCGGGCCTGGCGACTTGTCAATCTTAATGTTTGACAAAATTTTCAGCACATCAGCTTCCTCTATCTCTATCCATTCCAGCATGCACACCTGCTCTTCAAAGGTTTCATTCACTACAAAGTTCGTTTCTTTCATAAAGACAGAAGCAAAAAACTCATTTAGGGCTTCCCCTACCTCCTCAGGCTCCACACACAAGTTCCCTATGCTATCCCTGATCGGCCCTACTCTTTCTTTGACCATTCTCTTATTCCTCACGTAAGTGTAAAATGCCTTTGTGTTCTCCCTAATCCGTTCTGCCAAGCCTTTCTCGTGCCCCCTCCTGGCTCTCCTCAGACCATTTTTGAGCTCCTTCCTTGCCTGCATGTAATCCTCTCTAGCTGAACTTGACCCTAGCTTCCTCCACCTTATGTAAGTGTGAGGTGATGCATTTTGGGAGGTCAAATGCAAGAGGAAGGTATACTGTGAATGGTAGGACCCTTGGTAACGCTGATTTACAGAGGGATCTCAGGGTGCAAGTCTAGAGCTCTCTGAACATGGTAATGCAAGTAAGCTTCACATGGTCAGGAGGAGAGATCACCACCAGAAAGAGAGACTGCCTGAGTGAGTATATGGTTCAGGGATTTGGAGGTAACATGGGAATTCGGTGGAGAGGGGAAAGAGGTGATATTTGCCTGCTGTTTTTGTCCTATAATTTGTAAGGCTTTTGTTAAACAGGCTAATTTGAAGCCCATGATCAGGGACCCAGCACAACTGTGTGACTTCACAGGCAAACCTTCAGTTCATTGATTAGTGATAGCTGCCAATTTGGCTATTTATTACTGTTCCTTTCAGATTGAAGGCAAATAAGGGAAATATTCACAGCTTACAACCTAAAAGACCAGCATAATTTAAAAAAAATCAAACAAAAAGCTGAGCAATTGAAATAGAGATGTTACACCAAGTAATGTGTTGTAACAGAGATAGTAGGAACTGCCGATGCTGGAGAATCTGAGATAACAAGGTATAGAGCTGGGTGAACACAGCAGGCCAAGCAGCATCAGAGGAGCAGGAAAGTTGATGTTTCAGGCCTAGACCATTCTGTAGGAGCTGGTGGGTCTTATCACGATTCATAGTGACCACATTCACAAGAAGTATTGGTTGCCAAAGGAACTTTTGACTCCTAAGTTGATGAACTGGAGTCTGAGCTTCAAATTGGCAGGGGGGGGGGGGGGGGGCGCGGGCACGGTGACATATCAGGGGTAGGGAGATAACAAAATGTGGAGCTGGATGAACACAGCAAGTCAAGCAGCGTCAGAGGAGCAGGAAGGCTGATGTTTCGGGCCTAGACCCTTCTTCAGAAATGGGGGAGGCGAAGGGGGTTCTGAAATAAATAGGGAGCAAGGGGGAGGCGGATAGAAGATGGATGGAGGAGAAGATAGGCAGAGAGGAGACAGACAGGTCAAAGAGGCGGGGATGGAGCCTGTAAAGGTAGGGAGAGTTACCTGGGCTCTGTGTTTCAGGAGGCTTAGGTTAACTACCTTGAATTCAGTCAGTGGTCAGGGACAGGAGGGTGTAACTATGTGAGAGAAATGTAGAGGAATCTGGGAGGCAGTGCTGAAGGAGCCTTAACCCTTGAGCTTGTGATTTTTGCTCCCTGTGTGTGGATGAGAGTGGGGGCTGTGGGGAGGATGAGCAAACTGACCATAGCATCATAGTATAAGGAGTCATTCAAGGGGTGGGGAGGAGAGCGAAATGTAGTTGTAATGAGCGTTAGCTTAGTCAGGGGAATAGACTCTGTTCTCTGGCCAGGGTCAAGAATCGCGAAGGCTTTATTGCCTGCCTGGGGTCTGAGCTCAGGATATCTCACCTGGGCTTCGGAGGAATTTGGAGTGTGAGGGGAAACATCCAGTTATATCAACAATATTGGCAGGAAGAGCAAACAGGTTCTGCTGAGGGAACATGGGCAGCTAGGGGCTAAATCACAAAGCAGAATATATAAAACAAATCTTGGATTACTACCTGAGTCACAAGCAATTTGGCACAGGATCAACAAGATTAAAGAGGCAGACGTGCGACTCAGACATCGGTGTGGGAGTAATGGGTTTGAATTCATGGGATATTGGCACCAGCACTGGGGAAGGAAGGAGGTTTTCCCATCGGATGGGCTCCACCTGAATCATGCTGGGACCAGACTCCTGGGGAATGGCATAACTCGGGTTGTGGGTTGGCCTTTAAACTAAACAGCAGGGGCGAGGGCACAGGGGGATGGTCTTTAAAGTTTCCAAAACGAGTAACAGTACAGAGAATATGGCGAGGGTTGGGAATCTTCGGCTGGACCAGGTAAGGGGACAGCTGTGAGACGGGGGGGGGGCAGTTAATGTAGGACTGAGGGTTCTGTACATAAATACACACAGTGTATGAAACAAGATGCTGCTTGCGTTCATCCAGCTCCACATTTTGTTATCTTAAATGAGCTTGTAGCACAGATTGAAATTGGTGTGTACGATGTTGTGGGTATCACAGGGACAGCAGCTGCGTGAGGATTGGAGAACTAAACATCCAAGGATACACGTCCTAGTGAAAGGAAGGGCAGTTGGGGGTGGGGTTGCCTTGTTATAAGAAATGAAATTACATCAATAGCAAGAAGCGATATCGGTTGGAAGGGCAAGAACCTGTGTGGGTAGAGTTGAGGAACCACAACGGGAAAAAGAGCCTGAAGGGAGAGTGTGAAGGCCTCCTTGCAGCAGTCAGGATGTGGGGAGGAAAATAAATCAGGAGATAGAAAAGGCGTGTGAGAAAGGCACCACTACAGTAGTGATAGGGACTTCAATGTGCGGGGGGAGTGTGAAAGTCAGGTTGGAAGCAGATCTCAAAAAAAAATCATGAAATGTCTACAAGATGGAAGAGGCCACTAGGGAACAGGCAATTCTGGATTTTGTGATGCGTAACAAGACTTGATTAGGGAGGTTAAGGTGAAGGAACTCCTAGGGAACAGTGACCATAATATGATAGAAATCACCCAGCATTGTGAGAGGGAGAAGCTGGAATCAGATGCAATGTATCACAATTGAGCAAAGGCGACTACAAGGACATGAGGGAGGGGTTGGCCAGAGTTGAATGGAATGGGAACACAGTAGGGAAGATGATGGAGCAGCAATGTCAGGAGTTTCTGGGGATAATCCAGGAGGCACGTCAGAAATTCATCCCAAGGAAGAAGAAACATACTGAGGGGAGGACAAGGAAGCCATGGCTAGTAAGGGAAGTCGGGCACAACATAAAAACAAAAGAAAAAGCATATAATGTGGTGAAGATTAGCGGGAAGCCAAAGGATTGGGAAGCCTTTAAAAACCAGCAGAGGATAACTTAAAAGCAATAGAGATGAAATATGAGATGAAGATTGCTAGAGTTTGTTTTAAAAAGAGGTATCAAAAATAAGAGAGGGCAAGACTGGATGCTGTACAAGTGGTCATAAGGAACAAAGATCTGACAGACAAACTGAATAGGTACTTTGCGACAGTTTTCACATGGGAAGACACCAACTGCATACCAGGACTTCGAGAGTCGGGGCAGAAGTGGGTTAGTGGCCACCGCTAAGGAAAAAGTGCTGGGGGCGCTAAAGGTCTGAAGGTGGATAGATCTCCCAAACCAGATGGAATATACTGCTGAGTTCTGAAGGGGACAGCTGTATAGATTGTAGGGATGATGATGGTGATCTTTCAGGAATACTGGATTCAGGGAGGGTCCCAGAGGATTGAAAAGTGACTAATGTAACACACCTGTTTAAGGAGGGAGGCAGGAGGCAGGTAACTGTGGGCTGGTTAGCCTGACCTTGGTCATTGGTAAGATTTAAGTCCATTATTAAGGATGAAATTGCAGAGTAGTTGGAAGTGCATGGTAAACTAGGGCTGGCTCAGCATGAGCTTCATTAGGGGAGGGCTGCCTGACAAATCTGTTTGAATTCTTTGAGGAGGAAATGAGCAAATTAGACAAGGGAGAGTCAGTGAGCGTGATCTATTTGGATTTCCAACAGGCCTTTGACTTGGTGCCGCACAAGAGTCTGTTAAATAAGAGCCATTGGAATGTGGTGCAAATTACTGGCATGGGTAGAGCATTGGCTGACTGGCAGAAGGCAGAGAGTGGGATAAAGGGGTCTTTTACAGGATGGCAGCTGGTGACTAGTGGAGTTTCACAGGGGTCAGAGTTGGGACCATAGTTATTCACAATATACATTAATGGCCTGGACAAAGGAAGTGAGGGCATTGTTGTTAAGTTTGTAGGTGACACAAAGATAGGAGGAGGGAGAGAAAGCTGAGAGGCTGCAGAAAGACTTGGACAGGCTAGGAGAGTGGGCAAAGAAGTGGCAGATGGGATTCCACGTGGGAAGTGTGTGGTAGGAAATATGGTGGCATAGATTATTTTCTAAAATGGGAAAGGGCTTTGGAAACCTGAAGCAGAAAGGGACTTGGGAGTCCCTGCTCAGGGTTCTCTTAAGGTAAACATGCAGGTTCAGTTGTCATTTAGGAAGGCAATTGTAAGGCTCTGGTCAGACCACATTTGGAATATTGTGAGCAGTTTTCGGGCCTGTATTTAAGGAAGTGCTGGCCTTGGAGGGGGTCCAGAGGAGTTTAACAAGAAGGATCCCAGGATGAAGGACTTGTCATTAAAGGAGCGACTGAGGACTCTGGGTCTGGGCTTGACTGAGGAGTCATCTTACTGAAGCTTTCAGAATACTGAGAGGTCTGTACAGAGTGGACATGGAGAGGCTGTTTCCACTAATGGGAGAGTCTAATACCCAACACCACAGCCTCAGAGTGAAGGGGCAACCCTGTAGAACAGGGATATGGAGGAATTTCTTCAGCCAGAGGGTGGTGAATCTGTGGAACTCTTTGCTGTAGAGACCAAGTCACTGAGTGTGTTTAAGACAGAGATAGATGTGATCTTGATCGGTATTTGAGTCAAGAGGTTTGAGGAGAAGGCAGGAGAATGGAATTGAGAAACACATCAGCCATGATAAAATGGTGGACCAGACTCGATGGGCCGAGTGGCCTAATTCTGTTCTTATATCTTTATGGTCACAAGTGGATAAGATGGTAAAGGCAGTAGACTACATATTTGCCTTCATCGGTTGGGACATTGAGTGTAAAAGTTGACAGTTTCTTCAAGTTCCTCCTGCCAAATTGAATCATTTTAAATTTCTCTGCATTAAATGAACCCAGTTATGAAACTTAGCTGACCCTTGCTTTCACAAATGGATGAGGACTCTACATCCAAACAAACCACTGAGATGGCACAGGGAGGATGGCCATGACTCAATGAAAGTCAACTTAGTGTAACCTACCTGTCCATCCCAACAACTTCTCAATGTCCTGTTGAAGCTCAGGACGATGGTCCTCACACTTCATCATCATCATCATGCCAAGCTGGATAGAACATAGAACATAGAACAGTACAGCACAGAACGGGCCCTTCAGCCCACAATGTTGTGCCGACCATTGATCCTCATGTATGCACCCTCAAATTTCTGTGACCATATGCATGTCCAGCAGTCTCTTAAATGACCCCAATGACCTTGCTTCCACAACTGCTGCTGGCAACGCATTCCATGCTCTCACAACTCTCTGCGTAAAGAACCTGCCTCTGACATCCCCTCTATACTTTCCACCAACCAGCTTAAAACTATGACCCCTCGTGCTAGCCATTTCTGCCCTGGGAAATAGTCTCTGGCTATCAACTCTATCTATGCCTCTCATTATCTTGTATACCTCAATTAGGTCCCCTCTCCTCCTCCTTTTCTCCAATGAAAAGAGACCGAGCTCAGTCAACCTCTCTTCATAAGATAAGCCCTCCAGTCCAGGCAGCATCCTGGTAAACCTAAATGTTGGCAGTAAATGTTCAAACAGTGCCCTGCTCACCAAACATTCAGTCATTTATATCTCACAGAAACAGCACAAACTCTGCAATAAGAATTCCACTAGCCTGAGCTTCAGGGAAGTGCAAGAAGACAGAGTTGAAGGAGAATGGGCGATTTCAGGGGGTCTAAAGGCTACAGAAACAGGTCAAGGTGGAGAGTCATTGGATTGTTTGGAACACAAGGACAATCATGTTACTGTTTAGGCATTTCTGATCCAGGAGCCAATGTAAGTCAAGGATGGAGTCAGAGATGCAAAGCAAGAAAACAGCTCTATATGAACAAAATACTGCTAATAGTGGAAATCTGAAATCAGAGAATCCCTACGGAGTGGAATGAGACATTCAGCCAGTTGAGTCCATGCTGCGCCTCTGAAGAGCATCCTACCCAGACTGAGCACACTACACTATCCCTGTAACCCTGTACTTACCATGGCTAATCCATTGAACCTGCACATCTTTTGGACTGTGGGAGGAAATTGGAGCACCAGGCGGAAACCCACACAGACACAGGGAGAACGTGCAGACTCCACACAGTCACCTGAGGGTGGAATTGAACCTGGGACCTCGGTGCTGTGAGGCAGCAGTGCTAACCTCTGAGCCATTGTGCTGCCGCATAAATAAAAAAAAGTGCTGCAGAGACTCAGCAGGACTGGCAGCTTCTGCAGAGAGAGGAATGGAGTTAAGTTCTGAAGGACAGTCACATTGGACTCAAAAAGAAAACAGTTGTCTTCAGTTTTAAGAATTAAAGGAAGTTCTATTACAATATGCAAGCAACTACAACATCCCTTTCTCAAAAGGTAGTGGATGATGAATCTTTAAATATTTTTAAGGCAGAGAGAGATTCTTGATGACCAAGTGGATAAAAGATTACGGGGGAGATGCAGGAATGTACTGTTGAGGTTAAAATGAGATTGCCATAATCTTATTAATTGGAAGATCAGGTTTGAAGGGCCAAGTAGCCTACACTTCTTCCTTGCTTCGACAATAAATTATTGTTTGTGGATACTGTTTGCACTTTAAACTTGCCATTTTACAATCAAACAGTTCTGAGAAAATGCATACCGTCTGCTCGGAAACTAGTTAAAGCCCTTACCTTGACCTTTCTGTTTACGGGGGGATTACATTTTGCATTGAAACCACAGGGTTGACATGGGGAGGATATGCATGATTTTACGAAATTCAATTTAGTGCCAAATGACATCACTTAAAGAAAAAAAACTGGTGCTTGGCAGATGAAAGTTAAATACTCATTTCTCACACTGAGATTTATAACTGTCTGACAAGACTTGTTACTGTTGAAAGCAAAATGTTCCTCATGCACATAAACTGACCATATTTAGTTAGCAAATACATTACTGACAAAATGAAACTGACCATTTGTAATTACTGAATGAAATTACTGATGTCATTATTTAATGTTCACTTCTTCTGTTTAATGAAACACATTTCACAACTTATCGCTCGCTGTGATTTCCGAAGTTATTGATTTCACAAATGCTCCCACCCTGAGTAATCTAGAAGGTGCTGCAATGATTCTGGAATTTTGCAAAGACACTGCAGTTCTCCATACAAGATCCCAGCAGGACTGGCTCAGTGTCAGGTGATGCTGTTAACTGCTGCTCAGATTGAGTTGTACATTTCACAACCTGTTAATGCAGAATGTCCTGAAATAAACCCAAATAAATACCTTTAAAAAATAAATAATTCTGTGTTCTTACATTATAGCACTGATTTCAATTCAAAATACTGCCATTGGCTTTTGGGCAGGTTGATATGCCTAGTGATCCTGGAAGGCAGCAAATAGCCACAAGATTTCCCTGTTTTCCTCTACATGAGACGATTGTCAGTGCACAATAAAACAGATACGCACCCAATGGTTTCACTGGGCAACAGAAAGGCAGTTCCTTCCTTTCAGTGGTTTGTACATGCTGTGTTTATTTAAATGATGGTAAAATGCTCAGTTTAAGCTTGTCCACCATCTACAAGGCACAAGTCAGGAGTGTGATAGAATACTCCCCACTTCCTGGATGGGTGCAGCCCCAATGGCACTCAAGAGGTTTGTCACCATCCAGGACCAAGCAGCCGCTTGATTGACACCACATCTACAGGCTTCCACTCCCTCCACCACCGATGATCAGTAGCAGAAGTGTGTACTGTCTACAAGATGCACTGCAGAAATTCACCAAAGATCCTCCGACAGCACCTTCCAAACCCATGACCACTTCCATCTAGAAGGACAAGGGCAGCAGGTACATGGGAACACCACCCCCTGCAAGTTCCCCTCTGATCCACTCCTCATCCTGACTTGGAAAGATATCACCGTTCCTTCAGTGTCACTGGGTCAAAATGCACTGCTGCCTCACAGCGCCAGGGACCCAGGTTCAATTCCAGCCTCGGGCAACTGTGTGGAGTTTGCACATTCTCCCCGAGTCTGCGTGGGCTTTCTCTGGGTGCTCCGGTTTCCTCCCACAGTCCAAAGATGTGCAGTCTAGGTGGATCGTCCATGCTAAACTGCCTGTAGTGTTCAGGGGTGTGTGGGTTATAGGGGGTGGGTCTGGGTGGGATGGTCAAAGAGGCGGTGTGGATTTGTTAGGCAGAAGGGCCTGTTTCCACACTGTAGGGAATCTAATCTAATCTTAAAAAAAACCTGACAAATAACCTCTAAAATTGCTAACAGAGAAGGAAATCAAGTTTAGACAAGCCAGAGTTAAGAGAATTGAATCAAACTCCTGACATCAGCCTGTCACACCTGTGGCTGATGTTACAGTGCTGTTAGTTCACTGCAACATTATAACACACTCCAAAATGAAATCTGGACACGATTACAGTTGATTTGGGTGTTATTGCTGGACAGTTGCTTTTGGTTATGTTTTGTACTGATTTCACTTGGACCGTCTCTAAAACACTAAGCAGCGATAGTGAGATTGCTATGATGCCAGTTCAGAGCATTAATCCTTCCGGTATCATAGAACATAGAACAGTACAGCACAGAACAGGCCCTTCAGCCCACAATGTTGTGCCGACCATTGATCCTCATGTATGCACCCTCAAATTTCTGTGACCATATACATGTCCAGCAGTCTCTTAAATGACCCCAATGACCTTGCTTCCACAACTGCTGCTGGCAACGCATTCCATGCTCTCACAACTCTCTGCGTAAAGAACCTGCCTCTGACATCCCCTCGATACTTTCCACCAAGTAGTCGCACAAGTTACTACATTGGCAAGTCCTGCCCTCCTATTTTCAATCCCCATGTTCCACCCTTCATTCTGTTTAACTCCTCCGAAACTCTGTGGCCTCAAACTCTCTCTCGAGGTGTTCAGCTCCTGCTCAAAGCTGGCTTCCAGTCTGGTATTGCCACTAACTTCAATAGTTGTCTTGTTGTTTTCAAATCTCTCTACCACAGCAGCTGGTGAAATTTACATTTAATTAATTAATCTGAAATTCAAAGACAGTCTCAGTAATGGTCAACATAAAACTATTGTCAATTGTCATTGAAAAGCTCTTTAGGGAAGGCCTGGCCTATGTGTGACTCCAGACCCACTACAATATGCTGACTCTTTTGTGCCCTTGCAACTGACTGAGTGAGTCTCTCAGTTCAAGGGTAAGGAAGGAAGGACAGCAAATTCTGCCCTTGTCGGTAACTCCCTCATCCCATGAAAGAATATAATAGAGCACCTTAACTCTGTAACTGCTGGCTCTCAGCAGTAACATTTCCTCCCTTTCTGTCCAGTCCAGACTCCTCATGATTTTAAATACCTCAATCCAATCTCAACACCCCTTCTCCAATGACAACAGTCTCAGTTTATGAAGCTCTCCTGCACCCTCTCTAATGTCTTGGCACCCCACCTAAAGTGTGGTGCCCTGAGATGGGATGCCATACACTAGCTGATGGCAAGCTGGTGTTTTATACAGGTCTATCACAAGCATCTTCTTTCTGTATTCCATACCCTAAATGGAAATACAGGAAACCAGGACAGGAGCATGGATACACTTGTTAGTGACTGACATACAGACCACTCCAGAATTGTTATCCAGCAGATCTAACTCTCCCCTAGTAGGTGGCACTGTTGCCTCATGGTGCCAGGTTTCCAGGTTCAATTCCACCCTTGCGTGACTGTGTAGAGTTTGCACTTTCTCCCCCTGCCTACGTGGGTTTCCTCTGGGTGCTCCAATTTCATCCACAGTCTAGAGATTATGGGGGTTAGGTGGATTGGTCACGGTGTTCAGGGATGTGTCATTGAGGTGCCTTAGCCATGGGAAATGGCAGGATAGGATGTGGGTGGGATACCCTTTGGAGCATCAGTGCAGACCGATTGGGCCGAATGGCCTAGTTCCATACTGTAGGGATTCACATTACCAAAAGGATGTGGATGCTTTGGAGGGGGTGCAGAGGAGGTTCATCAGGATGTTGCCTGGTATGGAGGGCACCAGCTATGAAGAGAGTTTGAGTAGATTAGGATTATTTTCATTAGAAAGACGGAGATTGAGGGGGGACCTGATTGAGGTCTACAAAATCATGAGGGGTATAGACAGGGTGGATAGCAAGGAGCTTTTTCCCAGAGTGGGGGACTCAATTACTCGGGGTCATGAGTTAAAAGTGAGAGGAGGAAAGTTTAAGGGAGATATGCGTGGAAAGTTCTTTACACAGAGGGTGGTGGGTGCCTGGAACGCGTTGCCAGCGGAGGCGGTAGACACAGACACGTTAGCGTCTTTTAAGGTATATATGGACAGGTACACGGATGGGCAGGGAGCAAATGGATATAGACCCTTGGAAAATAGGCAACAGGTTTAGACAGAGGATCTGGATCAGCGTAGGCTTGGAGGGCCGAAGGGCCAGTTCCTGCGCTGTAATTTTCTTTGTTTTTTGGATTCTCGCCTTCCCAAGATTCTGCAGCTAAAGGAAGTAATTAAAAAACACTAATGTTTGAACTTTCAGCTTCATTTCTTTATTTTCCACTTAAAAACGAACAAGATCTCCATGTGTAACTTTTAACTGTTCTTAAGATTCTGTACCTCAGTACTTGTGCCCAAGATGGCCCTTGTGCAGTGACATTACACTTTTCATTGTACTCCTGTACTTTTCTACCCGAGGACACGTGACAGTAAAATCTAATGTAAGCCTGATATCAGTGCAAAAATATACACTTCAAGGGTGCTAAGGTAAAAAAAAATACAAGATTCTTGGTTAACAAATTTAATGTAAGAAATTAATTAAAATACAACCCTGGCATCAATGCGTAACATCCAACGAATACAGAGACTGATCCCACCCCAACAGTCTTAATTAAACAGGGAGGTCTTTGCTATTGGCAATGTGGATACACGGTGAGACGGGTTTCGGAACTGTCTTTGATCTCTCCTTCCTCCAGTGAACTCTCTGAGGAGGAGTCTGTACTGGTCTGAGCATCTTCATTTGAGTTTTCTTTTGTATGGGATATGGGGATTCGAAAAATGCACATTAAATAATGAGAAAAACTGCAAAGTAACAGATAATACACAAACAGACAGCTGACGCTGAACAAGGCAGATAACAGCTAATATTTAGAATCAAACACAATCTCTGTACGTGTAGCTTGTTAGGAATCGCATTGTTCGATAACTTGTTCCCGTGAAGCACCTTGCAGCACTTTATTAGGTCAAAGGCACTACATAAATGCAGGAGATACTGAGGGAGTGACACATTATTGAAGGTTCAGATAAATTCCCTTCTGAGGGATGTGGTACCACAGGTAAGGCTGGTGAATGTTGACCATCCCTAATTGCCCTTAAACTGAGTGGCTCTCCAGGCCATGTCAGAGGGCAGGTAGAAGTTGAAAACTATGTTGCTGTGGGTCAGGAATCACATGTTGGCCAGTCCAGATAAGGACAGCAGATTTCCTTCCCTAAAGTACATCAGTTAACCAGAGGAGGTTTTGCAGAAATTGATATGGATATGAGGTAATTGGGATCAGAGAGCCCCGGCTCCAGGATAACCAAGGATGGCATCTCAATATCCAGGGTTATTCAGTTTTCAGGAAAGACAAAGGAAAGGGAGGTGGGATTGAATAAACTAGTTAAGGAGAGGCTTAACACAATATTAAAAGGAGGATATCAGCCTGGACTTATAGAATTGGTATGGGTGGAGCTGCAGAATGCCAAAGGGAAAAAGACAACAGTGGGAGTTGTGTACAGACCACTAAACAGTAATTGTGATGTTGGGTGCTGTATCAAATAGAAGGTTAGAGATGCACGCAGTAAGGGTACAGCAGTTATTATAGGTGGTTTCAATCTACCTATTGAATGGACTAACCAGAAGGAGGATTTCCTGGAATATATGAGGAATGGTTTCCTCAACCACTATGTCAAGGAACCAACTAGAGTGTATGCCATCCTAGACTGGGTATTGAGCAATGGGAGAAGATTAATTAGCAGCATTGTGATGTAAGATCCTTTGGGGAAGAGTGACCATAATATGGTAGAATTCTTCATCAAGATAGAGAGTGACACAAGTAAATCTGAAACTCGGGTCCTGAGCTGAAAGAAAGTTAATGTCAATGGTATGAAGCGTGCATTGGCTGGGCTAAGCTGGTCAAGGATGCTTGAGGTCTTTACGGTGGATAGGCAACAGACATTTAAAGAACATATGGACGAACTTCAACAATTATACATCCCTGTCTGGCATAAGAGGAAAACAGGGAAGGTGGCTCAACCATGGCTAACAAGGGAAATCAGGGACAGTGTTAAAGCCAAAGACAAGGCATATACATTGGCCAGAGAAAACAGCACTGGAAGAACTGAGAAATTTTAAATTCAGCAGGGGAGGATAAAAGGTATAATTCAGAAAGGGAAAATAAAATAGGAAAGTAAGCGTGTGGATAAAATAAAAACTTACTGCAAAAGCTTCTATAGATATATGAAAGGAAAAAGACTGGTAAAGCCAAATGTAGGTCCCTTGCAGTTAGAATCAGGTGAATTCATAATAGACAACAAACAGATGGCAGACCAGTTGAACAATAATTTAGATCTGTCTTCACTGTGGAAAACGCAAATAATCTTCAGGAAATACTCGGGACAGAGGGTCCAGCAGGAAGGAGGAACTGAAGGAAATCCTTATTAGTTAGGAAATGATACTGGGGAAATTGATGGGATTAAAACCTGGTAAGTCCCCAGGCCTGATGCTCTGCATCCCGGAGTACTTGAGGAAGTGACCCTGGAAAGAGAGGATGCATTGGTGATTATTTTCCAATATTCTGTAGACTCTGGAAGAGTTCCAATGGACTGGAGGATAGCTAATGTAACTCTACTCTTTAAAAGGAGGGGATATTGGGCAAGTCTAGAATTAGGGTCACAGTCTAAGAATAAGGGGTAAGCTGTCCAGGACTCAGAGGAGGAGGAATTTCTTCACTCAGAGTTGTGAACCAGTGGAATTCTCTCCCACAGGAAGCTGTCAGGGCCAGTTAATTAGAAATATTCTAGAGGGCGCTGGATGTGGTTCTTGTGGCTCAAGGGATTGGGGGTATGGGGAAGAGGGCAGGAATGGCATACTGAGATTGCATGATCAGCCATGATCATACTGAATGGTCGTGCAAGTTCAAGGGTCGAATGGCCTACTCCTGCACTTATTTTCTGTGTTTCTTTGATATAGTCATGGAGAGGAGCTCCTATCTCAGCTTTTATGATTTAAAGTTAAATGTTCCCAGTTCCCACTGAGGGACTGGAGTCTGTGACTCAAGCCATTCAGATCAGTCTATCAATTACTAGCCCAGTGACATTCCCACTGTGCCACCATCTCCCCCAGATATATCCCAGGCATACTGCCCATGTCTTCTGGTGAACGTAGACATGTGTGTGGCAGGAGTGGAGGCTTCTACAGTCTTTAAACAGCCACCAGAGAAGCAGATCACCCAGATAATGTTCCAATTTTTTGTTTTACTTTGGGCAAACTTTTGACATGTGAAATGGTGAGTGTGCCTACTAGTGTACTCCTGGACACTTGGGAGTATGTCAGTTTGAGAAAATCTGGAGAAACAGCGACTAGGGATGGCAATAAACTCTGGTCCAGCAGGCAATGCCCACACACACAGCCGAATGAATTGAACAAAATAAACATAGACCAGACTGTACTAAAGTATAATAAAATGTGAGGCTGGATGAACACAGCGGGCCCAGCAGCATCTCAGGAGCACAAAAGCTGACGTTTTGGGCCTAGACCCTTCATCAGAGAGGGGGATGGGGTGAGGGTTCACCCCATCCCTCTCTCTGATGAAGGGTCTAGGCCCGAAACGTCAGCTTTTGTGCTCCTGAGATGCTGCTGGGCCTGCTGTGTTCATCCAGCCTCACATTTTATTATCTTGGATTCTCCAGCATCTGCAGTTCCCATTATCACTGTACTAAATTATAAACACATTTCATAGAGTCAGAAGTCTCACATCAGGTTATAGTCCAACAGGTTATGTGAAATCACGAAAGCGCATGCGCTCCAAAAACTTGTGATTTCAAATAAACCTGTTGGACTATAACCTGGTGTCATGAGATTTCTGACCCTGTCCATCCCAGTCCAACACTGGCGCCTCCACACCCTGAAATTTCATATGAGCTTACAGCGATAAAAGCAGAAAAGAAACTATTTGAAAAGCCACCTCATCGATCTTAACCTACTTTTGCCACAGTCCTGCAACATTTTTTTTCCAATTTCCAATTCCCCTTTGAAAGGTTATTATTGAAACTGCTCTTTCAGACAGCACATTCCCGATCATGCTGATTCTCCACAAATAATCAGCTCTCCTCTCATTGTTTTATCAATCACCTTCAATTTACCTCCCTCTGATTACTGACCCTCCTGCTGCTCGGAACATCTTTTTCACTCTTCCAAATTATTTCAAGATTTTAAGTATCTTGATTAAATCTCTCTGAGCTTCTCTGCTCCAGGGAGAACAATCCCAGTTTCTTCAGTCTCTCTACATTCACTCAGGTCCCTCATTCCTGCTGCCATTCCAGTAAATCTCTTCCACACCCTCTCCAAGACCCTGAAATCCTTCGCATAGAGCAGGGTCAAGGATTGGACTCAATCCTTGAGCTGGGGCCCATGAGGCTTTATGAAAGGCCCTCACACTCCCACTTCCCCCATCCTCCCCCATGGAAATCTGCATTAAAAACTCCAGGTCTCTCACTCCCTGAAATAAAAATATTTACAGCTGCAGAAACTCAGCAAGTTTGGCAGCATGTGGAGAGACAGAATAATAGTTAATGCTTTGAGTCCAATGTCTGACTTCTTTAGAACTGTCCCCTCTAGCACTCTGTTTAAAACTGAAGCACTTGTTTTAGGTTGCACAGCTCGCTCTGCCATAATGCAATATCATGTTTGTGGGGAGTTTTTAAATTGAGACAACTTACCATCACTGAGTAACTTATAATCTGGAGAGTTCATTTTCAAAACTATGTGTAATACAGGGTATTCAATAATCGTTTTGTGGCTCAGGTTTTCTGTGAGACTTTGAGCTGAATACAGCTCGTAATACCTGAAAAATAAAGTTTACAATTACTTAAAAACTGCAAAAGTATATTGCAATTTCTGAAAGAGAATCCCATTTTGCAGATTAAGGCATTATTTACAACAGCTTTTTGTATTATTTATTCACAGGATGGGATTATTTTATAAATAAACAGCTTTATGGTCACGTATACAAATGCCAGCTATTTTTGTTCCACATGTTTAAGAAAAACCGAATGAAATTCTTGAAGTGACCTGGTGGGATTTAAAGTCACGATTCCTGGAATACTGGTCCACACCTTTAAAGGCAGGAAAGTGGAGCTGAGGATTATCAGATCAGTGATGATCTCATTGAATGGTGGAGGAGACTTGATGGGCCTATTTCTACTCATGTGTCTTATGGTCTTATGACTACTTGTGCAATAACACAGCCATTATGCTATGATCTCCTCAGTAACAGCGACTTTTACAGATAGCACATCTGACAGGACAGGCCTACCTTAAAAAAATTTGTACTTCTTCCCAAAATTTTGCTCCAATTTTCTGAATGTAAAACAAAATTCATGCTGTTGTGTCCATTCCTAGTTGTCCCCTTGAGGTGGGGGTGAGCTGCCTTCTTGAACCACTGCAAGCCATGTGCTGTAGGCAGGCCCACAATACCCTTAGGGAGAGAGTCCAGAGGACAGTTAAGAGTCAACCACATTGTTGAGAGTTTGGAGTCACATGGACCAGATGCGCGTTTCCTTCCCTTAAAGGGGCATTAGTGATCGACTATCCTAACAATTGACAATGGTTTCATGGTCATCATTGGTTGCTGAATTCCAAAATTTTATTAAATTCAAATTCCACTATCTACAGTGGCGGGATTTGAACCTGGGTCCCGAAAACATTATCCCGGTTTCTAGAAAAACAGTCTAGGTCATATCCTCCCCTAATATTTAACTTCCAAATTAAAATACACTCAATATTGAGATTTGGGGGTTACCCAAATGCACAAAAAAATTTCCTTCAACGATGATACAGAACACCAGACAATTGGTAAGTTGGAAATGAGGCAGGAAATGTTCCCTGGTCTTTTTTTTCTCAGTATAAACAAACACATGATAAAGTCTGAAAACCCAAAGAACTGCGGATGCTGTAAATCAGGAACAAAAACAGAAGTTGCTGGAAAAGCTCAGCAGATCTGGCAGCACCTGCAAAGAGAAAATCAGAGTTAATGTTTCGGGTCTGGTGACCCTTCCTCAGAACTCTCCGGATCTGAAACATTAGAGTAAAAGGAAGACCTTTTCGAACTTCAGCCAGAGAGTGGTGAATCTATGGAATTCACTGTGGAGGCCAGGTCATGGAGTACATTTAATACAGAATTAGATAGGTTCTTAATTATCAAAGGGATCAAGGGTTGTGGGGAGAAAGCAGGAGAATGGGGGTGAAGAACTTATTAGCCATGATTGAATGGCGGAGCAGACTCGAAGGGCCGAATGGGCTAATTTCTGCTCCTATGTCTTATTTACTCTACTAACTCTTGATTTTTCTTCACAGATGGTGCCAGACCTGTTGAGCTTTTGAAGCAACTTCTGTGCAAGATAAAGTCTAGTCGTGGAAGCTGACAAACCATACTCCAAAAGGAATGGAAAGGACAGTCAGCTTATCCCAATTTGGGAGTTTTACAAGGTGTCTCTTGTACAGTTTCCACTGATTGGTTTTTGAATTCTGCTGCTCATCCAAACAACTGCTCCAAATAGTACTGCGCTGATAACTGGAAGCTGTGATCGAGATAAATACCACCCTCGGAAAGTGATGACTAACACTATAATACGCATGAGGTCACCAACACTGACCATGCTCAGCTGAAGACACGCTTTACTCATGAAACAAAAATGCACAGACTGACATTTCTTCTGTTAAAAGAAAAACGACGGAAGGAAACCAAATATATACTCAAAGTCTGTGAAATGGATATGGTAACAGGAACCAAGGATCAGGCAGACCAGCACTCACAAATCATTCAAACGTTAACAAATGAAATACAGCCTTTGGAATGTGCCGCCTGCAGATTTCGTCAATCCTGTCTCAATAAGGAATCCAAGGGGGACAGAGCGTCTCAGTGAGGGGGCAGGCAGGTCTTGCTGGATTAAACGTAGAATCCTTAACAAGATTTAAGAAGAGATTCTCCAGAATATTCCCTTTACTTTTTGGCCCTGGTTTCCGTGCCACACTCAGGAGAGCACAAGGTGTTTTAAACATTTGTTCATTGGACATGGGCATTGCCGGTTGGGCCAGCATTGATTACTCAACCCTAGTTGCCCTTTGAGAAGAGGGTGATGAGCTGCCTTCCTGAAACACTGCAGTCCATGTGTTGCAGGTTTCTTTTTTAAAAATTAATTAACAGGATGAGGGCATTGCTGGCTCGGCAGCATTTATTGCCCATCAGTAATTACCCATTGGGCAGCTCATAGTCAACCACATTGCTGTGGGTCTGCAGTCACACGTAGGCCAGACCAGGTAAGGATGGCAGTTTCCTTCCCTAAAGGACATTAGTGAACCAGATGGGTTTTTCTACCAATCAATAATGGTTTCATGGCCACCATTAGTCTCTTATTTCCAAATATTTATTGAATTCAAATTCCACAATCTGCCATGGTGAGATTCGAGCCGGAGTCCCCAGAGCATTATGTGGGTCTCTGGATTAACAGTGCAGCGATAATGCCACTAGGTCATCACTTCCCCTGTGGTAGACCCACAATCCAGGATCTCAGCTATCTGGAGGGAGGACTGGAAGGAGGAGAGATGAAGAAAAGCCTCAGTGGACTAAGCCTGGGAAATTCTCTTTTCCGGAGAGCGATGGTGGGTCACCCAATGTACTCAAGGCTGACTCACTGAAGACTTCCAATTGGCAGGGCACAAACTGGAAAAATGGGGTTGAGGCTACAATCCAATCAGCCCAGGGTCGTTTCGGAGATGGGGCTGGCACAGAGGGTTGAATAGCCTACTCCTCCTAACGCATATGTTTGTAATTATTAAACAGAAACTGCTCTTCTCGACTCTGTGATATTCATTTGTACATATGCACATTCCAGCTTTAACCTTTCTGTGCTGATTTACTATGGTTTTAATATATTTCATACAGAAAATGAGAGATTAGGCCATTCAGCTCTTCAAGCCTGATCCACCATTCAACAGGGCCTATGGCCGATATCTAACTCAGTCCTGTTTCCGCTTTCACCCCATGCCCTAATAATCTATCTCCTTCATTGAAACATTTGTGCTTTGGCCTCATCTGCTTTCTGTAGCAGTGAACTTCACAGGCTCACCACCCTCTAGGTGAAGCCATTTCTCCTCATTTCAGTGCTAAATGGCCCACCTGTATCCTTACACTGTATCCCCCTGGTTATGGACACGGGAGCATCGGGAACATCCTTCCTGTGGTTACTCTGTCTCGTCCCGTTCAGGTAGAAGCCCTTGGTGAATGTTTACATTTCACCGCTCCCTATCTCTGGAATCTCCTCCAGGTCCCCCAGTGTTACCAACATTTCCTTGCTCCCTCAATTCTTTCTGTCTTGCGCATCCCTGATTTTGACTGCCATTAGCGGTTGTTCCGCCTGGGCCCTAAACTCCTGAATCTCCTCCCTAAAGTCCAACTTACTCCAAACTTTAAGATGATCCTTAAAACCAATGCCTACAATCAAGCTTATGACAAACACTCCTCTGCAGCGATAGAACATAGAACAGTACAGTACAGGCCCTTCGGCCCACGATGCTGTGCTGACCAATTATCCTACTAAAATCAATCTACCCTACATACTCTACATTTTACTATCCTCCATGTGCCTATCCAAGAGTTGCTTAAAAGTGTCTAAAGTTTCTGATGTTTGATAACACTGAAGTCCAGTATTTAAACGTTACTTAAGTGTCCCTGCTGTAATCTCAGAAATGCAGTCAAAAATTTCCTAAAGTCCATGAGTTATTCTCAAAGTTCTGTGCCTCTCAATTTGGGCACAAGTTTCAATTAAAAAAAACTCTTACTTTGATGACAAGGCTGAAATAATAAATCCAATTGCTGTGAGAGCTATGATCTCAGGGTCATTGAGGATAATAAACGTCATGGAGAAATCTCACTGGGCATTGTGACACCAAACCAATGTCCTGCCCTTGAAATTCCTGCAGAATCTTGGCTCACAGCGTAGAAGCAATTTACTGTAGTTGCTGGAATCTGTACTGAAAACAATAAATGTTGGGGATCACAGGGAGTCAGGCAGCATCCACAGAGAGAGCAAGCTAACGTTTCACATCTATATGGCTTCAGAGCTGATGTGAAGTGAGAAGGGGACAGCGTTTATGCTATTAGTTTTGGGGAGCGGGGGGAGGGCACCACAGGGGTTGTACATGTAGGGTGCTGGTGGAGAAAAGATGTGGATTGTTCAGATTAAGTGATTGGAATCTGAGAATGGCAGAACTATGGTGTGTCTCCAGCCAGACTTGAAAGGGCAGTAACTGGGATGTTGGGAGCAGAGGACATGATAAAAATCTAAAAGGGAAGAAATGGCTCACCAATTAAAGGTGTTGAAATCGATATTAAGTGCAGAAGGCTATAAAGTGCCTAGTCTCAAGATGAGATGTTTTTCCTCCAGTTTGAGCTGTGATTCACTGGAACACTGCAGCATGTCGAGAACAGGCACGTGGGCACAGCTCACAGCATACTGGTAGCCCCTGGTGGCTGGGACAGTGAATGAACAAAGGTCCACAGAAATCAGGGAGAAATTGACAGGACTGGAAACAAAAGTGCTGGCCATCACAGCGAGTCAGGCAGCGTCTATGGAGAGACAGCAAGCTCATGTCGAGTTTAGATCACTCTGCAGTGAAGACAGGACCCTGTAAACAGGGCCGGGCCCAGCCTGCAGTCCTCCCTTCACATGGGCTGACCGAGCTGTTGCTATCCCCCAGCAAGTTCTTTCTCACTTTATGGAAACTGCTTATATTCCCCCTCACCACCATCTCCCCTCTTCCCTCAAACATCTATATCACCCATTTCTCTTGGTTTCCAAAGCTCTGGACCAATTCCTAATCTCAGGAGCCAACAGTAAAAAACCAGGCGCTGATTAGCATATCACTGCACGTGGCATCTTGCTGTGTGCCACTAGAAAACAACTTTAAGTCCTTTATTCTTTCGGGGGACGTGGAGTTATGACACACCTCTGGCACAGGAGGGCCTGGAACTGGGCATGTCTGATCCACTGATCAGGGAATAAGGCCTGCACTACAGAGCACCACCCCCCATTCCAAACAGCCTTTTAACAGAGCAGCTTGCTTGGCCAGTTCAGAGACCACCACATTGCTGTGGGTCTGGAGTCACGTATAAACCAGACCAGGTAAGGTTGGCAGATTTCCCTCCCTGAAGGGCATGAATGAACCAGATGGGTTTTACAGTCATGGAACCACAATTGCACATTTATTCAAATTAATTCAGCTTCAACAGTAGGATTTAAGCACATGTCCCCTGCACTTTATCCAAGGTCTCTGGGTTCCCCGCCTATTGACATTACCACAAATGTGACTGTCCCCCCCTCTCAGTGACACCACTTAGGGGCAGATGTAGACCATTTAGCTCTTTTGGTCAACTAAATTATAGCAGCGCCAAGAATCAAACAAACACTTCGAACACACCAATTCTTTCCCTTCCAGATTTTCAGGGAATCACACGGTAAGAGGCCATTCACCACACTATGTTGATATCTCAGTGAAACAGTGGTCCTACTCATATTCGCACACCCGCCCTCCAACCCTCACTTTCTGTTACTATTCCGGAACAACATTTTTTAAATTCTTTATTCATTCACGGGATGCGGGTGTCAC
Source organism: Stegostoma tigrinum (assembly GCF_030684315.1). Taxonomy (NCBI): domain Eukaryota; kingdom Metazoa; phylum Chordata; class Chondrichthyes; order Orectolobiformes; family Stegostomatidae; genus Stegostoma; species Stegostoma tigrinum. The sequence continues at coordinate 100,188,316 of NC_081361.1, forward strand.
TGACCAGGCAGCATTTAATGCCTATCCCTAATTGCCCAGAGGGCAGTTAAGAGTCAACCACATTGCTGAGAGTCTGGAGTCACATGTAGGCGAGACCAGGTAAGGATGGCAGTTTCCTCCCCTAACGGATGTTAGTGAACCAGGTGGGTTTTTCCAAAAATTGCTAATGGTTTCATGATCATCATTAGACTCTTAATTTTAGATAATTATTGAATTCAAATTCCACCATCTGCCATGACGGGATTCAAATCTGGGCCCTCAGAACATTCTCTGGGTCTCTGCATTAACAGTCCAACGATAATACCACGTGGCCATCGCCTTCCCTCCTCTCCTCTAGCTTTTCCTGACAGTTTTAAATCCGAGTCCTTGGATTGAATCTGCTGTCTGGAACAATAATTCTGGGAACATCCAGGGTAATACAAGGAGGTGTGCAAACTCAGCTCCACTTCCAGTTCAGTCCCAAACAGAACGTGAAAAGTGCTTGCTTCAAATGGTCAATTAAGATAGCTAACTCGCTCACCCCTTTTGACAAACCGATTAAGGAAAATAGAGGCTTTTGGTCGTTAAGAGAGCAAAGCTGGGCAAAGGCATTTTGTTTTGTGGCTCAGTGGAGACCTCTGTTGGTGTCAAGGGTGCAGTTACAACCAGCAAGAATAAATCCAACCGGTGATGCAGTTTGACCCACAGTCTCCAAGCCCAAAATAGCCGATGGCTAGCACTGAGGGAGGCTCTGGGTCTTTACAGAAAGAAAACAACTGTTAAGGTAATGGGCAAAACAAAAGGGTAACAAGTGGCTCGAGGAAAACCAGTCTGTAGATATGCTGGAACGTATCACCTCAAATTTTGCAAGATACGGCAAACCACAAAACAGACTTTGACAAGAAAATGGGTACTGACCCTCCGGCAGCGCGGCGCTCCCTCAGCGCTGACCCTCCGGCAGCGCGGCGCTCCCTCAGCGCTGACCCTCCGGCAGTGCGGCGCTCCCTCAGCGCTGACCCTCCGGCAGCGCGGCGCTCCCTCAGCGCTGACCCTCCGGCAGCGCGGCGCTCCCTCTGATTGGAGCTCAGAGCCCGGCCACTCAGCACAGTACCATCTCCTGGTGCATACTCCTATGTCCCATGTGGATTAAGATGCTGAAGGTCATTGAGTGAGAATGTGTTTGGAAGTCTGTTCTGCTGGAACACGACATTGTGAATGAGGTGAGGCCTCTGGCCCATCTCCCGCCATTACCTCATGAGCTTTCTAACAAATTCCTGGCATCACAAAAGCCAAAACACATATTGAAACAGTTAGTGTCATGGCAAAGGCCACCTCCCACCGACACCCCCAGAGACAGCTTCTGGGTTGACTCTTTGGCTCATGTGTAAGTTGCTCTCAGTAAAATCTACACATTTGGCCCTGACCCACAAGTTCAACATCCCAACTGAGTTACACACATTATTCTCAAGGTCTCTGTGAGCTCAATGTCACTTTTATATAATCTTACTGACGTGTTTCATTCTGTTGTGCCTTTGCTAGCTCAGTGAAAGACCTATCTAGCCTCCAAACATTTTTCCTAATTGCACTGTGAACACTTCCTATCCCATTACGTCTCCGATTTCCTTTTGCAAGTAATGATTGAATCTGCTCCCACCGCCACATTCCAGATCCCAACAAGTCTGTGTAAAACAACGCCCCCCCCCCCAACCCCTCCCCTCCCCCACCCCCCCACACACACCCAGTCTTCCCCTCTGGGACTTTTCCCAATTCCCTTCAATCAGTCTCCACTGAGCCTCCTGCCCCTGGAAACACTTTCTCCTGATTTACTCGATTGTGATTTTGAACACCTCAAATAAACCCCCCCTAATGTTTTAGCCCAGCTTCAGCACATGACTTTTCTAGGAGGCCAGCTCAATCTGGATACAGGCAGCATCACAGCGTGTGGACAGAGCGAGGCATTAGCCTGGCTATGCTCCTGGTCCCAAGTGTTGACAGGTTCATGGTTTCAGTAGAACAAGGGATGGGGTGCTTAAAGGAAATAAAATTGCAGGGCTTTCGAATCAAATAAGGGACTGGCATAGACTCAGTGGGCCAAATGGCCTCCTTCAGTGTCATAAATGACTAAGATTAATGAGTCAAATCTTGCTCATAGTGAACACCGACTGCACTGAGGGTGGGCTCACTGAAGTGTGCTGGAGGTTCATTCAGACACAGGTTCCACTGATTTGAAAAGAAACAATTGCAGGGTGATAGGAAAAAGCAGAGGAGTGGGGCCAGCTGAGTTGCCTGTGTAGAGAGCTAGTATGGAATGACATACTGAATGGCCTTCATCGAGACATAAACATTCTGTGATTCACTCCGTGACTGAATATCAGTAAAATCCAGCCAGTCATTGATCTGTTCTCCATTTACCTGATCGAGTTGTGTTTCTGATTTTCGACCTTCATGAAGATTCTTAATTCACTGAGAGAAACCACTGTATAAATCTTCAGCCTGTAAAATAAAACAGAGAGCAGGAACACAGTATCAGGCACTGACTACTGGAAAAAACACACAGAAATACCAAGGAGCTAAAAGAGCAGCCTGTGTGGAGAGAGACAGAGCTCAGGTTACATCACAGATAATAAAATGTGGAGCTGGATGAACACAGCAGGCCAAGCAGCATCTCAAGAGCACAAAAGCTGACGTTTCAGGCCTAGACCCTTCATCAGAGAGGTTACATCTCAGGTTACATCACAGTTGGACTGGTCAACGTGAAACAGGACATAACTCTGTCTCTCTCTCTCTCTCTCTGCACAGACACAGCTCGAGTCAACAAATCTCAGTGACTAGCATTGAGCAGCTGCTGTCCTCTATTTTCTAACTTTCAAATCCTGAAAAACTGTCAATGCTCAAAACAATTGCTTGTTATGAAATTAAAACATTAATAATTTTACATGGCTGAATTTTAAATATATACATATGTATATTTTCAATATACTCTGAGAGCCATAAATTTCAAAAGCGTACTTCAATTCTTATTTTTCCTTCATATCCACTCTGTTGCACAGAAGATACAAAATCTTAAACACACAAACCAATAGATTCAATAAAAGCTTCGTTCCCGCTGTTATTAGACTTCTGAATGTACCTCTCCAATTTGAAATTTAATGTCGATCTCGCTCTCTGTGCGCCTTCTCTGCAGCTGTAACATTGTATTCCTTGCTCTGTTCTATTACCCTAACGCACTTTCTATGGTATGATCTGCCTGTACTGCACGCAAAACAAAACTTTTCACTGTAACTAGGTACGTGACAAAAAGATAAAGCTAAACATGGTCTCTCACCCCCTTCCTAGCTCCATGACCTCCTTCAGTATAGAAATCTCAGATCTCTGTACTGCTCCAGATTTGTTCAATTCTCTAAATGGTGCAGGAAGTGGTTTAGTGGAGTCAATCTTAATTCAGCTTGGTACTTATTTACAGAGAGAAGCATTGCAGGCATACACCTCTTAACTCAATCACACCTCTGCTCCAATAGGTGCCTTCCCATAAAGATCATTTTTAATCAACCCATTTGGACACATTATGGCACACGTCCCAGGCACTTAGGGTTTGAACCCAGACATTACGGCCTAGAACTAGGTCACTATCGCTGTGCCACAAGATCCTTGTACGCACTCTCAATCCCTGCTTATCACTAAGCGATAATTGCACCCCTGGACCAAAGATCCAAATTAGGAATAGTGGGAAGTGTAGCCAGCAGAATTTGAAGAAGCAAGGCTAGATCCTGATGGATTCCATGCCCTAACATGCATAGCCTTTGGCCGCTGTTAGTGGCTTCAAGACTGGCCAGAGAGTGGTGGGCTTGTGGAATTCATTTCCACGGAGTGCAGTGGAGGCCGGGACGTTGGATGCCTTCAAGGCAGAGATTGACAAATTCTTGATCTCACAAGGAATCAAGGGCTACGGGGAGAGTGCCGGGAAGTGGAGTTGAAATGCCCATCAGCCATGATTTAAATGGCGGAGTGGACTTGATGGGCCGAATGGCCTCACTTCCATTCCTATGTCTTATGATCTTAAGGTCTTAAAATGGTGCCTGAGTTACAGGAGATCTTAGGAAGGATACATTGGCCTTGGTGGGAGAAAATGCAAGTTTATAAGAAATGATACCTTGACTTCAGGGTCTATATTATTAGGAGATATATAATGAACGGGGAACAAAAACAGAAATTGCTGGGAAAACTCAACAGGTCTGGCTGCATCTGTGTAGAGAAAGCAGAGTTTTGAAGAAAGATCACTGGGCCTGAATCATTAACTTTGCTTCCTCTCCACGGACAGTGCCTGACCTGAGTTTTCACTGCAATTTCTGTTTTAATTTCTGATTTCCTTCATCTGTAGTTCTTTGGCATTTTAAAAAAATGAAGCCTATTTTCCCTAGAAGATTAAGAGATGATCTGATCAAAGTCTTCAAGCTATTAACAGAAAAATTACAGAGTGGATAAAGACAATCTATTTACACTGGTTGGGGGTTCTAGAACGAGGGGCACAGTCTGAGAATGAGGGCCAGATTGTTCAAGAGAGATGTCAGGGAGCACTTCAACACACGAAGGGTGGGAGAGGTTTGGAACTCTCCTCCCCACAAATTGCAGTGGATGCTTTTCCTGTTCTGATCCCAAATGGTTCGGTGCTGCGTTGTTACATTTCTGGAGATTCTTGTTCAATTCCGTGTGCTGCTGGTCGGCTTTGGGACCGGTATGAGGTACTAATTTTTTCTTATTTATGTTCAAATATTTGCAAGTGGAGGGCATTCTTCACAGTTTCCCATCAGTGTTTTGTTAATTTTAAATCCAAGATAGATTTTTTCGTTAAGCAAAAAGGCAGTTAGGCCACAGATTAGCCATGGTCTCATTAAATGGTTTGAGGGGCTGAATGGCCTACTCCTATTCCTGTATTTCCATGGTCCCTGACCCAGATTAAGAAGTTTAAAGTTCCAACCCTGAGTTACATGTTCTACATGTCACACTGATGGGAAACTGTAAAGAATGCCCTCTACTTGCACATATTTGAACACAAACAAGGCAGAATTAATATCTCATACATCTCCTAAGCCCACTAGCAACACAGAATTGAACAAGAATCTCCTGAAACGTAACAACACAGCACCAAACTATTCTGGATCGGAACGGGAAAAGCTGCAATTTCTCATCTTCAAGAATAAAATTTAACAAAGCAATGTACTCACTTCTGTCGAATAACTGGGTCAGCCTCCACTGGGTCAACATATTTTTTCAGTAACTCTTGCAAAGTCTTGCTGCTTGGCACCCTGAGAAAGAAAAATAAATGAATCTTGGGTTTCCGAAGCATTTGCCTTGCTCTTACACAGAATATTTCAGAACAAAAACATGCCACATATAACTGTGTCATACAGGACCTTCACCAAGCTTTCCGCATCTCACCTAATCACCAGATCCTTGAACCCCTTTCTCCCTCATGTGCTGATCCAGCTTCCACTGGCATACTGACATAATTCACCTCAAACACTCCCTCCTGCAGGAGTGTGTTCAATATTGTCTCCCTTCTCTGGTAAAGAGACTTCTTCTGAATTTCCAGTTGAATTTATTGATGACCTAACAATGATGACCTCTTTAATGAATAAATATTTTATTCAGCTGTCCGTTAAGGAGTCTGTAATTAGCTGTTTTCATTGATCGTAGATAGAATCCCGACAGTGTGGAAACAGGACCTTCGGCCCAACAAGTCCACACTTACCCACAGAGCATCCCACCCAGACCCATCCCCATCCCTCTATACCCCACCTAATCTACACGCCCCTTAACACTTTGGGCAACTTAGCACGGCCAATCCACCTAGCCTGCACATTTTTGGACTGTGGGAGGAAACTGGAGCACCTGGAGGAAACCCAGACAGACACGGGGATAATGTACAAACTCCACACAGACAGTTGCTCGAGGATGGAACTAAACTCAGGTCCCTGGTGCAGTGAGGCTGCGGTGCTAACCACTGAGCCGTCCCATTTCATTAAACAAGAATGTTGAAATTGTAGACCAAACCTTCCAACAATGACATTTGCTGAAACCTTGCCCTGACAGGAACATTTGAAATGGTGCAGTGGATTATTTGCATATTGAAGTTGAAGGAAACATATTCCATAAAAAGATTATGACATGCGAGATTTGCTGTTTCTGGCACAGGATCTCCAGGATCTGAAATGAAACCCAACTCAGTCTTTGCAAGAAAAGGTATCGAGTGTATACAGCACCTGGTCACATCTCAAACAAACAAAAAACTCTTCATAACAGCACCTGTCTGGTCAGCATTTCTGAGACCCAGCTATGTTCAAGGCTGGGATTTTGGAGCTCTGATCTCCCAACAATACAAGGGTAATGGGTGGTAATCTGGAGAAGGGACAGATGATCTGTTATGATCTTATTGAAGATGTGGAGGTGCCACTGTTGGACTGGGGTGGTCACAGTCAGAAATCACACAACACCAAGTTAGTCAGACAGGTTTAGATGAAAGCACAAACTTTCAAAATGCTGCTCCGAAAGCTTTTGATTTCAAACAAACCCCCTGCACTGTAACCTGGTGTCATGTGACTTCTGGTCTTATTGAACAGTCACATGATCAATGGGATCCTTCTTCCCTGGAGCGTAGAAGACTGAGGGGTGACCTTGTAGATGTCTGTAAAATCACGAGGCGTAGATAACAGCTTTTTCCCATGGTAGGGGAGTCTAAAACGAGAGGGGATAGGTTTAAAGTGAGAGGGGAGAGATACAAATGGATCCAGAGGAACAATTCTTTCACACAGAGGGTGGAGAGAGTCTGGACCAGGCTGCCAGAGGTAGTGGTGGAAGCTAGTACAATTGTATCATTTGGGCAGGGACATGGATGGATAGGTATGGAAGGATATGAATCAAACACAGACAAATGGGACTGGTTTAATTATGAAAACTAGGTGGCAAGGACAAGTTGGGCCAAAGGGCCTGTTTTCATGCTGTAAACCTCTGTGTAATCCACAACCAACAGATCAGATCTAAGCTCTGCAGTCCTGCCACATCCAGTTGTAAATGGTGGTGGACAATTAAACAACTCACTGGAGGAGGAGGGTCCACAAATATCCCCACCCTCAATGGTGGAAGAGCCCAGCACATCAGTGCAAAAGATAAGGCTGAAGCAGTTGCCGCAATCTTCAGCCAGAAGTGCCGAGTGGATGATCCATCTCGGCCTCCTCCACTGGTCCCCAGCGTCACAGATACCAGCCTTCAGCCAATTCGATTCACTCCACGTGATATGAAGAAACAGTTGGAGACACTGGATACTGCAAAGGCTACAGGGCCTGACAACATTCCGGCAATAGTACTAAAGACTTGTGCTCCAGAACATGCGTTCCCCTAACAAAGCTGTTCCAGAACAGCTACAACGCAGGTATCTACCCGACAATGTGGAAAATTGCTCAAGTATGTCCTGTACACAAAAACAGGACAAATCCAACCCAGCCAATTACCGCCCCATCAGTCTCCTCTCGACCATCAGTAAAGTGATGGAAGGTGTCAGTAACAGAGCTACCAAGCAGCACCTGCTCAGCAATAACCTGCTCAGTGACGCCCAGTTTGGGTTCCGCCAGGGTCACTCAGCTCCTGACCTCATTACAGCCTTGGCTCAAACATGGACAAAAGAGCTGAATTCCAGAGATGAGGTGAGAGTGGCAGCCCTTGATATCAAGGAGCCCTGGCAAAACTGGAATCAGTGGATATCAGGGGGCAAACTCTCCGGTGGGTGGAGTCATACCTGACACATAGGAAGACCATTGTGGTTGTTACAGGTCAGTCATCTCAGCTCCAGGACATCTCTGCAGGAGTTCCTCAGGGCAGTGTCCTCGACCCAACCATCTTCAGCTACTTCATCAATGACCATCCCTCCATCATAACATCAGAAGTGAGGATGTTCGCCGATAACTGCACAATGTTCAGCACCATTTGTGTTTCCTCAGATACTGAAGCAGTCCATGCTCACAAGCAACAACATCTGGACAATATCCAGCCTTGGGCTGACAAGTAACATTTGTGCCACACAAATGCCAGGCTATGACCATCACCAACAAGAGACAATCTAACCACCGTCCCTTGACATTCAATGGTGTTACAATGACTGAATCCCCCACTATAAACATCTGGACTCATCACATAAACACTGACTACAAGAGCAGGCCAGAAGCTGGGAATACGGCAGTGAGTACTCCCCTCCTGATTCCCCAAAGCCTGTCCACCATCGACGAGGCACAAGTCAGGAGTGTGATGGAATACTCCCCACTTGCCTGGATGGGTGCAGCCCCAACAACACTCAAGAGGCTTGACACCATCCAGGACAAAGCAGCTGCTTGATTGGCACTACATCTACAAGCTTGCACTCCCTCCACCACTGACGCCCATTAGTAGCAGTGTGTACTATCCACAAGATTCACTGCAGAAATTCACCTCAGACAGCACCTTCCAAACCCACGGCCACTTCCATCTAGAAGGACAAGGGCAGCAGATACATAGGAACATCACCCCTCAGAGTTCCCCTCCAAGTCACTCCCCATCCTGACTTGGAAATATATTGCTGTTCCTTCACTGTTGCTGGATTAAAATCCTGGAATTCCCTCCCCTGAAGGATTGTGGGTCAACCCACAGCAGGAAGATGCAGCAGTTCAAGAAGGCAGCTCACCACCACCTTCTCAAGGTCAACTAGGGATGGGCAAGAAATGCTGGCCAGCCAGTGACGCCCACATCCCACAAATGAATAAGAAAAAAAAAACTCTATAACCCACATTTCTCCTGTTCTTAAGTTTTCACCCTCAATGACAGTCTCAATGACCTCTCATTCAGTCCCACCACGTTGCTGTTACAATACAAGCAGAATTACCCTCCCGTTGCCATACAGGCAGAATTCTGCTTCAGATTATGATGTTCCTTATTAAATTCTCACCAGACCAAGAAAACCGGGAAAATTTGATGTTTCAAACATCAGCATCATCATATCCAAGAGTTGTGAAGGGACAAACAGTTCTCTCACGGTGCAGTGAGCAGCCTGGCTAGGAGCATCTGGGTGTAAGGAATCTAACTGAAATCTACTTCTCATCTAAAGTCCCAATGTGCAATACAACAGTGACAGTCATTAACCTCAACCACTGCCGCACCTTCCTGCATAGGAACAGCAGCAGGCCATTCAGCCCATTGTTTTGTGTGGGAGAGCAAGCTCAATCATGGCCAATCACCGAATCAAAAGCCCTTTTTCCTAGAATATTCCCATTACCCATTATGCTATTAACATTTAAATATTTGTCCATCTTTAATTTAAACATACTCAAAGACTAAACTTGTGCTTCCATCTGGTGTGGGGAATTCCAAAAATAACCCTGTGTTTAAAAAACAAACAAAGAAATATGTTCATCTCAGACCTAAATAGTATTCCCCTTATTTTAAAATGTTTTCCCCTGGTTATGGATTCCCCACCCAGGGGAAACATCTCACCTGCATCTACCCTGTCTATCCTTTTTTCAGTTATTTTGTAAGTTCCAATGAGATCATCTCTCACTCTCTCAAACTCGAGAATATAGAACATAGAACATAGAACTGTACAGCAGAGTACAGACCCTTCAGCCCACAATGTTGTGCCGAACTTTTAACCTAAACCTAAGGTCTATCTAACCTCCACCCCTACCTTATACTATCATCCATATGCCTATCTAACAGCTGCTTAAATGCCCCTAATGAGGCCGACTCCACTACCCTCTCTGGCAATGCATTCCACGCCCCGACCACTCTCCAAGTAAAGAACCTACCTCTGATGTCTCCCCTATATCTACCCCAACTCGCTTTAAAACTATGTCCCCTCGTAATAGCTACCTCCACCCTAGAAAAAAAAGTCTCTGGCTGTCCACGCTATCTATGCCTCCAATCATTCTGTACACCGGTTTTTAGTCCCGCTTTTTCCAATCCCTCTTCACAGGACAGTCCCACCATTCCAAGAACTCTGGCGAACCTTTGCTGCATTCCCTCAATGGCTGCCACGAGCAGATCAAACCTGCACACAGTAGACGTGATGCAGTCTGACTAAATTTTTACACAAATGAAGTAAGGGTTAGCTACTCCTGTATTCAAATCCTTGTGATAGAGGCGAACATTCCATTAGCCTTTCTAATTGCCTGCTGCAAATCCACAATCCCTGAATTCCTGCTTTATCCAGAAAATATTTACAAGGACATTGTCCGGTTGAAAGGTTTGAGTTATATAGAGAGGCTGAAGGGGCCGGAAGGGTAATTCTTCCTGGAGCTTCGGAGGCTGAGGGGTGACCTTATAGAGGTTTATAAAATCATGAGCGGCAGGGATAGGGTGAAAAGCCAAGGCTTTTTCCTGGGGATAGGGGAGTCCAAAACTAGAGGGCATAGGTTTAAGGTGAGGGGGGAAAGATTTAAAAGGGACCCGTGGGCTAACAGTTTCATGCAAAAATTGGTGTGTGTATGGAATGAGCTGCCAGAGGTGGAGGTGGTGGAGGTTGGTACAATTACAACATTTAAAAGGCATCTGGATGGGTACATGGATAGAACATAGAACATTACAGCACAATACAGGCCCTTCGGCCCTCGATGTTGTGCCGACCTGTCATACCGATCTCAAGCCCATCTAACCTACACTATTCCATGTACGTCCATATGCTTATCCAATGATGACTTAAATGTACCTAAAGTTGGCGAATCTAATAGGAAGGGTTTAGAAGGATATGGGCCAAATGCTGGCAAATGGGACTAGATTAATGTAGGATATTTGGTCAGCATGGGTGAGTTGGACCAAAGGGTCCGTTTCTGTAAGTGCATCTTTACAACTCTATGACCTCTGCCACAATGTACCTTAATCCCTTCCACTACAACACACCAGTTACTTTGCACATTTCAGCATCACTGAAGAAAAGACACATTTTGTTGAAACTTTAAATTTTGACTTCATCAGGGCAATTCACAAGATGATCACAGGAAATGAGGACAATATCTCCCGTTTCCTTGGTATTCTTGCTGGTTGTCCCGACAAGTGCAAAACAAAAAGCCTCAAAACAGTCTTTCTTCAGCAGTTTTACACTCGCCAAAAGACTACTTGCAGCACCACTGAGTGATATCAAACTGGACTGACATAAAAATGGTCAATTGTCCATCCACAATTCCAAGTAAAACAGAAATGCTGCACCTGGTAGCAAAGTTAACCAGCCAAAACAAAACTCACCAATTCACATCCAGTCCCTTCAATCTTTACTGATAAACAGTTACCTTCTCTCTGTGTATTCCGTGCGACTCTGAGGAAAAAGCAGCTTCACATGCCAATAAAACATCTGCTCTCTAAATACAGAAGAAAAAGCAGAGGGTTAAAATCAGTTAAGTATTTCCAAGTTAAGACTGTACAAATGACAAGTCAACTTTCATTGAAACCCATCAAGGCCGCTCTTTATAGAACAAGAGAGCAAAGAACAGCACAGAAACACGTCCTTCGGCCCTCCAAGCCTGTGCTGACACATTTCTGCCCTTCCATGGATTGGCCATGCTAAATTGTAGTATTCAGGGATGCGTAGATGAGGTGGGTTATAGGGGGATGGGTCTGGGTGGGATGCTCTGAGGTTCAGGGTGGACTTGTTGGGTTGAAGGGCCTGTTTCCACACTGTCGGGATTCTGTGATTCATACTACAACTGTTATCAGTTACAGGATCCTTACCCTCTGTTCCCTTCCTATTCAGGAGCTCATCCAGGTACTTCCTGAATACTGTAATTGTCTCTGCTTCCACCACCTCCTCTGGCTGCAAGTTCCAGGCGCTCTCCACTCTTTGTGTGAAAATCCTGCCTCTCACATCTCTTTGAAACTTCCCCTCTCATACCTTGAACCTGTGTCCCCTAGTAATTGACTCCTCCATCCTGGGAAAGGCCTCACTTTCCACTCTATTCATGTCATTCACCATTTTATAAACATTTTGGAGATTTGGAGTAGTGACTACTAAACAGCTATCACTGAAACCGAAATCCTGTTTAGAACCAGGGAAGCTTTCATCAACTTCCACATTATTAGCATCAACACAGATCAATAAAGTGTCTTTCCACTTTACAACTTTACCACAGCTTTACCAAAACACTTGCCTGCCTGTGACAATCACTGTTTTAATGTTTGAAATATGAAAATAGAAACGAGGAGGAACAGGCCATTCGACCCCTCGAGCCTGCTCTGCCATTTAATAACATCATGGCTGACCTGATTGTAACTTCAATTCCACACTCCCACTTATTTGTGATAACTTTTCACCTCCTCTCTCAAGAAGAATCTACACACATCTGCCTTTAAAATACACAAGGACTCTTTCCCCCATCATCTTCAAAGACTCGTGACCCTCAGAAAAATAACTGTCTCATCTCAGTTTTAAATTGGTGGCACTATGATTGTAAAAGTGGCCCCAAGTTAAAGATCCTTTCCACACCCACCCATTCAAGTCATCAATGACTCTTTTAAGCTCCAAACCTGTCTAACATTTCCTCCTGACAGACAACTCTCCTATACCAGGCATAAGCCCAGTGAACCTACTCTGAGCTGCCTCTAATGCACTGACACTTTTCCTTAAATAAGGTGGCCAGCACAGTACGTACTACTCCAGGTATGGTCTCACCAGTGATTGAAGCAAACCACTGTTCTTTTGTATTCAATTTCTCTTGAGATAAATGATAACTTTCACAGCTACATAATATAATCAGCATGCTAACCTTTTGCAATTCATGCAGTTGGACAACAAGCAGCCAGTGCAACTTCTCAAAATAAGTTGCCTTTTCATTTGTCCTGCCAAAAGGTAAGATTTCATGTTTTCCCACCCTGTACTCCACTTGCCACATCTCTTCATTCACTGAAGTGATCAATTCCCACTTATGGCTTCCAATGTTCTCGTCACCACTTATCTTCCTACATACTTATCTGTCATCGGCAAATTTCTCTGCAATACCTTCAATCCTGTCAGGGGTCACTCATCACAATCAGGAGATATTCTTGATTGCTGTGCTGTTGGAGGATCAGCGCCAAGGAAAAGCCGCGTCAGAGGGTCAGTGCCGAGGGAGCACTACGTCGGACGGTCTGCGCTGGAGGGTCAGCGCCGAGGGAGCGCTACGCCGGAGGGTCAGCGCCAAGGGAGCGCAGCATTTTCAGAGGTGTTGCCTTTTGAAATGATGGTAAATGTATGTTTTGCCTGCTCTGTCTGATATGAAGATCCTTCAGGGCTGTCTTGCAGACGTGCAGGAGCTTTCCCCACTGAGTTGAGTAATCAACATCAAAAAATGAGCCTTTCTGGTCACTGGCTCACAGCTGTGTGCAAATTGATTTGTGGAGCTTCCTACAGCGGTGATTACACTTTAAAAAGAGAATGTCCAATTTTAACGGAAACACTTCCTTCTCTCCTGCCCCTGCTGTCACTTTTTTCGCATAGGCATTTCCCTTATCGGGTTTTACTTGTTCATGTTTCACTAGCCCCATGGGTGTTTTCCTGGTAGCGGAAGATGTAAAATAAAGTTTTTGCACAATGGTACCCTTCTATACAGAAGCCTGAACACACTCAAGCACAGAACATAGAACATTACAGCGCAGTGCAGGCCCTTCACCCCTTGATGTTGCACTGATCTGTGAAACCAAACTGAAGCCCATCTAACCTACACTATTCCATTATCATCTATTTGTTTATCCAGTAACCATTTAAATGACCTTAAAGTTGGTGAGTTTACTACTGTTGCAGGCAGGGCATTCCACGCCCTTACTACTCTCTGAGTAAAGAACCTATCTTCTGTCCTATATCTATCTCCCTTCAATTTAAAGCTATGTCCCCTCGTGCTCGCCATCACCATCTGAGGAAAAAGGCTCTCACTGTCCACCCTACATAATCTTCTGATCATCTTGTATGTCTCTATTAAGTCCCCTCAACCTTCTTCTCTCTAATGAAAACAGCCTCAAGTCCCTCAGCCTTTCCTCGTAAGACCTTCCCTCCATACCAGGCAACATCCTAGTAAATCTCCTCTGCACCCTTTCCAAAGCTTCCACATCCTTCCTATAATGCGGTGACCAGAACTGTACGCAATACTCCAAGTGCGGCCGCACCAGAGTTTTGTACAGCTGCAACATGACCTCATGGCTCCGATACTCAATCCCTCTAACAATAAAACCTAACACACTGTATCTCTGATGAAGGGTCTAGGCCCAAAACGTCAGCTTTTGTGCTCCTGAGATGCTGCTTGGCCTGCTGTGTTCATTCAGCCCCACACTTTGTTATCTCTAAAACACTGTATGCCTTCTTAAGGACGCTATCAACCTGGGTGGCAACTTTCCGGGGTCGATGTACATGGACACCGAGATCTCTCTGCTCGTACACACTCCCAAGAATCTTAACATTAGCCCAGTACTTTGCATTCCAGTTACTCCTACCAAAGTACATCACCGCACACTTGTCTGCATTAAACTCCATTTGCCACTTCCCAGCTCAGCTCTGCAACTTATCTATGTCCCTCTGTAACCTGCAACATCCTTCCGCACTATCCACAACGCCACCAACCTTAGTGTCGCCTGCAAATTTACTAACCCATCCTTCTACGCCCTCATCCAGGTCATTTATAAAAATGACAAACAGCAGTGGCCCCAAAACAGATCCTTGCGGTACACCACTAGTAGCTGAACTCCGGGATGAACATTTCCCACCAACTACCACCCTCTGTCTTCTTACAGCTAGTCAATATCTGATCCAAACCGCCAAATCACCCTCAGTCCCATGCCTCTGTATTTTCTGCAATAGCCTACCATGGGGAACCTTATCAAATGTTTTACTGAAATCCATATACACCACATCAACTGCTTTACCCTCATTGACCTGTTTGGTTACCTTCTCAAAGAACTCAATAAGGTTTGTGAGGCATGACTTACCCTTCACAAAACTGTGTTGACTATCCCTAATCAAATTATTCCTTTCTGGATGATTATAAATCCTCTCTCTTACAATCCTTTCCAACATTTTGCACAGAACTGAAGTAAGGCTCACTGGTCTATAATTACCAGGATTGTCTCTACTCCCCTTCTTGAACAAGTGGACAACATTTGCTATTCTCCAGTATTCTGGCACTACTCTGTACACAACGATGACATAAAGATCCAAGTCAAAGGCTCTGCAATCTCCTCCGTAGCTTCTCAGAGAATCCTAGGATAAATCCAATCCGGCCCAGGGGGCTTATCTATATTCACACTTCCCAGAATTGCTAACACCTGCTCCTTATGAACCTCAATCCCATCTAGTCTAATAGCCTGTATCTCGGTATTCTCCTCGACAACACTGTCTTTTTCCTGTGTGAATACTGACGAAAAATATTCATTTAGCGCCTCTCCTATCTCTTGGGATTCCACACGCAACTTCCCAGTACTGTCCTTGACTGGCCCTAATCTTACTCTCGTCATTATTTATTCCTGGCATACCTATGGAAAGCATACCTATCCTACCCACCAAAGATTTCTGATGTCCCCTCCTGGCTCTTCTTAGGTCTCTCTTTAGGTCCTTCCTGGCTAACTTGTAGCTCTCGAGTGCCCTAACTGAGCCTTCACGCCTCATCTTTCCATAAACCTCCTTCTTCCTCTTGACAAGAGATTCAACTTCTTTAGTAAACCACGGTTCCCTCGCTCGACCACTTCCTCCCTGCTTGACAGGTACATCCTTATCAGGGATGTAACAATTTCTTTCTGGCTGTTATCAGACTGCTGATTGAACTGTCGCCTCATATAATGTAATCTGTATGCCTCTACGTCTTTTTGCTCTGCACACCCTTTGCTTGCTGTGACCTGCCTGCACCGCTCACAAACAAAGCTTTCACTATTTTGGTACAGGTGGAAATAAAATCAAAATCAAAAAGACGAAATCAATCTCACGCAGGCAAGGGTGGCTTGGGGAAAATACAGGCACTGCTGTTTGGGCTCCCTTTCAGTGCAGTGGTAGTGTGGAGGAATAAAGAAAGGAAAAAAAAAATTTAAAAAGTGCGTTTCACTGGCTCAAAATTGCATTGTGATTTATTGAGTCCGTGAAATGCACATCAGCAACACAGGATTGACGACTATTATTTTTGCTCCATTTGGCTAACTAACTGAGGTGAATCAGACACTTTGCTTTGCATCCTCTTAAATGGGAACATTTTTTAACCATGAGACAAATCAATTCTTGCTGGTCAGTCAATTGGCCGGGATCACCATAAATACCTCAGCAACAATACTCTGATGGCAACTTCCAACATTCTTTTGGTTTCTGTTTTGAAAAGCAGCAGCTGCTGTATTCCCCAGTTCCTCGAAATTGAGTCTGTTATTTCCACCCTCTTTGTATTCATCACAAATTGTCATTTCCCCAGGAGCTAAGCTAATTCCACCTTGGTACAGTCTTCCTTTCAGTTGCTAATCATATGCATATTTCACTTCAATTTTCTCATCAGTCGACCTTGTGTCAATTTCAGATTTGCTCACAACTAAATGCCTTTTTGCAATCCACAAGCAGCAAATGTTATTTCATGAACAGCTGACTAGAGGAACAGATTTGCAACACGTGCCGGTTCTCCCTACATTTCATTTTTGAGAAGGTCATGCCCCTATAGCTTACTTCGCACAGCCACTGGACATTTACTTTTCCTTCCCAAGTATGTTTCCAAATTCCCTTTTGAAAGTAGTTCCCGAGCGTACTTTCAGGTGAATATTCCTGATCTGGACAACTGAGAAAGTTAAAGAAACATTCTCCTTATCTCATCTTCAATTCCTTTAGCAATTACCTCAATTACTGACTGGAAACTAGAATACTTCAGTGTATTTTTTAATCTAACCTGCCCTACCAAGTTACGACTTGGAAATGGGAAACAGCACGGATGGTTCTTGCCAGACACACAGTGCCTGTCAGTCAGAATCTCTACATGGGGTTTGTTTGAAAAAACTGCGTTCCAGCAGATCCAATTCCCAGAACGCAAGGTGAAAAACGACCAACATTTTAAATCAGCCAATTTATTGTTTAGACTCTCACACGGCAATCTAAATGCACAGCTGGCCCTTTCAGGTAAAATGTTAAACTATTGCTTCTCAGAACATCCGATGCAACGATATTCACAGGAAGACCACAACATTTCCTCAAGAGCAACCCAGCGAGTCCAGTTCTCCAGCCCTATCTCACTGCCGTCCAACGTCATCACTTTCAACCTTTGACCCTCAAACTGCAACATTAAAAGATTACGTTTTCACCTCTCCAACAACTGAAGATCATAATTACCAATGGCAGACTTTGCCAAGGGATCGCTAGGCTGGTTACTGGGCTGAGGGGGCAGTTTCCCAGGGAGCAGAATGAGTCTGTATTTTCCAGAAATTGGAAAACTAAGAGGTGCTCTGACTGAACTGAGTAACGTTCCAAAACGTTTTGGTAGATTTGATGCAGAGAGCCTTGCAAAAACAGCTAAATGTTGGCTCACCGTCCCAGATTCATGAGTCAGCCATTTTGAACAGAGCTAAGGAGATATTTCTTCAATTGGAAGATTCCAAATGTTTATAATGCTCCATCTCTGAGGATTATGGGTACTCAGATTCTGGAGCAAATGAATCTTTGGAGACCAAGAATTCTGGTCAATCCAGTCAAAGCTGTGGAGCGCCCTCTCTACAGCAGTGGATGTCCCAAAGACTATGGTGAATCAAGATGGTTCTCCACCATCTTCTTCAGGGCAATTCGAGATAGGTAATCAATGTCATTATTTTCCATATCACTGTCATGAACAAACAGTACTGGGAGAGGTGGATTTAGCCTGGAATATTAGCCACAATCCTATAGGATAGATCAGTAGCCATAGAAGGGACAAATGTCCTAGTCCTGTTCTTAAATGGATGAACTGAACATTTTCTCACAGCTGTTTTTGGCAGCTTATTCTGCATGAGCCCACTGCAAATTTCCCTCCATTTCAGCAGCAACAACTATACTCCAGAAACACCTCACCGGGCGTGAACTCTTCCATCTGTCCGGGGCTTTGGAACGCACCAGAGAGATGGAAATGTTCCAAACATCCCAATGCAACCACCTGTTGCAAAAACACTCTCTGACAGATAGTCTTCATGCTCCCAAAGCAATGTGTCATGGACCTCTGCGCTGTACAGTGCTGATGTTGTACGTGCACACCAAGCTGCTCTGCAGGGAGAGAGAGAGAGGTTCCAAATATTCAACACTATCAAGCCTCTCCTGGGTGGTGAGGGGGTTATGACCAGTGTGGGATACAGCAACTACAAGATCATTAGCGTAGAAGTAGGCCATTCAGCCCATTGAGTCTGCTCTGCCAGTCAATTCAGATTATCATAATCTTAGCAGATCATAGAGCTGCTCTCTCATTAGAGACAGACGGCTGGCAGTGGTTTAACCTGAGGGCCACCATGCCTCACGTGAGGGACGAGCGGTTAAGAAGGGGCGTCCTTCACGGTTACATCAGCCAGTGAAGGGAATTACACCCACACTTTTGACATCATGCTGCTTCACAAGCCAACCATGCAGACAATGCAGCTGACCTGATAACCCACTGCCCTACCTTTTCCCCCCGACAATCCTTGATCGCCTTAAAAATCCATCTGTCTATCTCAGCCTTGAATATACTCAAAGACCCAGCTTTGACAGCCCTCTGTGGCAAAGAATTCCATAGGCTCACCACCCTCTGAGAGAAAACATTCCTCACCTCGGTTTTAAATAGACTCTCCTGTCAATCAAAAATCTCCCTAACTTAGCCATGAATATATTCAGTGAGCCAGTCTCCACTGCTCCACGGGAAGTAGAGTTCCCAGACTAATGCCCATCTGAGGGGCGAGAATCCTCCTCATTTCTGTGTTAACTGTGAGACCCCTCATTTTTGAACAGCGTCCCCGAGTTCCAGAATGTTCCACAAGACAAAGCATCCTCTCAGTCCCATTTGACCACGCACTGGCTAATTCTCTTCCAGTAAGGTTTATTTTTTTAAAAACAAAATCCTTTGACTCTTTAAAGAAATTTACAACATTCCTTTCCAGAATTGAAAGAATCCTCGCTTTTTGCCATCAAAACTCAAAGCTGTTCCCAACAGCTATCGCTGGGGCTCCAGGCTGATTTTCCTTCAGCAGACCAAATTTCAAAGTCATATCACGGCTTCAGGAATACTGAAGCCCCACAGAATCTAAACAAATCCATCACAGTCTTGAGGAATGGATACCTTGGGCTAGCCTGCTGGTCTAAACTTTCATATCAGAGGCAGTACAGAAACGAATTGCAAAACCTGGAAGTCTCCACCGCAACAGGCCTTAGGATGGACGGCAATGAGAAATGGAAAATGGAAAATCCCACACTGGTCATAACCCCCTCACCACCCAGGAGAGGCTTGATAGTGTTGAATATCTGGAACCTCTCTCTCTCCCTGCAGAACAGCTTGATGCGCATGTACAACATCAGCACTGTACAGCGCAGAGGTCCATGACACACATGCAAGGGTAAGCGCTTCTTTTCTGAGGGCGTGAGAGACTGAAGCACAATGGTAGTACAGAAACACCTGTGTCTCCAAGATGGGGAGTTCTAAAGAGACACTGCACATTGTCTGTGAACAGGGCCGGGGGGGGGGGGGGCGGGGGGGGGGGGGCGGTGTGCGGGGAAGGAGGTTTCTGAAAATCAGCTGGCATGATGCCCAAATTGAAACGAGTGATCCAACACCACTTTGGGGAAGGAAATCTAAAACTAGTCCCGCTATGTCAAACAGGCAAACTTTGTCTCATTTGTCAGGATAACATGAGCAAGCAAACAACTGTGGTCTCACTTCATTCTGACAACCTCAGTGCAGACAGAACAAACACATTTTTACATTCATTCACGGGAAATGGGTTCCATTGGTCAAGCCAGCATTTACTGCCCATCTCTAATGACCCAAGAGATAGCACTGCGTGGAACTGGAGGAACACAGCAGGCCAGGCATCAGAGGAGCAGGAAAGTTGACGTTTTGGAATGGTCCCGACCTGAAATGTCAGCTTCCCTGCTCCCCTGATGCTGCCTGGCCGGCTGAATTCCTGCAGCTCCACACCATGTTATCTCAGACTCGAGCATCGACAGTTCTTACTATCTCTGCCCCAAGAGAGAGGCTGCCGCCTTGAAACACTGCTGTCCCCATGGTATCATAGACTCATAGAAGTCCTACAGTGAAGAAGCAGACCATTTGGCCCATCGAGCCCACATTGACTCCCTCTGAACAGTATCCCACCCAGACTCTTCCCTACTTTATCCTATCCCTGTATTTCCCACCTAGACACTTTGGCTGATTTAACATGGCTAATCCACTTAGCCTGCACATCTTTGGACTGTGGGAGGAAATCAGAGTGCCCAGAGGAAATCCACACAGACACAGGGAGAATGTGGAAACACATCACAGACAGCTGCCCAAGGGTGGAATCAAACTCAGGTCCCTGGCGCTGTGAGGCAGTCATGTTAACCACTGAGCCACCTTGCCGCCATATCTATATCTAATCCCGTGGCTTTCCTGGACCATGCTAGCGTGCAGATATGAGAAAACGTCATAGTTGAGGATCTGGAGTCATGCGCAAGCCAGACCAGGCGAGCTTGGCAGATTTCCATCCCTAAAGGAGGTTAGATCCCACTCAGAGTACTGAACAAGCATCTGGGCATCACAGGATATGTTGGCCTGGGAGAGAGCACAACGTAGATTAGATTCCCTACAGTGTGGAAACAGGCTCTTCGGCCCGACAAGTCCACACAGCCCCCTGGGGCATCCCACCTATCCCCATTTTCCCCTACAACCCACACATCCCTGATCACTGATCCCTGAGCAATTTAGCATGGCCGATTCACCTAGCCTGCACATTTTTGGACTGTGGGAGGAAACCAGAGCACCCGGAGGAAACCCACGCAGACACAGGGAGAATGTGAAAACTCCACACAGACAGTTACCCAAGGCTGGAAACGAAGCTAGGTCCATTGGCATCATGCTGCTTCACAAGCCAACCATGCAGACAACACAGCTGACCTGATAACCCACTGCCCTACCCTTTCCCCCCCACAATCGTTGATCGCCTTAAAAATCCATCCTAGGCCTGTGGCGCTGTGAGGCTGCAGTGCTAACCACCGAGCTACTGTGCTGCCCTATCTGATCTGATCAAAGTTTTCAAGGAAGTCATGTTGAGGTTTTGAGAATAAGTGCAGCAACTTTCACCTGGTGGTTTCTGGAGTGAAGGGATTGTCCTGTGGTGAGGTTGGGGAGACCAGACCGATATTCCCTGGAGTTCAGACTAGTGGGCGACGATGCACTGATAGACTGGGTGAATGGGCAAAACTGTGGCAGATGGAGATCAACATCAGTAAGTGTGAGTTTATCCGTTTTGGACCAAAAAAGGATAGATAAGGGCACTTTCTAGATGGTATGAAGTTAAATACAGTGGATGTCCAAAGAGACTTGGGGGTTGAGGGGCACAAGTGTTTATAATGTCACAAACACTGGTGTACAAAGATGCAGACGTTATACTGCATTTACACAAAACCCTGGGGGGGCTCCACATGGAGGGCTGATCACAGCTCTGGGCACCAGGAAGGACAGAATAATCTGGGAGGGATCACAATGTAGGTTTACAAAAATAATATCTGGACTTCAGGGGTTATGTTATTAGGTGAGATTACACTAATTAGGCCTGTTTTCTCTCGAATTTAGAAGGGTAGTGGGGATCTGATCAAAGTTTTCAAGGAAGTCATGTTGAGGTTGTACAGGATATTGACGAGACCTCTTCTGGAATACTGTGTCCAATTGTGGTCGCTCTGCTATTGAAAGATTATTATTAAACTTGTGGAGGCTCAGAAAAAATTTAACAAGGGTGTGACCAGGAATGGAGGGTTTGAGTTACAAGGAGATGCTGGATAGGCTGGGACTTTTCCCACTGGAGCACAGGAGGTTAAGGAGTGTCCTTACAGAAGTTTCTAAAATCATGTGGCACGGGTAAGATGAACGGCAGGCGTCATTTCCCCAGGTTAGGGGATTTCATGGCCAGGGGACATATGTTTAAGATGAAAGGAGAAAGATTTAAAAAGGATGAGGGGGCAACACCCCCCCCCACAGAGTGGTTCGTGTGTGGAATGAGCTTCAAGACGAAGTGGTGGATAGGGGTACAGTTAGAACTTTTACAAGGCATTTGAATAAGTACATGAGTAAGAAATGTTTGCAGGAATACGGGTGCAGTGCAGGTAGATAGCAACAAAGTGTGAAGCTGGATGAACACAGCAGCATCTCAGGGGCACAAAAGCTGACGTTTCGGGCCTAGACCCTTCATCAGAGAGGGGGATGGGGGGAGGGAACTGGAATAAATAGGGAGAGACGGGGAGGCGGACCGAAGATGGAGAGAAAAGAAGATAGGTGGAGAGGAGAGTATGGGCGGAGAGGACAGTATGGGTGGAGAGGTGGGGAGGGGATAGATTGTCCAGGGAGGACGGACAGGTCAAGGAGGCGGGATGAGGTTAGTAGGTAGGAAGTGGAGGTGCGGCTTGAGGTGGGAGGAAGGGATGGGTGAGAGGAAGAACAGGTTAGGGAGGCAGAGACAGGTTGGACTGGTTTTGGGATGCAGTGGGTGGGGGGGAAGAGCTGGGCTGGTTGTGTGTTGCAGTGGAGGGAGGGGACGAACTGGGCTGGTTTTGGGATGCAGTGGGGGAAGGGGAGATTTTGAAACTGGTGAAGTCCACATTGATACCATATGGCTGCAGGGTTCCCAGGCGGAATATGAGTTGCTGTTCCTGCAACCTTCGGGTGGCATCATTGTGGCAGTGCAGGAGGCCCAGGATGGGCATGTCATCTAGAGAATGGGAGGGGGAGTGGAAATGGTTTGCGACTGGGAGGAGAAGTTGTTTGTTGCAAACTGAGCATAGATGTTCTGTAAAACGGTCCCCAAGCCTCCACTTGGTTTCCCCAATGTAGAGGAAGCCACACCGGGTACAGTGGATGCAGTATACCACATTGGCAGATGTGCAGGTGAACATCTGCTTAATATGGAAAGTCATCTTGGGGCCTGGGATAGGGGTGAGGGAGGTGGTGTAGGGGCAGATGTAGCACTTCTTGCGGTTGCAGGGGAAGGTGCCGGGTGTGGTGGGGTTGGAGGGCAGTGTGGAGCGGACAAGGGAGTCACAGAGAGAGTGGTCTCTCTGGAAGGCAGACAAGGGTGAGGATGGAAAGATGTCTTTAGTGGTGGGGTTGGATTGTAGATGGCGGGAGTGTTGGAGGATGATGCGTTGTATCCGGAGGTTGGTGGGGTGGTATGTGAGAATGAGGGGGATCCTCTTAGGGTGGTTGTGGCGGGGGCGAAGTGTGAGGGATGAGTTGCAGGTAATACGGGAGACACGGTCGAGGGCGTTTTTGACCACTGCGGGGGGAAATTGCGGTCCTTGAAGAACGAGGACATCTGAGATGTACGGGAGTGGAATGCCTCATCCTGGGATCAGATGTGGCGGAGGTGAAGGAATTGGGAATGGGGGATGGGGGATGGAATTTTTGCAGGAAGTTGGGTGGAAGGAGGTGTATTCCAGGTAGCTGTGGAAGTCAGTGGGCTTGCAATGGACATCGGTTTCTAGGTGGTTGCCCGAGATGGAGACTGAGAGGTCCAGGAAGGTGAGGGATGTGCTGGAGATGGTCCAGGTGAACTTGAGGTTGGGGTGAAATCAAGGTAGGTGGGACTAGCTTAGTTTGTGAAACTTGGTCAGCATGGACTGGTTGGACTGAAGGGTCTGTTTCAGGGCTATATGACACTATTCTAACAAAAAGGACAGTGTCAATAAGGGTAAACTATTTCCATTTGTTGGGATTCTAGAACTAGAGGCATAGTCTGAGAATGAGCGGCAGATCTTTGAGGAGCGATGTCAGGGAGCATTTTGGCACACAAAGGGTGGGAGAGGTTTAAACTGTCTTCCATAAACAGCAATGGATGCTGGATCAGTTGTTGACTTTTTTTGTTAAGGAACGGTATTCAGGGATATCGGCTAAGGGGAAGTATATGGAGTCAGGCCACAGATCAGCCGTGATCTCACTGCACAGTGGAATAAGCTCAAAGGGCCAAATGACATACTCCTGCTCCTGTCTTCCCAGTGATGAGATAACTTTTTATGACAATGGAAGATAATTTCATGCTCACAACCACTGACAGCAGCTTTCTAAATCACTCTCATTGGATTTATGAACTGAATTTAAGTTCCATCAGCTGTTGTGTGGGATTCAAACTCACAATTGCACAGCATTAATAAGGGCTTCATGGAGCACTAGTTCAGTAACATTTCTACTAGATCACCAACAAGTTTGGCTGGCACAGTGGCTCAGTGGTTAGCACTGCAGCCTCACAGCGCCAGGGACCTGGGTTCGATTCCACCCTCGGGCGACTGTCTGTGCGGAGTTTGCACATTCTCCCTGTGGCTGCCTGAATTTCCTCCCACAGTCCAAAGATACGCAGGCTAGGTGGGCTGGCCACGCTAAATTTCCCGTGGTGTTCAGGAATGTGCAGGTTACGTGGATTAGCCTTGGGAAATACAGGGTTACAGGGAGAGGTTAAGAGGTGCGTCTGGCTGGGATGCTCTTCAGAGGTTCGGTGAGACTCATTGTGCCGTTTGGCCTGTTTCCACACTGTAGGGATTCTATGATATATGTTGTGCTTAAAACGCTGTGCTACAGAAACATGGCTACATTTTATCCACAGAATCCCTACAGTGTGAAAGCAGGTCATTCAGCTACTAAGTCCACACCAACCCTTTGTAGAGAATCTCACCCAGAGCCAGCCCCCATCCTATCCCCATAACACTGCATTTCCCAGGCTAATCCATGCAGTCAGTACATCCCTGAACACCATAGGCAATTTAGCATGGCCAATCCACCTCGCCTGCACAGAGGAAACCCACGCAGACACAGGGAGAATGTTCAAACCCCACACAGACAGTCACCAGAGGGTGGATCTGAACCCAGGTCCTCAGCGCTGTGAGACAGCAGTGCTAACCAGAGGCATTGTGCCACCCCATGCAGATGAATTTCTGTCTTCCACTATCTTACCCAAAAGTGTCAGCTTTGAAAGGGTACAACCTCTTTGTACTCAAGGACAAGAGTGGAATTATACAGATTTCCTGTACGTCACTGTGAAAACTTACTTCTTATTGAAATACGTTGAATTCTCTCTTCTTTTTGTAAACCCAATGGGCAAAATTTTCAGGTCGATGTTATGTTTCCGAGCTCTGTTTTTCATAACATTTAGCTGCAGAGATAAAGACATCATCAGTAAAACATGGGAGAATATTCGAGAGAATCAGTCACAGTAAAGCTCGAGGTGAAGATTAATGCACTGGCTTCTGAGGCTCTTAAGCTCGCTTTCAAAATCCTTCAGCTTCTACCACATACACTGGGCCCTAATACGTGGACAGACCCAAAATACTCTGATAACTATGCACGTCCCCAATTTCAGTTTTTACACATGATGAAAGTGGAGAGCACTGTGAACCGAGAGGTGTATAGCTCAGAACGGCCATGTGCGGGTCAGGATCCCAGGTGCGGGTTGCTCGCGGTGTTACGAGTTTTAACACTTGTATTGGCTGCCACTGAGCTCTGTCACCCCGTCTCTGCCCATCTCCTGTCACTGGTTAAACATGTGGCGTCACCCTTTAAGACCGAGATGAGACAAATCTTCTCTTTCGCAAGTTGGCGAGCCTTTGGGGCGCTCCCCTTGAAAAGACAGTGGAGCCACGGCCTTACTGTAATTGTGCAAGGTGCCGAGGAGATAACATCTGGAGTACTGTGAGCAGTTTTGGTATCCTTATTTAAGGAAAGATAGCCTTTCAGCAGAGACTGCTGAAAAAAGGCTCATTTGGATGATCCCTGGTATGGAGGGAGTGTCTCATGAGCAAAGGCTAAACAGTCTGGGGCTCTAGTCACTGGAGTTTAGAAGAATGGGAGGTGATCTCATTGAAACATATCAGATTCTGAAGGGGCTTGACAGGGTAAATGCTGAGAGGATGTTTCCCTCATGGCAGAGTCTAGGACCAGTGTGTATTTATTGCTGAGACAGACAGATTCTTGATCAGTCAGGGAATCAAGGGTTTCAGGGATAATGCATAGAAGTGGAGTGAGGAGTGTTGGATCAGCCATGATCCTACTGAATGAAAGAGCAGGCTCGAGGGCTGAATGGCCTGCACCTGCTTCTATTATTGTCTTACAGGGTTTTCAGTGTGGAACATCAACAAAGCCACTAACAGTGATTATAATGATCATATCAACTGAAAAAAATGTGACCTTAATTCAAAAAATGATGCCCCCTTTTCATAAGGAAATCAGAAGATAATAAACACAAAATACTGCTGAAGTTGGAAGTCTGAAACAGGGAATGCTGGAGAAACTCAGCAGGACTGGCAGCTTCTGCGGTGAGAGAGAAACAGAGTTAACTGACTCTTCCTCAGAATGGAATGGGATACAATCTGCTTGAACCACATGGTGGAGGTAGCAGCCACTCTGAATGAAGTAAAACGCCAAAGAAAAGCCCCTGATTTACCAAGATTGGAACGTACAGATTTGCTGGTTGTTGGCCGGTGAACAGTGTGGTCACGATTTGCGATGTCTGCCAACCTTCCAACGTCCTCCAGAAACCTATAATCTAAATCAGCAAGACCACATCAGCTTGCAGCAGGCACCACCACAGGGCTTTGTAAAAACCAACCCAACCACCTGATGGAGAGGCTCTTACCGCTGAGGAGGTGCATCTCATTAAAATGACTGAGGGGCGTAAAGGCTGTTTTATCCCGGACTCCGTTACACCCATCCACAGCTTTGTGCTTCTTCACACAGGGTAAGCTGAAAAATGAAACAACACAAAAATGATTCCGAGTATGGAAAGTCTGGCATCTTTTCTGACCCCTTGCCGATCACACACTGCCCAGGAACTACCCACCTGGGGGGCAAGGGGCCCAACTGTAGACAAGCCGCTCACCACCAACAAGTATCTCCCACCCTTTGTATGTCGAAGTGCTTCCTAACATCTCTCCCGAGCAATCTGGCCCTAATTCTCAGACTGAGCCCCTCGTTCTAGAATCCCCAACCAGTGGGAACAGTTTATCTTTATCTACCGTGTCTTTTCCTGTTAATATCTTGAAGATTTTGATCAGATCACCCCTTGTGCTTCTAAGGTCCAGAGAATACAGGCCTCAATTGTTAAATCAGACCAGCGAGGATCATATTGGGTGACAGATCAGGCGTGAGGGGACTTATTTATGCGGTGATTTTACTGTAGCTTTCTAAACACTTTTGTTTCAATCATTCTCAGGATGTGGGCATCACTATCTAGGTACCATTTAGTGCCCATCCTTAATTGCTCAGAGGGTAATTTAAGAGGAATCCACATTGCTACGAGTTTGGAGTCACACATTGGGTAACGTTGGCAGTTTCCTTCCCATTAGTGAAGCAGATGGGCTTTTCAGACAATTGACAACCATTTTATAGTTTGTTTGGCTTAATTCCAGACTTTTTTTCAATGAATTCAAATTCCATTGTCTGTCATGGCAGGATTCAAACCCAGGGCCCCAGACAATAAGGTGGGTCTCTGGATTAATAGACTGGTGAATATACCATTGGCTCCCCTTAACTACAGCCGGAGTATTGTGAAATCTATGTTTCATTAAATTCACCATAACTTTGTCCTGTACCTGCAAGAATAGATCAGACAGCGAGGACATTTGTATTTTGCTTCTGCACCACCACATGTTTCACACCTGCTTGGAGACAAAGGCAAGAGCTTTAAATTGGGAATTCCAGAATTCTACACAAACTTCAGCGCACTCCCACACCCACAAAATATAATCACCGGGGCCAGGTTTGTGGCTGTGTAGACAACTGGACAGGTCCCAACCCCAGAACGGACAGGGGTACCTGCCAGCAACTTACCTGCCCATTGTGTAAATGGTCTCTCCCCATCACAGATGGCCAGAGGGACTCTAACAATCAACTCACCTTCCACAGCGATCTTAATCACTTCCTCAGTGGGGGCTGGATCTGCAGCTGTCTGTGCCCAATGTCCTGGAATTCATTCCCTCAACCTCTTAGACTCTCCCCCCCTTCTCTCTCTCCCCCCACCTATCCCCTTATCTACCTCTGTGTAGATGACACAAAGACAGGTGGAGGGGCAGGTAGTGTTGAGGCTGCAGAAGGACTTGGAAAGGCTAGGTGGACAGGCAAATAAGTGGAAGACAGAATAGAGTGTGGGAAACGTGTGAGATCATGCACTTTGGCAGGAAGAAGAGGTGTAGGCTAGTTTCTAAATGGGGAAAGGCTTCAGAAATCTGAAACACAAAGGTATCCTAGTTCAGGATTCTCTTAAAGTAAACACATGGGTTCAGTTGGCAGTTAGGAAGGCAAATGCAATGTTGGCATTCATTTCAAGAGGACTAGAATACAAGTGCAGAGGTGTGCTGCTATGTTTGTAAAAGGCTCTTGTCAGACCACATTTGGAATAGGGTGAGCAGTTTTGGGCCCCGTTCCTAAGGAACGATGTGCTGGCCTTGGAGGGCTCCAACAGAGGTTTACAAAAATTACCTTGGGGATGAAGGGCTTGTCATAGCAGTGGTGGTTGAGGACTCTGGGTCTGTAGGGTGTTTAGATGTGATGGGGTGGCGGGGGGAGGTTTCCGATTACAAATTACAGAATACTGAGACACCTGGATAGAGTGGACATGGGGAAGATGTTTCCACTAGCACAAGAGACTAGAGTCATACAACGCAGAAACAGACCCTTTGGTCCAACCAGTCCATGCTGACTATAATCTCAAACTAAACTAGTCCCACCTGCCTGCGCTTGGCCCATATCCCTCCAAACGTTCCCTATTCATGTACTTATCCAAACGCCTCACAGGAGTTCTGAGGAAGGATCACTGGACCCGAAACATTAACTCTGATTTTTCTTCACAGATGCTGCCAGACCTACTGAGCTTTTCCAGCAACTTCTGTTTTTGTTCCTGATTTGCAGCATGTGCAGTTCTTTCAGTTTTTATTTAAAATGCCAGGAATAAGTGCAGATATAAATCAAGAAAGCTAATATAGTGTTCACCTTTATATCTACAGGACTAGAGTTCAAGAATGTAGAAGTTATGCTGCAATTATACAAAACACTGGGTACACCCTACTCAGACGACTGTAAACAGATGTGCGCGCCACACCTTAGGAAGGATATACCGGCCTTGGAGGGACTAAAATATAGGTTTACAAGAATGATATCTGGATTTCAAGGGTTAAGTTATCAGAAGAGATTACACCGAAGAACAAACAAAAAGGTACAACACAGGAACAGGCCCTTCGGCCCTCCAAACCTGTGCTGATCATCGTGCCCTAACTAAACTATAAATAATAAACCTTCTGCTGATGAATGGTCTAGGCCTGCAACGTCAGTTTTCCTGCTCCTAAGATGGTAATTGTTCATCCAGCTCTACACCTTGTTATCTCAAAACCTTCTGCTCTTATTTGGTCCATATCCCTCTATTCCCTCCCTATTCATGTAACCAGTCAGGTGCTTCTTCAATGTCGCCAATGTGTCCGTTTCCACCACCTCCTCGAGCAGTACATTCCAGGCTCCTACCACTCTGAGTGAGAAACTTTTCCCCCCTCTCACCTTGACCTTGCCCCCTTGTAATTGAAACCTGCAAAAACGCCTCTGACTATCCACCCCATCTATACCTCTCATAATTTTGTAGACATCTATTGGGACTCCTCTCAGCCGGTCTTTCCAGTGAAGACAATCCTAGTCATTTTAACCTTTCTTCATAAGCACTGGCTTCGAGACTGAGCAACATCCTAGTGAACCTTCTCTGCACTCTCTCCAAAGCCACACTAGTTTAAACCCTCCTGAAGAGCTCTAGCATCCCAGGATACTGGGGCCCCTCCAGCTCAGGTGCAACCCGCCCTTCTTGTACAGGTCCCACCTTCCCCAGACGACATCCCAATGATTCATATATCGAAAGCCTGTTTTCTCTAGAATATAGAAAGTTAAAAGGGGGAATCTGATCAAAGTCTTCATGATATTAACTGGAAAAGACAGGGTCAATAAAGATTAACTATTTCCACTGGTCAGGGATTTCAGAACGAGTGGCATAGTCTGAGAATTAGCGTCAGATTGTTCAGGAGAGAATGTTAGGAAGCACTTCTACACACAAAGGGTGGGAAAAGCTCAGAACTCTCTTCCACAAATAGCAGATGCAGCATCCGCCTACTCTGATCCCACACCACTGAAACATACATTAAGGGTTTGTGCAAGAACATTTTTGACCCTGGTCAGTTATTTTGCACTGAGATGAAGAATAATTTCTTCAGTCAAAGTGAAGGATTGTGAATACTCAATCATTGAATACATTCAAGATGGTGATCAACAGATGTTTGTAAACTGAAGGGATGAAAGGTTTGTAGGAGACTGTGGCAAAGTGTAGCCATTGGGAGCTGGTCAGTCACCTGATTGTGTTAAGCAGGGAGTGCCTCAGAGGGCCAGGGGTCTGTTTCTACACAAAGAGATATTCTGAAGATGACTCACTGTCCAGACCCGAAATGTCAGCCTTCCTGCTCCTCTGATGCTGCTTGGCCCGCCGTGTTCATCCAGCTCCACAACTTATTACCTCACCCAAGTCAAAATGTTAACTCTGTCTCTCTGTAGACACTGCAAGACCTGCTGAATTTTTCACCACTTTGTTTTTATTTCAGGACAAACAACCAAACATTTGACCAAAAAAGTGGATCTTAAGCGTGGTCTAAAGAGAGAGAGCGAGAGAGATAGAGACCGGCAGAGAGAGAGAAACAGACAGAGAGAGAGAAAGGCAGGTGGAGAGATTTAAGAAAAGAAACCTGGAGCTTGGGATCCGGACAGCTGAAGGCAAGCCACCATTGGTGGAGCAGTAGAAACAGGGATGAGAGAGAGAGACAGACTAGACTTCATGAGGGGAAGAAAATGCGCAGAATAGCGAAGCTGTGGGAAATTACCATGATACCGAGGGGCAAGGCTGTGGACTGTATTAATACTCACACAGAGAGGGAGTATTCCTCAGCCAAACTAATATAACACCAAAATAATCATGATATTTTTGGGTGCATTTGAGACTTTTCCATGCCCCTAGACTGGAGGCTAGTGGATAGTGGCATTCACGAATGTCAGATCAATGATTTTAATTATTGATTGTATAGAAAATTACATACTGCTGAAATAAAGGCATGTTTTGTTGTTGCTTTTTATCTCATAACCATCAGAACAATTTGTAAGGAATACCGAAGTAATGGCCAAAAAACATTCATACGGTATGCGAGGTAACGGTATGATTGTCTTGCAAACGGATGCTATTTGGTACAGGTGTTGCTATGGCAAATGCACCAGTTAATGAGGACTGACAGTTAATTACAATACTGTTTTTGAATCACATTTAATAATAACTTGGCTATCGAGACACAAAATTACAACATTTCCCAATGGTACCAAACTATGAGGACAGTCAAACAGTAAGGAAACTGAAATTCTTCGTCAGCGGTGTAGCAGGGAGCCCAGAACCAGGAGTCACGGTCTCAGGTTACATGGGAGAAAGGAGGAGCAGGGCATCAGCTACCATCAAACTGAATGGTGGAGCAGCCTCAAGGGCTGCATGGCGTACTCCTGTCTGTATGTTTCTAAATCACACTTCAATAGGCTGCAAGTTCCCCTCTGAGCCCTCAGCCCTCACTTGGGAATGTATAGCCGTACCATCATTGCTACTGGGTCAACTTCCTGGACCTCCCTCCCTAATGGCAGCCTGGGTGCCCCTACAACCCCAGGACTGTAGCGGATGAAGAAAACGGCTCAGCAACCATCTTCTCCAGGGCAATTAGTAAGGGCCTAGCCAACGATGTCTCACATCCCACTACAGGAGGAAAGCAAAATGGGCAAAGAACAAATGGACAGAACTGTGAGGTGATCGAGTTTGGCAGGAGGATGGGAAGTGCTAAAGACGCAGCATGAAAAAGACTGCAGGGAAAGAGACTATAACGTATAGAAGCAAATTAGGCCAATCAGCCCATTGAGTCTGCTCTGCCATTGGATCATGGTTGATATGCTTCTTAACGCCATTCTCCTGCCTTCACTACCAGTGGAAACATCTTCTCCACATCCACCTTATCCAGGGCTCACAATATTCTACAATGTTCAATCAGATACCCCTCTTCCATTCTTCTAAACTCCACTGAGGACAAACACAGAGTCCTCACCTGCTCCTCATGTGGCAAGTCTTTCATCTCCTGGATCATTTTTGTGAACCTCTTCTGGACCCCCTACAGCACCAGCATGTCCTTCCTTAGGTACAGAGCCCAATCTGGCCCACAAGAGGGATCTGGGGGCTCGTGTGTATCCAGCTTTGAGGGTGGCAACAGGTCTTGGCAGAGTGTTTAGTAAAGATAATGGGATCCTGGACTTCACAAGTGGGCACTTTGAGGACAAAAGCAGGCATCTTTTGCTGACTGTGTAAAACCAGAACATAAAGGATATTCTATTCTATAAGCCACAAATGGAACTTGTGTTCACACGTTAGGAAGGATCCATTCGCCTTAGAGACAAGTGAGGGGCTGAATGACCTCTTGTGTACTTGATTTTGAGAGCCCAAACTCTGCATGGAGAAGCTGTATGGACTGGCAGTGCGTCTTCCTGTATCCTTGGTACTGACCTGATCATGGCACATCAGGCTATTGTATCCATTGCAGTTACTGATCTCATTTCACCCGTGATCTCTCCCGCTCCGCTTCCAAGCTAATACTTCCACCACCCTGCATGGCTTGTTTCTACCTCCTGCCAAAAATTCACTAACAGGGCTGTCCAGGCAGACCCATTGTTTCGGCCTGCTCCTGGCCCACGGAACTCATCTCATCCTAACTTGACTCAGTCTTCTCCCGCTGGTCTAATACATCCATGATTCATCTGACACCTTACGCCAGTTTCAAAACTTCCAGTTTACCGGCTCCAGCCACCTCCTCTTTACCAGGGATGCGCAATCCCTTTACAAGTCCATTCCCCACCGGAAAGGTCTTAGGGCTCTCCGCTTCTTCCTGGAGTAAAGACCTGAACCATCTCCACCCACCACCACCCTCCTCTGCTTGGCCAAGCTCATCCTCACCCTCAACAACTTCACTTTTAACTCCTTTCATTTTCTTCAGGCCAGAGGGGTGGCCATGGGGACCCGTGCGGGCCCCAGTTATGCCTGTCTCTTCGGGGGGTACGTAGAACGTTCCTTGTTCCAGTCCTATTCTGGCCCCCACCCACAACTCTTTCTCAGATTCATCGATGGCGTCATTGGTGCTGCTTCCCTCTCTCGTCTGGAATTGGAAAACTTCAATTTCGCCTCCAATTTCCACCCTGCCCTCACTTTCACCTGGTCTATCTCTGACTCCTTCCTTCCCTTCCTTGACATTTCTGTGTCCATTTCTGGGGATAGACTGGCCATTAATATCCATTACAAACCCACCGACACCCACAGCTACCTGGACTATACATCCTCACACTCCACTTCCCGTAAAGACTCCATACCATTCTCCCAGTTCCGCCGTCTCCATCTCTTGATCAGATGGTGCCAACTTCAATAAGGGAGCCTCCGAAATGTCCATCTTCTTCCTCAAATGAGGATTCCCCAGCTCCGTGATCAACAGGGCCCTCAACGAGGTCCGACCCTTCTCCCGCACTTCTGCCCTCACCCCTTCTCTTCCCTCCCGCAACAGTGATAGGGTTTCCCTTATCCTCACCCACCAACCCATCAGCATCCACATCCAGAAGATCATCAGACACCATTTCCGCCATCTCCAGCAAGGTGACACCACCAGACACACATTCCCCTCCCTTCCCTTGTCCACTTCCCGCAGAAACTATTCCCTTCAGGACACCCTGGCCCACACTTCCTTCGTGCCCAACACCTCCCCACAGCCCTACGGCACCTTCCCCTGTAACTGGCAAAGGAGCAATACTCCCCCATTTACCTCCTCCCTCCCCAATAGCCAAGGGCCCAAAGATACCTTCCAGGAGAAGCAACACTTCAACTGCACTTCCCAGAATCTAATCTACTGCATTCGCTGCTCACAATGTGGTCTTTACATCAAAGAAACGAAGTGTAGACTGGATGACAGTTTCACAGGACATCTAAGTTCTACTCACAAAAAAGACCCTGAATGACCTGTTGCCCGTCACTTCAATGCATCATCTTGCTCCCTGGCCAACATCTCTATCTCTGGCTTGCTGCAGTCTTCCAGTGAAGCTCAGTGCAAGCTGGAAGAGCAACACCTCATTTTCCACTCGGGGACCCAAAGCCCTCCGGACTCAATATCAAGTTCAATAATTTTAGGGCCTAAACTCTCTCATGTCCCAGCCCCCCACCCGACACACCAGGCCTTGTTACCACACAGTCTGCCACTACACATCCCCTGTTGTTAGTCACTAACCGTTCCCATTAACAACTCTTCCCCCTCCCAGCCTGATCGTTAGCAACTCCTCTGTCTGTCCAACTGCCCTTCTCTCTCTTTGGGCTCTATCCTATCATTTACTCCATACCCCACCCACCTCCCTATTTTCTGCAGATAAACCGACATTTTCCCAGCCACCATCAGTTCTGAGGAAGGGTCAATGGGCCCGAACGTTAACTCTGTTTTCCACTTCACAGATGTTGCCAACCTGCTGAGCTTTTCCAGCAACTTTGTTTCTGATCTTTGGGACTGAGACAGTGCCCCCCCAACCCCACACCCTCACTCACCCCGCCGACCCCCACCCACCCCACATTACAACCCCGACCCCCACCCCATTCACACCCCCGAACCCCAACACCCATCACACTCCGACCCCCACCACACCCCTGTCCCCCACCCCCATCACCCATCAACCCCCGACCCCCACCCCCCTATCACCCCCCATCACACCCCCGACCCCCCCATCACACCCCCCTGACCCCCCATCACACCCCCCTGACCCCCCCATCACACCCCCCTGACCCCCCCATCACAACCCCGAAACCCCCATCACAACCCCGAAACCCCCATCACACCCCATCTCACCCCCCCGATCACCACCCCCATCACCCCTCCGACCCCCCACCACACCCCCGACCCCCACCCCCATCACCCCTCCGACCCCACACCACACACCCCCATCACCCCCCCGACCCCCACCCCCATCACCCCCCCGGCTCCCACCCCACGCCCGACCCCCCCATCAGCCCCCCAACCCCCCCATCAGCCCCCATCTCACCCCCGACCCCCCCATCTCACCATCCGACCCCCCCATCACCCCCATCTCACCCACGAACCCCCATCTCACCCCCCTGACCCCCCATCACACCCCTCTGACCCCCCATCACACCCCCCTGACCCTCCCATCACACCCCCAAAACCCCCATCACAACCCATCTCACACCCCCGACCCCCACATCACCCCCCCCGACCCCCAACCCCCCCATCACCCACCCGACCCCCACCCCCCCATCACCCCCCCGACCCCCACATCACCCCCCCGACCCCCATCACCCCCCGACCCCCACACCCCCCGACCCCCACACCCCCGACCCCCACCACCCACCCGACCCCCACACCCCCATCACCCCCCGACCCCCACACCCCCGACCCCCACCACCCCCCCGACCCCCACACCCCCCCGACCCCCACACACCCCTGACCCCCACACACCCCCGACCCCGACACACCCCCGACCCCCACACCCCCATCACCCCCCCCGACCCCCACACCCCCATCACCCCCCCGACCCCCACACCCCCCCGACCCCCACACCCCCATCACCCCCCCCGACCCCCACACCCCCCCGACCCCCACACCCCCATCACACCCCCGACCCCCACACCCCCCCGACCCCCATCACCCCCCCGACCCCCACACCCCCACGACCCCCACACCCCCATCACCCCCCCGACCCCCACACACCCCCGACCCCCACACCCCCCCCCACCCCCCCGACCCCCACACCCCCCCGACCCCCACACCCCCCCGACCCCCCCACCCCCCCGACCCCCACACCCCCCCCGACCCCCACACCCCCACACCCCCATCACCCCCCCGACCCCCACACCCCCATCACCCCCCCGACCCCCACACCCCCGACCCCAACACCCACATCACCCCCCCGACCCCCACACCCCCATCACCCCCCCGACCCCCCGACCCCCATCACCCTCCCGACCCCCACACCCCCATCACCCCCCCGACCCCCACACCCCCGACCCCCATCACCCCCATCACCCCCCCGACCCCCACACCCCCGACCCCCACACCTCCGACCCCCATCACCCCCACACCCCCATCACCCCCCGACCCCCACAGCCCCATCACCCCCACACCCCCATCACCCCCCCGACCCCCACACCCCCATCACACCCACCACCCCCCCGACCCCCACACCCCCACAACCCCCCCGACCCTCACACCCCCCCACCACCCCCACCACCCCCCGACCACCCCACCACCCCCACCCCCAGCCCCCCACCCCCCCACCACCCCCACCCCCCCCGACCCCCCCCACCACACCCCCGACCCCCACCACCCCCACGACCCCCACACCCCCCCGACCCCCACACCCCCACTACCCCCCCGACCCCCATCACCCCCCACACCCCCATCACCCCCCGACCCCCACACCTCCGACCCCCATCACCCCCACACCCCCATCACCCCCCCGACCCCCACAGCCCCATCACCCCCACACCCCCCCGACCCCCACAGCCCCATCACCCCCACACCCCCATCACCCCCCCGACCCCCACCACCCCCCCCGTCCCCACACCCCCATCACACCCACCACCCCCCCGACCCCCACCACCCCCCCGGCCCCCACACCCCCACACCCCCACCACCCCCCCGACCCCCACACCCCCACCCACCCCCCCACCACCCCCCCGACCCCCCCAACGCACCCCCGACCCCCACACCCCCACCACCCCCCCGACCCCCACCCCCCCCGACCCCCACACCCCCCGACCCCCACACCCCCACCACCCCCTGACCCCCATCACCCCCCCCGACCCCCACACCCCCATCACCCCCCACACCCCCGACCCCCACACCCCCATCCCCCCACCACCCCCCCCGACCCCCATCACCCCCCCAGACCCCCACACCCCCATCACCCCCCGACCCCCACACCCCCGACCCCCACACCCCCATCCCCCCACCACCCCCCCGACCCCCACCCCCCCGACCCCCACACCCCCATCCCCCCACCACCCCCCCGACCCCCACACCCCCATCCCCCCACCACCCCCCCGACCCCCACACCCCCATCCCCCCACCACCCCCCCGACCCCCACACCCCCGACCCCCACACCCCCATCCCCCCACCACCCCCCCGACCCCCACGCCCCCAACACCCTCCCGACCCCCACACCCCCATCCCCCCACCACCCCCCCGACCCCCACACCCCCACCACCCCCCCGACCCCCACACCCCCACCCGACCACCACACCCACACCCGACCCCCATCACCCCCCCGACCCCCAAACCCCACCCGACCCCCATCACCCCCCCCCGACCCCCATCACCCCCCCCCGACCCCCACACCCCCATCCCCCCACCACCCCCCCGACCCCCACACCCCCGACCCCCACCACCCCCCCGACCCCCACGCCCCCACCACCCTCCCGACCCCCACACCCCCATCCCCCCACCACCCCCCCCGACCCCCACACCCCCACCACCCCCCCGACCCCCACACCCCCACCCGACCCCCACACCCCCACCCGACCCCCACCCGACCACCACACCCACACCCGACCCCCATCACCCCCCCCGACCCCCAAACCCCACCCGACCCCCATCACCCCCCCCCGACCCCCACACCCCCATCACCCCCCACCGACCCCCACACCCCCATCACCCCCCCCGACCCCCACACCCCCATCACCCCCCCCGACCCCCACACCCCCCCGACCCCCACACCCCCATCACCCCCCGACCCCCACCCCCCCACCACACCTCCATCACCCCCCGACCCCCACACCCCCATCCCCCCACCACCCCCCCGACCCCCACACCCCCACCACCCCCCCGACCCCCACACCCCCATCACCCCCCCGACCCCCATCACCCCCCCCGACCCCCACACCCCCATCACCCCCCCGACCCCCACACCCCCATCACCCCACCGACCCCCACACCCCCATCACCCCCCTGACCCCCACAACCCCAACACCCCCACACCCCCCGGACCCCCACACCCCCATCACCCCCCCGACCCCCATCACCCCCACCACCCCCCTGACCCCCACACCCCCATCACCCCCCGACCCCCATCGCCCCCCTGACCCCCACACCCCCATCACCCCCCGACCCCCACACCCCCATCACCCCCCGAACCCCATCACCCCCACACCCCCCCGACCCCCACACCCGCATCACCCCCCCGACCCCCACACCCCCATCACCCCCCAACCCCCACCACCCCCCGACCCCCACACCCCCATCACCCCCCCGACCCCCACACCCCCCGACCCCCATCACCCCCCGACCCCCATCACCCCCCCGACCCCCATCACCCCCCCGACCCCCACACCCCCATCACCCCATCACCCCCCCGACCCCCACACCCCCATCACCCCCCCCGACCCCCATCACCCCCCCCGACACCCACACCCCCATCACCTCCCCCGACCCCCACACCCCCATCACCCCCATCACCCCCACACCCCCCCGACCCCCACCCCCATCACCCCCACACGCCCCCGACCCCCACACCCCCATCCCCCCCCGACCCCCACACCCCCATCACCCCCCGACCCCCACAACCCCATCACTCCCCCGACCCCCACACCCCCATCACAACCCCGACCCCCACCACCCCCATCACCCCCCCAACCCCCACACCCCCATCACACCCCCGACCCCCACCACCCCCACACCCCCATCACCCCCCCGACCCCCACACCCCCATCACCCCCCCGACCCCCACACCCCCATCACCCCCCCGACCCCCACACCCCCATCACCCCCCCCGACCCCCACCACCCCCACACCCCCATCACCCCCCCGACCCCCACCACCCCCACACCCCCATCACCCCCCCGACCCCCACCACCCCCACACCCCCATCACCCCCCCGATGCCCACACCCCCATCACCCCCCCGACCCCCACATCACCCCCCCGACCCCCACATCACCCCCCCGACCCCCACACCCCCATCACCCCCCCGACCCCCACCACACCCCCCCGACCCCCATCACCCCCCCGGCCCCCACCACCCCCCCGACCCCCACCACACCCCCATCACCCCCCCGACCCCCACCACACCCCCGACCCCCACCACACCCCCGACCCCCACCACACCCCCCGACCCCCATCACCCCCCCGACCCCCACCACACCCCCCGACCCCCATCACCCCCCCGACCCCCACACCCCCATCACCCCCCCGACCCCCACACCCCCACCACCCCCCCGACCCCCACACCCCCACCACACCCCCGACCCCCATCACCCCCCCGACCCCCACACCCCCACCACCCCCCCGACCCCCACCACCCCCCCGACCCCCACACCCCCACCACCCCCCCGACCCCCACACCCCCACCACCCCCCCGACCCCCACCACCCCCCCCGACCCCCACCACCCCCACCACCCCCCCGACCCCCACACCCCCACCACCCCCCCACCACACCCCCGACCCCCACACCCCCACCACACCCCGGACCCCCACACCCCCACCACACCCCCGACCCCCACACCCCCACCACACCCCCGAACCCCATCACCCCCACACCCCCCCGACCCCCACACCCGCATCACCCCCCCGACCCCCACACCCCCATCACCCCCCAACCCCCACCACCCCCCGACCCCCACACCCCCATCACCCCCCCGACCCCCACACCCCCCGACCCCCATCACCCCCCGACCCCCATCACCCCCCCGACCCCCATCACCCCCCCGACCCCCACACCCCCATCACCCCATCACCCCCCCGACCCCCACACCCCCATCACCCCCCCCGACCCCCATCACCCCCCCCGACACCCACACCCCCATCACCTCCCCCGACCCCCACACCCCCATCACCCCCATCACCCCCACACCCCCCCGACCCCCACCCCCATCACCCCCACACGCCCCCGACCCCCACACCCCCATCCCCCCCCGACCCCCACACCCCCATCACCCCCCGACCCCCACAACCCCATCACTCCCCCGACCCCCACACCCCCATCACAACCCCGACCCCCACCACCCCCATCACCCCCCCAACCCCCACACCCCCATCACACCCCCGACCCCCACCACCCCCACACCCCCATCACCCCCCCGACCCCCACACCCCCATCACCCCCCCGACCCCCACACCCCCATCACCCCCCCGACCCCCACACCCCCATCACCCCCCCCGACCCCCACCACCCCCACACCCCCATCACCCCCCCGACCCCCACCACCCCCACACCCCCATCACCCCCCCGACCCCCACCACCCCCACACCCCCATCACCCCCCCGACCCCCACACCCCCATCACCCCCCCGACCCCCACATCACCCCCCCGACCCCCACACCCCCCCGACCCCCACCACACCCCCCCGACCCCCATCACCCCCCCGGCCCCCACCACCCCCCCGACCCCCACCACACCCCCATCACCCCCCCGACCCCCACCACACCCCCGACCCCCACCACACCCCCGACCCCCACCACACCCCCCGACCCCCATCACCCCCCCGACCCCCACCACACCCCCCGACCCCCATCACCCCCCCGACCCCCACACCCCCATCACCCCCCCGACCCCCACACCCCCACCACCCCCCCGACCCCCACACCCCCACCACACCCCCGACCCCCATCACCCCCCCGACCCCCACACCCCCACCACCCCCCCCGACCCCCACACCCCCACCACCCCCCCGACCCCCACACCCCCACCACCCCCCCGACCCCCACCACCCCCCCGACCCCCACCACCCCCACCACCCCCCCGACCCCCACACCCCCACCACCCCCCCACCACACCCCCGACCCCCACACCCCCACCACACCCCGGACCCCCACACCCCCACCACACCCCCGACCCCCACACCCCCACCACACCCCCGACCCCCACACCCCCACCACACCCCCGACCCCCATCACCCCCCCGACCCCCACACCCCCACCACACCCCCGACCCCCACACCCCCACCACACCCCCGACCCCCACACCCCCACCACACCCCCGACCCCCACACCCCCATCACCCCCCCCGACC
The DNA here is from genome assembly GCF_030684315.1 of Stegostoma tigrinum. Lineage (NCBI taxonomy): Eukaryota > Metazoa > Chordata > Chondrichthyes > Orectolobiformes > Stegostomatidae > Stegostoma > Stegostoma tigrinum. The sequence continues at coordinate 100,229,587 of NC_081361.1, forward strand.
CCCACACCCCCATCACCCCCCCCGACCCCCACCACACCCCCGACCCCCATCACTCCCCCGACCCCCACCACACCCCCGACCCCCATCACCCCCCGACCCCCACACCCCCACCACACCCCCGACCCCCACACCCCCACCACACCCCCGACCCCCACCACACCCCCGACCCCCACACCGCCCACCACACCCCCGACCCCCATCACCCCCCGACCCCCACACCCCCATCACCCCCCCACACCCACACCCCCATCACCCCCCCGACCCCCATCACCCCCCTGACCCCCACACCCCCATCACCCCCCCGACCCCCATCACCCCCCCGACCCCCACACCCCCATCACCCCCCCGACCCCCACACCCCCATCACCCCCCCGACCCCCATCACCCCCCCGACCCCCACCACCCCCACCACCCCCCCGACCCCCACACCCCCACCACCCCCCCACCACGCCCCCGACCCCCACACCCCCACCACACCCCGGACCCCCACACCCCACCACACCCCCGACCCCCACACCCCCACCACACCCCCGACCCCCACACCCCCACCACACCCCCGACCCCCATCACCCCCCCGACCCCCACACCCCCACCACACCCCCGACCCCCACACCCCCACCACACCCCCGACCCCCACACCCCCACCAAACCCCCGACCCCCATCACACCCCCGACCCCCACACCCCCATCACCCCCCCGACCCCCACACCCCCAACACCCCCCCCCGACCCCCACCACACCCCCGACCCCCACCACACCCCCGACCCCCACCACACCCCCGACCCCCACCACACCCCCGACCCCCATCACCCCCCCCGACCCCACCACACCCCCACCACACCCCCGACCCCCACCACACCCCCGACCCCCACCACACCCCCGACCCCCACACCCCCACCACACCCCCGACCCCCATCACCCCCCGACCCCCACACCCCCATCACCCCCCCACCCCCATCACCCCCCCGACCCCCACACCCCCATCACCCCCCCCGACCCCCATCACCCCCCCGACCCCCACACCCCCATCACCCCCCCGACCCCCACACCCCCATCACCCCCCCGACCCCCACACCGCCATCACCCCCCCGACACCCGCCCGCCCCGCCCCCGCCCCACGCCCGCCCCGCCCCCCGCCCCCCCACGCCCGCCCCCCGCCCCACGCCCCCCCGCCCCACGCCCGCCACCCCCCCACGCCCGCCCCCGCCCCGCCCCCCCGCCCCCCACGCCCCGCGCCCCCGCCGCCCCCCCGCGCCCCCACGCCCGCGCCCCGCCCCCCCCCCACGCCCGCCCCCCCCACCGCCCCGCCCCCCCGCCCGCCCCGCCCCCGCCCCCCCACGCCCGCCCCCCCCACCCGCCCCGCCCCCCCGCCCCGCCCCCCACGCCCCCCCCGCCCCCCCCACGCCCCGCCCCCCCCGCCCCGCCCCCCCGACGCCCGCCCCCGCCCCCCCCCACGCCCGCGCCCCCCGCCCCGCCCCCCCCCACGCCCGCCCCCGCCCCCCCCGCCCCACGCCCGCCCCCGCCCCCCCCCCCACGCCAGCCCCCGCCCCCCCCGCCCCACGCCCGCCCCCGCCCCCCCCGCCCCACGCCCGCCCCCGCCCCCCCCCCCAGCCCCGCCCCCCCCCACGCCCCGCCCCCCCCACCGCCCCGCCCCCCCGCCCGCCCCGCCCCCCCGCCCCCCACGCCCCCCCCCGCCCCCCCCACGCCCGCGCCCCGCCCCCCCCGCCCCGCCCCCCCCGACGCCCGCCCCCCGCCCCCCCCCACGCCCGCGCCCCCCGCCCCGCCCCCCCCCACGCCCGCCCCCGCCCCCCCGCCCCACGCCCGCCCCCGCCCCCCCCCCACGCCAGCCCCCGCCCCCCCCGCCCCACGCCCGCCCCCGCCCCCCCCGCCCCACGCCCGCCCCCGCCCCCCCCGCCCCACGCCCGCCCCCCCCCCCCAGCCCCCCCCCCGCCCCCCCCCCCCAGCCCCCCCCCCGCCCCACGCCCACCCCGCCCCCGCCCCCGCCCGCCCCCGCCCGCCCCCGCCCTGCGCCCGCCCCCGCCCTGCGCCCGCCCCCGCCCCGCGCCCGCCCCCGCCCCCGCCCCGCGCCCGCCCCCGCCCCCGCCCCGCGCCCGCCCCCGCCCCCGCCCCGCGCCCGCCCCGCCCCCGCCCCCGCCCCCGCCCCGCGCCCGCCCCGCCCCCGCCCCGCGCCCGCCCCGCCCCCGCCCCACGCCCGCCCCGCCCCGCCCCCGCCCCGCCCCCGCCCCACGCCCGCCCCACGCCCGCCCCGCCCCCGCCCCACGCCCGCCCCACGCCCGCCCCGCCCCCTCACCCTGTCAGGGAGATTTTCCGTTTCACTGGGGCCCGATGCTGCTCCTCCTCCACATCACGGTCTGCGCTGTCCCCCACGCTCTTCTCCCCGGGTCCCGGGGCCGTGCTGGCCGAGGGATTACTGCTCCCGATCCCGGGAGTGGGCCCCTCCTCCTCCCCGCTCACCCCCACCCCCAGGCCGTGTCCGTGTCCGTGACCCTCCCCCGGTGCCGGCTCCATGCGAAACTCCGCGCGTCTGACACCGACTGCTTCACTTCCGCTTCCGGTCCCGGCCCCGGCCCCGCCCCCTCATCAGCTGCAGCTCAAAGGGAAAGCTGTCTGTTTCCCCCCACTCTCCGGGGAGGGCTCTCTCTACACACTTCCTCTACACACCCCCCTTCCACACTCTCCAGGGAGGGCTGCCTCTACACACCCACCTTCCACACTCTCCAGGGAGGGCTTCCTTTACACCCCACCTCCACACTCTCCAGGGAGGGCTCTCTCTACACACCCCCCTTCCACACTCTCCAGGGAGGGCTGCCTCTACACACCCACCTTCCACACTCTCCAGGGAGGGCTTCCTTTACACCCCACCTCCACACTCTCCAGGGAGGGCTCTCTCTACACCCCCCCCTTCCACACTCTCCAGGGAAGGCACCCTCTACACATCCCCCCTCCACATTCTCCAGGGAGGGCTTCCTCTACACCCCCTCCACATTCTCCAGGGAGGGCTTCCTCTACACACCCACCCCCCCTCCACACTCTCCAGGGAGGGCTGCCTCTACACACACCCCCTCCACACTCTCCAGGGAGGGCTCTCTCTACACACCCAACCCCCTTCCCCAGCGAGGACTCCCTCTACACACCCACCCCCCCACACTCCAGGGTGGGCTCTCTCAACACACCCAACCCTCCATTCCGCAGGGAGGGCTCCCTCTACACACCCACTCCCCCCTCCTTCCCCAGAGAGGGCTACCTCTACACACACACCACCCCTTCCCCAGGGAGACGCGGGGAGGGTATCCTCTACACCCCCAGAGAGGAGGACACAGGGAGAGGTCCTTCTGTATACACCCCCACTGCTCCCCCTCACCCCTCGGAGATGCAGGGATGGCTTCCTCTTCAACACCCCCCCCCCCGACCAAATCATATTGCCACCTGCAATAGTACCCCCTCTGTCTGCTGCACCTGTCCTCTCACCTTGCCCGAAGGCTCAAGGAGAGAATTCCTGGATGCAAGACCACCGGAGATCCATTCGAATGCTGCTGTGTCAGATGGTGAAATCTGATTGAAAATAAAACCCAGCAAAAAACAGCACAACCTAACAGTGACCATTTGAAAACCCATCTGGCCCAGTAATGTCCTTGCATGTGACTCTCAACCCACAGAATGGTCAATTGTAGCTGTCCTCTGGACAGTTAGGGATAAACAGCAGTAAATGCCCACGGCCTGTGTCCAATTTTGGGCCCCACACCTCAGGAAGGACATACTAGCCCTGGAGCATGTCCAGCGGAGATTCACACGGATGATCCCTGGAATGGTAGGTTTAACGTACCATGAATGGCTGAGGATCCTGGGATTGTACTCATTAGACTTTAGAAGGTTGAGGGGAGACCTAATAGAAACTTACAAGATAATGTATGGCTTAGAAGGGGTGGACGCTAGGAAGTTGTTTCCATTAGGCGAGGAGACTAGGACCTGTGGGCACAGCCTTAAAATTAGAGGGGATAAATTTAAAACTGAAATGAGATGACATTTCTTCAGCCAGAGAGTGGTGGGCTTGTGGAATTCATTGCCGCAGAGTGCAGTGGAGGCCGGGACGTTGGATGCCTTCAAAGCAGAGATCGATAAATTCTTGATCTCAGAAGGAATCAAGGGCTACGGGGAGAGTGCAGGGAAGTGGAGTCGAAATGCCCATCGGCCATGATTTAAATGGCGGAGTGGACTTGATGGGCCAAATGGCCTTACTTCCACTCCTATGTCTTATGTTCTTATGGTCTATTAGTAAGTTTTTCACTTTAAAAAGGGGCCCAATTGTTAAGGCATTGGGACTGTGACACTGGAAAGCAGTTTGTAATTTTAAGGAAAAATCACTTTGGGATGTGGGTTTCGCTGGCTGGGCCAAGCATTTATTTCCTGTCCCTAGTTGCCCTTGAGAAGGTGGTGGTGAGCTGCCTTCTTGAACCGCTGCAGTCTTCCTACTGTGGGTTGGCCCACAATGCGACGAGGGAGGGAATTCCAGGACTTTGACTCGGTGCTAGTGAAGGAACGGCGGTATAGTTCCAGGTCAGGTTGGTGAGTGGCATGGACGGGAACTTGCAGGAGGAGATGATTTTCCCATGTATCTGCTGCCCTTGCCGCTCCAGGTGGAAGTGTTCATGGGTTTGAAGAAAGAACAAAGAAAATTACAGCGCAGGAACAGGTCCTTCGGCCCTCCAAGCCTGCGCCGATTCCGATCCTCTATCTAAACCTGCCACCTATTTTCCAAGGATCTATATCCCTTTGCTCCCTGCCCATTCATCCATCTGTCTAGATACACCTTAAATGATGCTATCGTGCCCGCCTCTACCACCTCAGCTGGCAACGCGTTCCAGGCACCCACCAGCCTCTGAGTAAAGAACTTTCCACACATATCTTCTTTAAATCTTTCCCCTCTCACCTTGAAATTGTGACCCCTAATTATTGTGTACCCCCTGTTGGGAAAAGCTTCTTGATGTTGGTTGGCTTGCCGAGCTGATTTCTTGTTTCACAGATGTTTCGTTACCATGCTTGGTAACATCCTCAGTGCAGCCTCCAATGAAGCATTGGTGTGTTTTCCCGCCTGGCTTTTAAACTCTAGGGTCCATTGCGATGGATTGCCTCACTTCCGGGTTTCCTCCGTAGTGGAATGTATATGGGGTCGAGTTTAATGTGTTTATTAATAGCCTGCTTTGTGAAGTGCCATGCTTCCAGGAATTCTCGTGCTTGTCTCTGCCTAGCCTGTCTCAGGATCTTGGTGCTGTCCCAGTCGAAGTGGTGGTTCTCCTTATCCGTGTGGATTGAGATGAGTGAGTATTGGCCGTGTGTTTTTGTAGCCAGTTGGTGTTCATGTACTTTTTGTTAGTTTCCTTCCTGTTTGTCTGATGTAGTGTTTCTCACAGTCTCTGCAGGGGATCTTGTTGATGACATTGGTCCTGTCCATGGGCGGGGAGTGGGTCTTCAGTTCGGGTGAGCACTTGTCGTAGGATTGATATGGGCTTGTGTGCCACTCTGATGCTCAGCGGTCTAGGAAATCTAGTGGTGAGTTCCGACATGTTTCTGATTTGGGTAGTGTGCTGAGTGTGTCAGGGCTGTTCGTGTAGGCATCTTCTGACCCAATTCTTTGGATATCCGTTATCCTTGAAAGCCTGGAAGAGGTATTCTTCTTCTTCTTGGTGAAGTTCCGTGTTGCTGCAGTGTGTTGTTGCCCTTTTAAATAGTGTTCGCATGCAGCTTCGTTTGTGTGTGCTGGGATGGTTACTGTTGAAGTTCAGTATCTGGTCTGTGTGTGTGGCTTTTCAGTGCACTTTTGTTTGCAGTTCCCCATTTGTCTTGGATCCTATCATGACGTCTAAGAATGGGAGCTGTTTGTTCTTCTTCTCCTCTCTGGTGAATTTTATTCCATTGAGGGTGTTGTTTATAAGTTTGTGTGTCTCCTCTAGTTTGGTCCATTTAATGATGACAAAGATGTCGTCTACATAGCATATCCACAGTTTTGGTGGGATTTGTGGAATGGCAGTCCTTTCCACTCTTTGCATCACTACTTCTGCTATGAGCCTTGAGATAGGTGATCCCATGGGTTGGGATCATTGATTTGTGAGTATGTTTGGCTGTTGAAGGTGATGTGGGTGGTCAGGCATAGGTCCAGTAGTTTAAGCACATTGTCCTTAGAGATAGTTTCACTGGGGGGTTGTGTTCTTGTTCAAGCAGTGTTATCTAGTTGTTGTTCAGTCCCCGGGTGAGAACGGCTTGTTCTGCGTCTGTCAGTTTCCTGTCGGAGAGGTTCCTTATCCCATCTGTCAGCTCTGTTGTTGTTGCTTTTGTGGGTAAGTGTGGTTAGCTTCTCTTGCAGGATCTGTCTTTTCTTGGCCCTTGTGGTCTGTTGGCTGATTTGAATGGCTTGTTCCATGATATTGTTTGATGTCACCGCCCTGTTCACGTCAATAGACATACCACTAGCAAGGGAAACAGTGACAACACGACTTGAACAAGAACATGACCCCCCACTGAAACCATCTCCAAGGACACAATGTTTAAACTCCTGGACCTATGCCTGACCACCCACTTCACCTTCCACGGCCGCACATACGAGCGAATCAATGGGACACCCTTGGGATTGCCTATCACCGGGCTCATAGCAGAGGCAGTGATGCAAAGAGTGGAAGGGACGGCCATTCCGCAAATCCAACCAAAACTGTGGATATGCTATGTAGACGACATCTTTGTCATCATTAAATGGACCAAATTAGAGGAGACACACAAACTTATAAACAACACCCTCAATGGAATAAAATTCACCAGAGAGGAGAAGAAGAACAAACAGCTCCCATTCTTAGACGTCATGATAGAGTCCAAGACAAATGGGGAACTGCAAACAAAAGTGCCCTGAAAAGCCACACACACAGACCAGATACTGAACTTCAACAGTAACCATCCCAGCACACACAAACGAAGCTGCATGCGAACACTATTTAAAAGGGCAACAATACACTGCAGCAACACGGAACTTCACCAAGAAGAAGAAGAATACCTCTTCCAGGCTTTCAAGGATAACGGATATCCAAAGAATTGGGTCAGAAGATGCCTACAGGAACAGCATCAGAAGGATTCTACACACCCCGACACACTCATCACACTACCCTACATCAGGAACGTGTCAGAAATCACTGCAAGACTTCTACGACCGCTGGGCCATCAGAGTGGCACACAAGCCCATATCAATCCTAATACAAGTGCTCACCCGAACTGAAGACCCACTCCCTGCCATGGACAGGACCAATGTCATCAACAGGATCCCCTGCAGAGACTGTGAGAAACACTACATCAGACAAACAGGAAGGAAACTAACAACAAGGGCACATGAACACCAACTGGCTACAAAAACACACGGCCAATACTCACTCATCTCAATCCACACGGATAAGGAGAACCACCACTTCGACTGGGACAATGCCAAAATCCTGAGACAGGCTAGGCAGAGACAAGCATGAGAATTCCTGGAAGCATGGCACTCTACGAAACATGCTATGAATAAACACATTGAACTCGACCCCATATACATTTCACTGTGAAGGAAACCTGGAAATGAGGCGATCCATCTCAACGGACCCCAGAGTTTAAAAACCAGGCAGGAAAACCACAAGAGCACTTCATCAGACGCTGCACTGATGCTGTTACCCAGCAGAGTAATGAAACATCTGCGAACTAACAAACCGGCTCAGCGAGCGAACCAACCTCAACATCCGTAACCCGAGCTACACATCTACTCAAGAATATTGGACTTCCTCAGTCTCCAGTTGTTGAGGCTTTACTTCTGAGAACACTTTATGCTGATCTTGTTTCTACTCAGTAGCATCAGCGAGATGCCCATACCTCACTTTTATCCTTAGTGAAGATGAAACCCATGCCAACGTACCCATTTCATTTTTTCCACTGATGTAAGTTATAGAAACAAAAACAGAAGTTGCTGGAAAAGTTCAGCAGGTCTGGCAGCGTCTGTGCTAGGGAAGCAGAGTTAATGTTTTAAGTCCAGTGACCCTTCTTCAGAATTGATGATAGCTAGGAAATTGTTGGTTTTATGCAGAGAACAGGATGCGGAGAGGGGGTAATGAGTAAACAAGAGGTGGAGATAGAGCTTGAAGAGAGAGAAGAACAGTTGTACAAAGGGAGGGGGTACACGGCAGTTTAGAACGAGTGGCTGTTAATGGGGACTATTAATGGTTGACAATGGGTAGTGTGTAATAAACTCCAGCTGGTAACAAGGAACAAAACCAAAATTCCTGGAAAAGCTCAGCAGGTCTGGCAGCATTTGTAAAGGAGAAAACAGAGTTAACGGTTCGGGTCTGGTGACCCTTCCTCAGAAAACTGTTCTGAGAAAGGGTCACCAGACCCGAAACGTGAACTCTGTTTTCTCCTTCATAGATGCTGCCAGACCTGCTGAGCTTTTCCAATAACTTTGTTTATTTTTCCTGATTTACAGCATCCGCAGTTCTTTTGGGTTTTATGTGATAACAAGGCCTGGCGTGTGGGGTTTGGGGTAAGGACATGAGAGAAGGTGCCTCAGCTCTAAAGTTAATGAACTCGATATTGAGTCCACAGGGCTATAGAGTTCCCAAGTGGAAAGTGAGGTGCTGCTCTTACAGCTGGTGCGGAGCTTCACTGGAGTCCTGCAGCAAGCCTGTGACGGAGATGTTGCCCGGGGAGCAGGGTGGTGTGTTGAGGTGGCAGGCAACTGGAAGCTCAGAGTCCTTTTTGTGGACAGAACGTAGATGTTCTGCGAAGTGGTCGCCCAGTCTGCGCTTCGTTTCTCCAATGTAGAGGAGACTACATTGAGTGAGATACAGGTAAATCACTGCTTCACCTGGAAGGTGTGTTTGAGCTCTACCTTGACCTTCCTTCGGTGTCACCTGGTCATAATCCTGGAAGTGGATTTCCCTCCCCAAGGGCACCGTGGGTCTATCTACAGCACATGGTTCAGGAAGGCAGCTCACCGCTGACCCCTGGCTCTCAGCAGTACCTCTCCTGCCAAACCACCCTCCCTCCTTACCCCCAGTGATCTCATCTCCCCACCAGAACACACTCTGGCTTGTTTATTTGCTGTTTCCATGGTAACCATTGGAATGGATATGGTGAACAGAATTACAGAAGTAGTTATTTTGCCGGCATGGTGTTCGCTTGTTCTCGCTAATAAATGATCCTGTGTTTAAATACGTCAGACTGAGCTGTGACATTTTCTATTTTGAATTTCCATAATCGGCTTGTTTGTAATATCTGAATTGAAGGCTAAATGACTGAATTGTTTCAGTTGCTCCTTTGTTTGGCTGTGGCAAGAATATAATCCCTCCAAAATACTCTGTCACCATGTATGCAGATTCCACTCAGCTACACAGTGAACAGTATACATTACTCATTCAGATGTACACATAGTGGATGAATATGTATTTGGTTTACATATTCCAGCTGCAAGTCAGCCTTTCTATTGTCTGCCCTCTTGACTTGCTGATGCAAATGAGTCATGTATGGTTTAAAATTGTGATCTCCCAATCCTACGATGGCTTCCATCTGGACCGTAGCAGATAGATGGGAACACCAACCCCTGCAGGTTCCCCTACCAGCTTATACATCACCATTCTTTCACTGGCACTGAAACCAGCTATATAAAATATTGCACACATTCAAACAGTTACTCACCACCCGCACTCCCCCATGCCCAGTGTATTTTGCCACTTAGCCAGGCCAACACCATGCTGCATTCTGCCCCTGTCGTGATCATTGTGATAGACTCAAACAGCACAGAAAAAGCCCTTTTAGCCCATTGAGTCTACACCACAATAGCTCCCACTAAGGGTGTGCTCATCCCAATTTCCTGAACTTGTCCCATATCCTTGAATATTGTGAAGTGCACATCCAAATATTTTTTCAGAGGTAAAGTTTCCAGGCCCCACCACTTTCCCAAGCAGTGCATTCCAGATTCCCATCATCCGCTGAGTGAAAAAGCTTTATCGTAAATCCCCTCTGAATCTCCTGACCCTCAACCGGAAACTGTGCCCCCCTTGTGATTGACCTCCCAGCCAAGAGAAACAATTGTTCTCTATTCACCCTGTCCATACTCATAATCTCAATCAGGTCCCCTCCTCAGCATTCTCTGCTCTGAAAAAAAAACCATGCAAGGCTCTTTGCTGTCTCCTTACAGCTCAATCTCAACATCCCAGGCAACATCTTCCTCTGTACCCCCTCAAATGCTATCACATCCTTCCTAAGGTGTGGTGACCAGAACTGCACACAGTAGTCCAGCTGTGGCCAAACCAATGCTCTGTACGACTCCAACATTACCTCCTTGCTGTTATACTCTGCGCAATGACTGATGAAAGCAAATGTTCCATATGCGTTCTTAACTATCCTAACCATGTGCTTTGCTGACTTCAGGGATCTGTGCATAAGTTACCCGATGTCCTGCCATTCATTAAATACACCCTCGTCTTGTTTCTTATTCCATTTAAAAAAAAGTGCTTCATCTCGTACTGATCGGAGTTAAATACTATCTGCCACTAATCTGCCCATATGACTAACCCATCTGTGTATTTCTGTAGCCTACAACCATCTCCTTTGTTACTGGCCACTCAACCAATCTTGGCGTCGCCTGAAAACTTGCTTAACATTCCTCCCACATTTTCATCCATATCATTTATGCCTATAATAAACAATAAAGGTCCCAGTATTGATCTTTGTGGTACATCACTGGACACCAGTCTCCAGTCACTCAAATAATCTTCTCCCACTACCCTTTGTGTCCTAATACTAAGCCAGTTTCTGGTCCATCTCACCAAGTTTCCCTTAATTCCATGCGCTTTAACTTTGTCAATCACCCTCTCTGTGTCCCCTCCTCCTGCCAGACTAGTATAAACTCCACGCAACAGCACTAGCACAGCTACCTGCAGGGATATTGGTCCCAATGTGGCTCAGGTGCAGACTGTCCCGTATATACATTTCCTACCTTCCCCAAAAACGGCCCCGGTGATCCAGGATTCTAAAACCTTCTCCTCTTGCACCAAATCTTGAGCAATGCGTTCATCTGTCCCATTTTCCTATTTCTAAACTTGCTAGCACATGGCACTGTGAGTAATCCAGTGATTGTGACCATTGAGATCCTGCTTTTAAACCACTGCACAGCTCCCTGAATTCTTGATGGACAACTCATTCCTCACTTTGCCCATATGGTTGGTACCAACATGTACCATGATCTCTAACCCATCACCCTCCCCTTTCAGGATGCCCTGCTGTTGTTCATGGATAACCCTGACCCTGGTACCAGGGAGGCAACACACCATACTGGTGTCATGTTTTTATCCTCAGAAACACCTGTGTACTCCCCTGGCTAAAGATTCTCCTATCACTGTTGGTCTTCCTTTCTCCTCCCTCCCTGTCCTGTATAGTCAAGCCGCTTGTGGTGCCAGAAGCTTGGCTCTGAATGCACTCTTCCGAGGTACCAGCACCCTCATCAGCTTCCAGAATGGAACACCTGTTAGTGAGTGGGAGCCAAGGGGATTCCTGCACTACCTGTCTGTTATTTCTGGGCTGTCTGGTGGTCACACATTCCCTTCTTTTCTCTAGTCCCTTGAGCTGCTGTGTGATCTCTATTGTTGAACACCCCTTCCTTCCAAAGTAATCCGTATCCTCCAATGCTCTATCATCTCTCCCATCCCTGTTAAAAGTTGGATTAGCGACCCCCTGCTTCACCATTATTGACACCTCTCCATTCCAGCACACTGACTACAATCTTCAGCAGTGACTACCCCACCCTCCCTACTATGGGAGTACCTCCTCATAACCCACCTTGACTTTCATTGATCTGACTACCCCGGACTGACCTGGGCAGACAGCTTCGATGGATAAATGACCAGGGCTCCTGACTGACGCGTGAGCAGCTCCGAAACTGAAGCATCACAAATCCCAGATGGGTTGTAGTGGGGTAACTGCAGATGCTGGAGAATTTGAGAGAACAAGGTGTGGAGCTGGATGAACACAGCAGGCCAAGCAGCATCAGAGGAGCAAGAAGGCTCATGTTTTGGGCCTAGACCCTTCTTCAGAAATCTGGTCCTGTAGGGGTGATTATTGTCCATTCCATGGACAGTAAGGTATTCTCCCGACCTTAAACGTTAACTGCCTGTGTCCAGGGCTCTGGCCTGACAAAGGACAATACCCATACTTGACTGTGCTGCGAGCCCCTGATGACCTCTCCTTTTACCTGACTCAGGAATATCCTCCTTCGAAACACGGCCATTTAGTTGAAGGACATGCAGCGCTTATGATGGAACGGCCACTGGCACAGGATTCAATTCCAATTTTCTATTGAAAGAGTGGGGGGAAACATGTTCAGAAATGGAGAAAAACAAAGGCAACCAACAAACTAAAGACTGCCCATTGCTGTGCAGCTACCGTCCAGGCATCAGTCAAGAAAGGAAAAGGATTGGAGAACCAAGGTATCTAATTTTGAGAATTTGGACTGAGATTCTTCTTCAACTCCTGTACTCATACCCCTTTGTCCATGTGTGCGTGAGTGAGTGAGTGAGAGAGAGAGAGAGAGAAAGCGTCTGCGAGTGAATGAGTGTGTGTATGACTTTGTGTGGGAATTTCAAACTGGTAAAGTGTAAGTTACATATGTTAGAAATCAAATATGTTTACTGTTCGTGTTAATTTCAGTGTGTTGCATAAATAATGTTACATTTTTATTGCTGATGAAAGAACCCTGGTGTGGTTCCCTGCTTTCCCGGGTGGACAAGGTTAGAAATCACACGACACCAGGCTATAGTCCAATAGGTTTATTTGAAAACACAAGTTTTTGGAGTGTAGCCCCTTCGTTAGGTGATTTCTGACCTTGTCCACCCCAGTCTAACACCGGCACCTCTACCTTCATCCAGGGTAGCAGTGAGTCAGAGCAGAATTGGGATTTCCAGTAGATTCAGTAAATCCTATCATTTCCCATGATTCCAGGAACAGAGGGGCTGAATTGTGAGTTGTGACAAAGACTGCCATAACGTCAAGGATAAACATACTCACTTCACCTGAGGAATGTGTGATTGACTCAGATAGAAAAATGCCAAAGAGCTAAGGCCGGTACATTATTCTTTGAATGACTATATACTTACCTGGGTTCAATATTCTAATGTGAGGGGATAACTCTCTTTAAGGAATGGGGTCATACACAAATCTACTCCTATTATTGAGTTTTATTTGGTCAGAAAGTGGGCATAGCACAAAACAAGGTTTTGATAAAGTTCCGTAAATATTGCTTAAATACATGTTTTTATATATTTTTGTTTATCATTGGTCAACAATGTCTCCTTTACATACATAGAACATAGAAAAGTACGGCACACTATAGGCCCTTCGGCCCACGATGTTGTGCCGTGGAATAATCCTAATCCAAAAATAAAATAACCTAATCTACATTCCCCTCAATTCACTGCTGTCCATGTGCATGTCCAGCAGTCGCTTAAATGTCACTAATGACACCCCTTCCACGACTACCACTGGTAAACTATTCCATGCGCTCACAACTCTCTGGGTGAAGAACCTCCCTCTGACGTCTCCTCTATACCTTCCTCCTAACACCTTAAAACTATGACACCTTGTGGCAGTCAGTCCTGCCCTGTGGAAAAGTCTCTGGCTATCGACTGTATCCATGCCTCTCATCACCTTGTACACCTCGATCAGGTCACCTCTTTTCCTCCTTCTGTCCAGAGAGAAAAGTCTGAGCTCAGTCAACCTCTCCTCGTAAGACAAGCCCTCCAGTCCAGGCAGCATCCTGGTAAACCTCCTTTGCACCGTCTCCAAAGCCTCCACATCTTTCCCATAATAGGGCGACCAGAACTGGACACAATATTCCAAGTGTTGTCTCACCAGGGTTTTGTAGAGCTGCAGCATAACCTCGCGGCTCTTAAACTCGATCCCCCTGTTAATGAAAGCCAAAACACCATATGATTTCTTAACAAACTTATCCACTTGGGGGGTAACTTTGAGGGAGCTATGCACTTGAACACCAAGATCCCGCTGTTCCTCCACATTCCCAAGAATCCTGCCTTTAATCCTATATTCAGCATTTAAGTTCGACCTTCCAAAATGCATCACTTCGCATTTATCCAGGTTGAACTCCATCTGCCATTTCTCAGCCCAGCTCTGCATTCTGTCAATGTCTCGCTGAAGCCTGTAATAGCCCTCGATACTATCAACGGCACCTCCAACCTTTGTGTCATACATCTTGGCAATAACCAAATGTTTTCTACAGTTTAAATGGAGTGACTGCCACTCCTTGCGCACCTCCTGTGCAGCCGTAACTTTCCATGCCTCACTCTGTCTAAGCACCCTGTGATCTGTATGGTCTTGTATGTTATGATCTGCCTGTACTGCTTGCAAAACAAAACTTTTCACTGCATTTAGGTGCATACGACAACAACAAAACAAATCAAATTAAACATTTGAGTGGCTGAATGCACTTTACTTTTTAAAGGTTGAAACAATATCAATTAATTCTTCTTAGTAACCTGATTTTGCAATTGCAACAAGCAAGACTTTATTGTAAATTAAAATTGCTTCCCTGAAGGAGTTAACTTTTCACCAGTTCTGTTCAACTCAGTAACAAATCAGATGGTGCAGAGTGTAACAACACTTCACAGGATTCTTTTGAAAAGCCAAAGAATTTGGAATTGAAATAAACAATTCATTCAGCTCTTTGGGGAGGCAATGTCCTAGTGGTATCATCACTAGGCTATTAATCCAGAAGGTCAGCTAATGTTTTGAGGAACTGAGAGCAGATGGTGGAATTTGAATTCAATAAAGAAACTCAAATCAAGAGCCTAACAATGACCATGTTGATTGTTGGTAAAACCCATCTGGTTCACTAATGTCCTTTAGGGTGAAAATCTGTCATCCTCAGCTGGTCTGATCTACATATGACTCCAGTCTCACAGCAATGTGAGTAATTCTTAACTGTCCTCTGGGCAATTCGAGATGGGCAATAAATGCTGTTCGAGCCAGCGAAAGCCACATGCTGTGAATGAATAAAAAAGCAAATGAATGTCACTAGCCATTATTATGTCATTTTGATGCTTGTGAATGAGATGTAACTCCATGGGTCTACGAAATAAGGGTTCTGAGCACCATGTTTTTAAGTATTTCAAGTATACTGAGCACAGGTTTGATGGTGCTGCATCAGGTGGAGTTCACAACAATCCAAAAGTGTTAATTTTCTAACAACTGAAATGGGCTCATCTGTAAATGTGGAAATGAGAGGACAGGCCAGTTAGCCAGGGACTTCTCTCTGGGATTCAGTGGGTTTTTGTTGGTGTGAAAATGAAATGGTTTCCTGTGTACAATCTGGGGTTTGAAACATTGGCTTGCATCTCTGAAAACCCAGGCTCTTGTGCCAAAGTATTGGAAGTTGATAGCTTAAAGGGATTAATTCAAGACTTTCAATCAGGC
This sequence comes from Stegostoma tigrinum, assembly GCF_030684315.1. Classification (NCBI taxonomy): domain Eukaryota; kingdom Metazoa; phylum Chordata; class Chondrichthyes; order Orectolobiformes; family Stegostomatidae; genus Stegostoma; species Stegostoma tigrinum. The sequence continues at coordinate 100,245,091 of NC_081361.1, forward strand.
ATGCTCAACCAAACTGAATATTTCAAAATTTCATCAGTTCCCTTTAAAACGTCACATCAACCTGAAACCTCACCATGGCAGCAAAGAAGGATTATGATTTGAATGGCTATAAGCTGAGAGTGGGGAATGTTCAAAAAGACCTGGGTGTCCTTGTGCACCAGTTGTGGGCAGTAAAGAAGGTAAATGTTATGTTGGCCTTCATCGCGAGAGTTTTTGAGTACAGCAGCAGGGATGTGTTGTTGCAGTTGTACAGGGCCTCAGTGAGACCACACCCGGAATATTGTGGGCAGTTTTGGTCTCCTTTTCTGAGGAAGGATGTTCTTGGTCTCAAGGGAGTGCAGCAAAAGTTTACCAGGCTGACTCCGGGGATGGTGAGACTGATATATGAGGGTAGGTTCAGTCATTTAGGATTGTATTCTCTGGAATTTAGAAGAATGACGGGGGATCTCATAGAAATTATATCTCACAGGACTAGACAGGTTAGATGCAGGAAAGATGTTCCCGATGTCGGGGAGCCCAGAACAAAGGGTCTTAGTTTAAGGATAAGGTGCCAGGGTCAAAGAGGTCCACAGCAATGAAAACAGGCCCTTCTTCCCAACTTACCCATGCCACCCAGTTTTCACAATTTAAACTAGTCTGATGAAGGGTCTAGGTCCAAAACGTCAGCTTTTGTGCTTCTGAGATGCTGCTGGGCCTGCTGTGTTCATCCAGCCTCACATTTTATTATCTTTGATTCTCCAGCATCTGCAGTTCCCATTATCACTATCACCTTTAAAGGGTTAACCTTTTAGGACTGAAATAGGGAGAAATGTCTTCACCCAGAGAGTGGGGAGCCTGTGGAATTCACTACCACAGGAAGTGGTTGAGGCCAAAACATTTTGTGTTTTCAAGGAAATAGATAAAGCTCTAGTGGCTAGAGAGATCAGGGACATGGGAGAAGGGTGGGATTAGGGTGTTGAACTCGATCAGCAACAATCATATTGAATGACGGAGGAGGCTTGAAGGGCCGAATGGCCTACCCCAGCTCCTATCTTCTATGTTTCTATGTATGGTTTATCAGATTGAAAAATAAATGATGGATTGGATTTAGGTAGAAGTTAAAATGTCAATGTCAGCAAACCTTTACTAATTATGTTATTTTTAATATCTTTGAGAAATTTTGCTTCCTTCAAATATAAAATTGATCATTGAGAGATAGTAATCTAACAGTAATTGTGTAATACTCCATTAGAATCTGGTTACCTGCCATTCTGTGAGGTGTAACTATTTCAAGGATCTTTACTTTGAGATTATGCGTGGGAAGTTTTCATGAAGCCTTAAGTTTCTCATTGGTTATGGTGTAGAGGTTGGTGGCCTTCACAGCTCTGGTGCAGCAGAGACTCACTCACACTCACACACTCTCGCTCTCTCACTCACACTCTCTTTCCCTCTCTCTCACTCTCTCTCTCACACACACACACACACACACACACACACACACACAGTGGCTTCCAGGTTTTTACATTATTCTGCACATGGGCAGATTCCGGGATTTGCACCTGCTTTCAGTGGAGCACTGATAATTCACGGGGCAGTTTCGTCGACAATAATCATTCCAAAATCCTTGAATATGAACAAAATGCCAATTTGATTTTGCGGATTGAAGCAACAGTTACATTTAAATAAAGTCTCATTGACAATTCTATCTTTAACTTTAATAATGTGAAGATTTTAAAGTTAACGTTAAAAAGGTAAGGGAGCATCGGGATCAGGGTACAGGTAAATAGCTGAAATCAGCAACGCAAGTCCGTAAGGCCATTAAGAAGCAAAGAAGAAACTTGGTTCAGTTTTAGAAGTGTAAAATTAAAAAGTTCAGATGCCATGTTGAAATCCTGGTGAAACCACACTTGAAGGATAGGTGGTGTATTGGGCAGTGAAGAAGGTTACCTCAGAGTACAACAGGGCCATCATCAGATGGACCAATGGACCAAGAAGTGGCAGATGAAATTTAATTTAGATAAATGTGGGGGTGCTACCTTTTGGAACGACAAATTAGGGCAGGACTTATACACATAATGGTGAGGTCCTGGGGAGTATTGCTGAACAAAGAGACCTCGGAGTGCAGGTTCACAGTTCCTCGAAAGTGGAGTTGCAGATAAACAGGATAGTAAAGAAGGCAATTGGTATGCTTGCCTTTATTGGTCAGTATGTTGAGTTTAGGAGTTGGCAGGTCATGTTGAGGCTGTACAGGATATTGTTTAGGTCGTTTTCAGAATACTGTGTTCAATTCTGGTCTCCTGCTAACGGAAAGATGTGAAGCTTGAAAGGGTTTAGAAAAAAATTCCAAGGATGTTGCCAGGGTTGGAGGGTTTGAGCTACAGGGAGAGGTTGAGTGGGCTGGGGCTGAGGGGTGACCTTCTCGAGGTTTATAAAATCATGTGGGGTATGGATAGGGTGAATAGCCAAGGCTTTTTCCTAGGGATGGGGGAGTCCAAAATTAGAGGGCATAGGTTTAAGGTGAGAGGGGAAAGATTTAAAGGGAATCTAAGGGGCAACTTTTTCCATGCAGAGGGTGGTGCGTGTATGGAATGAGCTGCCAGAGGAAGTGGTGGAGGCTGGTACAGTTACAGCATTTAAAAGGCACCTGGATGGGGACATGGATAGGAAGGTGTTCGAAGGATATGGGCTAAATGCTGACAAACTGGACTAGACCAGTTTAGGATATCTGGTCAGCACTGGTGAGTTGGACCGAAGGGTCAGTTTCCATGGTGTAGAGCTCTATGACTCTCTCTCTTACACCACTAGCTCTCTCAGTCCCCTTTCTCCGCCTCCAATGCCCCAGCAACAACCTGCTCCACCCCTACATGATGGTGAAAGGAACAGATGAATATGGGTAAAGAGAGGGTGGGATGAAGATAGGTAGAAGAAATACCTATGTAGACCAGAGTACATGATAACAAAGTGTGGAGCTGGATGAACACAACAGGACAAACAGCATCTCAGGAGCACAAAAGCTGACGTTTCAGGTCTAGGCCCTTCATCAGAAAAGGGGGAGGGGGAGAGGGTTCTGGAATAAATAGGGAGAGAGGGGGAGGCGGACTGAAGATGGATAGAAGAGAAGATAGGTGGAGAGGAGAGTATAGGTGGGGACGTAGGGAGGGGATAGGTCAGTCCAGGGAAGGCGGACAGGTCAAGGGGGTGGGATGAGGATAGTAGGTAGGAAATGGAGATGCAGCTTGAGGAGGGAGGAGGGGATAGGTGGGAGGAAAAACAGGTTAGGGAGGCAGGGATGAGCTGGGCTGGTTTTGGGATGCAGTGGGGGGAGGGGAGATTTTGAAGCTGGTGAAGTCCATATTGATACCATTGGGCTGCAGGGTTCCCAGGCGGAATATGAGTTGCTGTTCCTGCAACCTTCGGGTGGCATCATTGTGGTACTGCAGGAGGCCCAGGATGGACATGTCATCTAAGGAATGGGAGGGGGAGATTTGAAATGGTTCAGGAGGTGCAGTTGTTTATTGCGAACCGAACATAGGTGTTCTGCCCAGTCGCGAACCATTTCAACTCCCCCCCTTCCCCCCATCATTCCTCAAAATCTCCCCTTCCCCCACTGCATCCCAAACCCAGCCCAGCTCGTCCCCGCCTCCCTAACTTCTTCTTCTTCTCACCCATCCCCTCCTCCCACCCCAAGCCGCACCCCCATCTACCTACTAACCTCATCCCACCTCCTTGACCTGTCCATCTTCCCTGGACTGACCTATCCCCTCCCTACCTCCCCACCTATACTCTCTCCACCTATCTTGTTTTCTCTCCATCTTCGGTCCGCCTCCCCCTCTCTCCCTATTTATTCCAGTTCCCTCTCCCCATCCCCCTCTCTGATGAAGGGTCTAGGCCCAAAACGTCAGCTTTTGTGCTCCTGAGATGCTGCTTGGCCTGCTGTGTTCATCCAGCCTCACATTTTATTATCTTGGATTCTCCAGCATCTGCAGTTCCCATTATCTCTAGACCAGAGTACAGAATGGGCTGTTCATGGCTGGAAATATTATGTAGTTCTATTGTTTTAACATTCTGGACTTGCCCTGGCAGTGACCTATGGCTACAGTCTACAATTGACCAGAATTTCATGTTTCGAAGGAGGTTGATAATTTTGAAAGGAAAACTGTGAAAGAAGACAAAACAAACATCAGGCAATGGGATTAGATGGTTTTTGTTCAAGAACTGTATCCACAGAACATAGAACATTCCAGCACAGGACAGGCCCTTCGGCCCTTGATGTTGTGCCGACCTGTCATACCGATCTCAAGCCCATCTAACCTACACTATTCCATCTACGTCCATATGCTCATCCAATGACGACTTAAATGTACCTAAAGGTGGCGAATCTACTACCGTTGCAGGCAAAGCGTTCCATTCCCTTACTACTCTCTGAGTAAAGAAACTACCTCTGACATCTGTCCTATATCTTTCACCCCTCAGTTTAAAGCTATGCCCCTTCGTGCTCGCCGTCACCATCCCAGAAAAAAGGCTCTCCCTATCCACCCTATCTAACCCTCCGATTATTTTATATGTTTCAATTAAGTCACCTCTCAACCTTCTTCTCTCTAACGAAAACAGCCTCAAGTCCCTCAGCCTTTCCTCGTAAGACCTTCCCTCCATACCAGGCAACATCCTAGTAAATCTCCTCTGCACCCTTTCCAAAGCTTCCACATCCTTCTTATAATGCGGTGACCAGAACTGTACACAATACTCCAAGTGCGGCCGCACCACAGTTCTGTACAGCTGCAGCATAACTTCTTGGTTCCGGAAATCGATCCCTCTATTAATAAAAGCTAAAACACTGTATGGCTTCTTAACAACCCTGTCAACCTGGGTGTCAACTTTCAAAGATCTGTGTACATGGACACCAAGATCTCTCTACTCAGCTACACTGCTAAGAATCTTACCATTAGCCCTGTACTTTGCCTTCTGGTTACTCCTACCAAAGTGCATCACCTCACACTTGTCTGCATTAAACTCCATTCGCCACCTCTCAGCCCAGCTCTGCAGCTTATCTATGTCCCTCTGCAACCTACAGCATCCTTCATCACTATCCACAACTCCATCGACCTTAGTGTCGTCTGCAAATTTACTAACCCATCCTTCTACGCCCTCATCCAGGTCACTTATAAAAATGACAAACAGCAGTGGACCCAACACCGACCCTTGCGGTACACCACTAGTAACTGCTCTCCAGGATGAGCATTTCCCATCAACTACCACCCTCTGTCTTCTTTCAGCAAGCCAATTTCCGACCCAAACTGCTATATCTCCCACAATTCCATTCCTCCGCATTTTGTACAATAGCCTACTGTGGGGAACCTTATCTAACGCCTTGCTGAAATCCATATACACCACATCAACCGGTTTACTCTCATCTACCTGTTTGGTCACCTTCTCAAAGAACTCAATAAGGTTTGTGAGGCACGACCTTACCTTCACAAAACCAGGCTGACTATCCCTAATCAATTTATTCTTTTCTAGTTTTAAGCTGGTTGGTGGAAAATAGTTTTAAGCTGGTTGGTGGAAAGTATAGAGGGGATGTCAGAGGCAGGTTCTTTACGCAGAGAGTTGTGAGAGCATGGAATGCGTTGCCAGCAGCAGTTGTGGAAGCAAGGTCATTGGGATCATTTAAGAGACTGCTGGACATGCATATGGTCACAGAAATTTGAGGGTGCATCCATGAGGATCAATGGTCGGCACAACATTGTGGGCTGAAGGGCCTGTTCTGTGCTGTACTGTTCTATGTTCTAGATGATTATAAATCCTATCCCTTATAACCTTTTCCAACACTTTACCAACAACTGAGGTAAGGCTCACTGGTCTATAATTACCAGGGTTGTCTCTACTCCCCTTCTTAAACAGGGGAATCACATTTGCTATCCTCCAGTCATCTGGCACTATTCCTGTAGACAATGACGAGTTAAAGATCAATGCCAAAGGCGCGGCAATCTCCTCCCTGGCTTCCCAGAGGATCCGAGGATAAATCCCATCCGGCCCAGGGGACTTATCTATCTTCACCCTCTGAAGGATTTCTAATACCTCTTCCTTCTGAACCTCAATCCCACCATGTCTAGTAGCCTGTATCTCAGTATTCTCCTCGACAACATTGTCGTTTTCTAGAGTGAATACTGTTGAAAAATATTCATTTAGCGCTTCCCCTATCTCATCTGACTCCATACACAACTTACCACTACTATCCTTGATTGGGCCTAATCTTACTTTCGTCATTCTTTTATTCCTTAAATATCTACAGAAAGCCTTAGGGTTTACCCTGATACTATCCGCCAACAACTTCTCATGTCTCCTCCTGGCTCTTCTGAGCTCTCTCTTTAGGTCTTTCCTGACTACCTCGTAGCCCTCAAGTGCCCTAACTGAGCCTTCACATCTCATCCTAAGCCTCCTTCTTCCTCTTGACCAGAGATTCCACCTCCTTCATAAACCACGGCTCCCGCACTCGACAGCTTCCTCCCTGCCTGACAGGTACATACTTATCTAGGACGCACTGGAGCTTTTCCTTGAATAAGCTCCACATTTCTAATGTGCCCATCCCCTGCAGTTTCCTTCCCCAATCTATGCTCCCTAAATCTTGCCTAATCTCATCGTAATTGCCTTTCCCCCAGCTATAACTCTTGCCCAGTGGTATACACCTATCCCTTTCCATCACTAAAGTAAACATAACAGAATTTCGATCGCTATCACCAAAGTGCTCACCTACTTCCAAATCTAACACCTGGCCGGGCTCATTACCCAGTACCAAATCTAATGTGGCTTCGCCCCTTGTTGGCCTATCTACATACTGTGTCAGGAAGCCCTCCTGCACACTCTGGACAAAAACTGACCCATCTATAGTACTCGAACTATAGTGTTCCCAGTCATAGAAAACTCCCAACAGGGTGACCTCTCCTTTCCTGTTTCTCACCTCAGCCCATACTACCTCAGTTGACGAGTCCCCAGACATCCTTTCTGCAACTGTAATACGGTCCTTGACCAACAATGCCACACCTCCACCCCTTTTGCCATCTTCTCTGTTCTTACTGAAACAACTAAATCCCGGAACCTGCAACAACCATTCCTGTCCCTGCTCTATCCATGTCTCCGAAATGGCCACAACATTGAAGTCCCAGGTACTAACCCATACTGCAAGTTCAGCCACCTTATTCCGGACGCTCCTGCCATTGAAGTAGACACACTTCAAACCAACTTCTTGCTTGCCGGTGCCATCTTGCATCCCTGAAACTTTATTTCGGGCCACCCTACTTTCAACCTTTTCTATAGTCGAACTACAATTTTGGTTCCCATTCCCCTGCTGAATTAGTTTAAACCCACCCGAACAGCCTTAGCAAATTTCCCCCCCAGGATATCGGTACCCCTCTGGTTCAAGTGAAGACCATCTTGCTTGTAGAGGTCCCACCTACCCCAGTAGGAGCCCCAATTGTCCAAGAATCCAAAACCCTGCCTCCTGCGCCATCCCTGTAGCCACGTGTTCAACTCCTCTCTCTCCCTATTCCTCGCCTCACTGGCACGTGGCACGGGCAACAAACCAGAGACAACAACTCTGTTCGTCCTAGCTCTCAGCTTCCATCCTAGCTCCTTGAATTTCTGCCTTAAATCCCCATCTCTCTTCCCTACCTATGTCGTTGTCGACTTGGGGCTGCTCCCCCTCCCCCTTAAGGATCCCAAAAACACGATCAGAGACATCACGCATCCTGGCACCTGGGAGGCAACACACCAACCATGAGTCTCTCTCGTCCCCACAGAACCTCCTATCTGTCCCCCTAACTATGGAGTCCCCAATGACTAATGCTCTGCTCCTCTTCCCCCTTCCCTTCTGAGCAGCAGGGACAGACTCTGTGCCAGAGACCTGTGCCCCACTGGTAAATCGTCCTCCCAACAGTATCCAAAACGGTATACTTATTGTTGAGGGGAATGGCCACAGGGGATCCCTGCACTGCCTGCCGGGTCCCTTTCCGGCCCCTGACCTTAACCCATCTGCCTTTTTCCTGTACCTGAGGAGTGACTACCTCCCTGTAACTCCTCTCAATAACCCCTCTGCCTCCCGAATGATCCAGTACTGATGCAAAGTTTCTTTTTTCTGTGCTTTAAATTCTAGTGTTCTGCATTTGGATTTCTTATCCATTGAATAATCCTTTTGAATTGCAGGTAGGAACCTAGGTGCATGTGGGTCAAGGAACAACTGTATCTCTCATAGATTTAAAACTAGCAACTGATCCAGCATCCACTGCTGTTTGTGGAAGACAATCCCAGCCCCAGTGTCAAAGTGCTCCCTGACATCTCTCCTGAACAATCTGGCCCTAATTCTCAGACTGTGCCCCTCGTTCTAGAATCCCCAACCAGTGGGAACATTTTATCTTTACCCACCCTGCCTTCACCGGTTGATATCTTGAAGACTTCGATCAGATCACCCCTTAACCTTCTAGAGAAAATTCTAGATGGCTTAATTCTGGTTAAAACAGGAGACAAGGAGATTTCACCAAGACAATAAGTATGCTAATATAAATTAAAGACCTTGTTTCTCAAAGTCACTAAACTATGAAGTATAATGACTAACTGATTTTTTTTTTCTGGTGAAAGGAAAATACAACTAAAACATTGTAAATTAGCGGTTCAGAGAAGGACCCTTCTATTGTACCAGGACTTATAAAATCACCTTGATGATGGAATGAGCAAGTTTCAAAGTAGAATTTAATAGCAGCAGTTCAAAGAGATTTGTTGCATTAATGAATTAAAAGAATCTGGAGCTATGGTATTACTTTGGAAATAGCATGTTCTACTGAGCAATAACCTGCGTACAGTTCTGGAGGAAATGCACTATGATCAGAATCGTAATCAGCACAATATCTTAGTGACAAGTTAGGCATAATGGCTGAGTGTTGTATTGGTTAGTTCACTTGGTTAGATGGCTGGGTTCCAGGCCCATATTTGCTCAGGGTGCCATGAACGCCTCTCCTTTTCAACCTGTGCCCTTGTCTGAGATGTTGTGATCCTCACATTAAACCATTACCAGTCATTTCTCACCCTCTCTAATGAGACAGCGGCCCTATGGTCCAGTAAGACAAAGGTGACTTCCATGGAATGAGAACTCAGTAACTGAGAATGGAATGAACTGAAGGGTCTAGGCCCGAAACATCAGCTTTTGTGCTCCTGGGATGCTGCTGGGCCTGCTGTGTTCATTCAGCCTCACATTTTATTATCATGGAATAGACGTTCATTGTCTTTACAATTCCAGTAATAACAAGATAAATAAAACTTTCAATTGATGAACTGATTATAAATTGTTTGTCTCAGCCCCAAAACCAACTATACAAAATATGCACAAATAAAGTTGCATGTCATAGACTGAGTGAGCAAGATTTAATATATAATAGCAAGGTACAATCTTAAAGCTGAACAGAAAGCATGTAGCTGTTCTACAACATTCCTCTAACTAGCGAAGAACTTTTGTCTATCTACAGTGACCACACACACTGTGCCAATCTGTACAGCACATCCATACAATGTAAGACACAATTGGTATAATTACACAGTTCATATAAATAATATTTCTTATAGAAATAAATGACCAAATAAGTACTTTTAAAACAGAAAAATACTGAATGTAACCAGTACATACATTTCAAAAAGACAATATCATATCAAAACCGTAGCACCTTATTGACTAGCACCTTGGACATCCAGGAGGCTGATGTGTCAGAAGCACTAGTATGCAGTTCTTTGTATTTGTATCTGTATCTGCTGAAGGGAGATGTCCATCACATGAGAAAACTCTGAGGTTCAGGAATGACAGGGGAAGGGGCATCACCCGTGAATGCCAATGTGTAAGGCAAGAACCGGGGTTCAGTCCCCACCTTGGTCGACGTTCAGCTAAAGAGCCTCACCTGTATGACCACTACCCGATGGGTATATGTAGGTGGACGGGTCTGTGTCTGTGCTTGGTGCTACACTACAGAATGCCTTCTGCTGAGCATTGGCAATGGTGTTTTGGATGCAAGTTGGGGTTGGGAATTGGGGTTGTGTGGGGGGTATGGAGCTGATGGGAGTGAGTGGACAGGGATGGAATTGGAAGGGTCTTTTGGGTCGAGATGACTCTGAGGAGGCATGCCTATCAGTGGAGAGTGAGTCCTCAACGGCAGCTCAGTCACCCAATGTCTGAACAAGGGCATTGGTCCAAAATGCACCAGAGAAAAGCATTTTATTATCAAGTGGTGCTGGAGGAACTCAACCTAGCTCTTGATAAATTAGACCCTTCTCAGTCAGGTGCCAATAACAGCACAAAGCAATTCTCTAAGGCCTGGGACGGATTAGAACATTACTGCACAGTGCAGGCCCTTTGGCCCTTTGGATTTAGCTGCGCAGACTGCAGGAAGGTTACTTCTGAGCTAATTGGCTGCTTCTATCATTGAAAACCAACTATGGCTTGCATTTAATTGGGAATCACCCTGACTCTTGCTAACCTTAGATACATGGATATGATGAGATTCCCTACAGTGTGGAAACAGGCCCTTCGGCCCAACAAGTCCACACCGCCCTTTGAAGCATCCCACCCAGACCCATGCCCCCATAACCCACACACCCCTGAACACTGCGGGCAATTTAGCATGGCCAATTCACCTGGCCTGCACATCTTTGGACTGTGGGAGGAAACTCACGCAGTCACAGGGAGAATGTGCAAAATCCGCACAGACAGTCGCCTGAGGCGGGAGTTGAACCCGGGTCCCTGGCGCTGTGAGGCTGCAGTGCTAACCACTGAGCCACCGTGCCACCACAAAGTGGGCAAGACAGACTGGCCTGTAGACTGTTGAACATGAGGAACATCCAGAAGTTTCAAAAGTCCAGATGGAAGACAGGTAGGGTATCAGAGGTAGAGGACACTTCTAGACATAGATAAGACTAGATAAAACTGCACACTTGTTTAGAGCTGTCTTCCACCTCTCATTGGAAGACATTGGACATTCTGCAATAAATAGCCTTCAGTGCTCTTCAGGGTCTTTCTTTCTCAGTCTTGGCTGAGTGAGTGGAGCTGAAGTCTCAATTGATATGTTACTGAAAGTTTCTGCGACTTGGAGCGCAGAATATTATGCCTGATCCATCAGATGCCTTCATTTCCAGCTAACTGCAGTGACTGAGAGGCATCAATTCACTCTTCATGAGGAGTCAGTTTGAATAAAAATTGTTCCTGAGCTCTCCACAGCGAGCAGAGAAAATCCCTCCAAAAACTGACAGCTCCAGGGTGTCTAACTTCCCGACAGACTTAATGAGGGCAACTTAGCTGGGTTATCTTTCTACAGAAAGCAGACTGGGCCAATTTCTATTAGGTACTGTTTCGCTGATGTGATGTGAGGGAGCTTGTGAATTTCCACGATCGGAAGTTGACTAACAACCTGAGTATTGAAAACGAACTGTGTCTGTTGCCATGTCCCATCTTGAATCTGTAATTAACAAACAAATCAGAGTCAAACAGGATTGAGCAGCAAAGGGATTTAGGGCAAACATTGTGGAGTTAATGGTTAATGAGGTGGAGGAGACACGTTCAAATCCTGATGCTGCAGCCGTGGAAGTTAAATTCAGCTCTTTGTTCCAAAAGAAAATCAGTCGGAGCAAAATACTGCAGATGCTGGAATCCGTGCTGAAAACAACAAATACTAGAGATCACAGCGGGTCAGACAGATCCTGAGAGACAGCAAGCTAACATTGCGAGTCTAGATGATTCATCATCACAGATAACAAGGCATAGAGCTGGATGGACGCCACAAGCCAAACAGCATCAGAGGAGCAGGAAAGCTGAAGCAGGGTCTAGGCCCGAAACGTCAGCCTTCATGCCCCTCTGATGCTGCTTGGCCTGCTGTGTTCATCCAGCTCCACACCTTGTTATCTCAGATTCTCCAGCATCTACAGTTCCTACTATCTCTGAAAGGATGTTGATTGTTCAGATTAAGCGATCAGAATGTGAGAATGGCAGCACATTGCCAGACCTGGGTGAGGGGGGAGGGGGAGGGTGACAGAGAATGCAACGAAAAGAAAGGGAAGAAATGCGAGCTGGTTCACAATTTAATGGTGTTGAATTCGATATTAAGTCCAAAACGCTGTAAAGTGCCTATTCTGAAGATGAGATGTTGTTGCTCCAGCTTGCGCTGAGATTCACTGGAACACTGCAGCTTGTCGAGGACAGACATGGCTGTGCGAGCTTGTGCACAGACCGGAGGTGTTCCACAAAGGGGTCACCCAGTCAGCGTTTGGTTTCAGTAATCAGTAGCAGCTTCTAAATTGTTGTGGTCACCAGTCTACTTCACAAAGGAAAGCTGCTGATCTCTATCCACTCTGTGACCTCGGATCCACAGCAACATGGCTCGCTCTCAATTACCCCTTGAAAGGTGGGCAGCAAGGGACTCTGTGATCTCAAAGGTCATTCAAGATGGGCAATATATGCTGGCTGTGCCAGCAAGCCATCAGCCTGTGAATGAATAAAGAGGTGTGCAAGCCAAGCAGTTGAGCTTATTGCTAGAGGAATCATAAGTGAATTTTACTTGAATTGATCACAGGTTGTGGGTATGAACTGGTCATTCACTTAAATTCCGAGAGATAGACATAGATTAAATCCTGTGGCTGCATGGGATTAATGTAATATATATCTGCACATATACACAAAACTGCACAAAGCTTGGTTCCAGTTCCATCATTTGCTAGTTGACTTTCTGGGAAGTAGGGGATACAGTGAGAAGCAGAGAGATGATGTTACATCTGTCTAGAACCTTGAGTTATGCAGACATCTCTGCCCTCAACATTATAGAATCAAGATCGATCAGGCACTGGGCAAGCACAAAAAGAGATTTACAAGAATGACGCCAGAAATGATTTCCCTTCAGGAAAATCTTTTTTTCAAGATTTCTTGATGAGATGTGGGTGTCACTAGCCAGACAGCATTACTGCCCATCCCTAATTGCCAAGAGGGCAGTTAAGTGTCAACAAAGTGTCAACAAATGTGTAAGGTGGAGGAAGCAAGGGTCTAGCACAGCTTTAGAGGATTACAGGCTTGCTCGGAAGGAGCTCAAAAGTGGACTGAGGTGGTCCAGGAGGGGGCACGAGAAAAACTTGGCAGGAAGGATTAGGGAGAACCCGAAAGCATTTTACTCATACGTGAGGAATAAGAGAATGATCAGGAAGAAGGTAAGGCTGATCAGGGATAGCATAGGGAACTTGTGTGTGGAGTCTGAGCAGATAGGGGAAGCCCTAAATGAGTTTTTTGCTTCGGTTTTCACTAAGGAAAGGGACCTTGTTGTGAATGAGAACTTTAAGGAGCAAGGAAGCAGGCTTGAACAGAACTAGATTGAGGAAGTTGATGTGCTGAAAATTTTGGCAAACATTAAGATTGATAAGTCCCCAGGGCCAGACCAGATTTATCCTAGGTTGCTCCGGGAAGCGAGAAAGGAGGTTGCTAAGCAGCTGGCGAAGATCTTTGCTTCCTCATTCTCCATGGGAGTCGTAGCGGAAGATTGGAGGGAGGCAAATGTTGTTCCTCTTTTCAAGAAAGGGAATAGGGAAATCCCTGGAAATTACAGATCAGTCAGTCTTACTTCTGTGGTCAGCAAGGTTTTGGAAAGAATTCTGAGGGATAGGATTTATGACTATTTGGAAAAGCATAGCGTGATTAAAGGGAGTCAGCATGGCTTTGAGAGGGGCAGGTCATGCCTTACAAATCTTTTTGAGTTCTTTGAGAAAGTCACGAGACAGGTTGACGAGGGTCGAGCAGTGGATGTGGTGTACATGTACTTCAGCAAGGCATTTGATAAGGTTCCCCAGAGCAGGCTCATTTATAAAGTCAGGAGGTATGGGATACAGGGTGATTTGGCTGTCTGGATCCAGAATTGGTTGGCTGACAGGAGGCAGAGAGTGGTTGTAGATGGTAAGTATTCTGCCTGGAGGTCAGTGCTGAGTGGTGTCCCGCAGGGCTCTGTTCTTGGGCCTCTGCTCTTTGTAGTTTTTACAAATGACTTGGATGAGGAGGTTGAGGGGTGAGTTAGTATGTTTGCTGATGACACAAAGGTTGGAGGTGCCGTTGATAGTATCGAGGGCTATTGCAGCTTTCAGCGAGACATTGACAGAATGCAGAGCTGGGCTGAGAAATGGCAGATGGAGTTCAACCTGGATAAATGTGAAGTGATGCATTTTGGAAGGTTGAACTTAAATGCTGAATATAGGATTAAAGGCAGGATTCTTGGGAGTGTGGAGGAACAGCGGGATCTTGGTGTTCACGTGCATAGCTCCCTCAAAGTTGCCCCCCAGGTGGATAAGGTAGTTAAGAAATCATATGGTGTTTTGGCTTTCATTAACAGGGGGATCGAGTTTAAGAGCCACGGGGTTTTGCTGCAGCTCTACAAACCATGGTGAGACCACACTTGGAATATTGTGTCCAGTTCTGGTCGCCCTATTATAGGAAAGATGTGGAGGCTTTGGAGAGGGTGCAAAGGAGGTTTACCAGGATGCTGCCTGGACTGGAGGGCTTGTCTTACGAGGCGAGGTTGACTGAGCTCAGACTTTTCTCTCTGGAGAGAAGGAGGAAGAGAGGTGACCTGATCGAGGTGTACAAGGTAATGAGAGGCATGGATAGAGTCGATAGCCGGAGACTTTTCCACAGGGCAGGATTGACTGCCACGAGGGGTCACAGTTTTAAGGTGTTAGGAGGAAGGTATAGAGGAGACGTCAGAGGGAGGTTCTTCACCCAGAGAGTTGTGAGCGCATGGAATAGTTTACCAGTGGTAGTCGTGGAAGCGGAGTCATTAGTGACACTTAAGCGACTGCTGGACATGCACATGGACAGCAGTGAATTGAGGGGAATGTAGGTTAGGTTATTTTATTTTTGGATCAGGATTATTCCACAGCACAACATTGTGGGCTGAAGGGCCTGTAGTGTGCCGTACTTTTCTAGTTCTATATTGCCGTGGGTCCGGAGTCACATGTAGGCCAGACCAGGTAAGGGTGGCAGTTTGTTTCCCTGAAAGACAGTATTGAACCAGATGGAATTTTCCGACTATTGACAATGGATTCAGGGTCATTATTAAACTCTTAATTCCAGAAATTTATTGAATTCAAATTCAAAACCATTGGCAGGAATTAAAGCCGAGACCCCAGAACATATGCTGTGTTTCTAGGTTAATAGTCTAGCGATAATACCAGGCCATCACCTTCCCCCAGTCTGCGATCTGAACACATCCTTTATTTCAGAAAACAGGAGACTGGGCTTTGATTTTCTAAGAGATAGTTAAAGGGCAGTAAGGGATGGATACCCACGCAGACACAGGGAGAATGTGCAAACTCCACATAGTCACTCAAGGCAGGAATTGACCCCAGGCACTGTGAGGCAGCAGTGCTAAGTGCTGAGCCACCATGCTGCCCAAGCTGAATTTTCCACAAAGAAATTAAATCGAAATAAAAGCAAAATGCTCAGATGCCGGAAAACTGGAATAAAAACAGAAAGTTGCTGGAGAAACTCAGCAGATCTGGTTGGATGTGTGGAGAGAGAAACAGAGTTAATGATTTGAGTCCAGCATGACTCCTCTTCGGATCTATTTTCCAAAATTTACCATTGTAATTTCAGAAATTGACCTGAATTGTCAGTTACAAAATTCACAGAAAATTACCTTGCACCCATCTCTTATAACCTTGGGTTGAAATACTGTATTTGCCTTAAATATCTGACCATTCCATCCTCTGAAGTGTATGGAATTAGCGAAAGGATCCTTGTTGCTACTGTTCTTCCAAACTGGGAAATTGAGACAATGAATTGTAATTGTCTGTATGGCTTCTGAACTTAGCAAATGTAAAAAATTCATCTGTACTTTTCCAATTCCAAAATCCAGCTGCAAAGAAAAATGACTGGTTAAAACCCAAGATCAATGAAAAATTCATGAAATTCAAACAGTGAACCACGAGAGACTTTTAATGTAAAGGAAAATAAAACGCTCTGAATATCGGTAACATAAATAGACTGGAGAAGCTGGGGTTTTTTCTCTTTAGAATAGCGAAGGTTAAGAGGAGATTTAATCAAGGCTCCAAAATTCATGATGGGATTTTTGGAAGAAGTAAGAAGAAAGTCTCCCCACTAGACTGGATTAGTTACCAGTGGAGTTACCATGACTGATAAAAGAAGTAGATGAGAAAACCACTTTTCACCCAGAGATTTGCTGTGATCTGGGTTGTGCTGCCTGTAAGGGCAATGGAAGCAGATTCAGTAGTGACTTTCAATAGGAGTCAGGGAAATACTGGGAGGAGAGACATTGTGAGAGAAAAGGGTGAGTGAGCAGGACTAATTGAATTGCTTTTGAAAAAAATTGGACGATGCTCCCTTCTGTACCTTGATAATTTATGTGAAAGGAAAATGTTAACTTGACAGAGGAAGGTTTTGAGGTTGAAACCCGTTCTATCCCCATGGAACCCCAGGTGGCTTTATCTCCTCTCCCCTGCCTGGGCTACCTGAGCAAACATGCAGATTAAGGGATTACCATCTGATGAAGGTGAGGTCCGAGGACATAACAAGAACTGCGGATGCTGGAGTCAGAGATAACACAGTATGGAGCAGGAAAGTCAAGGCTTCGGGTTTACACCCTTCATCAGGACTCAAAGGGTGTAAACCTGAAATGTCAACTTTCACGCTCCTCTGATGCTGCCTGGCCCACTGTGCTCCTCCAGCTCCACGTGGTATGATTAGATTAGATTAGATTATTTTACCTACAGCATGGAAACAAGTCCTTTGGCCCAATAAGTCCACCACAGCCCCTTGAAGCATCCTACCCAGAGCCATCCCCCTATAACCCACACACCCCTGAACACTACGGGCAATTTAGCATGGCCGATCCACCCAGCCTGCACATCTTTGGACTGTGGGAGGAAACCGGAGCACCCGGAGGAAACCCACGCAGACACGTGGAGAATGTGCAAACTCCACACAGACAGTTACCCGAGGATGGAATCGAACCCGGGTCCCTGGCGCTGTGAGGCTGCAGTGCTAACCGCTGAACCACAGCGCCACCCTTTATTGGCTATAGTAAAGTCCAAGGTGTTCCTGGGTACAAACTGGCCACGCCACGTGCCTGGTATGTGCCAGTGTTAATACTGTAGACCAATAACCGCCATTCTCCTTCATCTTACGCCATCAACACATCCTCCCACTCCCTCTTCTCTCATTAGTCAACCACAAATGCTCCATTTTATTTTGATCCTTGTTGCAACCAACTTCCAAATCCATTGAGATTATCAGCTTTCAGGGGTTTTTGCTGGGAATAACACAAATGTATGTCTCTTGGCCCATTGTGTCTGAGCTGACTTCTTTGCCATCCAATATTCCAATATTTTTGGTGGCATGGTGGCTCAGTGGTTAGCACTGCTGCCTCATAGCACCAGGGACACCGGCTCAATTCCAGCCTCAGGCGACCGTCTGTGTGGAGTTTGCATGTTCACCCCGTGCCTGTGGGAGTTTCCTCCGAGTGCTCCGGTTTCCTCCCACAGTCGAAAGATGTGCAGGTTAGGCGGATGGCCATGCTAAATTGCCCGTAGTGTTCAGGGATGTGTAGATGAGGTAGGTCATAGAGGGATGAGTCTGGATGGGATGCTGTGAGGGTCAGTGTGGACTTGTTGGGCCGAAGAGCCTATTTCCACACTGTAGGGATTCTATGACTCCCCCTTCCATAGCCTTGCACCTCTTTAATTCCCCTTTCCATGTTTTACTGTGTGTTGCTGGCGCACTGATAATGTCCTTGCATGACCAATCTACAGACACAGGCCCATGCTCCGGGGTGATGGGTTCAAATCCCACCATTAGCAACTGGTGGTATTTAATTCTAATTAATTTGCTAAAAAAAATGGAATTGAAAGCTAGTCTTGGTGAATATGACAACTGTGATCCTTTAAAGAGGGGGGCAAGCCTGATCTCATCCAGATCCACAGCTGTCAGCTGCCCTCTGATACAACCCAGCAAGTCCCACTGTTACCACATGGACTGCAATAGTTTACAAAGGCAGCTCAGCACCACCTTCTCCATAAGTGATGGGCAACAAATGCGGTTTGTGACAATGATATTCACATTCCATGAGAAAGTATAAAAGAAAAACAAAAGGAGAAATTGCTAGAAAAGCTCAGCAAGACTTGGCAGCATTTGCAGAGAGAAATCAGTTAATGTTTTGAGTTGAATAACTCTTCCTTAGTTTTTATTTCTGATTTACAGCATCCACAGTTCTTTCAGTTTTGAATTAGGCTAAAAAAGAATAGTTTCTAAATATGCTGTTGATTTTATTTAAACTGTCCTGAGGGTAAGAAGTTTCAGACCCCAACAAGTGACAACCTTCACATTGTGATCAGGGATAATGGGAACTGCAGATGCTGGAGAATCCGAGATAACAAAGTGTGAGGCTGGATGAACACAGCAGGCCAAGCAGCATCTCAGGAGCACAGAAGCTGACGTTTTGGGCCTAGACCCTTCATCAGAGAGGGGGATGGGGAGAGGGAACTGGAATAAATAGGGAGAGAGGGGGAGGCGGACCGAAGATGGAGAGAAAAGAAGATAGGTGGAGAGGAGCCTATTTTCTTTTACCACCTAGTTTGACATTTGGGTCCTTCTGTGGGTGGCAGTGATTTCTCTTTATTGACTCTCTGAATACACCTAATGATTTTGAACACCTCTGTGAAATCACTTGTGAACCTTCTCTCTCTAATGATAACAATCCCAGCTCCTCCTGTCTCTGCACGTTCACTGAAAGCCTTGCGTTACCTTGGACGCAGTGACAGGGTGTAAACATGTTTGGCCACCAGTGTTAAAATTGCAGAATACTTCGATAGTATCCGAAGAGCAGCCCAAGTTGGGGTCAATCCAGTATTTGTCTGCAGGGATGAGAAAGGACTTGTATCAGAAATCTGAACTTGAGCAATTACTGCTTTCAGGTGACTGTTTAAACATACTGAGCTCCTCTCACCATTAGATAATTTACTTTCACAGTTCAGCAAGTCCCGGCAAATCCGAACAGGATGTTGCTTGGTTCCCAGGGGGTTCTTGATATTTTGCATCAAGCTGCTGAGATAGTGTAAAGTTTTGAAAATCTCCATTCCTTGCTGTACGAGTGGGACTTCAGTGTTCTGGTAATTCTGAAGAACATGTGAATCACAATGTGAGATAACAGGGACAAATTGGGGAGTCAGGAGCAAAGTGAAACTATTCAGGTACAAAGTAATACACATTGGAAAGAAAAACAAAAATTGCTGGAGGAGAAGCTCAGCAGGTCTGGCAGCATCTGTGGAGAGGAAGCAGAGTTAATGTTTAGGGTCCACTGACCTTTCTTCAGAACAGGTTGTAGCTGGGAAAAGGTTGGTATATATGCGAAAGATGGGGTCAAGGGGAAACAGCGGAAGTTAACTAAACAGAGAGATGGAGCCCAGAGAGAGAGAAGAACAGTTGCGCAAACAAAAGTCAGACTGGGAGAATGACTAACAGTGAACTGGGACCATTAGTGACGGACAGTGGATTGTTTATGATGGCAGTCCATGGGATGACAAGCCCTGGTGTGTTGGGGTTGGGGTAAGGACATGGGAGGTGGTGTTCAGGGCCTGGAATTATTGAGCTCGAGTCCAAAGTGCTGCAGGGTTCCCAAGCAGAAAATGAGACGTTGTTCTTTCAGATTGTGCCAGGCTTTGCGCGAGCACTGTTGTGAGGCCGAAACAGAGATGTTGGCCAGGGAACACGGTAGTCTGTTGAAGTGGCAGCAACTGGAAGCTCAGGGTCATTTCCTGGGAAAGAATGGAGCTGTTCTGCAAAGTGGTCAAATGAGATATTATTTAAAGATGCATTTCCAGGTGCGGTGATACACACAATGAGATGTTGAAATATGAAACAGTTAATGCATTTTTCTTCACGTGACATCATTGGCATTTGTTACTCATCCTTAACTGTCCTGGAACAGAGCGGCTTTTTGCTATTTCAGAGGCAGCAACGTACTTTTAATGTTAACAGACACCAAATTTCCAGAGTTGATTATCCAGGTTGAAAACTGATCAGCTGCCAAACTGAGATTTGAACCTACAATTGCTGCTGAATGAGGTCAGTGACATCACCAGTACACCACCATTGCCCCCTCCAGGCTGTTGATGATGAAGGAAATAGTTTAGTTGAGTCAAGGATCGAACAAGGAGCTCACCTCAAAATGAACGGCTTCATTGGATGCAATCAAGGCTTGAATTGCTGCATTGATATCCGCATGTCTCTATATTACAGGCAGTGAAGGAAATAGAGAGAAATAGAAACCATCAGTCAGAGCTGCCCTGTTGATGCACTTTCTGCTCAGCAAGATTCATGGGCGCTAGTGCGGTGGAGTGGACCACCTCAAACCTTCAGAACCAACATCACACCGTTTCAGTCCAGGGTCACAGTTAGATATCAACTGACTCCATTCGGGGACTTAGCCTCAATGTAAGATGGTCAGTAATAAAAACATCCCCCTTTATCCATGGAGTGGGTAGAATGTGAGACTCACGACCACAGGTTGAGGTGAATTCTGTTGATACATTTAAGCTGGATGATCACCTGAGAGAGAATGGTAGAGGATAGGCTAATAGGGTGAGATAACAGATAAATGGGAGGAGGCTTAGAACATAGAACATTACAGCACAGGCCAGGCCCTTCGGCCCTCGATATTGTGCCGACCTGTCATACCGATCTGAAGCCCATCTAACCTACACTATTCCATGTACGTCCATATGCTTGTCCAATGACGACTTAAATGTACCTAAAGTTGGCGAATCTACTACCGTTGCAGGCAAAGCGTTCCATTCCCTTACTACTCTCTGAGTAAAGAAACTACCTCTGACATCTGTCCTATATCTTTCACCCCTCAACTTAAAGCTATGCCCCCTCGTGCTCGCCGTCACCATCCTAGGCTTGTCTGAGCAGAATCACTTAGACAGACTAGTCATAGTGTACGCTCTGTCCAATTCCAATTCTGTGAAATCCCAAGTAAAAACATGGAATAGTGAATATAAAAACCTGACATCTTCCATGTAACCAGGCCAAACTCATACCTCTTCTGTCAATTCTTCCTTTCAGTTTCATTGACACTTCTATAACACAAGAACAAATACTCCAACCAGAGTGAATCCATTGCCTAATGAACATTCCCACAGCTTTCAGCCTCTGCCATCACTAACCCTAGTACATGAAACTACTCATTCTCCTTAAGTTTTCACCCAGAATCTTCACACTTTCACTTGGGAAGAATCACTTGTACAGCTGGATATTTCAACTGTGGACCAGGTAAGCGTAGTTATTTCTCAATGCATTTCAATTGGATAATCAGGGTATCCCTTTGTACACCTGCAGATATTATCCCAACAGATCGCACGGGTGGGTGTCAGGGCCCTTATGTTGGGGGACAGGAGCATTAGGTATCCTTTCGGCATAGGAGGTCAGGTGCCTTAAAGACGACAAACTGTGGAGACGATTGTACATAGAAAGTGCAAAAATCACACTGGAATTGGCAAAGGTGTCAAGGAACTGTCCAAATAAACTTGTCTGGAGCAAAGTAGGTAAGTATCACAGAACGTCTGTTCGTGTAAAAGCATGTAGGATTGTGCTGTATGACTGATTTCACAATCTATCATTGTCACAAGGGGGTGCCTGTCAAGTGGCCATTTTG
This sequence comes from Stegostoma tigrinum, assembly GCF_030684315.1. Lineage (NCBI taxonomy): Eukaryota > Metazoa > Chordata > Chondrichthyes > Orectolobiformes > Stegostomatidae > Stegostoma > Stegostoma tigrinum. Next base: position 100,266,792 of record NC_081361.1, read on the forward strand.
GTAATCAACTCCAGCTGCTTCTTAAAGAGAAATGTTTCTTGACATAAGGGATTAGGAACTAGTTAAGAAATTTTATTCCATGAGTGACATCAACAATAGACACCATCAACATGGCACATGAAGCTTGTCTATGGTGGATATTTGATGAGTTGGAGAGGGAAGGGCAAAGAGTGGTGACAAGGGGGCATAATTTGGAATGTGGCTGCACTGGGCAATTGGGATGATTTGAAGCACAGTGCGGCACAAGAGGAGTGACAGGCTATAGTCGGGGAGGGGGGGAGAATGTGTAGAGGGGCGTAGAGTGGCAAGCAGGCTATAATGGGCCAGGTGGATCAGTAAATGGACATAGGTTGGCACAGAGGTGTGAGGGGCTGTGAGGATGGTAAGGGGTTATCCTGGATTTGGCTCAGGAGTGTGTGAGGATGAAAGGATGGGAGCAAGATCAATATTTTACGTTTCAATTTTCATTGTTTTACAGTGCTGGAGACAAACTTTCCACTCAGACCTCTTCTGTAAGTAGCAGCCAGCTTCTCTCGTCACCTGGCTCCACTCCCAATCCAGTATTTGGCTATCAGTCTGCAATTCGACCACAGCTGATATATTTCTCAATCCCATTCTCCTGTCCTCTCTCTGTAACCCTTGATCCTCTTACTAATCAACAGCCTATCTATCTCTATCTTAAAGACATGAGGTAGAGATGCCAATGTTGGACTAGGGTGGACAGGGTCAGAAATTAGTCCGTTAGACTATAGCCCTGTGCAGCAATGAGTTCTACAGATTCACCCACTCACTCACTGCAACCTGACAGGAAACTGTAAATGCAGAGGGTCAATTTTTAAAGACAAAAATCAGAAAATACAAGGGAATTTCAGCAGGTCTGGCAGCATCTGCAGAGAGAGAAACAGCGTTAATGTTTCAGGTCCCTCTTGAATAGAGCCCTTCTTCAGTCACTGGACATGACACATTAACTCTGTTTCTCTCTCCACAGATGCTGCCAGACCTGTTGAGTTTCTCCAGCAATTCCTGATTTTGTTTCTGATTTCTAGCATCTGCAGTCCTTTTGTTTTTTTGTTTCGGGCACAATTTTAAAGGTCTGGTTTGCAGAGCGGTGATATCCCCTGCCCCTGGGTACCCAACCCCAGGACAAACACCAGGGGCTGTGGACCCCACCTTCTGGACTCCCAAGCTGGAGGGAAACTTTCTCACAGCATTTCAAACATGGGAGTTTTATTCAAAACCATGAGAAATCTGAATGTATACAACACCCTTGAAAATACTAAGAGTCAGCAGGTTAATTCACATTGAAAACTGCATCTGTGATTCCTCTAAGTCTGTGTTCTCGTCAGATTCCAGTCAACACTCCAGGAATGTGGGTGGAATGGTGACTGGGAAATCTATTGGCCATTTTTCTGAAGGTCTATAATTGTTCATGGTTGTCTATGTTCAAATCCACAATCATACGTAAAATGGTGTCTTGTATGGTCTTCAAATTCAGGGAAACAGTTGTTTGCTTTTCCCCTCAAAGAGTAAACAGAGATTTCCCAGATGTACGTATGAAATGAGAGAACGTGGAGATTTTGACCGGAAGAGGTGGAGTGGATATTGGATATTACTTACCAATGGACCAGGAGTCCCAGGAGGACCCTGCAATGGAAGAGCTCACTTTATTGCAGCTGTTCATTTCAGCATAAATGAGACTAAAAACAAACCTGATGGAAAAACATGATAGAACGGTCTACTCACAGGTGGTCCTGGCTGCCCGCGTGGCCCTTCAGGTCCCTGACAAAGAACAAAGACTTCACTAATCATTGCATAATTAAACAATAAATACAACATTTAAAAGGTATCTGGATGGGTATATGAATAGGAAGGGTTCAGAGGGATATGGGCCAGATGCTGGCAAATAGGACCAGATTAATTTAAGGTATCTGGTTCGGCATGGCCAAGTTGGGCCGAAGGCTCTGTTTCTGTGCTGTACTGCTCTATGACTCGATGACTTTCTTTCTCATTCCTTATGCCTTCCCCAAGAAACGTGGGGGATTTACAGTACAGAAAGAGGCCATTCAGCCCAGCTTGTCTGCTGGCATTCATCCTCCACATTGGCCCACTCCCAATCTTCTTCATCTCACTCCATCACCATATCCTCCCTTTCATTGTCACTCATGTTTTTATTCATCTTCTCCTTAATGTGGCCACAATATTCACCTCTACCCTCTCCCCAAATTCCCAATTGCATTTACCGGTGACAACTTTGTAGTGACGAGCTCTAGATATTTTCCCAAATTGATCAATTCAGCGATGTTATGACACATGCTCCAGAGCAGGGGATACTTGAACCTGGGCCTCCTGTATCAGAGGCAGGGGCATTGCCACCATACCACAAGAGGCCCAATAATGGCCTCTCTTTAATGAATACATATTTTATTCAGCAATCCTTGAAGAACTTTGCATTTAGCTGTTTTCATCAAACAAAGATGTTGACATTGTAGATCAACAATGACATTTGCTGAAACCTTGCCCTGACAGGAACATTTGAAATGGTGCAGTAGATTATTTGCATATTAAAGATTAAGAAAACATAATTCAATAAAGGATTTCAACATGCAAGATTTGTTGTTTCTGGCACAGAATCTCTAGGGTCTGAGATGAAATCCAATTTTCTGTTTACAAGAAAATAAAATGTGTGCATGCAGCATCTGGTCACATCTCAAATAGACTGAAAATATTCACAACAGCAATATGCAACTATGTAGCACCTTTTCACTGTAAAATAACATCTAATATGTTTCGCAGCGTCTTGTATATTAATTTGACGTTAGCACAGAGCCATGTAAAGAGATATAAACATATAAATCAGGAGCAGGAATAGGCCATTCAGTCCCTCAAATCTTTTCCTCTATTCTATGAGATGACTGTTGTTCTGTTCGTGTTTCGAATTGCACATTTACTGCTGATAACTCTTGATCCGACGGCTTAACCCCACCTATGCTGCCTTCTGAAGCAGAATCCCAAAGTCATATAGCCCTTTGAGAAAATGCTTCTCCTTGTCTCTGACCCAAAAGAGAAATCTTTATTGGCACCTAGCTCTGGACTCAAGGAAACATTCTTTCCACATCCATCTTGTCAAGACCGTTCAGAATTTTAGACACTTCAAACAAGTCTTTCCTCACTCATCTAAACTCCATTGGAAACAAGCCCAGTCTGTCCAACCTCTCCTCATAAAACAACCCACCTATTGTAGGTATATATTCTCTCAAGTGCCTACAACACATTTCTTTCTTCAGTAAGAAGGTGAATATTGTGCACAATGTCTCAGAGGTGGTCTCACTCATGACCTGCAAACTGATGTGCACCATTGTTACTTTAACGGATGCAGTATGCTGTTGGATTCCCCCTTGAATTGGTATTCTTGTGAATGGTCCTGATAAGTATAAGTTGAAAAAGCATTGGTAAAATGTATTTCTTTTCATTATTATTCATGTTCCCTAACAACTTACCATCACGTTTAAAGATAGCTTTCCATTAGTCTTCTTAATTACATGCTACAGCTGCACATGAATAAACCATGACTCATGCACCTAGAACCTTCTGCACCAAGAAATTCTGCAGTCATTCTCCACTTAAGTAATACTGTTTTTTCATTATACCTGACAAAGTGAGATAACTTCACATTTTCTTATATTATGCTCCAACTACCAGATTTTTACCCATCACTCAACCTGTACATATCATTCTGCGACATCATTTTTTTCTCTTCACAACATACACTCTGACCTGTCAGTCAGAGAGTCATACAGCATGGAAACAGACCCTTCGGTCCAGCCAGTCTGTGCCGACCATAATCTCAAACTAAACTAGTTCTACCTGCTTGCTCCTGGCCCATATCCCTCCAATTCCTTTCTTATTCATGTACTTACCCAAATTTTAAACATTGTAATTAGACCCACATCCACTATTTCCTTTTCAATGTTTGCAAATTTAGCTGCCATACCTTTGCTCCCCTCATGTAAATCAACGATGTAAATTTTAAAAGTTTGAGGGATTAATACAGTTCCCTAAGAGAACCCAGTCATTGCCTGTACCATCAGAAAAAGACCTATTTATACACAATCTCTGTTTTCTGCCAGCCAGCCAGTCTTCTATCTCTGCTAGTGCGTCATGCCTGTCACTGTATGCTTCTACTTTGTACTTACATATTAGATCAAAACAAAAACTTGGCCAAAAAGGTTTGTTAAATAAGAGGCAGAGAATTTTACAGAGGGAATCCCAAAGCCTAGGAATCCCCTCAGTTAGACATAGTTAAAATGGGAAACTGGAAATCATGCCAACCATCCCAATGAACCGAGGGATATAAATAACCAGTGGGACAGAACACCGACACTTCACTGGAGGCGCACTGACGGTGTTACCTAGCAGGGTAATGAAACGTCTGCAATGAAACACACCAGTTCAGTGAACAAGTCTACAACCCCAAAACGGGAAACATACGAGGATTTAAAGCATGCTGAGATTGTGAAGGGCCAGAAGAGATGAAGGGGGCCAGGCATGGAGGGATTTGGAAATAAAAATGAGGAACTGAAGTTGGAGTGTGACTGCAAAAGTCCTCTGGACAGTAGGATGGAGAAGCCTCCAAGTGGATCAGAGAGAAGAAGCCCCGCTTCTCTTTAGGCACAGAATCTGAACATCTTGGCAAAGGCCTGGAAGGTTTGGCTAAAATTTGTCAGTGGAGTCAGTCCTACCCCAGATCCTGTCTCACCATGCCCAGGAACATGAGAAACCTGAAATATATACCTTAACTGCTGGAGAAGCCCATTATCTGTGGAGAGAGAAACAGAGCTAATATTTCAATTCTTCTTCAGAAATATGAGTTAGGAGCAGGAGCAAGAGCAGGCCACTCGACCTCTCGACCCTTTCCCCCATTCAATAAGATCGCAGCTGATCTGATTACACTAAATTCCCCACTCACCACTGATCTCATCCCCACTGCTCACCAAGAATCTACCCACCTCTGCCTCAGTGTCATCCTTATGATTCTCTATTCTCCCGAGCTTAGTAATGCCACCATTGTCCCAATCTCCCATTAGGCAGAGAGAGATAGAGAGGACTGCTGGTGGTTTGAGCTGAATGTCACCACATCTCAGGTGAGGGGGGAGGTTTAGAAGTTGGGGCCTTGAAGATAACCTCAGCTGGTGTGGGAATTGAGCCCACGCTGCTGGCATCACTCGACATTGCAGACCTGCCATCCAGCCAACTGAGCTAACAGGTCCCCTCATTTAGGAATGTCAGTGACCACCACTCCAGTCACTTGAGCACAGTTGAATAGCCTACTGATATACAATTAACACAAATAGTCTTGTGGTGCAGTGATGTTGTCCCTCCCTCTGAGCCAGGAGCCCCAGGTTCAGAGGTTTGTAATAACATCCCTGAACAGGGTGCTTCGAAACACATTTCCACACTTGGACCAGAGTTTAAATTCCACCCCCTTCCTGAGATATGTCTGTTTGAAAATAACCTTTTCGCACTAAAACAAATGGCTGTGGATGCTGGAAATCTGACATGAAAACAAAACTGCAGGTGAAGCTCAGCAGGGTGTGCGAGAGAGAGACAGAGTTAACGTTTCAAGTCTGATACATTTGCAGTTCAGAACCTGCAAGAAACACCAATCTCCATTGATTCTCACTTCATTCCACGTTCAGGACAGTTTAATAGTGAACTGCCCACAGGGTGTAATGGAATCTGTCCCCTTCCCAGATCTGCCCAAGCTCTTCAAAGAGCTGGAACACTGTGAGTAAGACTTACTCCCACTAGACCAAAAATTACTTACTCCCACTAAACTAAAAAGATTGGCATAAATTATTTTAGGTTAAGGAGAAGTTTGTTCATGCCTGAGTGATTCACATAGAAGCCATCAGTATTATATAAAAAGGCCAAAATCTTTCATCCTGTAAGCGCTGGCTTTCTTTGTAACTGTTTGAAGTCTCCGACTGCTGCTGGTCCTGTCCTGTACCGTTTCTAACATCCTCAGCAGGAAATCTCTACAGCAGCAGAATACTCTCCGCATTGTCTTAAAATTGAACTCACTACCTTGTAGAAATGGTAAGGTGTTCTGTGTAGACACATTCTGCAGAGCAGCCTCAAGGGATTGAATGGCCTCCTCTTTTCCTAATAAATACTTATAGACCCTGAAGATGTAGGAGCAGAAGTAGGCCATTCAGCCCAGCAAGTCTGCTCAAGCCATTGGTGTACAAAATGATCACAGGTATAGTTAGAGTAGACAGCCAGAGACTTTTTCCTAGGGTGGAGGTAGCTATTACGAGGGGGCATAGTCTTAAAGCGAGTGGAGGTAGATATAGGGGAGACGTCAGAGGTAGGTTCTTTACTCAGAGAGTGGTCGGGGCGTGGAATGCATTGCCGGAGAGGATAGTGGAGTCAGCCTCATTAGGGGCATTTAAGTGGCTATTAGATAGGCACATGGATGATAGTATAAGGTACAGGAGGAGGTTAGAAAGACCTTAGGTTTCGGGTAAAGGTTCGGCACAACATCGTGGGCTGAAGGGCCTGTACTGTGCTGTACTGTTCTACGTACAATGTTCATTCAGCGAGATCATGACTGATCTGATCATATTCAACTCCGCTTTTCTGCTTTTTCCCCACAACCCTCAAGCCCTCTCACAGATTAAAATTCTCTATCGTTCAGTTTTAAAGATACCTAACGCAGCCCCAACAGCCCTCAGAGAGACTAAATTCCTTCTCATTTCTGTCTTAAATGGGCAACCCCATATTCTGGGATTATTCTTTTTGATCCTATACTCCCCTATAAAAGAGAACGTTAACATACCTCATCCGCTTTCCACATCTACCCTGTGAAGCCCCCTAATAATCCTTTATGTTTCAATAAGGTCACCTCTCATTCTTCTATACTCCAATTGAGTCAAACTCTCCTCATAATACAGTCCCTCCATACCTGGTATCAACCTAACGAACCTACTCTGGACTGCTTTCGATACCAGAATATCTTTCTTTAAATAAGGCGTCCAGAGCTGTACACAGTATTGCAGCTGTGGTCTGACTAGTGTATAAGTTTAGCAAAACTTCAGCACGTGAGAATGGAACTGGGGGACTTACTGATACAGTGAGACAAAAAGCAGGAAGAGGATGGTCATACAGTAATGACTGGATTATTGTAAAAACCCATCTATGTTCCAGGGAACATAGAACACTACAGCATAGTCCAGCCCTTTGCCCCTCGATGTTGCGCCGACCTGTGAAATCAATCTGAAGCCCATCTAACCTACGCTATTCCATTATCATCCATATGTTTATCCAATGACCATTTAAATGCCCCTTAAAGTTGGCGAGTCTACTACTGTGGCAGGAATCTATCATCTTACCTGGTTAAGCCTACTTGCCACTCCAGGCACATATCAAAGCTGCCCTCTGAAATGGCCAAGTAAGCTATATAGTTTTATTCAAGGTTGCTCACCAGCATTTTCAGTAGGGCAATTAAAGATAAGTAATAAAAACTACTTTCACATCCTGAATCGTTTCTGAGACCTTGCTGTGCAAACTCTATTTATTTGTTTTTCTACAAAGCACAAAGATACAGGAGGCCTATTTGATGTTTTGGCCCAACTGCTGGTATGTTTTCAGAGATAGTAAGAATGTTCTGTTCTATACAAAGGTCTGTCCACCCATCTTACCTTTCACTTTATCAGTGTGTTGGTTACATAAAATTACATCAAATATACAGCACAGAAACAGGCCATTCAGCCCATCTGGTGTTTAAACTCTGCGTGGCCTTCACACCAACCTACCCGAATTATACTAAACATGTAGGCTTATTGAAATATTGAGATTTATCAAATCGGAAATTCAGCAACATGAAACTTAGTGACATTCTACAAACACGTTACGGAGAGAGTGAGGTGGTTTCACAACAGATAATTTCTGATACAGCCTTACCATTTCCCCTCTGGCCCCTTTCACTCCCTTTGGACCCTATGATGGAAAAGAAAAAGAACACATTCATTGAAAAATAACAACATAATAATTAATAACTTGCTGGATCAGTTGTTAATTTCAAATCAGAGACGGACATATGTTTGTTAAGCAAACCTATTAGGGATATGGACCAAGGTCACAGATCAACTATGATCTCACTAAATAGTGGAACAGGCTCTATGGGCTGAATGGCCTACTCCTGAGCCAATGATTAAATGAGTACATAATTAATTAATGTTTAAATAATTAATTAAATAATTTTCTTAAGGTATTTCAGATGCTTGACCTATGGGAGTTTTCAGTGGCTCTGACATCATTGAGCAATACACAGGAGACCATTCAGCCTGGGGGGTGTGGAGGCAGCTCCTTGAAAATGCAATCCTAATTAATCCCAGTCCCCACTTGTCCCCGGAACCTGGTCATTCTATTCTCCTTTCTTTAATTCCCCATTCCCTTTAGAAAGTCATTATTGAATCTACCTCCACTGTATTCCGGGCAGCGTGTTCCAGATCACAATTACTCGCTGTGTGAAAGAAATTCCCTTCATCTTCCCCCCTCTGGATTCCCTTCCATCCGTGTCCAGCTGGATATCAACCCTCCTGCCCTGAGGAACTGTTTCTCCTTCGTTACTCTGTCGAAACTCTTTCTCAGATCACCTCAATCAAATCTCCTTCCTTCTCTCCATTCCACGGAGAACAATCTCATCAGCAAATCCACACCAGGAAGACTGTCTGTGCTCTGGGTTATTTTTCCAATTATCCCTGATGTTTGCTTTAAAGTGAGATTAGATAAAAGAAGCACAGTTTGAAATAAAGAAACGAAAAATTTCAAACCAGCATCAATGGGTTCTTCACACAAAGATCAATTGGAATTAAAATAAAAATCCCAGATGGATCACTTCACTGGAGGCTGGAATTACTGAAGGAATAATTGGATAATTTACGAATTTATTTTGTTCTTTTCATGGCATCTGGATAGTATTTATTATCCATCCCTAATTGACCAGAGTCAACACATTGCTGTGGGTCTGGAGTCACATGTACGCCAGACCTGGTAAAGACAGCAGTTTCCTTTAGGAAATTAGTGAACCAGATGGGATTTATAACCGTTGATAAAGGTTACACGATTGCCAATGGGCTTGCTTTCAATTCCAAAATTTCCACTGAACTCAAATTTCACCAGTTGCCATAGTGAGATTTGAACCTGTGCTCTCAGAAGATTACCCTGGAGTTCTGGGTTGCTAGGTTAGTAATATGACCACTACACCACTGCCTCCCCAGGCTCACTTAAAGAGAACAAACTGAATGGTCTTGCTCAGAGAGTCAATAACTTGAGGCCTTCTCTTTTAGACTTTCTTTAATAATTCATTCACAGAACATGGGCACATATTGTCCAATTCTACTTGCCGTCTGGGCAGTTAGGAGTCTGGCCTTTTGCTATCGGTCTAGAGTCACGTGTAGACCAAACTGGGTAAGGACAGCAGTTTCCTTCTCTAAAGGACACGAGTGAATTGGATGGGTTTCTCCCCCAGCACTTCAGATTTTATTTCATTATTGAATTCAAATTCCACCTTCTACCAATGTGGGATTTAAACCCCGGTCCCTGGAACATTACCCGGGTACCTGGGTTAATAGATTGGTGATGATACCATTAATCCATCGCCTCCCCTGATGAGGCTGACAAGATCAAAGGGAAGATCACTCTGGGACACTGGCTGTTACAGATGTCGTACGACAGACCCAGACACTTACCGGTTTACCAGCAGGACCGATAATTCCAGTGGGTCCAAATGGTCCGCTATTTCCCTTTGCATAGGAAAAAAAAATTGGGAAGTTGAGTGGACACACCAGGGTGCTTCTACCTTACAATCTCTAACAGAATTATTTAGCGACTGTCAGGCTATGGCCTGCCCTTGAATTTGGGGATGTTTTTGACACAATATCTAACAATGATTCAATTATGCAGAGATAGTAGGAACTGCAGATGCTGGAGAATCTGAGATAACAAGGTGTAGAGCTGGATGAACACAGCAGGCCAAGCAGCAGGAAAGCTGATGTTTCAGGTCCAGGCCCGAAATGCCAGCTTTCCTGCTCGTCTGATGCTGCATCGCCTGCTGTGTTCAATTATGTAGAATTTGTCTCGAACAGGTTGAAAGGGTGCAGTCAGGAGGAAGCTCCTCTTTCTTGTCTAGTTTTCCATCAAGGATACACGAAGATGAAACAGACCCTGCCATTGATTCCAAAACACTTCCGACGGTGGCTCTTAAGTCAATCTACAGGAGGGAGTTTGAAGGAATGGCAATGGATTTACATAAAATACGATCACCATTCACTGCCTTGTACCTGCTGTTCCATTCACCTCCCTTCAGTTCCATACACACAATTTCCAAAGTACATAGAAGCCTGTATACTCAATAACCGTTATAAATCATGCTATTAATTCAAAATTAAATCGATTCAATGGCGAAAAATCCATAACTCTCTGGGGCAGAGAATTCCATTGCAATCACAAACTTTTGAATGAACGAATGTCTCCTCATGTCAATCTTCAATGGCTGACCCATGGAGTGGCACTGCGGCTCAGTGGTTAGCACTGCTGCCCCATGATGCCAGGGATGTGGGGTTTATTCCACCTATGGGCAACTGTCTGAGTAGTGTTCAAACAACCTCCCTTAGTCTGTAAGGGTGTCCTCCCATAGTCGAAGGACGTAGCGGTTGGTTAGACTGGCCATGTTAAATTACCCATAGTGTCCCTGGATGTGCAGGCTAGCTGGATTAGCAATGGGAAATACAGAATTATGGGTCTGGGTGGACTTGATCAGCCAAATGGCTTGCTTCAACACTGGAGGGACCTCTTAGCCAGAGACAGTAGTCCTTCGTTTTACAACCCCAATCAGGGGAAAACAGCATCTTAGCACCTTCCCTGCCTAGTTTTTTTAAAAATAGATTTCACATATCAGTTAGATTGCCTCTCATTCTTTGAAGCTGTAGAGGCTCAGTCTCAGCAGAAAGTGAAACAGTCTCATTGCTGAGGTGGGTGCTGAGAGGGCTGGTGCTTTCACATTGTCCAGAAGCCCCTGACTGCAGAGGGGTATTGGTGGATCCCATTTCGATTTTCTCTCTCTGACCTGTTGGGTTTTTCAAGCCTCAGAAAACCTGGTTAGCGGGCATTCCAAATGAGAGGTGCGTAGCAAAGTGACAGAGTCCAGTGGCCTCTCTGGCTCATGAGGGCAGATTGCTCTGCCCACATTAGGCCGCAATCTCAATGCAATTCCACTACACCCACCCGCTGGGATCCTTTTGCTGTTGTTTCCATTTTAAATCCCTACTCCTTCTGAACTGGGGTAGATCTTAAAATCATCCCCAATATCTGCTCTTTATTCAATCATGGGATGTGGACATCACTGACTGGGCCAGCATTTAAGGCCCATCCTTAATTGCCCAGAGGGTAGTTAAGAGTCAACTGCATTGCTGTGGGTCTGGAGTCACATGTCGATCAGACCAGGTAAGGATGGAGTTTCCTTCCCTAAAGGATATGAGTGAAGCAGTTGGGTTTTTCCTATAATCAACAATGGGCTCACGGTCATCATTAAATTCTTACTTCCAGATATTCAATGATGGGTTAATTCAATTGTTATGGAAAGTGCACTTTAAGTACTTAGAGCAGTTCTTAAGAGAGGCTTCTGTGATGATGGATCTGTGGTGCTGAACTCTGTGAGTGAGCCTGTGGAAGAAGGTTACACATCTCACCAACTGACTTGGGATTGAAACGACCATCTGCATTTCGGATACACTCATCTGAGTTTTCTGGGAAGTTGGATATTGATTGTCCTTCAAGTCAGTGTTTGTGGTGTGTGCTGTTTCTGGTGGGATTCCCAGCATTTTCACACTGATGAGAGCAGTCACTATGATCTGCTCCAGTGCAGGCTTGTCCTTTCAGAAAGAAAACTCCTCATTCAACAAACAAAACAAAACACTTTACTTACAAATGACCCCATTGGGCCTTTTGGACCTCGAATTCCTTTATAACCAATATCGCCAACAGGGCCCTGCCAATATAAAACAAACATTGACTTTCATTGGCTACACACCTTATTCTTCATTCAAAACTGAACACACTATTCATGGCTGTATTGTAAAATGTTACAGTTAAATTGTTAATGTTAAATATTGAGTCAAAAAAGATAATCAGAGGGTTAGATAGGGTGGACAGGGAGAGCCTTTTTCCTAGGATGGTGGCGGCGAGCACGAGGGGGCATAGCTTTAAATTGAGGGGTGAAAGATATAGGACAGATGTCAGAGGTAGTTTCTTTACTCAGAGAGTAGTAAGGGAATGGAACACTTTGCCTGCAATGGTAGTAGATTCGCCAACTTTAAGTACATTTAAGTCGTCATTGGACAAGCATACGGACGTACATGGAATAGTGTAGGTTAGATGGGCTTGAGATCGGTATGACGGGTCGGCACAACATCGAGGGCCGAAGGGCCTGTACTGTGCTGTAATGTTCTATATTCTATGTTACTCAAAAATCAAGCATTGCTAAAAACATTTACAGCAACTTGAACTCAATGGTTTATTATTTCTCGTTTTCTCTTTACCTTAAACATGCCTTGTCTTGGTTAAGGAAGAATGTAAGTTCTAGGAGCAGAAAGAGGCCATTCAGCCCCTTGAGCCTGCTCTGCCATACAATGGCTGATCTCATCTCAGCCTCAACTCCACTTTCCTGTCCACTTTGCACAACCAATCAATCCATTAATTATTAAAAATCTGCTTATCTCCTCGTTAAATTTACTGTGTCCCCCAACATCCACCACTCTCTGGGCTGGTGAATCCCATAGATTCATGACCCTTTGAGTGAAGTATTTTCTCTCCATCTCTGTTTTAAATCTGCCAGCCCTTCTCCGAAAACAATGACGTCTCATTCCAGCATCTCATATCCCTCAATTTGATCTCACATTCTTCTAAACTTCAGTGAGTACAGGCATTGGTTGTTGAGATTGAGGGATATTTTTCCTCACCCTGATGCCCAGAGTCACTATCGATTTCTCCCAGAGTCAGGACGTCACCGAGCTCAGTCTTCACTGACCCCTGCTCACCTTCCCCCACAACCCCGCTCCATCAGCTTGACCGTTCTAATCTGCTCGACTCTCTAACACAGGCTAGAGGTGATGGCCTAGTGGTATTATTGTGGGCCTGTTAGTCCAGAGACCCAGATAAAGAGCTGGGTTCAAATCCCATTAGGCAGTTTGTGGAATTTGAATTCAATAAAAATTTGGAATTAAGGTTCTAATGAAAACCACAAAACCATCATTGGTTATTGGGAATGCCCCAATGGTTCACTAATGTCCATTGGGGAAGGAATCTGCCCTCCTTGGGTCTGGCAGCAGCTGAGAAGGGAAAAACAGAGTTAACATTATCGGGTCTGGTGACCCAGCCCCAGGAAGGGTCACCAGACCTGAAATGTTAACTCTGTTTTCTCCTTCACAGATGCTGCCAGACCTGCTGAGCTTTTCCAGCAACTTTGTTTTTGTTCCTGATTTACAGCATCCACAGTTCTTTTGGTTTTTATCTGCCATCCTTACCTGGTCTGGCCAACATGTGACTCCAGACACAATGCAACACAATAGATTCTTAACTGCCCTCTGGGCAATTAGGGATGGACAATAAATGCTGGAATAGCCAGCGACGCCCTCATCCCCTGAATGAAAAAATTTGGAAAGGAGGTTTTCTGTCATCTGCCCAAAATCATGGCACTGAGAGAGAGCCTGAACCAAGTTTTGTACCCCACAGTGGAGAGGAGGATTAAATTTCAAAACTGTTACAGGAAGCCATTCATCCCCTTCAATTGTGCCTGCATAACCTTTCAAACTAGCACCACTAGCCAGTACCAAATTCTTGCACGTTACCCTCTAATGGAACATAATTGCAATGCATAAATCTGTGCAGCTCCCATATCTCACTCACTGTCGTATTGGGTGCGGGAGTTGCAGGACAGGAAGGGAATGGAGCTTGTGGTGAAATTGGCCAACAATGATCTCTGGGGGATTATGGCGTGTTGGTGAGGTTCAAAGGAATCTCCCTAATCCAACAGCAAGACCCTCGGGCCTTTCCTCTGGAGTGGTCACCACCACAAACCATTGGAGGATGGTACCTAACAGGAGGCCAATGTCAAGAGATGGTAAGGGGAGAACAGGCTGATCATTGATGGTGACTTTCTGGAGTTCAGCTTCTGTTTGGTTCCCTGCATTAATACATTGGAAGGTTCTGGGGTCAAGAGAACCAACCACTTGCTGCAAGATACAGAAAGGGAGAACATTTCCTGCTGCTGAAAATAGCAATCAGATACGATTGTGGTGTGTACTTCCTTTCATTTCCAATTTCTGTTACTCACTCACAAGATGTTGGGGGCCAATGGCAGGTACTTATTGCCCATCCCGAATTGCCCTTGAGAAGGTGCTGGAGAGCTTCCTTCTGCAATCTAAATCAGAGGCTTGCTGCATCATTACAGAAGGCAACCAAGAGTCAATCACATTGACATGGGTTTGGAGTCACATGGAAGTCAGACCAGGTAAGGAATGCAGCAGCTGCTTTCCTGAAAGTGAACTTACATTTTTTTTACAACAGTCCAGTAAACTACATCAGCACCATGACTCAGGATCAGAGTTATTTAATTCTCTGATTTCCCCCGTGGTGGGAGTTGGGCTGATGCTGCCAGATTGAGAGTCGAGGTCACCGGATTCAAGCTAACCAATAAAACAACAGGTGTTGTATTCCTTTATATGATGTCACTTGCACAACTTAAACCACCTGCCCCTAACCCCAACCACACCCCCCCAACCCCAGCATACCTTAAACAATAAGAAAATGAATAGGACAACAGAACCTACTTTCCAAAAACACTAATTGGATCTTGAGTTGCTACACAGAGTGTGTGACAAAGTATACCTTTAAGATATTATTATTTGGGAATTTGCATTCTAAACTTGATACAGATGGGTTTTTGATTTTCAGTACTCCAAGGGTCTGATCTTTTTAAAGAAAAGATCAGAAAGCTGTTTGGAACAGTGAGCGAAAGAGAGCCTTTCCAAGAAGTCATGTGATTTAAATGACTCAGTTAGCTACCTGATGAGACAATACACAGCAGGCCAAGCAGCATCTTAGGAGCACAAACGATGACGGTTCTGGCCTTGACTTTTCATGAGGAAAAGCCCTTTTTCTGATGAAGGGTCTAGGCCCGAAACGTCAGCTTTTGTGCTCCTAAGATGCTGCTTGGCCTGCTGTGTTCATCTAGCCCCACACTTTGTTATCTCGGATTCTCCAGCATCTGCAGTTCCCATTATCTCTGATGAGACAATTGCTGCTTACTATTGACTTGAATATTTGTGACATACAGGAGGAGAAACCAGAGACCAGAAGTGGGTTACACTGTAGAAGAAAAGATCCAATCAGATGTGCTTTCCAACAACTTAAACTTCATCAAAGCCTTCAGTTTATTTACTAGAGTACAGTAAAAAACATCAATGATTAGATTGTATCACAGTGAGTGTCAGTTTTGGAGATATTCACATCTGGTGAATATGAGAAAGTCAATGACAGGAAACACTTGTGACCTCATCAATTCAGCAAGAAACCTTGAAGTGAAGATGGGAGAGATGCTTCACTGGGGTTGAGTGTCTGTAAAGTATATCGCTGGGGAAAAATACTGTATTGTTGTTTATGGTAAGATCTTCCTGAATTGTCCTACATATATGTATAGTTTTGAAATGATTTGCCATCAGGCTGTATATCTGACATGGGCCATATAACGTGAATGTTAGACTGTTCCAACTGCAGTGAAGCTCCTTAGTAAGGAGAATGTGGCATGGAGTCTAATTGAATTTTATTGTACTTGCTGGAATATTCAAATCACAGTATTTGAAAAATGTGGCTTTACAAATTTTACAAGTACATTTCTGGAAGAAAAAGATTTCAAAAACATACTTTTGGACCTTGAAAACCAGGAAACCCCATCAAGCCTCGATCACCATCATCCCCCTGAAAACAAACACACACGGTACTTATTTCAAACCAGAAATTTTAGCATTTCACAGCGACAATTTCAACAATGGCACATCGATAGACAAAGCATGCTTTGCTCAAAGCATTTACTGCTCAGTGAGTGCCTGATACCCAAAGGACACAGTGTCAGTGATAACTGACAGAAACACACTGAAATAGTCTGAGGAAAATCAGCTTTGCGTAACGAGAGGCAGTGGATCTAGAACGAGCTGCCGGATGGAGTGATGGACTCAATGGTAATCCCGTGGGAATTGGAAAGAGAAACAATTGCAAAGGTAGGTCGAAAGAGTAGGCCAGTGGGGACAACTAGATTTCTGTTTGAAGGATTCAGCCCAGAATTGATGGGCTGAATGACCTCCTCTGTGCTGACCATATGAAGGATTTTGTATGTGGAGACAATTTAATAGTGGCCAGCTTAAACACCTGAGACAAACATCTTCTGGACATCCAACGCAAGCACTGCTGTTTTTAGTTCATTTCCTTTGAGCAAATTTCTTCTTGATTCTAAGGATCCGAGAGGACTGGGGACTGGGGCCCGTTTGACTGAGAGTCACTATTTATCCAATCAGGTGTACATTTTCATTTTCCTTATTCACAGAACTATCACAATGGGAAGGAGGGTCACCGATAGAGGTGGCATCTGGCCAATAGTGAGTTGGATGGTCAGGAATAACCCTCCAGCACGAAATTCAACTCTGAGTTGCTGACTTTAGACCACACTGTCAAATTGATTTTGTGTTAGTTAACATGCACCGGTACCTCTGAATCAGAATGTTCATGTCCCATTCTAGGTCTTGTCTCTGTAATATAGGGTGACTCTAAGGGAGATGACAGCCTTCTTAATTTATCCTTCAGAATTATACTAACAAGAAATAACAGTAGGCCACTTCGCATTGAAGCCTGCTCCATCATTCAATTAGATAATGGCTGCTCTGATTTTAACCTCACTCTGCGTTCCTTCTGCATACTCCCAATAATCTTTCACCTGCTATCTATCTACCTCTGCCTTAAACTCTGTCCTCTCCTAGCTTTGCCTAAGAAAGAAGCATCAATTGCTGCTGGAGAGTCATTGGTTTGGGCGAAGATGTTCTTTAATCTGTCCTTGTCTTTCCAGTTTGAAAAGCTGTTGGCCACCGAGTGCTGCAAACTGACAGGAGCTATGCGCTGAGGTGACTGTGGGAATGCCCACAGTCCAAGGCCTTCCTGTTCAGGTATACATGCAAGCCCATGTTAAACCCATACACTGTTTCCCGCTATCCTCTCGGACCACATACAACATAGGACGCTGGGAATGAAATATAAATGGGCACAGTCAACACAGTCAGTCAGAGAGATGGAGTGAGGCAGCTTGATCCTTGTATTGAAGAACCTGTTCCGTATTTCACTTTATCTGATGTCAAACTCAAGCTGGTTTGCTCTTTGCTGTTAAAAATCTGAGAAATAAAATGCATTTTTGAGAAATAAGTTCTTTCTTCACCTAATTCAATCAGAAACGCATGATTCGTTTAATTTTATTGTGTATACACTTGCTCCTATGTTTACCAATGCCACCACCTCACTGGCTGTGAAGTTCTTCAGCACATGCTCATGGTCATGAAAGGTGCTACATAAATGCAAGTCTCCATTCTTGTAACTGGCCTGAAACAGAATCTCTCACTGAGTGCTGAAGATGGAAAGGGATTTGGAAGCTAATAGTAACTCATTCTGGTGCTTCAGTTCGCTCGAGATGGGCTTAGAAACATGCAACTTTGAATGAAGATAGGAGGAGTAGGCTATTCAGCCCTTCGAGCCTGCTCTGCCATCCAATTTAGTAGCTTTCGCCCCAGTCTTTGATTCCTTTAGCCTTATGAACTATAACTAACATGTTGTGTGTGGTTTAGCGGCACATGGTCAGACACAATTTCATTTGTCAAACATCAGGAACTCTTGGGTGAACACTTACCTTCTGTCCTTTCGGACCAGGTTCCCCAAAGGTTCCTTGATCACCTTGCACTCCAGCGCGACCCCTTAGGTTGCCTTGCAATCCAGGTTGACCTGGCAAACCTTTCTCACCCTGCCAAGAGATGAATAACATGAGATGGGACGGTGCAAAGGAGACTGGAGATGTAGAACACAGATCATAGATGGAAGTGCAATCCTGGTGTCTATGTTATAAAATTAATAAAACTAGTCCTCATTTAAAGTTGCTGCTTCATGCCTGAAATCACAACTTTAATTGCAATGACTTTAAGTGAAGCATGGTTTCCCATAGGAATCAATGTTGAAGCCAGAGTTAGTTTCCCATGGATAATTTTTACTGGGGAAAAAAAAACATGGTACCGTCTGAAATACTTAACTGTAAATGCATTGTGCTTTGTATTTTTATCTGAAATAACTTGCAAAATAAAATGAATTAGTAAGTATGAAAGAAGTGTCATTTACTTTTTAAGATAATGTTTGAAAGAATTGCTCAAAATAAATTACTTCTGGAATACCCAGGCTACAAGTCTGTGTACGTGGTCAGTTGGCCAATGATAAGGTTAGGGAGATTACCTTTGGTCCTTGTCGCCCTCTGTCACCCACCACACCTGGCCGTCCAGGAGCGCCCCTTGGTCCCGGTGCACCAGCCAGTCCGACAAGCCCAGTATTGCCCAGATCACCCTACACAAAGAGCATTAACTTATCAAACATCCATTCAAATGAGGGAAACACCCATTATCCAGAACATCAGAGTTAACCATTGGGAGCACATGTTTGTGAACGTCAAATACATCCTGGTCAGGAGATGAGATTGCTTTTTATTATTTGTATTTTGGAGATTGGCATCTCTGGGCCAACATTTATTGCCCACTCCTAGTAACCCTTAAGACACTGGTGTGGAGCTGCCTTACTGAACTGCTGCAGTCCATGTGGTGTGGGTTGACCCACAATGCCCTTAGTGAGGGAATTCCTCCCAGCAACAGTGAAGGAACGGCGATATATTTCCAAGTCAGGATGGTGACTGACTTGGAGAGGGACTTGCAGGGGGTGGTGTTCCCATGTATCTACTGCCCTTGTCCTTCTCAATGGAAGTGGTCATGGGTTTGGAAGGTCTGAAGATCTTCCGTGAGTTTCTGCAGTGCGTCTTGTAGATAGTACACACGGCTGCTACTTAGTGTCGGTGACGGAGGGAGTGGGATGTTTGTGGATGTGGTGCCAATCAAGTGGCTGCTTTGTCCTGGATGGTGTGAAGCTTCTTGAGTGTTGTTGGGGCTGCACCCATCCAGGCAAGTGGGGAGTATTCCATCACACTCCTGCCTTGTGCCTTGTAGATGGTGGACAGGCTTTGAGGATTCAGGAGGTGAGGTACTCGTCACAAGATTCGTAGCCTTTTATTTGCTCTTGCAGCCACCATGTTTATATGGTGAGTCCAGTTAAGTTTCTGATCATGGTAACCCCCAGGATATCGATCCTGGGGAATTCAGTGATGGTAATAGCATCGAATGTTAAGGGACAGTTATTATATTGTCTCTTGATGGTGAAGACTGTAGCCTGGTATTTTTGTGGTGTGTATGTTCCTTGCCTCTTGTCAGCCCAAGCCTGGATAATGTCCAGATCTTGTATTTGAACACGGACTGCTTCAGTAACTGAGGAGTAATGAATGGTGCTGAACATTGTGCAATCAACGGTGAACATCCCCACTTCTGACCTTATGATGGAGGGAAGGTCATTGATGAAGCAGCTGAAGGTGGTTGGGTCGAGGACACTGCACTTTTCAGCTGATGTCACCCCAGTCTACCCTCCCCCTGCCCTCGATAATCTGAACATAAAAGTCATCATAGCCCTACCAGGCTTTGGGCCTTGTCTCACATTAGAGAGAGATGATGGATGGTAGTTTGACCTGGGGGTCCCACACCTCAAGTGAGGGGGAGGTTTGAGATGGGAGTCCTTCATGGTCAGCTCAGCTGGTGCGGGAATTGAAACTATGCTGTCGGTATCATAAACCAGCCATCCAGCCATTTGAGCTAACTGGCCACAATTAATTGTCGATGTAATTGACGAGTGATAAACAGTTTGAATTTACCCCCAATTGTTGCCATTTTCTGTTTAAACAAAGGGAGATACTTAGCTGGCGTAGTGTTATTCAACAAATTGACTATTCCCTACATCCCATACCCCACCCCTTTGTCCCTCAATCCACGGTCAGTCATTAAGCAAGGGCAGTTGGTTTTAAGACAACGAGGTAAGAGTCAGGTTAAACAAATAAAGAACTCTCCAAAATGAGTTAAGTTCCAAAGAAATTAAACTTTATGCTTGTAAAATCAAATTTTCTGAGTCAGTAAACATGTTTGCCATTAATCCTCACTTAACAATCCAGTAAAAAAAAACATTTATTTTTCAATGCGCCAGCTGTAACCTGATCTCCTATTTTTGAGGGGAATTTGTGAACAATTATGTGAATATGTGGAGGTTAGACTGACCTTAGGTTTCGGGTAAAAGTTTGGCACAACATCGCGGGCCGAAGGGCCTGTGCGGGGCTGCACTGTTCTATGTTCTATTGCACTTCATGTTGTTACATGTATTTTACTCTGTATCAGCAAAGTGCTGGCACTGCACAGATTGTGGGCTGACAAGGTAAATGAAGACATTCCAGATTTCTGCTCTTGCACAGATGCCAGCAGTTAATATCCAACTTGCCCCACAATAACTGTGAGAATCACTATCCTCACTGTAACACCCAGCCTGCACTCCTCCTGCCCTGCACCAGGTTCCCAGTTTCTGTGCCCATGTTGATGCCAGGCAGTCTGTCCATTTTAATTCCTTTTTATCAGTTCTTACAACTTGGTCGTTCCAGAGGACAGTTAGGAGTCAACCACATTCCCATCAAGAATATTGGTCAACCAGATGGGTTTTTTCTTACAATTAGACTCTTAATTCCAGATAATTTTTAAAAGATTGAATTTTTTTAAAATCATTTACTCAAGAGATGTGGGCATTGCTGGCTGGACAAATATTTATCGTCTGTCCTTAATTTTGCTGAGAGTCAACCACATTGCTGTGGGTCTGGAGTTGCATGTGGGCCAGACCAGGTAAGGATGGCAGTTTCCTTCCCTAAAGGGCATTAGTGAATCGCATGGGTTTTTCCAACAATGGATGGGTCTTTGAAACAATATGTAAACCATCCAGCCAGGGAAGGGGCCATAAAAAAACCTGATAATGGGGATTGGCCACAGCCAAGCGATCAAAGTTTCAGCTGGGGAGCATTTCAGGAATAGTGACCGTCATTCTGTACATTTTAACTTACTGACGGATAAGGACCAGAGCAATTCTCAGGTGAAATTATTAAATTGGGCGAAGGTTAATTACCACAATATTAGGCAGGAACTGGAGAATGTAAACAGAAGTTGCTGGAAAAGCTCAGCAGGTCTGGCAGCATCTGTGAGGAGTTAACGTTTTGGGTCTGGTGACCCATCCTAAGAATCTTGAGTTATAGAGAGAGGTTGGACAAGATAGGGCTTTTTTCTTTATAGCATAGGAGGCTGAGGGGAATCTTATCAAAATATACAACACAGGGTTCTGAGGAAGGGTCACCAGACCCAAAACATTAACTCTGATTTTCTCTTCACAGATGCGCCAGACCTGCTGAACTTTTCCAGCAACTTCTGTTTTTGTTCCTGATTTACAGCATCCACAGTTCTTTTGGTTTTTGACTAGGGAATGTAGACTGGGAGGTGGCCATTTGAGGGTAGATACACATCTGGCATGTGGGAATCTTTAAAGGCCAGTTGATTCGAGTTCAGGACCAACATCTTCCAGTGAAAATGACGAATCAGGAGGGCAAGATTTGGGAACCTGAGATGACGAGAGTAATTGAGAGCTTAGGCCAAAAGAAAAAGGAGGCATACATAATGTTTAGAAACTGAAGTTAGACAGTGCCCTTGAAGAATACAAAGATAACTGCAAAGAACTCAAACAGGGAATTAGGAGGGCTCTGAAAGTGGAGTCACAGGCAGACAGGGCAGTGAAGAATGCTTTTGGCGCACTGGCCTTCATCAGTCAGGGCATTGAGTACAGAAGTTGGGGAGTTATGTTGCAGTTATACAGGATGTTAGTGAGACCTCACTTGGAGTATTGTGTTCACTTTTGGTCACTGTGCTATCGTTATTAAACTGGAAAGACTGCAGAAGAAATTTATAAAGGATGCTGCCGGGACTCAAGAGACTGATTTATAGGGCAAGGTTGGACAAGCCAGGACTTTTTCTTTAGAGTGTAGGAGACTGAGGGGGGATTCTTACAGAAATGTATAAGATCATGAGAGGCAGGGATAGGGTGAATGCACTCAGTCTTTTGCCCAGGGTTGGGGAATCAAGGACAAGAGGGCATCAGTTTAAGTTATGACTCTATGTGGTCTCACCAGTGTCTTGTCTAACTGGAGAAAAGCATTCTTATTTTCACGTTCAATGCCTTTTGTAATGGCCTGTTTGGCACAACATCGTGGGCCGAAGGGCCTGTACTGTGCTGTTCTTTTCTATGTAATAGGGGTTAACACCCCCATTAGCCCTCTTGATCACTTTCTGCAGCTGTGTGCTAACTTTGTTTGTGGATCTGAAACAAGAACAGTGAGAGCATGGTGAGAATGGTTGAGCTGAATTGTGTGCAACACGTGGAAACACAAGAAGCAAACAGAAATAGAAAGATGCAATGACTGGGTGAATTGTTCAGTATGGAGCAGTTGGCAAAGTCAGAGAATCATAGAAATGTACAACACGGAAAAAGACCCTTTGATCGAACTCACCCAAGCTGATGAAATATACTCAATTAATCTAGTCCAATTTGCCAGCTCTTGGCCTATGTAACTCGCAACCCTTCCAATTCATGTGCCGAACCAGATGCCTTTTAAATGTTGTAACTGTACCAAGCCTGTCCATTTCCTCTGGTAGCCCATTCCATACATGCACGACCCTGTGTGAAAAAGTTGAGCCTAAGGTCCCTTTTAAATCTTTCCCCTCTCACCTTGAACCCATGCCCATCTAATTTTGGACTTCCCTACCCTGAGGAAAAGGCCTTGACTATTCACCCTATCCATGCCCCTTACAGCAAAATGGGCCACTTGGATGCTATAAATACTCTGCGAGCATTTTTGCAAAGTCACATTCACGTCAAAAAAACTTAAATGAAAGTTGAATCGCAGTTATTCTGCTTTCTATTTGGGAAACAATGCAATGCATTTTTAAACCAGCAGAGGTCATGAAACTTGCAAGGCTGTGCAATCCAATGCAGAGTGTACAGAATGTGGAGATTTGGCAGTTTCTTTCCCAGAGAATAACAAATTCAGCCCTTGCCGATTTAGAAGAATGCATTTTATTTTTAAGCACCAAGGGACGTAGCTGCATGAGGAAAGAATCAAATTTCTGCAGAATTGTTTGTTGTTGTGGTTTAGTTTTGAAATGTCACAGCATGTTTGGCAAAGCAATGCTGAGGCTCATTGCATTTTCTGAAATTTATTCGCAAATTGGGCAGCAACTTCAGGAGAGGGGCCCACACCTACTTAAACTCAACTAACCAGCAGCTATTCCCCCCATGACAATGCCCCCTCATTAGTTCCACAAAAATAAGATCATAAGATATATGGGGCGGCACGGTGGCTCAGCGGTTAGGACTGCTGCCTCACAGCGCCAGGGACCCGGGTTTAATTCCATCCTCAGGCAACAGTCTGTGCGGAGTTTGCACATTCTCTCCGTGTCTGTGTGAGTTTCATCCCACAGTCCAAAGATGTGCAGGTTAGGTGGATTGGCCAGGCTAAATTGGCCGCAGTGTTCAGGGATGTGTAGATTAGATGGGTTATGGGGGGTGGGTCTGGGTGGGATGCTTTGAGGTTCAGTGTGGACTGGTTGGGCTGAAGGGCCTGTTTCCACTCTGTAGGGATTCTATAGGAGCATAATTCGGCCATTCAGCCCATTGACTCTGCTTACCATTCAATCATGGCTGATATGTTCCTTCTGTTTGCTCCCCATAACCCTTGACTCCCCTGTTACAGATCAAGAACTGCCCATCTCAGTCTTAATTACACTCAATGATCTGGCCTCCACAGGCTGCCACAGCCCTCTGAAGCAAGGTACTCCGCAGATTCATCACCCTCTGGCTGAAGAAATTCCTCCTCATCCCCGTTCCAAAGCATTGTCCCTTCACTCTGAGGCTGTACCCTCAGGTCCTACTCTGTCCTACAGGTGGAAACATCTTCTCCACGTTCACACTATCCAGGCCACTCAGTTTTCTGTTTCAATCAGATCCCCCCTCCCGTCTAGAATCTGCCAAGTACAGACCCAGAGTCTTCAACAGCTCCACACATTCTTTTTTATATATTCATGGGATGAGGGGCATTGCTGGCCAGGTCAGCATTTATTGCCCATCCCTAATTGCCCAGAGGGTAGGTAAGAGTCAATCACATTGCTGTGGGTCTGGAGTCACATGTAGGCCAGGCCAGGTAAGGATGGCAGTTTCCTTCCCTAAAGGACATTAGTGAACCAGATGGGTTTCCCTGCCTTCCCCGCCACCTTCCCCAACAATGGATTCATGGTCACCATTAGATTCTTAATTCCGGATATTTTATTGAATTTAAATGCCACCATCCACCACGGTGGGATTCGAACCAGATTCTTTTCCCCAGAGCATTATCTGGGTCTCTGGATTAACAGTCCAGCACTAATACCACTAGGCCATCTCCTCCCAGTATTAATTTCCCAGTTGCCCTCTCTGAATACTAAAAATAAACTTTTAAAAGTGTGGAGGCTCATTCTACCAGGTTTTAATTGTTCTTGCCTAAACACGGCCACACTATAGAAGGACATAGAGGCTTTGGGGATGGTGGAAAAATGGTTTACAAGGATGTTGTGTAGATTGCTGTTTATTAGCTATCAGGGGAAAGTAGATAAACCTGGCTTGTTTACACTGGCGTCAGAGGCTGAGGGACAACTTGATAGGTGTAGAATCTCTACAGTGCAGAGAGACAGGCTATTTGGTCCATCGAGTCGGCACCAGCCCTCTGATAAACATCCCACCCAGTCTAAGTTCCAACTACCTATCCTGTCCATGTAAACCTGCTGGATGTGAGTTTGCTCGCTGAGCTGGAAGGTTAGTTTTCAGACGTTTCGTCACCATTCTAGGTAACATCATCAGTGAGCCTCCGACGAAGCGCTGGTGTTATGTCCCGCTTTCAATTTATTATAAATCTATAATAATATCTATAATAAATAGAAAGCGGGACATAACACCAGCGCTTCGTCGGAGGCTCACTGATGATGTTACCTAGAATGGTGACGAAACGTCTGAAAACGAACCTTCCAGCTCAGCGAGCAAACTCACATCCAGAACCTCAACATGTAAACCTGCATTTCTCATGGCTCACCCAGCTACCCTGCACATCCCTGGTCACTGCGGGCAATTTAACACAGCCAATCCACCTAACCTGTACATCTGTGGGAGGAAACCGGAGCACCCAGAGGAAACCCACGCAGACGCAGGGAGAACATACAAACTCCACATAGACAGCTGCCCAAGGGTCCCTAACTCTGTGAGGCAGCAGTGCTAATCACTGAGCCACTATGCTGCCCATAGTTTTTGTCACTGTGTACAGAAATAAGTTGTTGGAAAAGCTCAGCAGGTCTGGCAGCATCTGTAGAGCAGAAGACAGAGTTAACGTTTCAGGTCTGGTGTCCCTTCCTCAGAACTGATGGTGGCTGGGAAAATGTCAGTTGAAATGCAGAAAATAGGGAGGTGGGTGGGGTATGGAGTAAATGATAGGATAGAGCCCAAAGAGAGAGAAAGGCAGTTGGACAGACAAAGGAGTTGCTAACGATCAGGCTGGGAGGGGGAAGAGTAGTTAATGGGGACTGTTAGTGGCTAACAACAGAGGGTGTATAGTGGCAGACTGTGTGGTAACAAGGCCTGGTGTGTGGGGTGGAGGGGTGGGACATGGGGGAGTTTAGGCCCCAAAATTATTGAACTCAATATTGAGTCCCGAGGGCTGTAGGGTCCCCAAGCGGAAAATGAGGTGTTGTTCCTCCAGCTTGCACTGGAACACTGTAGCAAGCCGGAAACAGAGATATTGGCAGGGAACAGGGTGGTGCATTGAAGTGGCAGGCAACTGGTAGTTCAGGGTCTTTTTTGCGAGTAGAACATAGATGTTCTGCGAAGAGATTGCCAAATCTACACTTCGTTTCCCCAATGTAGAGGAGACCGCATTGTGAGCAGCAAATGCAGAAGGCTAGATTCTTGGCAGTGCAGATGAAGTGTTGCTTCACCTGGAAGGTATGTTTGGGCCCTTGGATGTTGGGGATGGAGGAGGTAAATGGGCAGGTGTTGCACCTTCGCCGGTTACAGGGGAAGGTGCCTTAGGGCTGTGGGGAGGTGTTAGGGGTGAAGGAGGTATGGACCAGCGTGGTCCGGAGGGAACGGTCCCTGCTGAAAGTGGACAATGGAGGGGAGGGGAATATGGGTCTGGTGGTGGCATCTTGCTGGAGGTGGCGGAAATGGTGTCTGACAATCTTCGGGATGTGGATGCTGGTGGGATGGTAGATGAGGATAAGGGGGACCCTATCACTGTTGCGGGAGGGAAGAGAAGGGGTGAGGGTGGAGGTGCGGGAGATGGGTCGGACCTGATTGAGGGCCTGATTGTCAACAACGGAGCTGGGGAATCCTCAGTTGAGGAAGAAGGTTAACATTTTGGAGGCTCCCTTGTCGAAGTTGGCCTTATCTGAACATATGCGACGGAGACGGAGGAACTGAGAGAATGGTATGGAGTCTTTACGGGAAGTGGAGTGTGAGGATGTATAGTCCAGGTAGCTGTGGGAGTCGGTGGGTTTGTAATGGATATTAGTGGCCCGTCTATCCCCAGAAATGGAAACAGAAATGTCAAGGAAGGGAAGGGAGGAGTCAGAGATAGGCCAATTGAAAGTGAGGGCGGGGTGGAAATTGGAGGCGAAATTGATGAAGCTTTCCAAGTCTCGATGAGAGAGGGAAGCAGCACCAATGATGTCATTGATGTATCAGAGAAAGAGTTGTGGATGGGGAATGGGACTGGAACAAGGAATGTTCTATGCACTCCATGAAGAGACAGGCATAACTCGGGCCCATGCGGTACCCATGGCAATCCCTCTTACCTGAAGAAAATGAGAGAAGTTAAAAGAAAAGTTGTTGAGGGAACTGTACACTGTGAGTTAGTCATTACAATGAAAAGTGTTGCTTTTTGCAGGATGAACCCAGGTATATAAAATTAAGAGAGGCATGGATACGGTACATAATTGGAGACATTTTCTCAAGGTAGCAACGTCTAATACTAGGGGCATAGGTTTAAGGCAAGCGGGGGAGTTTAAGGGAGATGTGTGAGGCAAGTTTTTTTATACACAGAGGATGTTAGGTGCCTGGCAAGTGCTGCCAGAGAGAAGCAGGTAGTATAGCAATGTTTAAGAGCTGTTTCGACAGACAGATGAACAGGAAGAAAATAGAGGGATATGGACAATGTGCAGGCAGATGGATTAGTTCAAAATGGCATCACGGTCATTATAGACATGGCGGAGCGAAGGGCCTGATCCTGTGCAATACTGTGTTCTATGTACGTGTCCTGGGAGTACCTGGTGTTGTAATGGATTTCCTGGAATGGGAAGTGCTCATTTCTCCCTTGAAAGATCCCTTGTCTTGTCCAGCACGGCATTCCCAAACAAAATGTGTTAATGATTCACAGGGATATGAAACGGGAGGCATACTTACAGGTCGCCCAGGACTTCCAGGAATTCCTGGCTTTCCGACATTCCCAGGCTTTCCCCTCAATCCTGGCTGTCCTGCCACTCCTCTTTTCCCAGGTGGTCCTGTGATCCCCTGGAAAATGAGAGAAAGAAACAGGGATGTTTTTAAACAATCTGCTCTGCCGTTAGACGGGAGGCTGGAGAAGATGCAGCTATCGGTCTTCCACCTCAAATTCTCTCAAGAACAGACGGCTGCAATTTCTCTCTGAGTATCTGCAGGTATAGTTTACAATGCCACCTCTTTCCTGTCACACAATCAACGGCAGACTGACCGACAAATTGCCACTGCAGGGTAACTAGCTGAAAGTTCAAACAAATCAGTGTGGGCTAACGTTCTGGAGCTGGGAGTGGATCTATTGACCTTACCACTTCTTCATCATCATTTTACTTCCTTTAAGATGTTCCTTTGCATCCCACATTTCATCTTCCGATTCCTCGTGTCAAAGTGTCACTGATCAGCAAATAGCTTTGCAAGTGGTGGGGTCACCGTGTTTCACCCATCCAGAGAGATAGCACTGAGCTGCCTTCCTGAACCGTCCCAGTCCAGAAGGGTTAATTAAATTAAGAAGACCAATAGGCCACTTGGTCCCTTGAGCCTGCTGCACCATTCAATAAGATCTGATGATTTCACATTTCTGGCATAGTAGGCCTACAATGCCCTTAGGGAGGGAATTCCAGGAGTTTGACCCAGTGACAGTGAAGGAACGGCGGTATATTTCCAAGTCAGGATGGAGAGTGGCTTGCATGGGAGCATGGTGTTCCTAAGTTTCTGCTGCCCTTTTTTCTTTCATTTGTGGATGCATAAATGGCCAGCATTTACTTCTACAGTCACTGTTAGGGTCTGGAGGAGTGTTGTGGAACAGAGAGTGTACAAGTACATAGTTTGTTGAAAGCAGATCACAGGTGGACAGGGTGGTGAAGAAGGCATTTAGCATGCTGGCCTTCATCAGTCGAGGCATTGACTATAGGATTTGGGACATTATGTTACAGTTTGTATAAGTCATTGGTGAGGCTGCATTTGGAATATTGTGTACAGTTTTGGTCAACCCGTTATAGGAAATACACAGTTAAACTGGAAAGTGTGCAAAGAAGACTTACAAGAATGTGGCCAGGACTAGTAGGACTGAGTTACTGAGAGAGAGGTTGGCCAGGATAGGACTTTATTCCTTGGAATGTAGGAGAACGAAGGATGACCATATTGAGGTGTATAAAATCATGAGAGGCATAGATAAGATGAATGCAATATAGTCTTTTTTTCCCAGGGATGGGGAATTGAAAACTAGAGGGCATAGCTTTAAGGTGAAAGGGGATTGGTTTAAGCAGGACCTGAGGGGCAATTTCTTCACGCAGAGAGTGGTGTGTGTATGGAATGGGCTGCCAGAGAATGTGGTTGAGGCAGGTACAAAAGCAACATTTAAAAAAACATTTGGATAGGTACATGGATGGGGAGGGTTTCGGAGGGATATAGACCAAATGCGGGCATTTGGAACCACCTGAATGGGCACCATGGTCAGCCTGGACCAGTTTAGACTGAAACTCCAAGACTCTACTGCCCATTCCTAATCTTCCAGAGCTTCTCACATGGTGTGGACCATGTTACCTAATTCCACCTCCAACCCCATCTCCAGCCCCATCACTGGGTATATCCTAGTGCTAATGGCTTCAATAGGGCCAAGGTGGGAAGGGTCGTCTGATGCCTCTCCTAGTCCATTTCAGAATGAGCTGAGGAGAAACGTTTTCACCTGGAGTGGGGAGGCAGTGAAAGAGGTTGAAGCCAAAACATTGAATGTTTTCAAGGAGGAGTTAGGTATAGTTCTTAGGGTCAATGGGCTCAAAGGATCTGGGGAGAAAGTGGGAACAGGGGACTGAATTAGATTGTCAGATTCGAACAGATGGAGCAGGCTCGAAGGGTGGAATGGCCTACCCCTGCTCCTAGTTTTTATGTCTCTCCCCAAATTGTAAGAGTTCAGGAAGCGGAGGGACCACCTCTGGGGTTTTACTGGCACTGCTGTCTTCAAACCTATCAAAAGGGGGAGTGTAAAATCTGACCCACACTTCTTTACTTCATTCTCATTTAATTAGTTGGATTTAAATTCCTTAGCTGCATTGTTGGCATTTGAACTAGTGGTCCCCGGCCATTAGCCTGGGCCTCTGGAATCAAGTTCAGTAATGCGGGTCAGCAAGATGGCTCAGTGATTAGCACTGCAGCCTCACAGCGTCAGCGACCCAGGTTCGACTCCCTCCTCGAGTGACTGTCTGTGTCTGCGTGGGTTTCCTCCGGGTGCTCTGGTTTCCTCCGACAGTCCAAAGATGTGCAGGCTAGGTGGATCGGCCATGCTAAATTGCACATAATGTCCAAGGATGTGTAGATTGGGTGGGGGAGGGGTCTGGGTGGGATACACTGAGGGTCAGTGTCGACTTGTTGGGCTGAAGGGCCTGTTTCCACACTGTAGGGATCCTATGATCAATGATAACGACACTCCCACTCCCTTGTTGAGAAGGAGCATCTGCACCACCTTGACAAGGGAGTCAAGGCAACAGCTTCTGGCCACTTCCCTGATGCCTACATCTGTGAATGAGCTTTTAGGTAAAACACCCTCTGTCCTCCATGGATCTTTGAATGAGATTGCTGGTTTAGTAATGGTGACAAACTTGAAGACATCTTTCACTGTGGCCGCCAACGTGATGAGGTGAATCATTCAGTGATGTGAGGGCTGGAAGTGTTGCTGAGCTCTGCATTTTTACACACTACAACCTGGAGAACATTGATAGTTTAAATCCCCTCCCTAAAGGCATTGTGGGGTTATCTATAGCACATGGACTGCAGCAGTTCAAGAAGGCAGCTCACCACCACCTTCTCAAGGGGCAACTAGGGACTGGCAATAAACACTGGCCCAGCCAACAGCACCCATGTCCCACAAATGAACGTCGAACAGTTAGGCTGGAAGTGGGCCACTGGGTATAAATTTTGGCCATAAGTAGCTGAGATATCTGAGAAATTAAATTAAATTCTCCAATCTGACCTTGAACAATGAAAGGGAGTAATATTTTTGGCTGTTAAAGGGATACTCACCGATAAGCCTGGTTTCCCGGGATCACCACGAGATCCTTTTGCCCCTTTTACACCCTGGAAGCATTGCAGACAGCTCAGCATTAGTGCCGTTTCACTGTATTGTCATCACTATTACCCCTGCCCCAGTTACCAACATAATCAGAGAATCGCGATGGCCGGAAGGAGGCCATTCAGCCCACTGCCCCTGCACTGGCTCAGTGAAAGGGATATTAGATTAATTCCATTGTGTATAAACTGACATTTTCTCAGCTACCATCAGTTCTGAGGAAGAGTCACTCAACCCAAAACGTTAACTCTGATTTGTCTCTATAGATGCTGCCAGACCTGCTGAGCTTTTCCAGCAATTTCTGTTTTTTTTCTACTGTATCACTGTTCTTTCCCTAGAACCCCGTCAACTGGTCCCCCTTCAATGATTTATCCAAATTGTTGCGTAAGGTGATGGTTCTGAAAGGGTTAAGGCTGTCGACTGCATGAAGCTCCACCCAATTTGATGATGCTGTACTGATTGAAGTGGGGCTGTATCAGACCTTGCTGGATGCAACCCGATATCATCGTTTCCTCATATGGTCTCACAAACACTATCTGATGAATAAATGTGACTTGTGCCAGATTTCTGTGTTACGATAAATGCCACCTTGCTTAAGGTAAGATTCTCTCCCTGAAGCCTGGTGCAAACTTCCTCCATTCACAAGCTGCCTGTGGGCATGGATCTGGTGAAAACCCTCAAACTGGTTTCTCCCACCACAATGTCTATCAGCTTTTTCTGGTCTTTTCAATCTCAGATTTCCAGTATTTTCATCATTAATTTCATCACCCTGTCATGCTGTGTCTCTCAGATCACACAACAAATCACTCAGCTCCCTCTCTGGCTCCTGTGCCACTCACGTCAATGACTGGAGTTGAACTGTTTTATCACTGGAAACTTTATCTGCTTACCTGTGTTGAATACAGATGCATTGTGTTGAAACTTTTCATCTTGTCCTCATCAGGACACTAGAACATAGAACTGTACAGCACAATTCAGGCCCTTCGGCCCACAATGTTGTGCCGAACTTTTACCCCAATCCTAAGGTCTATCTAATCTCCACCCCTACCTTATACTATCATCCATATGCCTATCTAATAGCCGCTTAAATGTCCCTAATGAGGCCAACTCCACTACCCTCTCTGGCAATTCATTCCACGCCCCGACCACTCTCCGAGTAAAGAACCTACCTCTGACATCTCCCCTATATCTACCTCTACTCACTTTAAAACTATGTCCCCTCATAATAGTTACCTCCGCCCTAGGAAATAGTTTCTGGCTGACCACTCTACCTGTACCTCTGATAATAAAATGTGAGGCTGGATGAACACAGCAGGCCCAGCAGCATCTCAGGAGCACAAAAGCTGACGTTTCGGGCCTAGACCCTTCATCAGAGAGAACCCTCACCCCATCCCCCTCTCTGATGAAGGGTCTAGGCCCGAAACGTCAGCTTTTGTGCTCCTGAGATGCTGCTGGGCCTGCTGTGTTCATCCAGCCTCACATTTTATTATCTTGGATTCTCCAGCATCTGCAGTTCCCATTATTACTACCTATACCTCTGATCATTTTGTACACCTCCATCAAGCATTGTGTTGAAACTTTTCATCTTGCCCTCATCAGGACATTGCTCAAGATGACCCGTTCAAGGGGAAAACTAATATCTAATGCTGAATGACAGCAGTGTGCTGAGAATTATTATCAGCTTATAAACCCTGGCTGTTAACTGTCAATCCACCTTAATGGATGCATTTTCTGCACCAATGCCTCGACCAATCAGAGTCTACCATTTTCATTTCACAGCGCATAGATAATGATTTTTTTCCCCATGAATTGGTATTGTTTGTGAAATGTCCTAACGAGTGCAAACTGAATAGGGACATGAAAATGTGTCTTTTCCAGCAAAAACAATATACAACTGAAAGGTCATTTTGTTTGACAAATTTAGAACCAATTTCTGATAATTCAACAACGGCCAAGAAATACTATTTAAGTCTGATTATCTTTTGTTAAAACAAGTTAGAAACACTGTGGATTATATACAATAACATGGTACTTTGTGTTCTTTGGCACAGCAAATGTGAAGATGAGTGCAACAGCTAACTGTCAGCGTATGGTTAGCATCAGAGAGTCTGCAGACACAGATGCTGGTGTTATTCTTCTCCCAGCAGAGAAGGCTAATGGGAGATTTAATGGAAGTTTAAAATCGGGAAGATTTGCAATAGGGTGAATAAGGAGAAACTTATTGTCTCAAGGGTCAAGGGCACAAAGATTAAGCTAATTGGCAAAGGAACTGCTGGGGGGGGCAGAGATGGGGAGAATTGTTTCTAAGGCAGTGAGCTAATGTGATCTGATACACATTGACAGCACAATGGAAGCAAATCCAATAATAAAATGGGATCGCGGAGAAATTAAGTAGCTTTGAGCACCTGGAGTCAGTGGCATCAGACAGTGGAAGTATGAGAATGGAAATTGATCAATAGATAAGCTCTGGCTAGAATAATTGAAAGAAATGCAGATGAATGTTGTGTCCTAGAAAAATACCATCTGAATTAAAAGGAAAAATCAAGACATTTGAGACAAAACTTGGAAAATAGTGCAGACAATTGGGCAACACCAAGAAGACAGGAACAATGACTGGATACAAATAAGATGCAGAGACTATGATGAGTGTGACGTGATGAGACAAGACAAGATCATGACCCATGACCCAGTACATTGTGAGGGTAGGGTGGAGTGCGGTAGTGGTGGTCGAGAAGTCCAACCAGTCCATGCCACTATAATCTCAAACTAAACTAATCCCACCTGCCTGCATTTGGCCCATTTCCTCCAAGCATTTCCTATTCATGTAACTACTTAAATGTCTTTTAAACATTGTAACAGTACCCGCATCCGCAACTTCCCCTGGCAGTTCATTCCACGTGCGAACCGCACTCTGTGTAAAACAGAAAATTGCCGCCATGCCTTTTTAAAGTCTCTCTCCTCTCACCTTAAAAATATGTCCCGTAGTCTTGAAATCCCCATTCAAAAAAAATTCCAGAGGTGAGGGGAGATTGACAGCCCTTTACATTAAGGCTGCATTTGACCGAGTGTGACATCATGGAGTCCTAGCAAAACTGAATCAATGGGTATCAGGAGGAAAGCTCTTCGGTGGTTAGAGTCATACTTGACACATAGGAAGATGGTCGTGTTTGTTGGAGGTCAGTAATCTCAGCTCCAGGACAGCTTTGCAAGAGTTCCTTAGGGTAGTGTCCGAGGACCAACATCTTCAGCTGCTTCATCAATGACCTTCCCCCCATCATAAGGTCAGAAGTGGGGATGTTTGCACAAACCTTATTGAGTTCTTTGAGAAGGTGACCAAACAGGTAGATGAGAGTAAACCGGTTGATGTGGTGTATATGGATTTCAGCAAGGCGTTCGATAAGGTTCCCCACAGTAGGCAATTGTACAAAATGCGGAGGAATGGGATTGTGGGAAATATAGCAGTTTGGATCAGAAATTGGCTTGCTGAAAGAAGACAGAGGGTGGTAGTTGATGGGAAATGTTCATCCTGGAGACCAGTTACTAGTGGTGTACCGCAAGGGTTGATGTTGGGTCTACTGCTGTTTGTCATTTTTATAAATGATCTGGATGAGGGCGTAGAAGGATGGGTTAGTAAATTTGCAGACGACACTAAGGTCAGTGGAGTTGTGGATAGTGACAAAAGAGGAAGGTCAAAGAGAGACATAGATAAGCTGCAGAGCTAGGCTGAGAGGTGGCAAATGGAGTTTAATGCGGACACGTGTGAGGTGATGCACTTCAGTAGGAGTAACCAGAATGCAAAGTACTGGGCTAATGGTAAGATTGTTGGTAGTGTAGATGAGCAGAGAGATCTCGGTGTCCATGTACACAGATCCTTGAAAGTTGCCACCCAGGTTGACAGGGCTGTTAAGTAGGCATACAGCGTTTTAGCTTTTATTAATAGAGGGATTGAGTTCTGGAACCAAGAGGTTATGCTGCAGCTGTACAGAACTCTGGTGTGGCCGCACTTGGAGTATTGCGTATAGTTCTGGTCACCGCATTATAAGAAGCATGTGGAAGTTTTGGAAAGGGTGCAGAGGAAATTTACTAGGATGTTGCCTGGTATGGAGGGAAGGTCTTATGAGGAAAGGCTGAGGGACTTGAGGCTGTTTTCGTTAGAGAGAATGTTGAGAGGTGACTTAATTGAGGCATATAAGATAATCAGAGGGTTAGATAGGGTGGATAGGGAGAGCCTTTTTCCTAGGATGGTGACGGCGAGCACGAGGGGGCATAGCTTTAAATTGAGGGGTGAAAGATATAGGATCGATGTCAGAGGTAATTTCTTTACTCAGAGTAGTAAGGGTATGGAACGCTTTGCCTGCAACGGTAGTAGATTTGCCAACTTTAAGTACATTTAAGTCGTCATTGGGCAAGCATATGGATGTACATGGAATAGTGTAGGTTAGATGGGCTTGAGATTGGTATGACAGGTCGGCACAACATCGAGGGCCGAAGGGCCTGTACTGTGCTGTAATGTTCTATGTTCTATGTTCTATAACTTGCAAAAAGGAATTGGGTAAATACTCAAAGGGGAATGTTTCACAGGGTTGTGGGGAAAAGGCAGAGGGAGATGTGACAGATCTTTCAAAGTGCCAGCACAGGCTAAACAGCCAGAATGGCCTTTCTCAGTGCTATCTCATTGCTGGTGCTCAGACGTAGCGACTGATCCCCAAGCCTACAGTGCCTGCCTGTAAAGTGCTGTCCCTACGACCTACTGCGGGAGTTCACCACTGCTACCCTGACAGTAGTCTATACACCATGCCATGCGGATAGATGTGATTTACACCACCACAAACACTCTGGGGATGGAATTCCCCGAAGCTCTACTCATCATGGCTGGTGGCTTCAACCAAGCCAACCCCACAAGAGTGATGCCAAGGCACGACCAACACATGTCCTGTCCCACCAGGGCACTGGCACAACACTCAAAGACACCTACCGCTCAATCCCCCACCCACACTCTGGAAAATCCAACCACAGCGCTGTGTCCCTCCTCCCAGCTCACAAGCAGAAGCTGAAATGGGAGGGTCCCTCATGACGTGAAGTGCTGGTTCAAGGCAGCGGAATCCCATCTCTGGGACTGATCGGACTCGGTGGACTGGACCGTGTTCAAGTGTTCAGCGGAAAGTGTTCACCACCGTCACCGACTTCGTTAGCAAATGCACCTGGAGGGATGTGTACCAAGGAAATCAGTCTGAGTATTCCACAACTGGAAATCTTGGATGACCCGGGAAACCCACTCCCTACTGAAGACCAGATGGGCAGCATTCAAGTCGGGTGACCTGGCCCAGAACAGAAAATCCAGCTCTAAACTCCGTAAAGCTTTCAGGGAGGCCACAATACTGGGCCACGTTGGAGACCCAGACCTACCAAGCAGACTCTCGCTGCCTAAGGTAAGGCCTAAACTACATTACAGGATACAAAATGAAGCAGAGCGAGATCGCAGACAATGACACATTCCCACCTGATGCACTCCATGACACATTTCGCTCCTGATGCACTGTTATCACCGGCACGGTCATACCTGCTCCAACAGACCCAGACACATTGAAGTCAGACCGGCTTTTCTGGGAGTCAATCCGGATGCTAGCTCCGGCCGAACACTCAGATCCTGTGTGAACCTACTGGTGAAGGTATTCACCGACATCTTCAACCTCTCCCTCCCTCAACTGAAGTCCTCACCTGCTTCTGGAAGACCACCATCATCCCTGTACTTAAGAAAGCACATGCAACATGCCCTAATGGCTACTGCCCAGTGGCTCTGACCTCAATAACCATGAAGTGCTTTGAGAGGCTGGTCATGACCCACATCACTCCAGTCTCCCAGCCCGCCTCAATCCCCTACAGTTTGCCTACCGACATAACAGATCCACAGACAATGCCATATCCCGAGCCTTGCACTCATCCCTGAAACATCTGAAAAAAGACACATATGTCAGAATCCTGCTCGTTGACTGCAGCTCCACCTTCAACACCTTTATCCCCTCCATCTGATCTCAAAATTCCGTGACCTTGGTCTCAGCTCCGCCCTCTGCAACTGATCCTCAGCTTCCTGACCCCCACACCGCGATCAGTGAGAACAGGTACCTGCACCCCCTCTACAACAACCCGCAACACTGAAGGCCCCCTAGGATACATCCTCTGCCCCCAGTGTACTCCCTGTACACCTACGACTATGTTACCAAATTCCAAATGAGCACCATCTTCGCTGATGACACCACCATAGTGGGATGGATATCTAATGACAAGTCATAATACAGAAGGGAGATAGAGGGCTTGCCGACGTGGTTCAATGAAAACAATCTGTCTCTCAATGTCGTCAAAACTAAAGAACTGATCATCAACTTCAGAAAGAAAGGAGGACACACCCTCATCTATATCAACAGAGCTGAGGTTGAGAGGGTGAAGTGCAACAAGCTCCTCAGAGTGATGATAACCGATGACCTGTCCTGGATTTCCCAAGTAGATGTGACAGTCAAGAAGGCACAACAACACTCTTCTTCCTCAGGTAGCTCAGGAAATTTGCCATGTCTATAAGGCCCCTCACCAACTTCTACAGATGCACCGTAGAGTGCATCCTGTCCGGGTGCATAACAGCCTGGTATGGGAACGGCTCTGCCCAGGACAGTAAGAAACTGCAGAGGGTGGTGTGCACATCCCAGACCATCACAGAAGCCAACTTTCCATCCACGGATAACAAAGTGTGGAGCTGGATGAACACAGCAGGTCAAGCAGCATCTCAGGAGCACAAAAGCTGATGTTTCGGGCCTAGACCCTTCATCAGAAAAGGGGGAGGGGGAGAGGGTTCTGAGATAAATAGGGAGAGAGGGGGAGGCAGATAGAAGATGGATAGAGGAGAAGATAGTAGAGGAGACAGACAAGTTAAAGGAGCGGGGATGGAGCCAGTTGAGGTGAATGTAGGTGGGGAGGTAGGGAGGGGATAGGTCAGTCCAGGGGGTGGGATGAGGTTAGTAGGTAGGAAATGGAGGTGCGGCTTGAGGTGGGAGGGGGGGATAGGTGAGAGGAAGAACAGGTTAGACAGGCGGGGACGAGCTGGGCTGGTTTAGGGATGCAGTTGGGGAAGGGGAGATTTTGAAGCTGGTGAAATCCACATTGATACCATTGGGCTGCAGGGTTCCCAGGCAGAATATGAGTTGCTGTTCCTGCAACCTTTGGGTGGCATCATTGTGGCAGTGCAGGAAGCCCACGATGGACATGTCATCTAAGGAATGGGAGGGGGAGTTAAAATGGTTTGTGACTGGGAGGTGCAGTTGTTTACTGCGAACTGAGTGGAGGTGTTCTGCACAGCGGTCCCCAAGCCTCCACTTGGTTTCCGCAATGTAGAGGAAGCCGCACCGGGTACAGTGGATGCAGTATACCACATTGGCAGATGTGCAGGTGAACCTCTGCTTAATATGGAAAGTCATCTTGGGGCCTGGGATGGGGGTGAGGGAGGAGGTGTGGGGCAAGTGTAGCACTTCCTGTGGTTGCAGGGGAAGGTGCCGGGTGTGGAGGGGTTGAAGGGGAGTGTGGAGCGGACAAGGGAGTCACGGAGAGAGTCCCGGAAGGCAGACAAGGGTGGAGATGGAAAAATGGCATGGGTGGTGGGGTCGAATTGCAGATGGTGGAAGTGTCGGATGATGATGCGTTGTATCCGGAGGTCGGTGGGGTGGTATGTGAGGACGAGGGGGATCCTCTTTTGGCGGTTACTGCAGGGGCGGGGTGCGAGGGATGTGTTGCTGGAAATGCGGGAGACACGGTCGAAGGCGTTCTAAATCACTGTTGGGGGGGATGTTGCAGTCCTTGAAACACAAGGACATCTGGGATGTACGGGAGTGGAATGCCTCATCCTGGGGGCAGGTGTGGCGGAGGTGAAGGAATTGGGAATAGGGGATGGAATTTTTGCAGGAAGGTGAGTGGGAGGAGGCGTATCCATGGTAGCTGTGGAAGTTGGTGGGCTTGAGTTGGACATTGGTTTGTAGATGGTTGCCTGAGATGGAGACAGAGAGGTCCAGAAAGGTGAGGGATGTGTTGGAGATGGTCCAGGTGAACCTGAGGTTGGCGTAGAAGGTGTTGGTGAAGTGGATGAACTGTTTGAGTTCCGTGCGGGAGCACGAGGCGGCGCCAATACAGTCATCAATGTAATGGAGGAAGAGGTGGGGTGCAGGGCCCGTGTAGATGCGAAAGAGGGACTGTTCCACGTAACCTACAAAGAGGCAGGCATAGCTTGGGCCTATGTGGGTACCCATGGCCACCCCTTTAGTCTGTAGGAAGTGGGAGGAATCGAAAGAGAAATTGTTGAGGGCGAGGACAAGTTCGGCTAGGCGGATGAGGGTGTCAGTGGAGGGGGACTGGTCCGGCCTGTGGGACACGAAGAAGTGGAGGGCCTCTAGGCCATCTGCATGAGGAGTGCAGGTGTATAGAGACTGGATGTCCATGGTGAAAATGAGGTGTTGGGGACCAGGGAATTGGACATTCTGGAGGAGGTGGAGGGCGTGGGTGGTTTCACGGATGTAGGTGGGGAGTTCCTGGATCAAGGGATGAAAATGGAGTCCAGATAGGTGGAGATGAGTTTGGTGGGGCAGGTGCAGGCGGAGACAATGGGTTGACCAGTGCAGGCAGGTTTGTGGATTTTGGGAAGGAGATAGAAGCAGGCGGTGCAGGGTTGGGGAACAATGAGGTTGTAGAGAGTTGGCGTCTGTTGTAGACATCGGTGCACCATGCTGCAACTGCGCCTCCCTTGTCCGTCCATGGACTCCATTTACATGACTCACTGCTACAGTAAGGCAGCCAACATCATCAAAGGTCCATCGCACCCCAGTAATGATCTCCTACAGCCTCTTCCATCAGGCAGAAGATACAGAAGCCTGAACATATGCACCAGCAGCTTCTTCCTAGCTGTTATCAGACTAATGAATGGGCTGGCTAACCTCAAATAACACCAATCTTGCTAATGTTGATCTCATCTCGCGCATGCCCTGTGCAATGCTTCTGTATATGTCTTTTTGATCTGTACATCCCCTGCTTACTATGATCTGCTCATAAACTAACCTTTTCACAGTACTTTGGTACATGTGACAAACAATCAATTCTCTGATTCTGTGAAGACTTGACTCTGAATCTCCTGGACAAACAGAGCTTATATTGTAAAGTAATGGCTTGTGAGGCTTTTTTAGAAAGCTGGAACAATAGAAGCAGTCTGGCTGGGTGTAGCCAACTCTTACAGACTAGGATTTTGAATTTTTTAGCTTCAAGGTTCAATAGCAGGTGCTGCTGGATTCTCAATGGTGTTGGAAGCTGCAGTAAATGTCTCCTTTCTCTGAGTTTTTGCTCAACATTTTTTCTCTCTGATTGTTGCATGTGAGACAATCAGATTTCTGAATTCGCCTTTTGCCAAGGGATTTGTTTATGGATGTTACTATATTGGAACAGTCAATTAGTAATAGGTACTGAATCTATTATTCTGTTAAGTTTTCGCCACGGAGTTGTTATTCTAAACTTCATTTTCTTTTGTTGCATTTTAATGACGATGTTTAAATAAATTAGTTTGCTGAAATTCGAGTAGTTTAAGCAGTTACAGTGCATCTGGAACAGACACTTCACATTTGTCTTTAAAATAAGAAAATGTTAGGGTCAAGGCTACATTAAAATATTTTGACGAAGTCTGGTCTGGTCCATAACACATACCAACTACCTTAACACCTATTAGTCAGGTCAATTCTTAATAAATTTGTGGAGTATTGCAGCTGCCCTGCTTCTGGGATTTATGAAACATGAAAATGTAGCTAATAAAGAGAAAAACAAAATACCTTCAGTGTGATAAGACAGAGCACACTATTTTAAAAGGGATTATGTATGAAAGGATAAGAGAGCACAAACTTCCTTGCAGCCAAGTATTCAGATGTTTGGGATAAAGTTCTCAGTGTCTGGGACACCTCTGTCCCACCTACTCCCCATGGCAGAGAAGTCCAAACTGCATCACGCTGAAATGGGATTTATTGCTGCTGCCCATACATCGCTCACTCGTGATAAGTGAAGAAAGGAATTCTGCAGAAAATAAGCAGGGGAGATTGTCCCCTCGCATACCCGGTTTTCTGAGCAGAAGTGTTTCTTTTTAGCGGCTGATTTTGGGACTGCTATTGGCACCTCGCCTACCCCAACACCCAGTCCCATTCCAGCCCCATAGCCATGTCTTGGGTCAGGAGTCAGGGGTGTTTCAATGGAGAGGGCTTCTGCCTGATGCTGACACTAACTGCCTTCTGTGTTGTATATCAGGGTCTTTTGAAACTACTACACAGTTCAGCTGCTGATGGCAGCTTGGCACCATGCCAACCCCCAACTGTGGGGGGTGGGGCATGGGTCTGCACAGAGGGGCTTGTGATCCAAACGGAGCAGTGAGTGTAAACCCGCTCAAACACACGTTCGGGAATCCCCTCCTGAAGCCGATTTCTGCTTGTTCAAGCCTTACTCGTTGCTCAAGTTTGTAACCATTTGTCCCAAAATTGTGTAGCTTGGTGTCATACAGCCCCATAGAATGTACAGCATAGCGACAGGCCATTCGGCCTGAATGGGCCATGCTAGGGTTTATACTCCAAATGAGTATCCCCTCACACCTCCTCTTCTCATCTGATCTAGCTTTTATTAATAGAGGGATCGAGTTCCGGAACCAAGAGGTTATGGTGAAGCTGTACAAAACTCTGGTGCGGCCGCACTTGGAGTATTGTGTACAGTTCTGGTCACCGCATTATAAGAAGGATGTGGAAGCTTTGGAAAGGGTGCAGAGGAGATTTACTAGGATGTTGCCTGGTATGGAGGGAAGGTCTTACAAGGAAAGGCTGAGAGACTTGAGGCTGTTTTCATCACAGAGAAGAAGGTTGAGAGGTGACTTAACTGAAACATATAAAATAATCAGAGGGTTAGATAGGGTGGATAGGGAGACCCTTTTTCCTAGGATGGTGACGGCAAGCACGAGGGGACATAGCTTTAAATTGAGGGGTGAAAGACATAGGACAGATGTCAGAGGTAGTTTCTTAACTCAGAGAGTAGTAAGGGAATGGAACGCTTTGCCTGCAACGGTAGTAGATTCGCCAACTTTAGGCACATTTAAGTCGTCGTTGGATAAGCATATGGACGTAGATGGAATAGTGAAGGTTAGATGGGCTTGAGATCGGTATGACAGGTCGGCACAACATTGAGGGCCGAAGGGCTTGTACTGTGCTGTAATGTTCTATGTTCAGAGTCCTTCTGCCCCTCTCTCCCTCACATGATATTTAACTGCACTTACTCGAATCATTTCAATCATCCATTGTAGCACTGAGTTCCACATTCTCGTTAATCCCTGATCTTTGATACCATGCCTGTGAAGTGTCTTGGTGGTTTTCGTGTCAATAAAGGTGCTATTTAACTGCAGGTTGAAGCATGTCAAGGTTTCTGCAGCTGCTGGCCAAACCTCGTGACTGTTGGAGTGGAGATGATTGTTGTTGCAAGTTTTAATATCTTTTGTTTTTCAAAAAAAGGTTATTGGCACAGAAGTAGCTTGCAACATATATCACAGGAATAGAACTCCTCACTGAACTGCGCCACATTCTCATTGTGAGTCTCATTATACCTGAGGAACCCCAAGTAATGCGTTTGACATGTATTATGTCCTCATCCTACTGACTGAATGGCAGGAGATTTACCCATCAACCATAGCTAATACTGCACATGAGCTGAGCAGAAGTCATTAACTTTGTCTGTGTGTCGTACCTCCTTTCCTTTCTCTCCTTTAGGCCCTTGCTCTCCTGGTTCACCTGGATTTCCCTGAATGGAGGAAAGGGAAACATTACATGGACTAAATTCACAGACAGTAAGAACTGCCAATGCTGGAGTCAGAGATAACACAGTGTGGAGCTGGAGGAACACAGCAGGCCAGGCAGCATCAGGGGAGCAGGGAAGCTGATGTTTTGGATCCCATTTCTGAAGAAGGTTCCCGACCCGAAACATCAACTTTCCTGCTCCGCTGATGCTGCCTGGCCTGCTGTGTTCCTCCAGCTCCACATTATGTCACAACATGGGCGATATTCATAACATTATTGACAGCGAGAGAGAGGAGCAGGAATTTACATACCAGATTCCAGAAAAAGATTTTCACAGTCAGGAAGTACTCCATGGGAACACAGGATCAGGAGTAGGCCATTCAGCCCCTCAAACCTCTCCCACTGTACAATGAGATCATGGTTTACCTGTGATCTAACGCCATTTGCCTGCCTTTGGCCCATATCGCTTAACCTCTTTGAAGTTAAAATGCCATTCCTCTGCATGAAAACACAATAGCTAATATACGCACAGCAAGATCCCACAAGTAGCATTCAGTCTCAGTGATGTTGGCTGAGGGGTGAGTAGGAACTTTGATAGGGTTAGGGTCAGGGCCAGGGCAATGATTTTCCTTGTCATGGTGACAACGGCAATAGATATAGTTTAAGAATGAGAGGTCTCCCTTTTCTCATGAAGGCAAGGGGAATTTTTTTCTCTTCACAGATCTGTGGAATTCCCATCATCAGGAGATCATGAAGACTGGAGAATAAAATGTCATCGATACCTGTATAGATTTTGATCGAAAATAGGGGGCAGATAGGAGGCTGCACTTGAAACACAAACAAATTGAGCACGATCACATTGAATTGTAGAACAGGCCGAGTGGCCCACTTCAGTTCCTAATTCACATGATGTTCAGCTGGGACAATGGGGAGACTCATGTTATATATCGTTGTTCCCATCAAACAGAAAGTAGTGTATAATGTTGTACCGGCAGTCCTTGCTG
The DNA here is from genome assembly GCF_030684315.1 of Stegostoma tigrinum. Classification (NCBI taxonomy): domain Eukaryota; kingdom Metazoa; phylum Chordata; class Chondrichthyes; order Orectolobiformes; family Stegostomatidae; genus Stegostoma; species Stegostoma tigrinum. Next base: position 100,310,567 of record NC_081361.1, read on the forward strand.
TCCCGCAGCTCCCCTCAGTCCTGGCAATCCTGCATAACCCTGCAGAAATCAGGCAGAGGGTTCAAACTGTTAGAAGCTGCTCTGTGCGATGTGTGATAGTGCAGTCAAGTCCAGAATCCGTATTTAAACAATTCCAATTAAAAAAGCATTCTTCTCATCTTTTCAGAGAACTTGTCAAATGAAGACTCCTCAAGTGTAGCTACAATCTAGGAGACCACTGCAGGAGCTGCAGCGTTTCATTGATTCCCTGTCTAAGATTACTCCCTAACACATTTTCGATGTTGTTGCCATGGCGACAGAAATTGGTCAGTGATTACACAGAATTAGAGGGAACCTTCCTTTCATTCAACTGTATCAGCATGTCAAAAACAAAGTTGCTGGAAAAGCTCAGCAGGTCTGGCAGCATCTGTGAAAGAGAAAACGGAGTTAACTTCTCAGGTCCAGTGACCCTTCCTTAGAACCCGGTCACTGGACCCGAAATGTTAACTCTGATTTTTCTTCACAGATGCTGCCAGATATGCTGAGCTTTTCCACCAACTTCTGTTTTTGCTCCTGATTAATAGCATCCGCAGTTCTTTCGGTTTTTATATCAGTGTCCCTCAGATGTACCTCTAGCCTCCCCCTCAGTGAATCTGTGACTCATCCTAGGCTCGTTCCTTGTGCTCACCAGCTCCACATTTTCACCACTTTGTGAGCGATGATCATTTCCTTTGTTAGTTTTTTTTCTTGTTCCTTCCACAGGTAGAACCAACTTCTCTCCATTTAACCCAACAAACCCTTTCCTTATTTTAAATACCTCAATTCAGCCTTTTTTCCCCTCTGGGAACAGAGGTTGTGCCTTTCCAAACCCTTCTCGGTCATTGTCACCTTACAGTTCTTCTATGCAACTTCTCTGATACCAACAGCTGAAGGATGGGTGGAGCGGTGTTGCAAAGTTGGGTAGAGAGTGCTTGTGGCTCGGGAGGCACGAAGTTAGAATTTGGTGTTTGTAAAATTCTTGGGGGGTGGTGGGTGGGGGGAACGAGGCATTGTATGGTCCCTTTAAAAGATGGTGTGCTTAGAGATTTAAAGTGGATGACTGTGAACAGCAGCTTGAAAGTTTGCAAGGGCACAGAGAGCTCCTGAATTGAAACATTCATATCAAAATGCCATACAGTTAGTTGGCCAAGCAGCAGTCCTAAGACAACAAGATTTTGAATTTATCCAATCAATTTGAACCAGGCATTTTGATACCAAAAACATATTAAATTTAAGTCTGACAGTTTTGACAACATAGGACCAATCCTATTGTAAGAAATATTGATATGCCATCAAGGGCATAAAAAAGAAGGGGGCAGTTGGGCAAGACCCCAGAGAACTAACTGCCATCTGCCAGAGCTAATAGCCCTCAGATCTCAATAGAGAACCCCTGGCTATTACAGCCTCCTCTACATCTTGGAAAAGCACCATCCTAATGCCAATGGTACCAACAGCATGATGAGTTAATATTTTTGACAGAAGAATCAATGGGGAAGGCATTCCTGGCAGAAAATTTGTTGGAAAAGGCATAGAACATTCTGGAAGACATGTAGCCTGGGTGTAATTTCGAGAGACAATTTTTTAAAAATACAAGTGGACTTGTATTTATTGGAACAGCATACCATTAGAACCTTGCTTTATTTGGGAACAGTTCGCAGTTAGAAGAGAGTTATTTAGTTTATTAATAGTTTAATTAATTTGCTCACTGTTAGAGTTGGATAAATAAATTGTCATTTTGGGAGGACAAGCTTAAAAGCAAAATACAGGTTAACAGAAAGATTCTTGGCAGTGTGGAGGAGCACAGGGATCTTGGGGTTCATGTCCACAGTTCTCTGAGAGCTTTCATTGATAGAGGAATTGAATTCAGGAGCCATGAAGTTATGTTCCAGCTGTACAAAACCCTGGTTCAGTCACATCTGGAGTATTATGTCCAGTTCTGGTTGCCTCATTAGAGGAAAGATGTGGAAGTGTTGGAAAAGGTGCAGAGGAGATTTACGAGGATGTTGCCTGGAATGGAGGGAAAGTGTTATGAGGAAAGGTTGAGAGAGCTAGGGCTTTTCTCTTTAGAATGACAAAGGATGAGAAGTGACTTGATAGAGGTGTACAAAATTATCAGAGGTATAGATAGAGTGGACAGATAGAGACTTTTTCCAGGGATGGAGGTAGCTATTATGAGGGGACATAGTTTTAAAGTGAAAGGAGGTAGATATAGGGGAGTCATCAGAGCTAGGTTCTTTACTCAGAGAGTGGTAGGGGCATGGAATGCATTGCCGGAGAGGGTAGTGGAGTCGGCCTCATTAGGGGCATTTAAGCGGCTATTAGACAGGCAAATGGATGACAGTATAAGGCAGCAGTGGAGGTTAGATAGACCTTAGGTTTGGGGTAAAAGTTCGGCATCACATCATGGGCCAAAGGACCTGTACTGTGCTGTACTGTTCTATGTTCTATGTTATTTATTGATTGTAAAGTGAGTATCAGGTACTTATTTTATTTAACCGCTAGAAGTTGCTGAAAGGCAGGTTACATCACATTTTCACACTCTTTTTACAAATTATAGGGCAAGTTGCTCCTCTTTGGGTGTTTCAATGTTAGTTCTTGAGGTGGGGGGAGGGTCAACTTCCATTTTGTAACAGTGGCAAGTGGATCAGTAGGGGTGGTCAGATTGGGGAAGGGTGTGGTGTTAGTCAGGTCATTCCAAGGGGGCAAAAGTCATTAGATGGCGAGAGCCTGCCAGGGAAGGGTCATCGGTTTAGGGAGGCTAGTCCTGCCAGGTCAATGGGTGGTTGGGTAGGCTGTGGGGATGGTAGTTGTGTTGGATCCTGGGGGTATCGGTGGGTAGAGGTGAGGAGTGCTGTGTGAGCGACTGTCAGGGAGGGGGGGGCGTCAGTTGTATGGTTACTCAGGAATTAGGCTGAGGGTTTCCTGTCTAACATTTCCTGTTTTACAAAGTCCCTTGGAACTGTCCAAAACCTCCAGATTCAACTCAGAGTCAGTGACGTTCTCGGAGCAGGGGAATTTCCTGTCAGAAGGTCAGGTTTCCTGAATAATTCCCATGTGATCAGCAGCTCACGACCATCGCGAGGTCGTGATGTGCAGCTTTGGAAACAAGTCTTACTGTTCAAAGTCCAAAAGATCTGGGGCAATGTCTTTTTGCATTTCGTTGTAATCTTCCTCTGAATGACCAATGCTAGCCACTGAGTAGATTTTACCCACAAACTACATTCCAGCTCCAAAGGACAATTTGCTCCAACCAGCATCCCATTTGTCTCAGTCTGATCTTAGGTCCTAGAATTTAGAACAATATAAAGAAATTACCTTGAATCCTTCATCTCCTGGCTCACCACTATCTCCACGAGGACCTACAGGACCCTGAAACGGAGAGCAGTCTGTGTTATATTCCATAAAGACCAAAGTTTCACCTAATCACTTGGGATGAAATCACTTCCATATCACAGTAATACTGAAGACTTGTGCTCCAGAACTTGCTACTCCCTTGGCCAAGCTGTCCCAATACAATTACAATACTGACAAAATTGGAAAGAAAAACAGAAGTTGCTGCAAAAGTTCGGCAGATCTGGCAGCATCTATGAAGGAAAATATCAGAGTAAATCATTTTGGTCTGGTGACCCTTCCTTAGAGAGAACAACAGTTGGACAGACAAAAGAGTTGATAATACTCCAGCTGGGAGGGTGAGTAGTTGTTAATGGAGACTGTTAGTGACTAACAACGGGGGGTGTGTAATGGCAGGCTATGTGGTAACAAGGCCTGGTGTGTGGGGTGGGGGGCTGGGATGTGGGAGAGTTCAGGCCTTAAAATTATTGAACTCGATATTGAGTCCGGAGGGCTGTAGGATTTATAGCATCCACAGTTCTTTCAGTTAATATTGTGGAAATTTGCCCAAGTATGTCCTGTACACAAAAAGCAGGACAAATCCAACCCGGCCAATTACCGCTCCATCAGTCTCCTCTCGATCGTCAGCAAAGTGATGGAAGGTGTCAGTAACAGAGCTACCAAGCAGCACCTGCTCAGTAATAACCTGCTCAGTGACGCCCAGTTTGGGTTCTGCCAGGGCCACTCAGCTCCTGATCTCATTACAGCCTTCATTCAAACATGGACAAAAGAGCTGAATTCCAGAGGTGAGGTGAGACAGTGACAGCTCTTGATATCAAGGAGACTGAGCAAAACTAAAGTCAAAAGGAAATCGATGATAAAAATGGTAGGAAAAGAAAGAAGTAAAATCCTGTGGATGCTGGGAATATGAAATAAATCTGGAGAAACTCAGCAGGTCTGGAAGCATCTGTGGAGACAGAAACAGAGTTAATTTTTCGAGCCCAGTATGGTTCTTCATCAGAACTGAAAGGAGCTGGAAAATGATATGTTTTATGTGTCAATTAAGGAGGGAAAGAAGAGCAACTGGAAGTAGATTATAAAGGGGCTTAGAGCCAAAAACAAATGCAATGAGTATGGTGGGAATGGAGGATACACAGATAAATATCACAGGGGCAAACTAAGAGGAAATAAACAAAATAACTATCACAACAGGAACAGTGCCAGCAAAACCATTAGGACTAAAACCTGATAAATTTCTTGAACCTGTTGGGATACAATTGAGGATATCAAAGGATGTAGTTACAGAGATAGTGTATACACTGACTGCAACATTCCAGGAATTCTTACATTCTGGAATAATCAGAGAGGATTAGAAAACTGCCATTGTAACACCATTATTAAAAATGGGAAGGAGACAAAAATAGCTAATTATAGGGCAGTTAGCCTAATGGCTGTTGTTGGGAAAATGTCAGAGTCCACTGTCAAGAATGAAATAGCAGGGCATTTAGAAATACAGACGAGGATCACACAGAGTCAATGTGGCTTCGTAAAGGGGAAATCATGGCTGACACATTCATTAGAATTCTTTGAGGAGGTAATAAGTAGGATAGATAAAGGGGAGGCAGTGGTTAGAATTTTCAGGAGGTGTTTGGTATCACACCTTGGGTTGTTTAAATATGACAAGAGTCCACGGTATTAGCGTGAACTGAGGATCAGCTAAATAATAGAAGCCAGAGAGTTGGGATAGAAGGGGAGCAGGTTCAGGATGACAAACTGTAAGTAGTGGATTTGGCACAGGGATCAGTGCTGGAGCCAATTATTTTTAATACTTTTTTTTATTCACTCAGGCACGTAGGCATCATGAACATTTATGGCCTGTCCCTAGTTTGCCCCTTGAGAAGGCAGTGATGAGCTGCTGCCTTGAAGCACTGCAGTCCACCGGCTGTGGGTTGACCCACAATGCCCTTAGGGAGGGAATTCCAGGATTCTGACCCAGCAACAGTGAAGGAATAGTCATATATTTCCAAGTCAGGATGTAAGTGGCTTGGAGGGGAACTTGCAGGGGGTGGTGTTCCCATGTATCTGCTGCCCTTGTCCTTCCAGATGGAAATGGTCATAGGTTTGAAAGGTGCTGTTTGAGGATCTTTGGTGAATTTCTGCAGAGCATCTTGTAGATAGTACACACTGCTGCTGCTGAGCGTCAGTGATGGGGGGAGTCAATATTTGTGGATGTGGTGCCAATCAAGTGTGGGCTGCTTTGTCCTGGATGGTGTGAAGCTTCCTGAGTGTTGTTGGGGCTGCACTCATCCAGGCAAGTGGGGAGTATTCCATCACACTCCTGCCTTGTGCCTTGTAGGTGGTGGACAGGCTTTGAGGAACCAGGAGTTGAGTTACTCGCTGCAAAATTCCTAGCCTCTGACCTGCTCTTCTAGCCACTGTGTTTATGTTGCTCGTCCATTTCAGCCAATGGTAACTTCCAGGACGTGGTAGTGGAGGATTTAGCAAAGGTAATGAATTTGTTTGTTGTACCCTGTGTGTTGATGTAAAGAACACTCACCTGGTCCAAAAACATTTACCTTCTGTTTCTGCTCTCATGTTTTACCTACATTTCTGGCTTTCTTTCAGAATATCTAGGATTTTATCAACAATTTGAAACTTGACTTCAGGTCAATTGTTGTGTACAGAAAATCAGTTTGATCTGCTTTTCATGGTGATTCACACAATCTCACTGAGGCACTAGGTTCTGGTATTCAGTGAGACAGAGTCACAAATGGTCTCAAACCACCATTCCTGATGCCTGCTAATCCACGTTGCTGACTGACAGAACATTCATGGGGAAGTACTGGCTCGAGATCAGAAAACCAACAAATTAGGAGAAAGGTGGGAAGTCACTCCCTTCAGGCTATTGACTGACTCTTCTGTTGAAGAGTGGAATCATTCTGATCACATTTCATTTGAATGGTTGAATAAGTTCTGTACCAAATCAGCCAGTGTTTTCTGGATCCAGCAAGCAAATATACAGGCAGTCCTGGGTTATCAGCACATTTCATTCTGGAGTCTGTTCACAAGTTGATTTGTATGCAAATCAGAACTCAATTCAGGATTTACACAGGGGCTGATAATAAGTACTGGAAATATTTGTAGGGTGGATCGTTAAAATTAAATCTTTAATTGCGACTGCATTTGTAAGTTAGATGTTTCTGAATCAGGGACCCTCTGTACCAAATTGTATAGTGTTTCCAGCACAAAACAGCCTGTTTAACCAAGCAATGTTGGTCATTGCACTCCACTTGAGCTACTTCTCTTCATCTCACCCTATCAGTATAAGTTAGTATGAAAGGAAGTACTGTTCCATTGTCTGTGCAAAATCCTTTGTTTCAATTTCATGACTAACTCAGCAAAGATCCAAATTTGCCCAAAATCTGGGGGCATTTGGGTAGTCAAGCTGAACAATCTGATTGGTCATCATCAGAGACAGTCACTCAAACATACCTGCCATGAGTCTGCAAGTTCTCAAGTCACACTGTTAAAGGTTTAGTGAAAGGGGACATGGTGGGTTAACGGTAATGTGCTGAGATTAGTAACCCAGAGATTCAGGTGAATGTGCTGGGGCATGGGTTCAAATCCGACCACAGCAGATGGTGGAGTTTAAGTTCAACTGAAATTCTGGAATTGAAAGCAAGTCTCAGTGATCATTGATTGTCAAAACAGGCTCATCTGATTCACTCATGTCCTTTAAGGAAGGAAATCTGCCATCTGTACCTGGTCTGACTCTAGACCCACAGTAATGCGGTTGACTCTTAACTGCCCTCTGAGATGGCAGAGGCAACCCCTCAGTTCATGGGCAATTAGGGATAAACAGCAACTCCTAGCCTTTCCAGGGATGCCTACACCCCATCCAAGAGGAAAAAAGAAATAAGCAGCCCATCTAAATAAGTGCTGAGATCTCAGCGTTACTTCAGCCCTGGTTTTCATTAACACTAGTTTTGATGAAAGTAGATGATCCATTCACAAAGGAAGAAAAGTTGGAATGGTGTGAATTGATAGGGTTATCTCACAAGCAAAACATTTTAATAGATTTGTTTTGAGGAAATAAGTCTATATGAAGTGAACTTGATATATAGCCTCCAAGTTCACTTCTATAATCTCTTAAAAGGAAATTTGCAAAAAGATTTAAAAAGTCAGTGTTACATTGATAAGGTGAAGGGCCCTTGTGACAGTATCCCTACCTTTGAGCCACAAGACCGAGGTTCAAATCCCATTTGTTCCAGAGCTGTGCAATAACATCTCTGGATGAGTTCATTAGAAAATTTCTACTTGAGAAGATGGTTATTGAAAGAGTTTTGTAGTAAATTGGTGCCAATTATTGAGAACACCTCAATCATTTCCAACTGAGCCCTGACTGTAATGTTCCTTTGAATTACTTTCAGTTGAGAAGTAATTGTTACCAAAGTCATTCTCTCAGAACAGAAGCAGCCTAAAATGTGATCTCTTTTCCTCACTCTCTACAAAGACTACCTGATCTGCTGAGCTTTTCCAGCACTTTCTGACCTCACTGAGCACACGCTGATTCAGAAAGTTGCTTTTTTGTCAATTTTGTTTTTTTTCCTCCTTTGCCTGTATTTATTTGCTCACACATATCACAAAAATTGCAAAACAAAACCCAGTTTAAATAAACTCCCTCTGCCTTCACTGGGATGTAAGGTCAATGTGATGCACAGGTTTGCGAGCAGGCAGATGAAGGGAATGTTGTATAGATTTGGAAGACTTTGCCTAAAAGAGTGGTAGGAACAGATTCAGTAATAACCTTCAGAATGGAATTGGATAGAAATGCGAAATGGATGGAATTATAGGGCTGAGGGATTAATAGGAGAGCTCTTTCAAACAGCTGACACAAGCATTGAGACTGAGTGGCTTCTGTCTGTGCTGTATCATTCTGTTGGTCCATAACCATTGACAATATCTCTCTTCCCTGTACAAGACCACCCAACATTGTCTAATCTAGGAGTATATGAGGGTTTTACTGTGAACGATTGGGAGAGTCCATCTTCGATTGAATTCCGCTCTCCACCACACTCTGCTCTGTGGGAAACTCTCCTTCCCAAGTGGCAAGCCTGGCCAAGAATTTGACAGACTCAGTCGTAACTCACACCTTACTACTGTTGGGAACCTGACATGTGTCCACATCGGCAAATCTGTTAAATCTCTCCAACAAAATTCACGTACAGAGAAGGAACAGACAGTAAGACAACATTGAACCATAGTTTTACAGTATTAACATGATTTGCTATGAAAAGCATCACCTACTGGTTCACCTAGAGGCCCAGGGAGTCCAATCTCAGTGCTGTCATCTCCTGGATAGCCCTACAAATGAGAGAAAAAGGGGCACAGACTGAGGTCAGTGATAACTCACAGCAAACAGGAAGGGTCTGTGCTGTGGCGACAAAAGCCACCTTTGACTTTCTATTAAATGTTATTGTGATTTTGACTGAGAACATCAGGCCAAATTGGGAACAGCCCCAGTCAGTGCATAATGCTGCAGTGTAGACTGTAGTATAAGGCACTTAGTGCCTGAAAGACTTAACTGACATTAAGAGATATGATCAGTCCCTTCAGAATGAGAAAGGACTGTTCCTTGTAAGGGCTCACCAGTTCTCATGTGTTGTTCTCATGGTAATGTGTACTTTTTTCAATTCATTTGCAGGACGTGGGCATCACTGGCTGGGCCCGTATTTACTGCCCATCCCTAGTTGCCCTTGAGAAGGTGTGGGTGAGCTGCCTTCTTGAACTGCTGTGGATTGACCCGCAAAGCCCTTAGGGAGGGAATTCCAGGATTTTGACCCAGTGACAGTGAGGGTACGGTGATATACTTCCAAGTCAGGATGGTGAGTGGTTCGGAGGGGAACTTGGTGCTCTTAAGTGGAGTCTGTTGGAGACTATCATATATCTTTCCCAATGTCATGTACCTAGCTTTGAATTACAATATAGTCTGCATTTACTGAGCCAATCTTCAGCCAAAGATTTTGTGTGGGCATCCTTCGCCTCATGATACCAGTCCTAGGCCAATACCAAGATGAAAGATTGCTGTCAGGAAATCTCACTGATGTTTCCCCATCATCCTATTATAGTCAGTTTGCTGCTGAAATCAGACCATCAGCTGGCTCAGCTAAGAGTTTCAGCAGATCTCTGGGCAGTCCCAGGTACCTCTGCTGTATTAACAGCAGCTGTGCTCTCCACTGTTTGGGCTGTAAGCTCAAAACTTCCGAGAATTTCTGATTCTCCATCTTCTCCCACAGGGTTAGGAGTTTTTGGAATGCCTTGCCACAGAGAGCTGTGGGGGCAGAGTCCTTTAAGGCTGAAAACGTTCTTGATCAGTCAGGGTGTCAAGGATTACGGGGAAAATGCAGGAGAGTGGACGTGAGGAGGGTGGGATCAGCCATGATCCTATTGAATGGCAGGGTGTGTATAAGAGGCGTGTTTCGTATGGCCTTATGGTCCTCCAGGCTCTTGAAACCTCTCATTCATCCTTTAGGATGCTTCTTGAAGCCAATCTATTTGAGCCTGTTTTGTCCAGTCACTGTTACATCTCCTTACATGATCCAGTGTCAAATTTCATTTCATTTTCATTCCTGAGAGGTGATTTATGATGTTCCACTACATTAAAGGCAATCTACAAAGGCGAGTTGTGTTATGATCCCAGCTGTTCACAATAACGGGAAAAGAGCCAGATTCCAGATTGAAACCTGGCTCAATAGCAGAGAAGTTTTACTTTTCTCTGTTGTTCACCATGGGGGAGGGGGGGGTCAGTTACGTGACAAATGCACAGGAGGCTGCCAATGTACTTTCAACAGAAGAATAGCAATGTTTTTCTGTCATAAAAGCCATGAGCTACATTACATCAGACATCACAACAGCTATTGGAATAAACTCATGATGAATATCAGAAAGAAAGAATCAAGCATTTTAGCCCCAGAATGAGTTTGGATGCCTTGGGAATTCCTACACCCTCTCGCCACACTTCTTGGTCCAACTGACACAGATGTAATTACTTTTTGGAAATTTTTAACATTCACCTGGTTCACTAATGTCCTTTAGGGAAGGAAACTGCCATCCTTACCTGGTCGGGCCTACATGTGACTCCAGACCCACACCACTCTGGTTGACTCTTAACTGCCCTCTGGGCAATTAGGGATGGGCAATAAATGCTGCCTGGCCAGCGATGTCCTCACCCCGTGAATGAATGAAGAAAATAAAACTATGTTCTTTAATCAACATCTCTCTGAGACCTTTAACCAAGCTGCCAACTCAGCTTATTATTACTGCTCAGCATGAGTTTAAGGTTTTGGAGTAGGTTTGTAGCTCGGGTTGTGTGTTGAGGTTGGTTGTCTTGCTGAGCTGATTTGTTGTTCTGCAGACGTTTCGTTACCGTGCTGTTTAACATCATCAGCGTAGCCTCTGATGAAGCGTTGGTGTGTTTTCCCGCCTGGTGTTTAAACTTTGGGGTCGTTGCGATGGATTGCTTCACTTCCAGGTTTCCTCCATAGTGGAACGTATATGGGATCGAGTTGTATGTGTTTATTGAGGCTGTTTTTATTAATTATTATTTATTATTAATACGTTCCTTAAACTCACATCTTCAACCATATTATAGGATGTCTTTCCTCTCTGACACCGCTACAGCATTCTGCTTCCAAAGTTACCCTCTAAGTAAGTTAGGACTTCTTTCTTTCCGCCCTGACTGCTGCGGACACTGCTGAGCTACAGCGCCTCTGTTGCACCAGACCTTTTCATTCGGAGTGAACTCTGCTCCTCTCCCTCTGGGTTTTAAAACTGAAATTGGCGAACTTGACCTCCCCAGGTTGCTTGTTTTCACTTATTGAAACTCACAGGATTTCTTGAAAATGCTCTTTTTAGAACTCACTGTTCAACATTACTTTCTGACCTTGGTTAAAGAAAAACATGCCAGACCTTAATATAACCAAAAATAAAATTCATTTTCTTCCTCAACAGCACAACTTGTTTCCAAGTAAAAATTTATCACAATCCTTTACCATCCTTGTCGGAGATTAATGAAAATTAGGAAGTTAAGCTCAAAAATTCAAACAGCTGAGCAAAATATTTAATTTTCTGCTAGAAATCCTTTCAGAGTACAAATGTTCAGCAGGTGGGACACCATCTTGGCAATGCTGACTGCAAACACAATGCTAAAGAGTTACCTTCTCCCCCTTTGGTCCTGGGGGTCCTTGAGGTCCCGATGGCCCTTGATGACCCTGGAAGAAAAACACACTGTCTGTCTGGAAGATTTCTGTGACCAGGCTAAATAAAGGCTAACCCAATGTCCACAACAATCCTGGATTGAGACTCCCTCAGATGAAGAATGACCTTGAATGGTAAGGACTAATTGCGTCCAGCAAGAACTAGTAATGATTGAAGTTGGTGCGGAGACTGCCACCTACAGGAGGAAGGGAGGAGTTCACCACCTCGAGGAGGAAGGGGCGGCACAGTGGCTCAGTGGTGAGCTCTGCTGCCTCACAGTGCCAGGGACTCAGGTTCACTTCCAACCTCGGGCGCCTGTCGGTGTGGAGTTTGCACATTCTCCCTCTGTCTGTGGGGGTTTCCTCCCACAGTCCAAAGATGGGCAGGTTAGGTGGATTGGCCATGCTCCATTGCCCATAGTGTTCAAGGATATGTATGGCTCAGTGGATTAGGTATAGGAAATGCAGGGTTACAGGGAGTTGGTAGGAGGGTGAGTGTGGGTGAGATGCTGTTTGGAGAGTTGATGTGGACTCAATGGGCTGGATAGTCTGTTTCCACACTGTATGGATTCTGTGGAGGAATTCACCACCTGCGTACCTGAAGGAGCTGTCAAACTTGCAGCAATCTCCCAGTCTCATTTTAACCACTCTAGTTTGTGAGAGGGAATGGGGTAGAAGGGAAGGGGAAATTCCTGCCATTGCTGACAATGGAATTTAAAATCGAGACAGATCCAGAATTAAGAAACTCAAAAACCCATCGGGTTCACACATGCCCTTTAGGGAAGGAACCTGCCATCCTTACCTGGTCTGGTCTACATGCGACTCCAGACCCACAACACTGTAGTTGACTTTTAACTGCCCTCTGGGCAATTAGGAATGGGCAGTAAATGCTGACTAGCCAGTGACGCCCGCATCCCATGAATGAGTTTTTAAAAAAGCATCACATTGGAGAGTGTATAAAGCTTTATCAGGATGTTGCTAGGGATTAATAAAATCACATGAATGGTATAGTTAAGGTTGAAGGTAAAAATTGATTAGTCTTTAAGCAGTTGTAAAAAAGGATTGTCCCTTGACCATCGAGGATTCGGTGTGGAGAGCATTGCAAACTGCAGGACTGTGAAGTTGGAGGTTAAAGCCATTGATGGATACTCAGTATGTCTCTAGTTTCTGCAGCATTGACCATTCGAGGCATACGCAGGGTGTGTCAGATTGCTGTCTTTGTGGGTTTGGCGAGGATATAACTAGTCAAGTTGATGTGGTTTACTGGGTTTTCAGTCGGCTTTTGGTAAGGTCCAACGTAAGAGATCAGCATTAACACATTGGAAACAGTTCACAGAAGGTTTACCGGGCTAATCCCTGGAATAAGCCAATTGCTTTAAGAGGAAAGGTTAGACAGGCCAGGACCTTCAGCCCAACAAGCCTGTGCTAACTAACACATGACTCCTTTCTAAACTAAAAATCCTTTGCCTCTACTTGGTCCGTTCTCCTATTCCCAGCCTGTTTACATCTGCAAAGATACCTCTTAAAGGCTGCTGTTGTATCTGCCTCCATCTCCTCCTCTGGCAGCATTTACCACTCTCTGTGTAAAAAACCCGACCCGTATGTCTCCTTCAAACTTACCCACTTTTGCCTTAAACCTATGTCCCATAGGCATTGACATTTCTACCCTGGGAAAAATACTCTGACTGTCCATTCTGTAAATCTTTCCATAAATAAGGAGACCAAAACTGCTCAGTGTTCAAGTCATGGATTCACCAAAGCTCTGTCTCATTGAAGTATAACCATCCTCACTTTTACACTCAATTTCTCTCATAATAAAGGGTGCCATCTCATTCGCCTTCTGAATTACAAGTTGTTACTGCATACTACCACTTTGTCACCAATGTGCCAGAATATCCCAATCCCTTTGAAACCATCCTTATGTTTTTATTGTTTTTGGACAATAATGTAAAAACTGCCGAAAAACCATCATATCAGAGAACCTTATCTCAGGGGAGAAGGCCACGTGGCCCATCAAGGCTGTGTTATCTTTTTCGGACAGAAAACGAGCTGGTTCCATTCCCTCAGATCTTTCCCCATCTCCTTTCAAATTTACCTTCCAGCGTCTGTCCAATTCCTTTGTGAAGGGAATCCTCAAATATCCATCAGACCCTCAGAGAGGACCAATCACTAACTAAATTCTAACCAGACATCCAAATACCAACTGCTCATTATACAATCGTTTTCCTCATGGAACCCTTGCTTTTTTAAGTCTTAAATCTGTCTTCATGCTTTGGAACAATTCTCCCAAGTCTCCTCTTAGCCTTTGCTGTTCTGATGTCCGAACTATTCATAAAGCCTCTGGAAATCTCTGCTACTGAAAGTGATCAAAGTTAAAGCACTGAATGTTTTCAGGAAGGAGTTAGATGTAGTTCTTAGGCCTAATGGGATCAAAGGGTATGGGGTGAAAGTAGGATTAGGGATTGAGTTGGGTGATCAGCCATGAACATATTGAACAGCAGAGCAGGCTCGAAGTGCTAAATGGTCTATTCCTCGTGTTATTTTCTATGCTTTTATGTGAACTAACACTGCTGCACTTAGATTTAAAAGACCAAATATTAAAGCCCTGTGTGTGTCAGAAATGTGCATTTTTGACCTGACATGAATATCCCCACCTTTACTGTCAAAACCCAACAGTAGGGTTATGTAAGTCTAAGGAATGGAATCAGAAATTAATCAAACTTGAACTGGAACAAACAGGAAGTCCCTGGTAACAACTGGTTATCAAGTCTGGAATGCACCATGTTAACCTTCACTGATCATAATCAAATTTTAATGAGTAAAATACATCATTTGTTTAAATTCATGGATATAGTTCTCCAAAAGTGCATGGGAGATATTCCTGTACTTATTGCAGTTTGTGAATTTGGATTTTTAGTTCAGATTCCGGAAGTCAGGCATTGATTATCTAGCTCCCAGGGTTTATCTCTCAGTCGCCTGTATTCTGTCAACTTGCGATGGGTTTGGATAATTTGGTAAAGCAGGATACAGGCCTGGGGTTCTGTCATTCAAAAAGAAGACCGCTCCAAACAACCAAATTATGCGGGGCATGGCCAGTCAGTCTCCCAAGTCTGTCAGTGAAATGATGGGTGATCTATATCTCAAGCCCCATTCCTTTCACTCTGTTCTGTATTAGTACCTTAGTCCTAGCAACAGAAGAAAATTGGCTTCAGATTGAAAACGACCAACCCGCAAGAAACATCATAGAAAGTAATTTTATACTTCTCCCCACCCCCCCCCCTTTAGAACATAGAACAGTACAGACCATTCAGCCCACAATGTTATGCCAATCTATTATCCTACTCTAACCTGCACACCCTTCATTTAGGTCACAAGGATTTTATTTATTTACTTCTGGGAGATGGGTGTCAATGCCATTTCTTACCCATCCCTAGCTACCCCTTGAGAAGGTGATGGTGAGACTGCCTTCTTGAGCCCCCTGCAGCCCAAGTTCTGTGGGGTTGACCCACAATGACTTAATGTAGGGAATTCCAGGATTTTGACCCAATGGCAGTGAAGGAACCGTGATATATTACCAAGTCAGGGTGGTGAGTGGCTTGGACGGGAGTTTGTAGAGGGTGGTGCTTCTAATTTCTCTTCCGAGTGGCCTGGTTCTAATTTTAACACATGTCCCCTGTTCCTTAAAGCCCTCCGCCCTCATCATCTGAGCAAGAAACATTCTCTGTCCAACTTTTCGATTCTTTTCAAGTTCCTATAAACCTGGCAGCAATCATCTTTTGTCCTCCTAAATTACAGGGAATCCAAGCCTAGTTGAGGCAATTCTCTGCTGAGAAGTTAACCTTTAGTGTCCCAATGACACTGAGGTATTGGTACTTCACTCTCTACACGGGTAAACTTTCCAAATGGAGAAAATACTGCTTGGTGTTTGCTGGTGATCAATGATGGATGTTTTTCGCCTGGATTGATATTCACTTACCGGATATCCCACAAGTCCTGGCTCTCCCAGTGGTCCCATTAAACCAGGAGGACCCTATACAGATAGAAATAATTACTCTGCAGGAATAAAGATTTGGATCAATACACAATACAAATAATTGCTCCAAGTCAATACTTTTCAATGTCATTCGGTCTAGCGGTGTTCAATCACAGGATCTCCCCTCTTCTCTGGCCAACACTGATCCCGCAGGATCTCCCCTGTGCCCTGGCCAACACTGACCCTGCAGGATCTCCCCTCTTCTCTGGCCAACACTGATCCCACAGGATCTCCCCTGTGCCCTGGCCAACACTGACCCTGCAGGATCTCCCCTCTTCTCTGGCCAACACTGACCCCACAGGATCTCCCCTGTGCCCTGGCCAACACTGACCCTGCAGGATCTCCCCTCTTCTCTGGCCAACACTGACCCCACAGGATCTCCCCCATCCCCTGGCCAACACCGACCCCACAGGATCTCCCATGTGCCCTGGCCAACACTGAACCGGCAGGATCTCCCCTCTTCTCTGGTCAACACTGACCCAACAGGATCTCCCCTCTTCTCTGGTCAACACTGACCCAACAGGATCTACCCTCTTCTCTGGCCAACACTGACCCCAGAGGATCTCCCCTGTGCCCTGGCCAAAACTGACCCCAGAGGATCTCCCCTGTGCCCTGGCCAAAACTGACAGCCCAGGATCTCCTCTGTGCCCTGGCCAACACTGACCCCACAGGATCTCCCCTGTCCCCTGGCCAACACAGACCCCACAGGATCTCCCATATGCTCCGGCCAACACTGACCCCACAGGATCTCCCTTGTGCCCTAACCAACACTGACCCCACAGGATCTCCCCTGTGCCCTGGCCAACCCTGACCCCACAGGATCTCCCTTGTGCCCTGGCCAACTCTGACCCCACAGGATCTCCCTTGTGCCCAGGCCAACCCTGACCCCACAGGATCTCCCTTGTGCCCAGGCCAACACTGACCCTGCAGGATCTCCCCTCTTCTCTGGCCAACACTGACCCCACAGGATCTCCCCTGTGCCCTGGCCAACACTGACCCTGCAGGATCTCCCCTCTTCTCTGGCCAACACTGACCCCACAGGATCTCCCCCATCCCCTGGCCAACACCGACCCCACAGGATCTCCCATGTGCCCTGGCCAACACTGAACCGGCAGGATCTCCCCTCTTCTCTGGTCAACACTGACCCAACAGGATCTCCCCTCTTCTCTGGTCAACACTGACCCAACAGGATCTACCCTCTTCTCTGGCCAACACTGACCCCAGAGGATCTCCCCTGTGCCCTGGCCAAAACTGACCCCAGAGGATCTCCCCTGTGCCCTGGCCAAAACTGACAGCCCAGGATCTCCTCTGTGCCCTGGCCAACACTGACCCCACAGGATCTCCCCTGTCCCCTGGCCAACACAGACCCCACAGGATCTCCCATATGCTCCGGCCAACACTGACCCCACAGGATCTCCCTTGTGCCCTAACCAACACTGACCCCACAGGATCTCCCCTGTGCCCTGGCCAACCCTGACCCCACAGGATCTCCCTTGTGCCCTGGCCAACTCTGACCCCACAGGATCTCCCTTGTGCCCAGGCCAACCCTGACCCCACAGGATCTCCCTTGTGCCCAGGCCAACCCTGACCCCACAGGATCTCCCTTGTGCCCAGGCCAACACTGACAAAGCAGGATCTCCCCTATCCCCTGGCCAACAGTGACCCCACAGGATCTCCCCTATGCCCTGGCCAACAGTGTCCCCACAGTATCTCCCCTGTGCCCTGGTCAACGCTGTCCCTGCAGGATCTCCCCTCTTCTCTGCCCAACACTGACCCGACAGGATCTCCCCTGTCCCCTGCCCAACACTGACCCCTCAGGATCTCCCCTGTCCCCTGGCCAACACTGACACCACGGGAACTCCCCTGTCCCCTGGCCAACACTGACCCCTCAGGATTTCCCATGTGCTCTGGGAAGCACTGACCCCTCCAACAGTTGGTTCCAACTATGATCTTGTATTGCAAATCAAAGATATCTGTGGAATCTTGCTGTGGCATGCAATAAATATTAAAATTCAGAAGTCACATGACACCAGGTTATAGTCCAACATGTTTATTTGAAAGCACAAGCTTTCGGAGCCCTGCCCTTTTGCCAGGTGAAGTGCTGACAACTGACAAAGGAGCAGCACTCTGAAAGCTTGTGATGTCAAATAAACCTGCTGGACAATAGCCTGGTGTGGCCTAACTTCTGACCTTGTCCACCCCAGTCCAACACCGGCACCTCCACATTGTCTCGAACATTACCCTTGATCCTCGGGAGCCCCTCACTCCTTTGGGCCCTGGGTCTCCTTGTTGTCCTGGTTCACCTCGATCACCTTGTTCCCCAGGTGCTGCCCGGTGCCCCTTCTCACCCTTCAAAACAAAGTGCAGAGTGACACATTCTGTTTCCCAACCACTTCATATCCACAATAGACATAGACACTAAAGAAGGAAATTGGCAAGGGCTGATAAGGAGGTTTGCAATGGCATGGCAGTGAGGACAAAGGTGTTAGGTGACAGGAGGAGAGAGATGAGTTGGTTGGATGGGCAGATCAGTTGCAGGTGGAATTTTGCCCTGATAAAAGTGGGGGGATGCACTTTGGCAGGAACAGGACACAGGGGTACTCAGTGAATGGCAGGACAGAAGGAAAATCATTGGAAAAGAGAGATCTTGGGCTCCTTGTTCGCAGATCCCTGAAGGTGGAAGGACAGGTTAATACGGTGGTTAAGGGCACTTGCCTTTATCAGCCAGGGCATAGATTATAGGATCTGGGAGCTGATGCTGGAACTGTACAGGACTTTGGTTTGGCCACAGCTGGAGTACTGTGTGCAGTCCTGGTCCACACACCACAGGAAGGATGTGATTGTACTGGAGGGGGTGCAGAGGAGGTTCACCAGGATGTTCCTCCTGAAGCTGCAAATCACAGTATGAAAGAATAGGCAGGATAAATGAGTGGCTTGTGAGATGGTGCAGGAGGGAGGGGTTCAGATTTTTGGGACAATGGGGCCGGTTCTGGGGGAGGTGGGACTATTACGAATCAGACGGTATATACCTGGGCAGGACTGGAACTAATGTCCTCGGGGCTGCTTTTGCTAACGCTATTGAGGAGGGTTTAAACTAATGTGGCAGGTGGATGGGAACCAAATGAGAAGGAGGTTAGTGGACAGTAAGGAGGTAGTCACTAAAGCCTGTAAGGAACTAGATAATGAAGTCAGTGTGACTATGGGGAAGGGTAGGTAGAGAGCAGATGATGAACGCAAAGGGACAGGTGGTCTGAGGTACCTTTGTTTTAATGCAAGAAGTGTAGTAGATAAGGCAGATGAACTTAGGGCTTGGATTAGTACCTGGGAGTATGATGTTATTGCTATCACTGAGACTTGGTTGAGGGAAGGGCAAGATTGGCAACTAATATGCCAGGATATAAATGCTTCAGGCGGGATAGAGAGGGAGGTAAAAGGGTTGGAGGAGTTGCATTACTGGTCAAACAGGATATCACAGCTGTGCTGAAGGAGGGCACTATGGAGGGCCTGAGCAGTGAGGCAATATGGACAGAGCTCAGAAATAGGAAGGGTGCGGTAACAATGTTGGGGCTGTACTACAGGCCTCCCGATGAGATAGAAGTACAAATATGTGGACAGGTTATGAAAAGGTGCAGGAGCAACAGGGTGGCTGTGGTGGGAGATTTTAATTTTCCCAACATTGACCGGGATTCACTTAGTGTTAGGGGTTTAGATGAAGCAGAATTTGTAAGGAGCATCCAGGAGGGTTTTCTAGAGCAGTATGTAAATAGTCCCACTAGGGAAGGGGCCATACTGGACCTGGTGTTGGGGAATGAGCCCGGCCAGGTGGTTGAAGTTTCTGGAGATTACTTTGGGAACAATGATCATAATTCTGTGAGTTTTAGAATACTGATGGATAAAGATAAGAGTGGTCCTAAAGGAAGAGTGCTAAATTGGGGTAAGGCCAACTATAGCAAAATTCGGCAGGAGCTGGGAAATGTGGATTGGGAGCAGTTGTTTGAGGGTAAATCCACATTTGATATGTGGGAGGCTTTTAAAGAGAGGTTGATTAGAGTGCAGGACAGATATGTCCTTGTGAAAATGAGGGATAGAAAGGGCAGGTTTAGGGAACCAGGAATGACATGTAAAATTGTGAGATTAGCAAAGAGTAAAAGGAGGGAAGCTGTGCGAGGAGTCAGAGAAAATGAGTGGGATTCTGAATGAGTACTTTGTGTCAGTATTCACTGAGGAGAGGGACATGACGGAGGTTGTGGTTAAGGATAAATGTTTGATTACTCTAGGTCAAGTCAGCATAAAGGTGGGTGGGTAAGTGTTGGGTATTCTAAAAGGCATTAGGGTGGACAAGTCCCCAGGTCCGAATGGGATCTATCTCAGGTTGTGAGGGAAGAGAGAGAGGAAATAGCGAGGGCCTTAACAGATATCTTTGCAGCATCCTTCAGCACGGGTGAGGTCCCGGAGGACTGGAGAATTACTAATGTTGTCCCCTTGTTTCAGAAGGGCAGCAAGGATAATCCAGGTAATTATAGACCGGTGAGCCTGATGTCAGTGGTGGGGAAGCTGCTAGAGAAGATACTGAGGGATATGATCTATTCCCATTTGGAAGAAAATGGGCTTATTAGTGATAGGCAGCTTGGTTTTGTGCAGGGAAGGTCCTGTCTTACAAACTTGATAGAATTCTTTGAGGAAGTGATAAAGTTGATAGATGAGGGAATGTCATATACATGGGCTTCATTAAGGTGTTTGATAAGGTTCCCCATGAAAGGCTGATGGAGAAAGTGAAGTCACACGGGGTCCAGGGTGTAATAGCTAGATGGATAGAGAACTGGCTGGACAACAGGAGACAGAGAGCTGTAGTGAAAGGGAGTTTCTCAAAATGGAGAACTGTGACCAGTGGTGTCCCGCAGGGATCCGTGTTGGGACCACTGTTGTTTATGATATACATAAATGATCCGGAGGAAGGTATAGATGGCCTGATTAGGAAGTTTGCAGATGACACTAAGATTGATGGAGTAGCAGATAGTGAAGAGGACTGTTGAAGAATGCAGCAGAATACAGATAGATTGGAGAGTTGGGCATAGAAATGGCAGATGGAGTTCAATCCAGGCAAATGCGAGGTGATGCATTTTGGAAGATCCAATTTAAGAGCGAACTGTACAGTAAATGGAAAAGCCCTGGGGAAAATTGATGCACTGAGAGATCTGAGTGTTCAGGTCCATTTTACCTGAAGGTGGAAATGCAGGTGGATAAAGTGGTCAAGAAGGCATATGGCATGCTTTCGTTCATCGGACGGGGTATTGAGTACAAGAGTTGGCAGGTCATGTTACAGTTGTATAAGACTTTGATTCAACCACATTTAGAATACTGCATACTGTTCTGGTCGCCACATTACCAAAAGGATGTGGATGCTTTGGAGAGGGTGCAGAGGAGGTTCACCAGGATGTTGCCTGGTATGGAGAGTGCTAGCTATGAAGAGAGGTTGAGTAGGTTAGGATTATTTATATTAGAAAGACAGAGGTTGAGGGGGGACCTGATTGAGGCCTACAAAATCATGAGAGGTATAGACAGGGTGGATAGCAAGAAGCTTTTTCCCCAGAGTGGGGGTCTCAATTACAAGGGGTCATGAGTTCAAAGTGAGAGGAGGAAAGTTTAAGGGAGATATGCATGGAAAGTTCTTTACGCAGAGGGTGGTGGGTGCCAGGAATGTGTTGCCAGTGGAGGTGGTAGAGGCGGGCTGAGATAGCGTCATTTAAGATGTATCTAGACAGATGCATGAATGGGCAAGGAACAGAGGGATACAAATCCTTAGAAAATAGGTGACAGGTTTAGATACAGGATCTGGATCAGCACAGGCTTGGAGGGCCGGAGGGCCGAAGGGCCTGTTCCTGTGCTGTAATTTTCTTTGTTCTACTCCAGACTGGGGCATTATTGAGAGATAATGGGGACTGCAGATGCTTGAGAATCCGAGATAACAAGGTGTAGAGTTGGATGAACATAGCAGGCCAAGCAGCATCTTAGGAGCAGGAAAGGTGACTTTTCGGGCCTGGATCCTTCAACAGAAAATCTTCTTCTTTCTGAAGAAGGGTCTAAGCCCAAAGCATCAGCTTTCCTGTTCCTGAGATGCTGCTTGGCCTGCTGTGTTCATCCAGCTCTACACCTTGTTATCTGGGGCATTATTGAGCCTACTTTCTGGTCTGCCTCACCAGGCAAGCAATTGGATTTCTGACCCTGCTTGGAACATTCCTGATAGTGGGAATGTCACAGGGAGGAATCAAACCACCCGATTATATCCTCTCTGCTCCCATCCTCCAAGCCGACCAGGCTGCTGATTCAGGTTAAAGGCAAAAAAAAACTGCAGATGTGGAATCCAGTGTAGACAAACAGGAGGCTGGAAGAACACAGCAGGCCAGGCAGGGCCTGGAGGAAAGGGGCAGTCAATGTTTCAGGTATTACCCTTTGTCAGCCAGTCTGAAAGAAGGATAATACCCAAAATGCTGACTCCTCCTCCTCCAAAGGCTGCCTGACCTTTTGGGTATTATCCTTATTTCAGACTGGCTGACAAAGGGTAATACCTGAAACATTGACTGCCCCTTTCCTCCAGGCCCTGCCTGGCCTGCTGTGTTCTTCCAGCCTCCTGTCTACCAGCTGATTCAGGTCATTGTTTTCAGACTTTGTTCTAAGGAAGAGTCACCGCACCGGAAACATTAACTCTTCTTTCCTTCACAGGTGCTGCTGAGCTTTTCCAGCAACTTTGTTTCTGTTCCTGATTGACAACATCTGCAGTTCTTTCAGCTTTTATTTAAACTAAATGACCTGACTGCTTTGACAGTTCCCTCGACATAAAAGCGAGAGGAAACCTTTTTCCCTGAACGACCTCGTTGTCCTGGCGTGCCCCGTTTCCCTTCGGGTCCCTGTGGAGAGAGAATCAAAACACTTTATTTAGTTTAGATTGAGAAGGTGCGAGGCGTGTAAAAATCCCTGCCTCGTAGCAATTCACGGCCCATTAATTTCACCTCCATTATTACTTATCTCCCAGTAACTAAGAGGATGCTTGATGCATATGGTTTCTTCATCTGTAGCCATTTAAGGGTCCGTGTGCTTATGGCCTTTATTAATGCTATGAGACCACAGGGGGCAGACTGACTTGTGACACAATAGCACAAGGGCCTGGCAGTAGGGTTTTGACATGGACAGGGAAGTGGCTGGCAGGCAGGGAACATGGGACAGGAGGAGATGGCTCTTTTTCCAAGTCACAGCCAGTGACCATTTGTGTACCTCAGGCACCAGAGCTCGGACCCCAATGTTCACAATGTAACATGACGACTTCGATAACTGAGCTAAAGGTAATAT
The DNA here is from genome assembly GCF_030684315.1 of Stegostoma tigrinum. Classification (NCBI taxonomy): domain Eukaryota; kingdom Metazoa; phylum Chordata; class Chondrichthyes; order Orectolobiformes; family Stegostomatidae; genus Stegostoma; species Stegostoma tigrinum. The sequence goes on from NC_081361.1 coordinate 100,333,547, forward strand.
CTTCAAGTCTGTGGATGCCATGTGTGTGAGGGTGAACTGTGAGGCGAACACCGAGATGATTCAGTGTGATTTTCACAAGTTGAGTGAGTGGGCAAATGCATGGCAGATGAAGTGTAGTGTGAATAAATGTGAGGCTATCCATGTTGCTTGTGAAAACAGGAAGGCGGGTTAGTATCTGAATGGCTATGGTTTGGGAAAGGGGGAGCTGTAACAAGACCTGGGTGTCCTGGTTCAGCAACTGCTGACAGTAAACATACAGGTACAGCTGGTGGCGAGGAACATGGTTGGGGTGTTGGCCTTTGAGGTGAGAGGATTCGAGTACAGCAGCAGGCATGTCTTGCTACAAATGTCCTAGGCTTTGGTGAGACCACAGCTGGAGTACAGTGGACAGTTTTCATCTCTTTATCTGGGCAAAGATGTTCTGTGGACGGATGGGGTGCAACAAAAATTTACCAGATAGTTTCCTGGGAATGGCAGCACTAATGTACAGAGAGAGATTAGATCAGTTAGGGCTGTATTCATTGGAGTCTGGAAGAAATAGGGGAGTTGAGTCTCATTGAGACATGTTCAAGTCTAACAGGGCGAGACAAAATAAACACAGGAAGGATGTTCCCGATGAACAGGGAGCCCAGGCCAGGAGCCACAGTGTAAGGATACAGGGTTGGACTGAGAGCCTGTGGAATTCTCTGCCAAAGAAAGCAGTTGAGGCAAAACATTGAATGTTTTCAAGGAAGAGTTAGATATAGTTCTTAAAGCTAAAGGGGTCAAAGGGTCAGGGGAGAAAATGGGGACTGGGGGCTGAGTTGAATGGTTAGCCATGACCATAGTGAATGGCAGTACAGGCTCGAAGGGTGGAATGGCTTCCTCTTGTTCTTAGCTTCTGTGTTACTATCCCATTACTTCTTCTCAAGTGGATAGCTAACCCTCGCAGCCATGGAACATATGAAAAGTTCCCTCTGCTGTTCCCCACTCATGTGTCATGAGGAAAGGCTCAGCAAATTGGAAAATGCCGGGGTAATTTACAAATATGAATACTAAGACAGGAGGAAGCAAGTCAGACCCTCCAGGCAGATACCCCATGCAACTAAACAATGGCTGATTTAAATCTTAACTCAACCTTCCCCAAACACCTTCTTCTGGACTATCCCACCTCCACACCAGAGGGAGCAGCTTTCCGTGCGCCCATGCGTATCACTTGAAGAAGAGTTGACCTCTGGCCTGAGGCCTACAGTAAAAAGCTACTGACAAGCAGCAAGATAGACTTTCAAAGGCAGGGATTTTGAATATCTAACCAAGAACTTGGAAGTAAAACCTCAAACCCACAGCCAGGTTTTTCAGGAGTGAAGTTAAACATCCAAAGTATGACAAAACTTTGGAGAATATTCCTGAAACAGGCAACTGATGCAGGCTGGGTGTTGGGAGGTAGCAGTAGAATAGATGGCTAGCATGGATATGATGGGCTAAATGGCCTCTTTGTGTGCTGTAACTTTTCACAGACCACTCTTCGTTTTACATCTGCAATTGATGGATTTTTGTTATCAAAAGGCATTAAGGGATAATGGGATAGAGACAGGCGTGAGGAATTTGGTAAGAGATGGAATAGGTACAAGGGGCTGAATGACCCTCCTGTTACTGCGAATGATCACAAACCAACATAACAAGAGCAGGCAAATATTAGCCATTGGTTGATGCAAATGATCTACAGCACAATGGTTAACAACAGAAATTTACTCGATTCCTTTGTTTGACACCAATTTGTGAATTATGCAATTGATATCCAGACTTTGCTGAAACTGTTTATCTTGCACTCGTGAAGACAAATGCAAGAAAGCCAAATTTCAAAGGAGCACAACCATTTATACTGCAGGGGAGAAAAGGCACTAATCTCTAAACTTTGTTCAAGGAATGTTGGTGTTGCTGGGTCGAACATTTATTGCCCATTCCTAGTTGCCCTTGAGGAGGTGGTAGTGAGTTACCGTCGTGAAGGTAGGTACACACACAGAGTGGTGTTAGGGAAGGATTTTCGGATTATGACCCAGTGACACTGACAGAATGGCAATAATGCTCCAGGTCAGGATGGTGTGACTCAATGTGACACTGATTGCCAAGGTGTTGCCTTAGAGAAAACAATGGGAGCTTTAGGTTCATTTATGCTCACTAGAAATAGCATACATTCAACTCTGCAAACAATAGGGATATGGTCAAGCCTTTCTGGAATTATTGAGGAGATTGAGGAGCCTTTAGAGTCATAGGGTGATAGAGTAATTCAGCATGGAAACAGGCCCTTTGGCACAAAATGGTCCAGGTTGACCATGGTGCCCACTCAGCTGGTTCCAACTGGCCACATATCCCCCTAAACCCTTCTCATCCATGTATTTACGCAAACAGTTTTTAAATATTGCTATTGTACCTGCCTCAACCACTTTCTCTGGCAGCCCATTCCATATGTGCATCGCTCTCTGTGTGAAGGATCCTTAGGTCCTTCTAAAATCTTTCCCTTCTCACCTTAAATCTATACCCTCTACTTTTCTACTGTCCATCACTGGGAAAAAAAGACAATATGTATTCATCCTATCTATGCCTCTCATGATTTTATACACCTCAATAATTATGGGCAGCACAGTGGCTCAGTGGTTAGCACTGCAGCCTCACAGTGCCAGGGACCCAGGTTCAATTCCAGCCTCGGGTGACTGTCTGTGCGGAGTTTGCACATTCCCCCCGTGTCTGCATGGATTTCTTCCCAGTGCTCCGGTTTCCTCGCACAGTCCAAAGACGTGCAGGCTAGGTGGATCGGCCATGCTAAATTGCCTGTAGTGTTCAGGGGTATGTGGGTTATGGGGGATGGTCTGGGTGGGATGCTCCAAGGGGCGGTGTGGACTTGTTGGGCCGTAGGTCTTGTTTCCACACTGTAGGGAATCTAATCTAATCTAATAAGGTCTTCCACCATTCTCCTACTTTCCAAGGAATAAAGTCCTACGCTGGCCAACCTCTCCCTATAACTCAAGTCCCTGTAACTAGTTCTCGCAACGTCCTCATAAATCTTCTTTGCACACTTTCCAGTTTAACCATGTCTTTCCTATAACCGGGGTGACCAAAACTGTACACAATACACCGAGTGCAGCCTCACCAATGACCTATACAACTGTAACGTAACATCCCAACTCCTATACTCAATGCTTCGACCGATGAAGGCCAACATGCGAAATGCCTTCTTCACCACCCTGTCCACCTGTGACGCCGCTTTCAACAAACTGTGTACTTATACTCCTAGGTCCCTCTGTTCCACAACACTCCTCAGGGCCTTACCATTTACTGTATAAGTTCTATCTTGGTTTGACTTTCCAAAGTGCAACACATCACAGTTATCAGTATTGAATTGCATTTGTCAATCCTCTTCCCACTTCCTCAACTGATCGAGATCCCTCTGTAATTTTTGATAACCTTCCTCACTATTAACGATACCTCCTAGTTTTGTATCATCCACAAACTTATTAATCATGCCTTGTACATTCACATCCAGGTCATTTTTGTAAACAACAAATAACAAAGTGTTTAGTTTCCCATTGGTTTCTCTACATCAAGACCTTGTTCAAAAACAGTAATCGTGCCAACCAAGGTGAAATGCTTTGGCGATTTCAGCGAGAGGTATTTTCCTGGCTATGGACGTACCGGCATTCCATTAATCCCAGGTGGTCCAACGGCACCAGCAACTCCCCGAGCTCCAGTGTCACCTTTCTCCCCAATTTCCCCCTTCGGACCTGGATCACCCTGTTCACCCTGCAATGACAACAAATTCCCTATTAACACCAACAAACTCAAGTCTTCATTACTGCTAGTAATCATTGCTCTCTGTTAGATCAATCATTACCATTAGTAATCATTACTCTCTGTTAGATCAATTTTTGTCGTTACCATCTGTTACATCAATCATTACTGTTAGTAATCATTACTCTCGGTTAGATTAATCATTATCATTAGTAATCATTGCCATTATTTTGATTAATCATTACTAATATTAATCATAACCATTTCTAACTTAACTTAAGTCATTGTTACTATTGAACAGGAGTTTTAGTGTGTCAGGTAGTGAGAGCCCTTGGGCAGGTTCTTGCATGAAGGAGACAGAAAGAGAACAGAGAATCTTGTAGCACCCCAGGAGGCTATTCATTCCATTATCACTGAAACAGCAGTTCGATCAGTTGATAGGGGACAGAGCAGGAGACTATCTCTATAGATGTCTTCTTTTTAACCATTGATCTAACTCCCTTTTGAAAATTATTATTAGAGACAATAAAAAGAAATTGCTGGAAAATCTCAGCAGGTCTAGCAGCATCATGGAGAGAAATCAGTGACCCTTCCTCGGTTCTTATTAGAACTGCTTCCACTGCTCTTCACAACTTGCTGTATAAAATAAATTGCTTTTTGTTACTTGGTGTTTTGGGCAGTCATGTTAGTCTAGGTCCTAGACCCTTCTTCAAAAGCCTTTCTGAAAAAGCATCTAGGCCCGAAACATCAGCCTTCCTGCTCCTGAGATGCTGCCTGGCCTGCTGTGTTCATCCAGCTCTACACCTTGTTATCTCAGATTCTCCAGCATCTGCAGTTCCTACTATCCCTTCGTCTAGGTCCGTCTACTTAACCTACTGCTTCCGGAAACACTGCAGACACGGAGAATTGCAGCACAGAAGGAAACAATTTGGCCATTGTCTCTATGTTAGTCGTTAATCAGCCCTAGTCCATTTTCTAGCACTTGACCTGGAGCCATGCATGTTATGGTGCTTCAGGTCATCTAAATACTTCTTAAATGTTTTGATAATTTCTGCTTCTCCTGTCCTTTCAGGCAGTGAGTTTCAGATAGGCACCACCTTCTGGGTGAAAAGCAACTTTCTCAAACTTCTCTAAACCACTGCCCCTTGCCTAAAATCTATGCCTGTGGTTACTGACCCCATTACAAAGGGGTAAAGGTTCTCCCTATCTATCTCAACTCTGCCCCGCAAGACCATGTAAACATCAATCAAAGCTCCCTCAGCCTTTTCTCTTCTGAAGAAAACAGTACTAGCCTATCAGGGATAATGGGAACTGCAGATGCTGGAGAATCCAAGATAACAAAGTGTGGAGCTGGATGAACACAGCAGGCCAAGCAGCATCAGAGGAGCACTCTGATAAAAAGTCTAGGCCCAAAACGTCAGCTCTTGTGCTCCTGAGATGCTGCTTGGTCTGCTGTGTCCATCCAGCTTCACACTTTGTTATCCAGCCTATCAGGTCTCTCTTTCCAGCTGCAACACTCCAGCCCAGGCAACATCCTGGCCTTGGATTGAACGAGATCATTTCCAAACAAAATGGTTACCTTTTCCTAAAGGTTTTTTCTTGAACAAGTTTATGAATTAGTCTCTTCACACTATTCTAGAAAACCATCTTATTGCAGATTCTGGAAATTCTTCCTCACAGCTTTAATGCTCATTAATTTTATCCAGATTACATACAGATTGAAGCCAGTCATGATTATTGCATTCCTCTTGCTACACACACCTTCAGTTTACAGTTTTAGACAAAGCCCCACATCACAACAACTGTTTGGCAGCCTAGAAATCACTCAGTCCAGTGCTCGATATCCGTTGTTTTTTATTAGGTTATGGAAACAGGTAAGGTACTCCTAGTTTTGTTGTGAGTGTGTCTCCATGTTCCTATGTGAGACTGTTCATGTCTGTACGGGTGTTTGTGTGTGTCTGTGTGGCTGTCTACGTCTGCATCTGTGCGAGACTGTGTGTGTGTGTGTGTGTGTGTGTGTGTGTGTGTGTGTGTGTGTGTGTGTGTGTGTGTGTGTGTGTGTGTGTGTGTGTGTGTGTGTCTGACTGTCTGTGTATGTGCGAAAGTATGAGTGTGAGAGAAAGTGAGTATAAGCATGTGTGGAGAGAGAGAGAAAAGAGAGAGAGAGAAAAGAAAGAGAGAGAGAGAGAGAATGAGTGAATGACTATGAGCATTCAATAAATATTTGCAAACGAAAACCATTTTGACTGATTTTGCAGAAACAACAAATCAGACTTATAGGATAAGCTCACCAAAGTGAGCAGAGCCACAATGGGCTAAATCTCTTCGTTCTGAAGTGTCTGATCCTATCATTTTTGGATTAAACTGCTTTATTTTGATCCGAGTAATATTATATGGATGTGGGATGTGGAAGTCCCTGGCAAGAACAACCTTTATTGCTGGTAAGCTTATTAAACTACTGCCTTCTGTTTGTAACAAAGTGCCTTGCCTAAGCCGCTAAGAGGACAACCACACATCTGCAAACAGAAGCCATGTGGGCCAGACACAGTAAAGAACAGCAGATTTCCTCCTTTAAATGACAGAAACAATGGATTTTATAATAAGTTAATCGTTTCATTGTGACTGCCAGTAATGTTTTTTCTTATCTCGATTTATTCAGCGAAAGAATTTTAATTCTCCTAAATTTAAAATAACTCTCTTTATGAATGGGATGATTCATGCTATCGTTTGGGCAGTGTGATTATTCAATAATTCCAAGGCTTATTTACAAACCTGTGAAATAGGGAAAGGAGTAGACCATTGGCCCCTTGAACTTGCTTCACCTTTCAATAAGATCATAGCTGACAGATTACTCCACATTCCCATCTGCTCCCAAAAACCTTTCTTATCAAGAATCTCCATACCTCTGTCTTAAAACACAACAAGGATCCTGTTCCATGGCCCTTTGCGGAAGAGAGCTTGAAAGACGATATGTTACTGTGTCTGTGTGGGGCTGTCTATGTCTGCATCTGTGTGAGACTGCGTGGATGTGTTTGTGGGGAGTGTGCGCATGCATGAGAGCAAATGTCTTTGTGCCTGTGTCAGAGTGTGTGTGTGTCTGTGAGTGTGTGGGACATGAGTGGCACTATCTGGGCTAGCACTTATTGCCCATCCCAAACTGCCCAGAGGCCAGTTAAGATTTTACCACATCTCTGTGGATCTGGAGTCACAAATAGATCAGAATTCTCTCCTCAAAGGACATTTGTGAACCAGTCGCGTTTTTACAACAGCCAACAATACTGTTGATGTTAGACTAGTTTGTCATTGAGTTTAAATGTCACCATCTACCGTGGTGGGATTGAAATCTATACGCCTAGATTATTAGCCTGGGACCTTGTTTACGAGCTCAGTGATGCTACCATGACATCAGTGACCCCCATGCTCATCAAGGATAAAAATATACAAACCCTTATTTTTAAACAGTGACTCACTGGTTCTAGATTTTTCTACAAAAGGTAACAGGCCCTCCCAGTCAAGACCCCAAGGAGCTCCTTTAATGGAAAGGAACTGTCTCTGACTCTTCTAAACTCCAACAGATACAAGCCGATCCTGGCCAACAGTTCCTCACTAACTCCAAGATATTGAACCTTCTGTGATCTGTATCCAATACATGTTACACTCTTCCTTAAATAAGGGGGCCAGCCCTGTGCTCAGGACTCCACATGTGGCCTCACCAGCCCATAAATAAATGAAGCATAAGCCCCTCTGTACTCTTGCATTCATTCTGTTTGCACTAAGATATAACATTCCATTATTATATGGGAGAAATGGGAGTTTAGGACCTGTGTGTGCATACATCATTGATGGTGACACAACAGATAGACAACCAAGTTCAAAAAGCAGATAATATCTCAAACATTTTCAATGAGGCATAGAGTACAAGAGCAGGGAGGCTACAGTGACCTTGTATTAAACCCTGGTTTGGGTCTTAGCTGGAATCTTACTTCTGAGAGCTGCACTTTAGGATAGATGTAAAGGCATTGGGCAGGGCGCAGAAAATATTCAGGGGAATGGTCCCTTGTTGAGGAACTTCAGTTACGCAGACAGCTCAGGACAATGTCCTTCTTGGAGAAAAGGAAATTGAGAGGAGATTTGATCAATTCAGAATAAACAAGAAAGAAAGCTTTCCCATTTGTAAAAGGATCAACAACATGAGAGGGCACAAGTTTAAAGCAATTGGCAAAAGACGCAACGGCAGCATGAAGAGGAATATTTTTACAGGAGTACGTATTCGGGATCCGGAATTCACTGCCTGAAAAAGTATGATGCAGGCATGGCCAATCAAAAAATTTGGTAGGGAATTAGACCATGATCAAAAAGAGGAGAAAATGAAGAGTATCGGGAGAAGACAGAGGAGAGGCACCAGGAAAATTGTTCATTCGGAGCACCTGAACGGACATGACGGAGCGATTGTCTTCTTTGCTGTAACCGTTCTGGGATTCTCCGAATATTCATTGGATGCAAATGCATGAGAAGTAGGATGCCACCCCATACCTTGCCATCATATGGCAGTGTCAGATCCAACTCAATGCAAGCAGGTTACTGACTTTATCTTCAAAATAACTCCATAATTGCCTAGTTTTATTATCACTGGAATGTTAATCCAGAGGCCTAGCTAATGCTTTGGGGGCCTGGGTTCGAATCCCACCACAGAAAATGGTGGAATTTGAATTCGATTAACATCTGCAATTAAGAATCTAATGATGACTGTGGATCCATTGTTGATTGTCGGAAAAAACCCATCTGGTTCACTAATGTCCTTTACAGAAGGAAACTGCCATCCTTACAGGGTCTGGCCTACATGTGACTCCAGACCCACAGCAACGTGGCTGACTTTTAACTGGCCTCTGGGCAATTAGGGATGGACAATAAATGCCGCCTGGGCAGCAACACCCTCATCCCATGAATGAATAAAGGAAAAAAAATTCAAAATGTTAGCTCCCACCTAAATAACGCTCCTTCTTCATTGCATTTCCTGCTCTGGGTGTCACGATTAAATTCCTCCCCCAGTGACTGTTAGTTACAGGCATTTAGAAGAGATTACTTATTTTTCCATTTCTGGGACTGTAAACAGAAATGGAATTCAGGGAACGCCATGACTGAAATGTCAGGATAGCTTTGTAACTTGAAAACTAAGGGCTGTATACTTTTTCAGCTGTGGAATTCAAGTTCTGATTGAGAGAATTGGAGACTGAGTGGCACTAAGAGTCTTTGAAATAAGGAAATTCCACCCAACAACAGCCCTTGCATTGGTTGAAATGCACAGTATTAAAGGGTCGAAGTGTCAGGTAGCAGAGAGAGAAGCCTCCAAAGCCTGCAGACAGAAAACATCCATCTCTCCCTCTCTCTGTCTCTGCATGAAATGTAGACAAAAAACCAAGGAAACTGAAAAGAAAGAAATCTAATAAGACCTCGCTCCACATGATTGACTGTTCACCCAACAAAGAAAGTTTGTCACCAGTGTGAAAAGTCAGATTGTGTACAATAATTTATCCTGAAAACCCAGGTTTTTGATCTATGGGATTTTGTGTTGCCTGACTACATTCTTAGTCACCCATAGTATCTGTGAAAACTGTCCTTTTTCTCCCCCTGTATTCTTTCACGAGATGTGGATAACACTGGCCATTTATTGCCCATCCCTAATTGCCCAGAGGACAGCTAGGAATCAACCACATTGCTGTGGGCCTGGAGTCGCATGTAGACCAGACCAGGTTAGGATGGCAGTTTCCTTCGTGAAAGGACATTAGTGAACCAGATGGGTTTTTACAACAATTGGCCATAGATTCATTCATCATCATTAGACTCTTAATTAATGACTTTTAAAAAAAATCCACTATCTACTCTGGTGGGAGTTGAACCCAGGCCACCAGAACATTAGCCGTGTCTCTGGATTGCAGTTCACTGAATACCACTGGGCCATTGCCTTTCCCATGTTTTCTGAATTGTGAATAAATGTATGTGTGTATAGATGTTTGAATTACTATAGTTTAAGTGTGCAGTATTAGACTAAAAATCATTCCATTTCTCCATCGCTTGTTAAACTCAACATAACAAATAGTTATTGCTCTGTTAATGATGAAACCTGGTGTGAATTGCTTTTGTCTTAACTAGCAGTCAGTCAGGCAAATTTTCACATTGGGATTTTACACATTTTGGGATGCCCTGTGGAACAACGGGGCAGAATTCCTGGCATCCTTTTCCAGCTAAAGCAGAACACAACAATAGAGGTAGGATTCAAATTTGTATCAGCGTAAAATCCAACATTTGTGAAGTATTTGAGTTGATGTTATCCTGACAAAGTAAGTCAAGCAGGCAAGCATTGAAATTAGAATTCTCACGATGAGAAGATTACATTGTCTCAGATACAGCTGATGTAACAGAAAACCTTGAATTTGTATTGGATTTCTACCAAGCTTAACACAAAACAAACAACATTGGAAGATTTGCTGAAACTTGTTAAATAGAAATATCATTTTTACGGAGGGATTAGTGAACAAGCTGGAAAGGTCGGCATCTAACTCCACAATGCTGCTTTTGACTAAACATGTCCTTGTGAACATGCTCATTGGAAACAGTCCATTTCTACCATTCTGGTGATTCCAGATCTACACAGGAGGCAGTGCTTCACACCACCGGAGACTTGGGTTCAATTCCTACCCTCAGCTAATTGTCTGAATGAAGTTTGCACATTCTACACATGTCTGCCTGGGTTTCCTTCCACACAAAAATGTGTGGCTTGGGGTGGATTGGCTATAGTAAACTGTCCACAGTGCCCAGGGATGGTCCAGACTAAGTGGGCTAGCCTGGGAAATGCAGTCTTACAGGGATAGGATGGGGTGGGTCTGAAAGCGATGATCTTTGGCGGGTTGGTGTGGATTTGATGGCCTGCTTACACACTGTGGGATTCTAGTCCATCAATGTCAGGATTTTAAAGTTCTTACTTTTACTTGCAGCAGTAGGCTCTCTTTAGCTCCATAATGTCCCCCAGCCCCTAGGGCTTCCCAATCTCTGTAACCTCCTCGAGCCCCTGTAACCCGAAAAAGACCTCTGCACCTATTCTGACCTCCCGGCATCGCTGTTTTAATTGGTGCATTGTTGGCGACTGGACCTTTAGCTGTTAGGCTCCAGGCTGTGGAATTCACCTCCATATACTCCTTCTTTACACAGATTCCCTAAAAGCCACCTCTTGGTTCAAGCTTCTGTTAAGCTTTAATAGCTCAATGTAGTTTGGAGTTTGAAGTGCCTCAGGATGTTTTGCTATGTAAATGCAAGCTGCTTTTGTTTAATCGACTGATTGAATGTTGGGATGGGGGAGGCAGAGGGCGGTAGAGGGATAGAAATGGGGTATCTAACTTTAGTCAAAGTGACTGCACAATTGGCCTGCTCTTTCGTAACCACACCCCCCCTCCCTCCCTCCCCAACCCATAAGACATAGGAGTGGAAGTAAGGCCATTCGGCCCATCAAGTCCACTCTGCCATTTAAATCATGGCTGATGGGCATTTCAGCTCCACTTCCCTGCACTCTCCCCTCAACCACCTATCGAACTGTTAACTGCATTTGGTGAAAACAACTTCCCTTACTAAGTTAGTAACACTGGGCCCCTGAAAATAATCCAGGTCTTGGAATCCTTACCTGGATCCCATCTTTTCCTTGAATCCCATCTTCTCCAACTGGACCTGGTTCTCCCTAGGTGAGAAGGAAAGAGCGGCCATTACTTCTATTGTGGGGAAAGAAATGTAAAGATTGTAGAGTCATTATGACCATAGAGAGAGGCCATTGAGCCCATCAAGTCCAGACCAGTTTGAAGGTTTACCATGTACCCATCATTTGTCTTACTAAAATGAATGGAAAAGTTATGAAATGTAGGCAAACGGGTTTGATAGAGTCATAGAGATCTATAGCACAGAAAAAGGCTCTTTGGCCCATCATTTCTACAGTGGTCAAAACGATACCTAACTATTCTAATCCCATTTCCCAGCACTTGGCCCATTGCCTTGTATGCCTTGGCATCGCAAGTGCACATTTAAACACTTCTTCAATGTGATGAGGGTTTTTGCCTCTCCCACCCTTACAGGCTGAGTTCCAGACTCCCACCATCCTCTGGGTGAAAACATTTTTCCTCATATTCCCTCTAAACCTCCTGCCCCTTCCCTTAAACCCATGCCCCTGCTCAGCGAATCAGTCCATCCAGGGAAACGGCTTCCTCCTGTCTATGCCCCTCATCATTTTCTCCATCTCGATCCTCTAAGGAAACCAATCCCAAACTGTCCAATCCTTCTCCAGCCCTGGCAACACCCTGGTAAATCTCCTCTTCCCCCCTCCCCTGCGCTATCACATTTGTGGTGCTGGCTCGAAGGGCCAAATGGCCTACTCCAGCACCTATTGTCTATTGTCTCTTATAACGTAGATTGCGCACAATACTCTCGCTATATGGATCGATATGGATATGCACAAGGTTTTACCAGTTGTGGTGGGGGACGGGTGAGGAAGACTCAATCTCAGGGTCATTAATATAAGACATTCACTGATAACATCAACTGGGAATTCAGGAGAAACCTCTATGCCCAGAGAGAGAGAGAGGGGGGGGGGGAGGAATGTGGGACTCGCTCCCACTGGGAATGAGTGAGATGAACAGCATCATAGGAACAGGAGAATGTTATTCAGCCAATCTATCTCCTCTACCATTTAATAACATCATGGCTGACCGGACACATCAATGGATTTTACACATTCTATCCCAATAAGCCATTAATAACCAAAAAAATTATTGTCACAAGTCACATGACACCAGATTATAGACCAATAAGTTTATTTGAAAACACAAGCTTTCCGAGTCTTACCCCTTCTTCAGGTGAAGCATTTACTCCATCTGATAAAGGAGCAGCGCTCCAAAAGCTTGTCATTTCAAATAAACCTCTTGGGCCATAACCTGGGTCTATGCCCGAAACGTCAGCTTTTGTGCTCCTGAGATGCTGCTGGGCCTGTTGTGTTCATCCAGCTCCACACTTTGTTATCTTGGATTCTCCAGCATCTGCAGTTCCCATTATCTCTGCTACAATTTTAACCTCACTGCGAAGCCTCTTCCAGGGACGCCTAACCTGAAGAAGTTACCCTCCTCCCTCCAGACAAACCTCAGGGGCTCTCTTTCCCACTGAACCCTCTTGTATCCGCCTTCCCCTCTCTCCCTATTTATTTCAGAACCCTCTGCCCCCTTCCCCATTTCCGATGAAGGGTCTCGGCCCAAAACATCAGCTTTCCTGTTCCTCTGATCCAGCTCTACACCTTGTTATCTCGGATTCTCCAGCATCTGCAGTTCCTATTATCCCTGGGTCATAACCTGGTGTTGTGAGATTTATGGCTTTGTCCATCCCAGGCCAACACCAGCATCTCCACATCAAAAAAATTATTAATCTCCACTTTAAACATACATAAAACCTGAGCTTCCACAGCCCTGTGGAGTAGAGAATTCTAAAGCTTCACCACTAACTTCACGATTATTATACATTATTTTTAAATTGTGCCGTTGGTTCTACATTCCTCATCCAGGGGAATCATCTTAGTTCCATCTATCTGGTCGATTCCTCGAAGTATTTTTTTGGTTTCAATGAGATCACCTCTCATTCCTTGAAGCTCTCGAGAATACAGGCTCAGTTTGTCCAACTCCTCTTCGTGGGACAATCCCACCATTCTGGGAACAAGTGAGGTGAACCTTTATTGCACTCCCTCTGTAAGCAGTATTACCTTTTCCTGAGATAAAGAGACCAAACCTTCACATAGTACACCAGATGTGGTCTGAAAACACAGAACAGAGAATGGCACAGCACAGCACAGGCCCTTCAGCCCACAATGTTGTGCCGATCTATTATCCTAACTTTACTGTAAGCTGAAGCAAGACTTCACTGTGCCTGTACTCAATTCCTCTTGAGGTACATTGAAGTGGAGGCGCTGGTGTTGGACTGGGTTGGACAAGGTCAAAAATCACACGACACCAGGTTATCGTCCAACAGGTTTATTTGAAAACACAAGCTTTCTGAGCGCTGCTCCTTTGTCAGTCAAAGTGGAGGGGGCCATACAGACACAGGATACATAGGCAGAGAGATAATAGCAAGATAATTCCAGGTAATTGACAGTATCAACAGATAAATACAAATGGTGTGAGTAGAGTGTTGACAGGCTGAACAGCATGCTTGCAGTGATTAAAAGTGTCAAACAATGTGAGCGAAATGTCAACAGCTGAGTAGCAAGTGAAAGGATGACCTATGAATCAATTAATTAAGACTACATAGAAGGAGAAGCTGAGTGAAGACACGGAGGAAGAAAGGGATTGAGAAGAGGCTGATAGTGTGAGACACCGCGGGCCTGGGAGGAAGTGGATACAAAACATAAAGACCAGCATGGAGCAGATGAATCAAATGGCCAGTTTCTGCGTACTCTCGACAATGAAAAGAATTACAGATAATTAACGAATTTCAAATTCTTTCTTTAGAAAACTCTCCTGCTGTAAAGATTCATGACAATGATTGTGTGCTACAGCTAACTGAAACCTGAATTGTGGAAAATTACTCTATGGATAATTTATTGCCTTTCATGTTGGTGACCAAGCTATTCTGAAGTCTATTCAGTGTTTTATTTACACCATTATAGCATTGGTACGGTTTATTAAACATGGATGTAAAAATGTTTGTAGATCATAGCTGTCCACGGTCCTTCTTGCTCGCTGATTAATGGTGAAAGTTAAGAAGCCAACTTCTTCGTGAACTGTATTGTGTGTATGATCCATAAAAATAAACAACGACAGGAGCAGATTTAGGGAAGTGTCAGATTTAGAGAAAGCAGAGTCAACGTTTTGAAGAAGGGTCACTGGACTTGAAACATCAACTCTGCTTTCTCTCTCCACAGAGGCTGTCAGACCTGTTGAGTTTTCTGTTTACATTTGAGCTCTTTAGTACCTGCAGTTCCTGGTTTTATTTATCTGTTTGTGCGAGGCTGCTTGAGAGATCAACATTAGCTAGAGCACCAGCGAGAATTCATGAAAAAGTGTGTGGAATTAGAACATTAACCTTATGGAGCAGAGTTTCAATCTAACGACTGATTTGGAAGAGATCCCATTGATAGTGCAGCACCTCGTCAGTCCCTCAGCATATTTCATACTTTTTCCCCATTCCAGGATTCAAGTGCACAAACTGATACTTTCTGATTTGGAGATGAGAGTGTTAGCCTCTAAACTACAGCTAACATTTAGCTTCAGAGCACTGCAGCAATAACATTGCTTGCAGGACTGATATGTTACCAGCTATCGAAGCAGGAGCTAGACACTGTTTGAGAGAAAACAAAGGGCACAACGTAAATCAGAAGCAAAAACAATAATTGTTGCTCATGCTCAGCAGGCCTGAACATAGAACATAGAACAGTACAGGCCCTTCGGCCCTCGATGTTGTGCCGACCTGTCATACCGATCTCAAGCCCATCCAACCTACACTATTCCATGTACGTTTGGCAGTATCCCTGGAGAGAAATCAGAGTTAACCTTTCGGGTCGAGGGACACTTCCTCAGTTCTGTACGGTGCTGTACTGTTCTATGTATTTCAGCAGCACCAGATTGTTCTTTCCATAGTCAAGCTGTGCTCAGTAGGTTTAAGAGTGAGAAACTGATGCTATTTTGTTAGTGCAGCTGGAACTGAGTTAAAAAAAATCTGCTTAAAAAACCTGGAATCATCAATAAACATGCCCAGTCTTGGGCTGTGATTCAGTCAGCTGAATTCTGAAAATGACATTCTGAAATGATTAAAAAAATATACTGAACCATTTAGTAGTTTCATGGTGTGCACTAATCAGTCTCTGATGAACTTAATTGGCTTTTGACTGGGATTAGTTTCTAAAATAAGGCAGCTAATGCTGCCATTGCAGACTCTTTTCATTACTTATTGTTTTCAATTTGGATTCCTCCCAGCCATTGTGTTTTACTTTTGTGGCAGACACCACTTCGAATTGAACAAAATCTCAACAAATATCACCGACTTGTTGTATCACGCATTGGAAGATCTTGGAAGCATATGATGCCATTCAGAAAAAAAACAAACTTGGCCATTATTGGGCTGTTCGGGCAGGACTCAAACTGCGGTTTTATGTGAACTCACCCTCAAACCGATTTGTCCTGGTTCTCCTATACTTCCAGCTAGTCCTAGCTCACCCTGTTTTAAAGCAGAAACAAGTTACATTAACATTACATTCTGAGAAATAAATAGAAATAAATTACCATTCATCGCTCGAGAGGAGCAGTGGTGATATTGTGGTGATGTCAGGGGATTATTAATCCAGAAGCCCAGGCAAATGATCAGGGGACATGTTTCACCATCACAGCCGAGAATTTAATAGGACAAAATCTGGAATTAAAAGTTGGTCTAATAGTGACCCTGACAATTGTTGTAAAAAAACCCACTGGGTTCACTAATGCCCTTTGGAGAAGGAAATCTGCCATTCTTACCCAGTCTGGGTTACATGCGAGTCCAGATTCTCACCAATGTGGTTGACTTAAGATTAATGGGTGCGCAATAAATGCTGGCCTTGCTAACAATGCCCACATTCCCCAAATGAACAAAAAAAAATTAGCTCAATTGGCTGAACTATTTATTTTCTGCAGTCATCACACAGGGACATCATGCAAAATGTTCTCAGAAGCTACATCTGAACATGCTATCTTTAGCTTTATTTGGTTTTCTAACATGACTTTGTTTGTCCCTTAACCCTCGCTGCCCTTGAAGTGAGTGGTTTAACTGCCCTCTGAAGTGGCTGGGTAAGAGTGGGAGGGAGGCCAGAATTAGAATTGTGGGGAGAATTGGGACAATTATGGGAGTGTAAGAACTAGGACAGGGTAAGGATTTGAAACAATCGATTTGTTGCCTCCGAAATTAACTGTGTCCACATTTTCACCGGCCAGTCTCCCAGCTTCTGTAAACTTTCACACAACCAACAATCTGCTGCTGGTCTCCGAGCCCTCACCATATTCCAGTCACCCATCCTGCCCTGTGCTTGCACACCTATGGAATCAACACCTTGACTTTAGGTTTACTGCCTCTGTATTTACATCCATCCCACAGCCTCACTGGATTCTGAAGTTTTTCTGATGTTGCTGATGTTCTAGTGGAGGTTAAGGGAGGTGACTCTAAAACAGAGTGAACCAGCACTTTTTTTGTTGGCTGGCATGTCATGGGTCACCTCTCTGTCATTGGAAGCTGTGTGCCCATTCTCACATCACCAACGCTAGGTGCCAAGGAATCACTCCTGAGTGAAATGTTTCTGGAAATGGTCTGACAAACTTTGGGACAACAAGGTGTAGAGCTGGATGAACACAGCAGGCTGAGCAGATTGGTGACCAGAAATGTCACAGAGAAAAAGGCTGTTTCTGTTGAAAGTGACCTCAGGCTAAACATGTAAATACCGGGATGAAGAAAAAAATCATAAATAAAAAAAAAGTGAATGGTCTATATCATCCAGACAAAAGGAACATAATCAAGGGCTTTGGATATGTAAATTGAGATTTGAACCTACAGGCAGCCCAAAGATAATGACGCAAGGATCCTTTACTCCACTGATATCAGATAATTATAAACATGAAGTGAAGTTACAGTTAAACAAGGAAGTATTTAAATGGAGTGAAGCCCGAGACGTACATCTGGTTTAGGAGATCCTTCACCTGTCTGATATTTCTCCCTATCTAGCCTCCTTCCTCCAGGGAGGGTCCGTTTAACTGCTCCAGTTGCCCTGCTTGGTGTCCTCTCTCACTGTTGCCACCCGCCCTGGAGGTCCCATCGAAAGTAGCTTCAGAATAATTCAGATGTTGCTGTTCATAGAAGTGGAGAAAGAAATGTTTGCTGTCTTAAGGCACCCACTTTGTAACAGCACAGTGAGGTTCACAGGTTAATTAGTAGGAAAAATAGGGGCAGGAGTACTGTACCTGGCCCTTCAAACCTGCACCATCCTTCACCAATTAATGAAAGATCTCCAAAATGAACACCATCCTCCTTCACTCTCTGTGGTGATTCTCCTCAGTAACTAAGCAGTCAGTGACCTCTGGGGTGGAAAATTCCAAAGAATTAACATTATTGAGTGGAGGGACTTCCTGCTATCCCTAAGTGAGACGACTGGCCAGATTTTCCTCAACTTTGAGGCTCTACCGAGCTTCCAAAGTGGCTGCTGGAGGTAGCTATAGCTAAAGGGAAGAGCCTATCATTGTAGGTTGCCTGGGTATTCAGACACCCCTGCAGTTACCTCTGATCTACCTTCCAGATGGGGTGGGTCAGAACCTGTCCTGCATCAGGGCCTCCACCCTCTCCTGCAATTAACCTCTGGGGCCAAAAGGTTCTGAAATTTGGAAAAGGGGTCACTCTGCTCTTTCTGCAGATGCTGAGTTTTTCCAGCAATTTCTGGCTTTCCCTTTGGGGAGTACTGTGTCAAACCAGCTTTTCCGGGTCAGGAAATTTCCCAACTTGAGTCACCTATTTCGGTCAGGGAAACCCAGCCCTATGGTTCTGTATTCCCAAATTGCTAGCCAGGGGAAACAGCCATGAAGCATCAACTTTCTCCAACTCTTTGAGAAATCTCTACGTCCCAGTTACAAGGGCTCTTATTCTTCAAAACTCCAGGGAATAACATGCTAATCTTCTCCGTCGCTTCCCACAGGACAGCCCTCTCAACCCACAGTCCAGGTGAGTGAACCTTTAGAGCACAGAAACATAGAAACCAGGGACAGGAGGAGGCCATTCGACCTTCAAGCCTGCTCCACCATCCCATATGGTCAAGGGTTGATCATCCAATTGAGCTCCCTGTTCCTGGTTTCTGCCTACACCCTTTGATCCCTTTAGCTCCAAAGAACTGCCACTTGGAGACATTCAAAGTTTTGGCCTCAACTCTTTTTTTTTGTGTGGTAAAGAGTTCTACAGGCTCACCACTCTCTGGGTGGAGATAGTTTACCTTATCTCAGTCCGAAATGTGCTTGTGTTTAGAGTCCTTCCTTAAGTAAGGAGTTCAAATTTCCCGACCGCAAGCAGACTAAAATGTTCTCCAGGCTAAAAGCTAAATGTCTTTCAATGTTAACACTGCTGGGAAACTGCACCATATCCTCCAGCCTCTGTGTAATTGTAGAGGGGAGGGAGCCCTCGGTTAGTAGGCTGTTTTGTTTGCACCTACCTTAAAACCAGCTTCCCCTGGGTGTCCGGGATCTCCCATTGGTCCTGATGGTCCCTGTGTCATTAAAAGTAAAAATACTCTATATAACGTGAAGCATTTCTGATAGATTCGTAGAATGACACAAACTAAAAGAGCCCATGCAGCTTATTTTGTCTGTGCTGGCTCTCTGAAGGATCTTTCACTCTCATCTAGCTCATTACCCATTCACCATAAATATTTTTGCCCCAAGAATTTATCCAAGACATTTTTGTCAATTATTATTCCTTTGAAAACACATCCATTCCAGATCACTGCATCAAAAACTGTCCTCAACACCCCTCAAGTTGTGTGCTAGTTTGATAAATACAAACTCTGAGGCCACTGCAAGTTGCTTCTCCTTTTTAACTCTCTCAGAATTTTATCAGGAGTGTGATGGAATATTCCCCACTTGCCCTGGGTGGGGGCAGCTCCAACAACACGCAAGAAGCTCAACACCATTCAGGACAAAGCAGCCTGCTTGCTCAATCCACAAGCATCCACTCCCTCCACCACTGACGCTCAGTAGTAGCAGAGTGTGCTATCTGCAGAAATTCACCAAAGATCCTC
The DNA here is from genome assembly GCF_030684315.1 of Stegostoma tigrinum. Lineage (NCBI taxonomy): Eukaryota > Metazoa > Chordata > Chondrichthyes > Orectolobiformes > Stegostomatidae > Stegostoma > Stegostoma tigrinum. The sequence continues at coordinate 100,353,123 of NC_081361.1, forward strand.
AGATCGCACCTTCCAAACCCACGACCACTTCTACCTAAAAGGACAAGGTCACCAGGTGCATAGGAACACCACCCCCGTGCAAGTTCCTCTCCAAGCCACCCACAATCCTGACTTGTAAATATATCACTGTTCCTTCACTGTTGCAGGGTAGAAATCCTGGAATTCCCTGCCTAAGGGCATTTTGGGTCAACCCACAGAACATGGACTGCAGCGGTTCAAGAAGGCAGCTCACTCCCACCTTCTCAAGGGGCAACTAGGGATGGGCAATAAATGCTGTCCAGCCACATCCCACGAATGAATAAAAGAAATGATGGCAGACCCAATGAGCTTCTCTAGCATATTCTATTTTTATTGCTCCACAGGGAGTCAGCACAAATCTGATGGACTGAAAGGCCTTTTTCTGTTCCACAAACAACTCTGAGGTATTGGGGAGGTAATTCTTTTCAGATATTGATGAAGTGATAAATATCAGCCTGGGCCATCATTGTGGTCCACTATGTGGCCCCACAGGAAACAAGGTTCCAGCAGGAGCTGGAGGAACTCAGCAAGTCTGGCTGCATCTGTCTGTTTCAGAGCTGGACTCAAAACATTAACTCTTTCTCTCTCCACAGACACTGCCAGACCTGCTGAGTTTCTCCAGCCATTGCTGCTTTTGTTTGTTTCGGACATTCAGCATCCTCAGCATTTTACTTTCCAGCTGTGTATAGGATTTAACACTTTAACAGTGTGAAGTTTGAGATGAGCAAAGAAATAAATAAAGTATTGAAAATATTACCTCTGGACCCATTCCTCCAGCAGTACCAATCTCTCCAGGTTGTCCTCGAGGCCCCTATAACACAAACAATGTTCTGTTTGAAACCATGAACCAATTTGCTTAAAAAGGACAGAATTCAACCACACAGGAATATTGAGAAATATTTACACGGTGAAGACATTATTCTGTGCAATATGATTATATCAGTAAATTACTGAGAGGTGATATTCTAAAATTAAATTGTTGCATTTGCTCTCATTATCTATTCTTGTAATCACCCTCAATCGAATTTTTGCTGGTATCTTGTTGTGATTCTATGCTCTAAGGATGCTGAGAATTAATTGTAGAACGACTGCTGGCCAGGAGGAGGCTTTACAGCCCATCCTGTATTTTTCCTGTCCTTTCTCCATTAAAATCAATCTCCTGTCTTTCTTGGTCCTTCCACCAATACGAACAATTCCTCAACATCGACTCTGTCCAGACACGCCGAGGTTTTGAGCACCTTAATCAAATTTCCCCGAAACCTTCCCTTCAGTAAAATGACCAGAATCTCTCAGCCCTGTATCTCTCCCCCCATCCATCTCCTCTGCAGGGGGACAATTGCCCTCACTCCCTTCCTGAAGTCTGGTGCCAAGAATTGGACAAAACGTTCTGAACATTCTCTGAAGCCATTATCCAAGGATATTCAACACATTCTGGGACACCTTAGAGTGCCACATCTTTTTGTGAACGTTGTGGATATGTTTACCTGGATGTTTATGAACAAATCTTATAGTGACTGTGCAATTTAATCAGCTGATTACATCTGTAGCAGAAACACCGTGATTTTTTCTCTGATCTAAATTTCTCTGGGGATCGATCAGTCACTTTAAGCAGTTCCCATCTTCATTTGAAACAAGGCTGGGTTTGCAGTCATTGTAAAGGCAGGGAATGCGTTCCCTGTCCATGTAGTCAGCAACGCTTGTGTTCTCAGTCAATTGTTGCCCCACTTTCCAACTCCTCGCTGCCACCCAGCTTGGCCACTCACTGCCTCTTTTGCTGACCCCCTGGTGTCCCCACTCCCAACCTTTGAACCCTGTACTGCTCTGTGGGATGTTGGTACTGGAATGTCTGCTTCAGATGGGCAGCTGCTAAACAGCTTTCAACCTTGCCTTAGGTGTCTGTTTTAAATGAGACAAAAGAAGCAGAAGTGAATGGGGTCAGGGCTCACACACACCCAGCAAGGCTTTCAGTTTTACTTTCATGGTGTGGAGATGTTGGCGTCGGACTGGAGTGTACAGGGCCAGAAATCTCACAACACCATGTTACAAGTCCATCAGGTTTATTTGAAACCATAAGCTTTCAGAGCGTGGCTCCTAAGTTAAGACTATGCCAGTTCATCTTTTTGTTTGTATTTTAACTATGTTGTAAGAATAAAGTGTGTTTTGCTTAAAGCCTATTATTGGACTAATCAAATTACATCTGGAACACAGCACTTTATACTTGCCTTTAAATAATATAAAAGTTAGGATCTAGGCTACTTCTTTACTATACTTTGGGGATCTGGTCTGATCCATAAGCCCTCTCTGCCTGACTATCTGCCTCAAAGCCCTAACCTTAACCCTGACTGCCTGCCCTCTCAGCTAAGCCATACACCAAAATCCTGTTCCACATGTTGCTCAGAGACACACTGATACACATAATGTACTTGAGGAAAACTTTTACTCCCGTGCTTCTGAAACTGAAGTTAACTCAACTGGTTTTCCAGGAGGTCCCATCTCTCCAGTGCTCCCAGGAGGTCCTGTCAATCCCTGAAACGAGAATCCAAATGGTGAAAACTAATATGTGGTCTTGGATTTTTGGAAAACCGTTCCAACACACATGTAAAAGAATACACAAGGTGTACCACAAAGTAACAGACAATGCAGGAAATATTCTCACAATATGTGATATCCTATGCCATGAATAAAATAACTTGTATTTATTATGGCACCATTCAAAACCTCAGGACAGCACCACAGCCTTAAGAGCTACAGTACACGATGTTTATGACTGTAGCAGAAAATCCTGGTCATCCCTTTCACCCTGCAGAGGGTCAGTGCTGAGGGAGCGCCGCGCTGTCGGAGGGTCAGTGCTGAGGGAGCGCCGCGCTGTCGGAGGGTCAGTGCTGAGGGAGCGCCCCGCTGTCGGAGGGTCAGTGCTGAGGGAGCGCCGCGCTGTCGGAGGGTCAGTGCTGAGGGAGCGCCGCGCTGTCGGAGGGTCAGTGCTGAGGGAGCGCCCCGCTGTCGGAGGGTCAGTGCTGAGGGAGCGCCCCGCTGTCGGAGGGTCAGTGCTGAGGGAGCGCCCCGCTGTCGGAGGGTCAGTGCTGAGGGAGCGCCCCGCTGTCGGGGGGTCAGTGCTGAGGGAGCGCCGCGCTGTCGGGGGGTCAGTGCTGAGGGAGCGCCGCGCTGTCGGAGCGTCAGTGCTGAGGGAGCGCCGCGCTGTCGGAGGGTCAGTGCTGAGGGAGCGCCGCGCTGTCGGGGGGTCAGTGCTGAGGGAGCGCCGCGCTGTCGGAGGGTCAGTGCTGAGGGAGCGCCGCGCTGTCGGGGGGTCAGTGCTGAGGGAGCGCCGCGCTGTCGGGGGGTCAGTGCTGAGGGAGCGCCGCGCTGTCGGGGGGTCAGTGCTGAGGGAGTGGGCACTGTCGGAGGGTCAGTGCTGAGGGAGTGGGCACTGTCGGAGGGTCAGTGCTGAGGGAGTGCCGCACTGTCAGAGGGTCAGTACTGAGGGAGTGCCGCACTGTCGGGAGGGTCAGTGCTGAGGGAGTGGGCACTGTCGGAGGGTCAGTGCTGAGGGAGTGCTGCACTGTCGGAGGGTCAGCGCTGAGGGAGTGCCGCACTGTCGGGAGGGTCAGTGCTGAGGGAGTGGGCACTGTCGGAGGGTCAGTGCTGAGGGAGTGGGCACTGTCGGAGGGTCAGTGCTGAGGGAGTGCTGCACTGTCGGAGGGTCAGTGCTGAGGGAGCGCCGCACTGTTGGGAGGGTCAGTGCGGAGGGAACGCCGCACTGTCAGTGGGCCATTTTTGAAATCTGGCATTAAGTTGATGCCTGATTATTCTCTCTGATGAAGGTAAACAATTTAAACTACAAGTGGAACATGAACAGGGCAGCTCTCCCTTGTGTCCTGGTCAATAGCGATCCCTCTAGCAGCCTGACTGAAACAAATTACCTGGTCATGATGACATTGCTGATTGTGGGATCTTGCTGTGTGCACTCCATTTGCGACAACAGTGACTGTAATTCAAAAATCCTTCACTGGCTATGAAACACTTTGAGGTCTCCTGAAGTAATTGAAGGTGCTAGAGCAATGCAAACCTCTGTTGCTTTGCTGTACAGAATGTGTAAAGACTGTAGGTTTTATCAGTGAATTATACTCACAGGGGCACCCTGCGCTCCCTGCTCTCCAGGATTCCCAGCTTTTCCCTGCAATTCAAAAAACGGGTGTTGAATTTTCAGACAAGCACAGGAGTCTGGAATGGGGTTTCTTTGCACAATCATATCAGTCTTTCACACTTACAATAAGTCCAGTTTCACCTTTTCTACCCACGTCACCTCTTTCTCCCTGTAAAACAAACATATCATTATGGTATGCCATGAGGGAAAAATACTTCTGGTGCTGTGTCGAGCAACAGAGAGACTCTCAGCCTCTGTGATTATTGAGTGCCCAGGCCCTTGGTTATTTTGGCAATACGCCGGCTACAGAGCAATGGCAAAATGAGCTTTCAGCCTTTGGCTGTTGATATTAACACAGAATGAGAACACTCAGATATCAGCCACACAGCAAGAGCCAGCGCTGAAACACTAGAATTCAGCCATCTGGAGGTGGGGGGTGGGGGGTTGGTGGGAGGTACATGTGGAATATGGTGGCTCAGTGGTTAGCACTGCTGCCTCACAGTGCCAGGGACCCGGGTTTGATTCCACCCTCAGGTCAATATCTGTGTGAAATTTGCACATTGTCCCAGTGTCTGCGAGGCTTTCCTCCGGGTGCCTCCCATTGTCCAAAAAAGTGCAGGTTAGGGTGGATCAGCCGTGCTAAATTGCCCGTAATGTCCAGGGATGCGTAGGTTAGTTGGCTTAGCCATGGGAAAGGCAGAGATACAGGGATAAGGTTCATCTTGCTGCGCTGCTCTTCAGAGGGTCAGTCTGGATTCACTGGGATGAACGGGCCTACTTCCACACTGTAGGGATCCTATGATTAAAATAATTTTTGTCAGAAATATATGTGCTTGATCAACAAGCAGTTTTCCACTCAGTTCATTCACAGAGCAGTTCAGCAAAGCGCTCGCTCAGTACCTCGAACTGATACTCAAATTGTATTCAGTGAAAGTGAATAATTACCTTGTTACCTTTGGGCCCTTGTTCTCCTGGGGAACCTTCAGGGCCTCTTGGTCCCTAAGAACAATGAGAATGAATCCTGTTAAAAACTGCTCAGTCTCTTCCAGGACCCACACTGTAAACTGAGGAACCACTCTTGACAACTGATCAAATGATTCTCATCACTGATACTCGAGAATGCAGAAGGTTTTGAGGTTGGATATTCTGCTCGGATTTGCTGTCTCGATTTGGAGCACATTACCATCACCGTTGGAGTTGGCTTTTATAGCATATTTTGTGTTCAATACCATTTTCACAATCTTTCTCACCTGCATTACTCTCGCATCCAGATTCACACAAAACCAGCAGGGTTCCTGGGATAGATGAACATCATGGCGAGATTCTGACAATTTCTCTCATTCGCAAGTATTTGAGGAGTCATGAAGGGTTTTAGAGGGTAGGGCCAAAATTAGAAATGTTTCAAACTTTAATCTTTAAAGTTTACTAAGATGTTTCTGTAACCAGTGAATGATATTGAAAAGAGACACATTTTGTCAAAGTTTCTCACCCTGGCCTTGTCAGGATTACTTACAAGAATGCCAATACTTATTCTGTAGGAGGGAACAATGCTGATTGGTGGAGGTGTGGGCTGCATTGTGCTGGATGGTGTCAAGCCTCTTGAGTGTTGTTGGGGCTGCACTCATCCAGGCAAGTGGGGAGTAATCCATCACAGTCCTGACCTGTGCCTTGTAGATGGTGGACAGGCATCAGGGAGTCAGGAGGTGAGTTACTCGCTGCAGTATTCCCAGCCTCTGACCTACACTGGCAGCCACTCTGTTTATGTGCTGAGTTCAGTTGGGTTTCTGGTCAATGGTGTCCTCTGGGATGTTGAAAGTGGGGGATTTAGCGATGCAGGTAGTAAACCCTGAAAACAAATCTGAAATGTGACCGTATGCTGGACTGCTGTGTGAATGTATAATCTCTCCAGCAACTCCTGCAGCCAATCTGAACCAGTGTTTTGCATTTCCATTGAACACAACCCAAGAGGTGGCCCCTGACATTTGGGCAGCACAGTGTCCATATATATTTCAAAAGTAACCCAGCACAACACTCAACTCCATCCCCACAAAGAGCCAGACGGAAGGATACATTGTGCTGTCAAACCAGAGGAAGCTGTAGGAAGATTCTGATGCCTCACAAACCAGAACAAACCACTTGAGTAGCACAAACAGGCTCAGAGCCTTCAGAGCATCCTCCACCTTGTAAACTCTCCAGAAATGGGGCAGAGAGATTAGACAATGGCTGAGTTACAAATGAACTGTTTCTCAATTGTAAATGCTACTTACTCTTCTCCCTTTGGTACCTGGTAAGCCCGGTGTTCCTCTCTGCCCTGGCAGACCCTAGACAACAACAAATGATAAGTGATTCATACTTGGAGAAGAATAGACTTATTTGGGATAGCCAGTGAGGCTTTGCACAGGGAGGGCTTGATTGAGTTTTTTTTGAGGAAGTTACAATGAGATTGATGGATGTTGTCAACATGGGCTTTACTAAAGCATTTGACAAGGCCTGTCATGGTAGGCTGGTCCAGAAGATCAAATTACATAGGATCCATGGGAGTTGGTCAGTTGGATACAAATTAGCTTGGTCAAAGTCAACTGAGGGTCGTTGGGGAGGGTTGTTTTTCTGACTGGAGATCTATTACCAGAGGTGTTCCTCAAGGATCAATGCTGGGACCACTCTTGTTTGCATCATATACAAATGGTTTGGGTAGAACTACAGGCGGTCTGGCTGGTAAGTTTACAGACAGCACTGAAGTTGACGGAGTTGTAAGTATTGAGGAAGACTGTCAAGGGATACAGCAGGATACAGAGTGGCTGGAAAGTTGGGCAAAGAAATGGCAGATTGAGGTCAATCCAGGTAAGTGTGAGGTGATGCATTGTGGCAGGACAAATACATGAGGAAGGTGTACAGTGAATAAGGAGAGATGATAAACTAGTGGTATTATTGCTCGGCTATTAACATTTCAAATTGTGCAGATAATACAAAACATGGGGGGGATCACAAACTGGGAGGAAGAACATAGAAAGATGAACAGGCCATTCAACCCCACGAGCCTATTCCACCATTCAATAGGATCATGGCTGATCTGTGGCCCAATTCCATTCACCTGCCATTGGCCCATATTCCATAGTACCTTTCCTTAACGAAACTTTACCTGTGACTCCAGGAAAGATAGTTCAGCGATGAGGATAGATTGGAGAAGTTGGGACTGTTGTCCTTGGAGAGGAGAAGACAAAGAGGAGATTTGATAGAGTTTTACAAAATCTTGACGGATTGGGACAGACTTTATTGGGAGAAATTGTTCTCACTCGTAAACTGATCAAGAATGAACTAGGACAACACATCCATAAATGCACAAGCCAAACAGAGGCATGCCAAAGAATTCCTGGAAACCAGGCATCCCGACCGGAACGCCATCAACAAAACACATTGAACTGGGCTTGAGATACAACCACTGAGAAACAGAATGGAAGTGATGCCACCCATCCCAGAAAACCGACACATAGAAATAACAAATGGGACAGATCACCGAACACTTCACCGAAGGCACACTGATGGTGTTACCGGGCAGGTGACAAAACGTCCGTAATCAAACCCACCGGCTTGTTTTGAAGTGCTTTACAAATGAAGCAAACACATGGTGAGAAATAATCTTTTCATGCAGTAAGTAGTTTGGGCCTGGAATGTTCAATATGGTGATTTAATTGGAAACAGTGGCAGAGTTATGGAGAAAAGTAGGAGATTGGCACTGTGTTAAAATGCTCAGAGGGCTAGTACAGGCACCATGGACTGAACGGCCTTCTCCTGCATTCTGTGAATCGGTGATATGAGAATGCAGTCAGCCAGCCAATCTTTCTGAATGGTTGCATGCCTGACTCAAGGCTGCAGACAGAATCTCAGAAGAAGAGAACAAAAACAGAAGTTACTGGAAAAGCTCAGCAGGTCTGGCCAGCATCTGTGGAGAGAAAGCAGAGTTAACATTAACATTAACATTTCTCTCTATCCACTCTATCTAACCCTCTGATTATTTTATATGTCTCAAATTAAGTCACCTCCCAACCTTCTTCTCTCTAATGAAAACAGCCTCAAGTCCCTCAGCCTTTCCTCATAAGACCTTCCCTCCATACCAGGCAACATCCTAGTAAATCTCCTCTGCACCCTTTCCAAAGCTTCCACATCCTTCTTATAATGCGGTGACCAGAACTGTACGCAATACTCCAAGTGCGGCCGCACCAGAGTTCTGTACAGCTGCAGCATAACCTCTTGTTTCCGGAACTCGATCCCTCTACTAATAAAAGCTAAAACACTGTATGCCTTCTTAACAACCCCGTCAACCTGGGTGGCAACTTTCAAGGATCTGTGTACATGGACACCGAGATCTCTCTGCTCATCTACACTACCAAGAATCTTACCATTAGCCCTGTACTTTGCCTTCCGGTTACTCCTACCAAAGTGCATCACCTCACACTTGTCTGCATTAAACTCCATTTGCCACCTCTCAGCCCAGCTCTGCAGCTTATCTATGTCTCCCTGCAACCTATAGCATCCTTCGTCACTATCCACAACTCCACCGACCTTAGTGTCGTCTGCAAATTTACTAACCCATCCTTCTACGTCCTCATCCAGGTCATTTATGAAAATGACAAACAGCAGTGGACCCAACACTGACCCTTGCAGTACACCATTGGTAACTGGTCTCCAGGATGAACATTTCCCATCAACCACCACGCTCTGTCTTCTTTCAGCAAGCCAATTTCCGATCCAAACTGCTATATCTCCCATAATCTCATTCCTCTGCATTTTGTACAATAAGTACTGGCGGCATAGTCCGAGAATTAGGGCCAGACCACTCAGGAGAGATGTTAGGAAGAACTTCAACACAGAAAGAGAGGTAGAGGCTTGGAACTCTCTTTCACAAATGGCAATGGATGCTGGATCAGGTGTTAATTTTAAATTGAGATAACTATTTATTAACCAAAGTTATTAAGGAAAATGGTTCAAAGATAAGTATATGGAGGTGGCCTGTCGGTCGGCCAAGATTTCATTGAATAGTGGAACAGGATTGAGGGGCTGAACGGCCTATTCCTGTTCCTGCGTTTGCATGTCCGAGATATAGTATGAAAACTGAACCCCTATCATATCAATTACCATCATTGACTCATCTTAGCATTCATCCCTTTCAATGAAATTTCAGGCACACAACGTGGCAACTTGAAAATCAGGAGCAGGAACAGACAGCCCTCGTCACCCACTTCATTTTACCGCATGATTGGTGCCACTCGCTGAGGGAGAGTGGAGTCAAAATGAAATGAGCTTGCTCCACATGTCTAAGCTAAGAATTTCTGTAATGTTGGGGTAATAAAGGAGATGTACTCACTGGTTGCCCCTGTTCACCAACAGGACCTGGCAGGCCTGGAGAACCCATGTAACCCTGTGAAAGAAAACAGCAACAACATAGGAATTAATGTAGGGCCCTGAGGAGCCATCCTGGCAGAAATGAGTTGCCTGGTGAGGTGTTCCTTTTTGGTGCATGTGAATGCTGGCCAGCTTGCTCCAGCCAACAGTTATTGTTCTGACCAAATATATTTCCTCAAAATGATGCTGCAGAGGGAGGGTGCAATTTCATTTCCTTCATTGTCTTGCATTTCTTACCAGCTCACCTACAAAAGTTTGGTGTCAGCAGTATTGCTGGGAGTTACAAGTCGGCCAGACCAGGTAAGAACAGCAGATTTCCCTCCTTAAAGGACATTAGCAAACCAAATGATTGGATTTTTCATGATGGTTGATTATAGCTGTCATGATCATCTGACTTACAAATCAAATTTAAGTTCCACCCTTTGGCATGGGGATTTTCGAACACATGCCCCTAGACCAGTGACCTTGGTGTGACACCACCATTGACTCCCTGACAAAGGGAAACAGCCTTTCCTGACTTTGAACTAATTTTGGATCCGAACTCCACCATTTTGGATTCAAGGGGCTTTAGAAAAAAACCCATAAGGCAATAGGATGTAGGAGCAAAAACAGGCCATTCAGCCCATCAAGTCTGCTCTGCGATTCCATGAGATCATGGCTGATCTGATAATCCCAACTCCACTTTCCTGCTCTTTTCCCATAACTCTCGATTCCCTTACTGGTTCAATATCTGTCAATTTCAGCCTTGAAAATACTTCATGATCCAGCCTCAACAGCTCTTTGCAGTAAAGAATTCCACTGATTTGGTCCCCTCTGAGAGAAAATAAATTCCCATCCATCTCTATTTTATATAGGTGACTCTTTACTCTGAGATGATGCACTCTGGTCCTACGGCATATGGACTGCAGCGGTTCGAGAAAACAGCTCACCACCACCTTCTCAAGTGCAAAGAGGGATGGGCAATGAATGTAATTAATAAACAGCACCTTAACTATTAATATTAAGAGAAGTCAGAGAATGAAGAAGCCATTTGGCCCATCATCTTGGTGCTGATGCTGTAAGAGATCCTATCACTTAGAGTCATTGACTAAACGCTTGGAATCCCTGTGGTAAATACCATAGAAATCACAGAAGATGCTAATCACCAATTTTTAAAAAACACATCTTTTCTTGGATAACATATAAAGACAGGAATCGCAGAGTGTTCTTATTAAATTAGATCCTTGCCCAATTAAGACTTTGCTCTGCAGTAAAATGTTAATGCTGTAGGTGCTTCTATTGCTCTGTACACTTAATTACAAATAATTTATTTGATGTTTGTTTGTGATGATCTCTGTAATCCACATTTTTCAAAAACAATACTAATAAACTGCGCTCTCTAATACAAACCACAACATCTGCTCTGCATTTCCTTCAATGTTCTCCTTAAACCAAGCAACGAGAGGACTCACATGCAGTGGATTTGTCATGTGAACAGTGCTCGTGGTCAAACACTGAGGCTGCTGCTTTCCCACCACCTCAACATCAAATGCACAAAGAAAATGTCATAATAAAAACAAACGGAATTCCCCAAAACTTTCACAACCTCTTCTAAATGGTCAGGAGTTTCAAATGGTTATCATAGGCAGTTTTATAATCAGTATGGGAATTCATGGGTGAGGGGGAAATGCGGGAGAGTGGAGTGACAATTGACACATTGGTCCATATTGGTACTGAAATAACTGCAGAGGGCCGGGCCCGGTCACCAAGTCACGCTTTATTTACTGCTGTAGCCAGCCAGCTCAGACTCAGTCCTCTACTGAGTAGATTCTAATCTTTGGGTTATGTATTTTTTTCCAGGCTCAGGCAGCAGGAGATCCAGAGTGGGCCCAGGCAGCAGCAGTAGGACTAGGCCCAGGAGCAATAGATCCGAGGTGGACCTCCTGTTTATATCGGTCAGCCAAGGCTTTCATGACTGGCCCAGGTTAACAACCTCAATCAAGAACATCACAGTCAATGAGGTCCACCTGGTCGCAACCACTACACCCCCCAAGTTCAGGGAAGTAGGCCCGGTCTTTCACTTGTAGCTTCTCTTCTGATGCTTATGCCCCAGGTCCATTCCTGTGACTTGGACTCAGCCACAGGCAGTGTGTACCGAGCCGAGTCCTGTCTCTTGCTATCGGAGCATCTCAGCTGAGTTTCCTCCACCTCCGCTGGCAAGTATCAAGGCTGTGTCCATTTCAGGCTCCAAGGTTTCCTTGTCACTAGACGGAGGGGGAGAACCTACATTTTTTGCTGGGCCTTCGGGCCTTCAACAGCGCTTCAATGGAGGCTATACAGCACTGAAGGTGTCACCTAGAAGGGAGACGATAATGCTGACACAAAAACTAGTCAGCTCGGTGAGCCAACCAACAATACCAGTCACAACCCAAGCTATAGATCTCCACTAAAACACTAAACTTCTGGATGTTCTGAGGGGGCAGGTATGTTTTGCTCCTGCCCCGTTTGTGAGGTAACAGTTTTCAGGTGGTCCACCTGTTTGTTCAGGGCTGCCTCACCCACCCGAACTTTGTTATTTTCTTGTGTCAACCTCCTCTCATACCCACACAGGGCCATTTCCAAGGTTCTGGCACCAAACCAAATCCTCTGAATTAAATTATCTCTCTCGCTGAGAGTAGGCATGTAGCCATCATTGATGTTCCTGCTGCCATTTCACCCCCAGGGCTGGGAAAATCAGGTTTGACCTGGAACAGAGTCTTCTCCCCATCAGTAACACAGCTGGAACTATCGCTGTCGTTGCGTATGGGGTGGTTCTGTAATCGGACAGCAACTGGGATAGTTTGGTCTCAAGTGAGGCTGTAGGCTGCTTCCTTAAACCTGCCTTCAATGTTTGGTCTGCTCTTTCCACAAGACCATTGGACATTGGATTGTATGGAGCTGCCCTTTTGTGCCAAATACCATTTGACTTTAGGGAATATCGGAATTCCCTGCTGGTAAATGACGCCCCATTGTCCATGACCAATACCTCCGGGAGTCCGTGTGTTGTGAATGATACTCAATCATCATCCCCGAGTTTGCCGAATGAACTTTTCACACGTCCAACCACTTTGCTTGGGTTTCCGCAATGACCAGGAACATGGAGCCCCTGAAAGGACCAGCATAACTGACAGGTAACTGAGTCCAGGGTTTTCCCGGCCATTCCCACAAATGTGTGGGCACTGCTGGTGGTACGTTTTGCCCTTGTTGGCACTTTGGGCACTGCCTGCCCCACCAAAGCAGCTAGGTTGGCATCCAAACTTGGCCTCCAGACTGAGCTACTTGCCAGCATCTTCATCCTGGAAACCCCTGGCTGACGCTGATGGAGTTCAGCCAGTACCTGGCAGTGACCCTTACTCAGGACAATTACCCTTTCTCCCCAATGTAACATGCCACCCTGCGTGGTGGCCTCGTCTCACTGGGGCCAAAAAGGTTTCAATCCAGATTGCAATGGCCCCTCTGTTTCCCCCATTCCCACCAGCTGTTTTGGTCTCACTGGGACCGGATCTTTCTGTGCCAACAATCGGATCCGGTCCTTGGTGACCAGACGGGTTTCCAGAAAGTTTAAAACCAGAATGGACTGTTCCAGAGAGGCGCCACCGATGCAGTATCTGCCAGTGGGAGGCAGCTTAACACATCTACATTGACCAAATGGCTTCCTGCACTGTTTTCTAACTTGTACACACTGAGAATAAAGGCCCAACACTGAATTCTACAGGAAGCTTTGGGCAACACCTTGCCTTACTTCAGTAACCCTGGCAGAGCTTTGTGATCTGTTACGATGGCAAATTCCCAATGGTAAAGGTGTGGGTAGAACTTCTTGCGTCAACGATGACCACCAAACCTTCCTCCTCCACCCGGGCATATTTGCATTCGGCGTTAGCCGGAGTCTGGGAAGCTTCCACTTTCGGGCGTTCCTCTCCGTTGCGCAAACCCGTGAGACAACACTAACCCCCATACTGTGTGGGGTGGCATCACATTTCAACCCACCTCTCGTTTCGGATTGTAGTGAGCTAACACCTTCTATGATGATAGCTGCTTTTTCACAGAAGCCAGAGGGTTAGTTGTGGAGGGGGGTTTTTCTGACTGGAGGTTGTGATCAGTGGTGTTCCACAAGAATCAGTGCTGGCACCTCTGCTGTTTGTAATGGATTCAAATGGTTCGGATGAAAATGTAGGTTGGCTGATTAGTATGCTTGCAGACAACGAAAACATGCTGGAATTGTGGATCATGAGGAAGGTTATCAAAGGATACTGCAGGATATAGAAATCTGCAAATTTGGACAGAGAGGCGGCAGATGGAGTTTAATCTGGACAAGTGTGAGCTGATGCATTTTGGGAGATCAAATGCAAGAGAAAACTATACAGTGAATGGCATGACCCTGACGAGCATTGACATGCAGAGGGATCTTGGGGTGCAAGTCCATAACTCCCTGAAAATGACAACACAAGTAGATAAGGGGGAAGGAAGGCATATGCCATGTTTGCCTTCATCAAAAGGGACACTGAGCATAACAGTTGGTCAGTTATGTTGCAGCTGTGTAAGACTTTAATTAGACCACATTTAGAGTATTGTGCACAGTTCTGGTTGCCACACGATAGGAAGGATGTGGAGGCTTCAGAGAGGGTGCAGAAGAGGTTTACCAGGATGTTGCCTGGACTGGAGAGTATTAGCCATAAAGAGAGGTTGGACAAACTTGAAATGTTTTTGCAAGAGTGTCAGAAGCTGAGGGGTGACCTGGTAGAAGTATATAAAATAATGAGAGGCATGGGCATGGTGGATAGTTGGACTCTCTCTCCCAGGATGGAAATGTCAAATACTAAAGAGTATAGGTGTGAGGGGGGAAGTTTAAAGGAGACATGTGAGGTTCTTTACACAGAAGGTGGTAGATACTTACACCTGCTGCCAAAGGAAGTAGTCGCAGCAGATAGAATGGCAACGTTTCAGAGACAGTTAGACAGACACAAACAGGCAGGGAATAGAGATACACACCATGTGCAGGCAGATGGGATCACATTAGAATGGCATCATGGTTAGCACAGGCAGAGTGGGCCGAAGAGTCTGTCCCTGTGCTGTAGTGTATGGTGCTCTATCAGATCAGACATGATTTCATTGAATGGGAGAGCACAGTCGATGGGCTGAATAACCTACACTCCTCCTTTGCCCTATGGTCTTACCTGTTATCTGATGTTTCAATGAACAAGACCAGATCTCACTGAATGTGCAAAATTCTCTGAAGAAAGAAGCTGAGAGAATTCCCCAGTATGCCTCCTGGTTGGACGTTTGCAATCCATGGGGCAGAACAATGGCACAGTATATCATTTTGGGACAATGAATGCAAATTATTCAAAGTGTTGCCAATATTTGGACCTCTCTGCTCCATAATGAAAGATATTGAGCTAAACTGCATCTTCCTGCTCTACAAAGTGAATTCAAACCCATGCAATCAGAGTGCTGTCGGTAAAAGGATAAGAATGCTCAAAGGACCATGCCTATGCACTTAGAGCCCCTGGTTCAGAAGCTGAGGATAAATGATCCACACTTAGCAACTCACACAGGCCACCAGGAACGGTTCAAGAGTTGTCAGCTCACCTCGTTCATTGTTCTGTGCCCTCAACCCCTTTTTTTTAAACCATAACCCTGTGAGCTCCCATCAGGCAACTTCATCTTTAGGCTTTTTGAACCAACATTTGCATTTATTCACAAAGTATCTGGAGTTCGATTGTAATATTTTGCTTTACTCTGGATAAACTCCCTGCATTAAGCATCTTTGCCTCAATTTAAAGTAACATTCTCCTTTAATTGACAGTGGATTAGAACATGAGGAAGATTAGAGTGAGCCTGAGGCGGTTCTAGGAAATGTATTATTTCTTATTCAGATCACTCAACGTGTTTCATTTGTTTCCCCGCCAATAGCGCAGATTGCAAAACCTCAATGAATAACAATCTTTGACACATTCTTTCGTCTCAAGCCAAGCTTCCAAGTCACAGTGTTCCAGTAGCTACACATGATATCTTTTTAATGTTAACATCGAGTCTCCAGAGCAGAGAAACTAAAGAATTGCGGATAATGGAAATCCAAAACAGAAATGGAACTGCAGCAGAGTCACCGGTCTTGAAATGCTGACTCTGCTTTCTCTCCACGGAGGGTGCCAGACTTGCTGAGACTTTCCAGCAATTTCTGTTTTTGTTTCGAATCTCCAGAACAGAAACAGGCCATTCAATCAAACTGGTCCTAATCAGTGATAATGGGAACTGCAGATGCTGGAGAATCCAAGATAATAAAGTGTGGAGCTGGATGAACACAGCAGGCCAAGCAGCATCTTAGGAGCACAAAGGGTCACAAAGGGTTTGAAGGGTCTAGGCCCGAAACGTCAGCTTTTCTGCTCCTGAGATGCTGCTTGGCCTGCTGTGTTCATCCAGCCCCACACTTTATTATCTTGGTCCTAATCAGTGTTTAAGTGCATGGGCCCTCCTCGCAGCCCCTTTCACTGAACTTCATCAGCATTGCCTTCATGTCTGTTCCCCCTTCAAACCCCACTGCCTTTTTCTAGCTGCTATGGAAACGTGATTCAACTTAGTGAATCCCTTTGGGAGTGAGTTCCACGTTTTCCCAACTCTCTGGGAAAGACGATCTTCCTGAATCCATGACTGGATTTATTCATGACAGTGGCACCACACCCGGCACATTCTCGTCCGAGCCACTCGCCATCCTGACTTGGAAATATGTCGCCGTTCTGTCCCTAAGGGGCATTTTGGCTCAACCTACGACTCACACGGACTGCAGTGGTTCAAGAAGGCAGCTCACCACCACCTTCTCAAGGGACAACTAGGGATGGACAATAAACACTGGCCCAGCCAGTGACACCACATCCCATGTGTGAAATTAAAAAAGTGAGTCTCATATTTAGTAGCACCTGTTTTTGAACTCACACAAAAATTCCTCCACATCTAACCTATCAAACTCCTTTATTATTTTAAAAGCTTTGATCAATTCTCTCCTCAGCTTTCTCTTATTTGGAAAACACGGGTCTAACCTCCTCAATACTTTCTGCTAGATCTAAACTCTCTATCACCAAAATATCATGAATAAATATAATTAGCTGAGATAACAAGGTGTAGAGCTGGAAGAACACAGCAGGCCAAGTAGCATCACAGGAGCAGGAAGGCTGACGTTACGGGCCTAGACCCTTCTTCAGATGCTCCTTTGCTTCTCTGATGCTTCTCGGCCTGCTGTGTTCATCCAGCTCTATACCTTGTTATCTCAGATTCTCCAGCATCTGCAGTTCCTACTATCTCAGAAATATAATTGGCTGTTGCTTTCAGGGTGTCTAAATTTGGAAAGACTTTGTAAATCTGAAGCATAAGGGACTTGGGAGTATCAGTTCAAGATTCTCTTTGGGTTAACATGCAGTTTCAATTGGCAATTAGGAAGGCAAATGCAATGTTAGTATTCACTTCAAGAGGGCTAGAATGCAACAGCAGAGATGTATAATGTTCTGGTCAGACCACATTTGGAATATTATTGAGCCCAGCTTTGGAACAGATTTGGGCCCAATATTTAGGGATGGATATGCTGGCTTTGGAAGGGATCCAGAGGAGGTTTACAAGAATGATTCCAGGGATGAAGGGTTTATAATTTGACGAGATGCTGTGGAAGCTGGGTCTGTATTTGATGGAGTTAGAAGGATAGAGGGGGATCTGACTGAAGGTTACAGGATTCTGAGAGATCTGGACAGAGTGGATGTGGAGAAGGTGTTTCCACTGATTAGAGAGACACATCCTCAAAGTGAAGGTGCAACACTTTAGAACGGAGATGAACCAGTTTATAATTCTTACTTGTCTCAGGTCTTTTATATTTACCACCCTGCCCCAGCAAAGCATGTAGAAATCGAAAGGAAAAATTAAGATTGCATTCGGAAAGGACTTGCGTTGACTATTGAGAAACTTGTCGATCTCACTTAGTGCTTACCGTGGATCCTTTCTCTCCAGGAGATCCCAGAGGACCCAGATCACCACGATCACCCTGAGTTAAACAAAAAACACAAACCACAGAGTCAAGCAATGCTCAACAGACAAAGATCAAGTCTTTCCAAACTTTCACCAAACTGACATGAAACGGAAGATCATGAGGAACAGGAGCAGGGTTAGGCCATTTGGCCCATCAAGCATATTTACCCATTCAAAAGCTGCCATTGCGCCAGAGGGAATCATTGCAGAGGGAGATGATTGGGGGTGAGTTTAACCTGAGGGTCACCACGTCTCAGGCAAGGGCTGAGTTTGCGGCCGACAACACAGGATTTTCACAGTAACCTCAGTCCGTGAGAGAACTGAATCCACAATGTCAGCGTTTCTCTACATTGCAAAAGCAAAGCTGAGTGAACTGAGCCCTTCTGACAATCAAGTATGCCATTCAGCCCATTGAGCCTGCCCTACCATTTAATGAAATGATAGCTGATGGGCCATTGCAATGACTTTTACTCACTCTGACTCCATAGCCCTGTACACCAGGAGTAATTTGAAATCTACCTAAAACATCCTTGAACCTTGAGCTTCCAGAGCCCCCTGGAGTACAGGATGCTCAAGATCACAATCCCCTGCATAAAAAAAATTCTCATCTTGGGCCAAGCAGCATCTCCTATTTTTTAAACTGAGCCCCCTGGGTTTAGACAGCCCATCTACAGGAGACATCTTACCTGCATCTATTTTGTCTTTCACTATTTTGTTAGTTTCAATGATGTCACTTCTCATTCTTTGTGTCTCGAGAGAACATGGGCAGAGATTTTCCAATCTCTCTCCGTTGGGCAAACCTGCGTACAGTACACCAGCTCTGGTATAGCCAAACTCCTATACAACTGAACACAAACAAAGTTGCTGGAAAAGCTCAGCAGGTCTGGCAGAATCTGTGAAGGAAAAAACAGCGTTCCGAGGAAGGGTCACCGGACCCAAAACGTTAACTGTTTTTCTCCTTCACAGATGCTGCCAGGCCTGCCAGGCTTTACCAGCAACTTTGTTTGTATTCCTGATTTGCAGCATCCCACGTTCTTTCAGTTCCTATACAACTGAAGCAAGGCTTCACTACTCCAGTACTCAATTCCTCCTGTGATAAAGGGTGACATTATTGGCTTTCCATTAACCTTCGTCACGACACAAAAAACTGTATATAGTCCTATAGGTGTGGCCTCAGCAATACCCTGTCAGGCCAGGTGCAATAAGACTTCTTTATTCTTAAAACATATTTTCCAATTTGGATCAGATTGAAAGATAAACTCTTCATAAATCCTATATTGCAATAGTGACAAAACTTCAAAGAAAGATTTCATTGGCTTTATAGCACTTTGGGACATCCTGAAGCTGAGAAAGGCGCTGTTTAAATGCAGGCTATTTTTGTTAACATGTTCTTAATATTTATTTACTCTTGGCCTGTGTTCTTCCTATGATCACCATCATGACACTGTGCACACAATGTGTTTCCTGTAGACCTTGTCTATTGATATTAATGACAGGTCACTGCAGTGCGGTAACCTTTCTCCTTCAGAAAGGTCAAGCATTAAACACCTGGCCAAGTTACATCAATGGTTAAGAATTTCAAACATGTCTGCCCAAGGCATATTTCCAATTCCAGAATAAATCTTTGTGCTACCTCATGACTGTGAGAATTAAACTTGGTTGTGTTTGCCTTAACTTGCACCAAATCCAGTTTATCCATCAGTCGGGAGCTCCCTGATCTACCTGCATCGAGTGCTGCACTGCTGGAATTTAAAATTCTCCTCCTGATTTCAAATCCCACCATTGGTCTCATCACTTTGCTGCTTCCCTATCTCTGCAACTTTCTTCAACCCCACGGACCCACAAGACTTCTGCATTCCCCTAGTCCTGGCCTCTTGTGATTCCTCACATTTCATCACCATTGAAGATCACACCTTCAGTCTGGAACTCGCTCCGGAAACCTCTTTGAATCTTTACCCTTCTCTCTCTCTTTGGTCAAGTCTTTGGCCAGCTGCCTCAATATCTAGGGTCGGTGCCAGATTTTGCTTGTTAGTCATTTATGTTTCGTGCCTTTGGATATTTTATTGTGTTAATGGCTACATAAATATTAGTTTTCATCAGAATTTTGTTCTAAGCAGATTTATATCAAACCCAAAGTGTTAATTTAGTCTCTCCACACATACTCCCAGACCTGCTGAGTTTCTCCAGCAGTTTTTGTTTATTTCTGATTTCCAGCGTTTTGTTTTTATACAAATATCAGTCATTGTTCTATTGCTATTGAAATAGATAACTAACTGCACCATGTCTCACTGTTTGTCTCTCAGAAATGACCCGAGAAAGCAGATATAAACTTTTTAGTATTTTATACGGAAACAACCTGCAGCATTAGCATCAGAGGCCAGCTTTTACTGGAGGGATGTGTTGCAGGGTTCGTAGGAAGGAGAAAGAGATTGCAAGATTGGTGGAGAGAAATGGGGAGGTTTCAATGGGACAGGTACGAAGTGGCAAGGGTGCTGAGGGCAGGCTTCAAGGGAGTTGGGAGAGTGAAGGAAATGGCAAGAGAGTGGAAAACAGAGAGGGGGAGTTTGCAATTGAGGAGAGCGAAGTAGGGAGGATGCAATGGGGCTGGGGGAGAGGCAGAGAGAGGATGCAAAGTTGTTGAGGGGGGTGATGGTGCAAGTTTATGGGAGAAACAGAGAAGTTTCAGGGATTGGGGAACTGAGAGAGGTGCTTCAAAGAAGGAAGAGTGTCAACAGAAGTAAAAGGAATCTGTTAAATTATGACGGCAATCAATTTTTTGCAAATGAATGTGGAATCTCCAGCTTAAGGCTGCACACTTTCTGGGGAACATGAAATGAATATCATTATAATGAATGATGACAATTGTTAAATTTAAGTTTGGAATTGAGATGTGAGGTGCAGTTAAAAGAAAAGCAGTAACTACCTGGTCAAAATCTTTCAAATGTGTCCGCGTCTATACTGTGGACAGTGTTTTGGGTGATGGTTTTACAAATAATGGATAAAGGTGCAAATAGCAAGTAATTTTCCTAAATCTGTATAAAGCAATTTGACACCACTGGGATAATGGGAACTGCAGATGCTGGAGAATCCAAGATAACAAAGTGTGAAGCTGGATGAACACAGCAGGCCCAGCAGCATCTCAGGAGCACAAAAGCTGACGTTTCGGGCCTAGACCCTTCATCAGAGAGGGGGATAGGGTGAGGGTTCTGGAATAAATAGGGAGAGGGGGAGAGGCGGACCGAAGATGGAGAGAAAAGAAGATAGGTGGAGAGGAGAGTATAGGTGTCTCTCCTCTCCATCTATCTTCTTTTCTCTCCATCTTCGGTCCGCCTCCCCCTCTCTCCCTATTTATTCCAGAACCCTCACCCTATCCCCCTCTCTGATGGAGGGTCTAGGCCCGAAGCGTCAGCTTTTGCGCTTCTGAGATGCTGCTGGGCCTGCTGTGTTCATCCAGCCTCACATTTCATTATCTTGACACCACTGGGACTGGTTCCCAGCTTGGAGGACCCCAAAGGTTGTAAATGGGAAGGTTTAATAATGGGTTGGGGAGAGTAGGTGTCATTGGAACAGAAAAATCACATGATTTCTCTCCCTGACCCTGATCTTGTTTAGAGTGAGATGAGGCCAAGATGTCTACTTAGTGCCAGACTTGATACAATAAAGTTAAATTCTCTATAGTCTTCCCAGATCATACAGCTGCTCTGTCACTAGAAAGAGAAGGGGAGAGAGATGGTAGTTTCACCGGAGGGTCACCACTCTCCATCATAGTAGCCAGAGTGAGAACCAAACTCATGGTGCTGGTATCATTCTGCATGGCAAACCAGTTATCCAGCGAGCTGACCTGCTACAGTAATGTCTAGCCCAAAGCTCTGTCACAAACCTCATCCCTGGGATATCAGGAAACTGCTGGAAACATTCTCAGACACTGGAAACAAAAAAAAACTTCTTTTCACAGTGGAATCGGAATGGTTTCAGTTGAAGGGAAATGTCACGTTAAGACTTACCTTTTCACCAAGTATTCCTGTGGGGCCTCTCGGACCAGGCAAGCCAACAGGACCCTGGAAAGAGACAAAAATAGGACAACATTACTTTGAAGACAGCGTTCGCTAACATTTTCAAAATTATTAGCTAGGGACAAGAGGAGGCTATTCATCCCCTTTAACCTGCTCTGCTGTTCACCAAGATCATGGTTTTCAACCACACTAGCCTTGTTTCCATTTCCCTGAATCTCCTTGTCCAATGAAAACTGGTCACTGGCCCCTCTCCTGTTTCTACAGGCTACACATGGGTCTCCAGTTAGATTTATTGGACCAAAAACTCAGCAGCTCAGCAGCACGTTCTGATGAAGGGTCTAGGCCTGAAACGTCAGCTTTTGTGCTCCTGAGATGCTGCTGGGCCTGCTGTGTTCATCCGGCTCTACATCATGTTATCGGAGCTTTTCCCTGCAGCAGTCTGATATTTAAACTTGCAGCATCAACTCTCCCTTGACCTCCAGAAACATGAAGAGCAAATTCTGGCCATTTCTGTGGTGTGGATGCATCCTCAGTGAAACAAAATCCAGAAATGAGCAACTTAATCATCAGAAAACACATTCTGGTCAGATTGTTCTGAGTACAAATCAAATCAAGATAAACTGGCAAGGGGCTAGTGCTTTAACCCGAATGAGATACATTTTTAGAAAACATTACTCATGGCTTGCCAAACCGAAGGAAAACGAAAACCACATTGTCTGCATAAGCTTTTTGTTATAGTTTAAATCCACAAAAGATTTCAATGAATCTCTTTAAGAGTGTGCTAGCCTTTCTGGATGACATCAAGTATGATACATCTCTGTACGAGATAATGAGAAAGGTCTGTACATAACGTAGGGTTTTTACACCTGCATATCATAAGAAACCAAATTCTTTGGCTTCCTAAAGATAGCTCCAATAAAAGCAAAAACTATTATTGTGGTTTTAACCCTTTGACTCCAGAACTAAACCAATCAGTGAAGCAAACTTATTTCATTCATTCATAGGACATGCCTGGGACAGCATTTCTGGTCCATCCCTGATTGTTTGAAGGCAGTTAAGGGTCTCCCACATTACTGTGGGTCTGGAGTCACGTGTAAGCCAGACCAGGTAGGAGTTTCACTCCCTAAAGGACATTAGTGAACCAGATGGGATTTCCCCCCAAAAATTGACAATGGTTCCAGTGTCTGTATTAGATTCTCAATTCCAGATTGCATAGAAACATAAAAACATGCAGGATTGGATCAGGAATAGGCTGTTCGGCCCCTTGAGACTGCTCCACCATTCAACATGATCATGACTGATCATTGAGATCAGTACCTTAATCCCACATAATCCCTAATCCCTGATCCTGCCCAACATATCCTTTGATTCCCTTTAGTCACAAGTGCTATATCCGCCTCCTCCTTGAAAACGCAATATCGTGGTCTCAACCACTTTCTGTGGCTGAGAGTTCCACAGGCTCACCACTCTGAGTGAAGATATTTCTCCTCATTTTAGTCCTAAAAGTTTACCTCTTATCCTTAAATGAAGATCTCTGGTTCTGGACTCCCCCACCATCAGGAACATCTTTTCTGTATCTATCCCGTCTAGTCCTGTTCGAATTATATAGATTTCTGTGAGATCCCTCTTCATTCTTCTAAACTCCAGTGAACACAATCCTAACCAACTCAATCTCTCCTCATACATCAGCCCTACTGCCCAAGGAATCAATTAGATAAACCTTCACTGCACTCTCTCTGCAGCAAGAACATCCTTCCTCCGATAAAGAGACCAAAACTGCACACAGTATTCCAGTGTAGCCTCACTAGTGCCATGTATTATTCATAACGTGGAGGTGCTGGTGCTGGACCGGGGTGGACAAAGTTAGAAGTCACACGACACTAGGTTTTAGCCCAACAGGTTCATCTGAAATCACAAACTTTCAGAGCGCTGCTCTTTCATCAGGTTTAATTCTTTCATTAAATTCAAATTTCACCAGCGATGATGAACTCAGGTCCCCAGAACATTATCAAGGTCCTTGGGTTAATAATCTTTAACCCTTTCACAGGATGAGGGCATCACTAACCAGGCAGCATTTATTGCCCAGAGGCCAGGTAACAGTCAACCACATCGCTGTGGGCCTGGAATCACATGTAGGCCAGACCGGGTAAGGATGGCAGACTCCCTCCCTCAACGACATGAGTGAACCAGATGGGTCTCTCCCCCAACAATTGGGGATAGATTCATGGCCATCATTAGATTCTTAATTCCAGATATTTATTGATTTCAAATTCCACCACCTGCCGTGGAGGGATTTGAACCCAGGTTGCCCAGGACATTACCTGGGTCTCTGGATTAAAAGTCCAGCAAAAATACCATGAGGCCTTTGCCTTCCCTCAAAAAGCTTATAGCCTAGTGTTAATACGTTACTGGCACAGTTTTGGCTCATGTGTTCTGCTAAAATCACAAAGGTTACAGCACAGATATACCCATGGACTTGATCAGTGTTTGCTGGTCACAGAATTAGATTTGTTAGAGCACAGAACAAGCTATTTGGGTTACTGTGCCTGCTCTAGCTCTCTGAACGATCGTTGTTACCTAATGTCAATCACCTGCTTTATCCCCTAAACTTTGTGCATTATCTTTATTCAAATATGTTGGAGTATTCTCTCGGGCTGAGGATTGTCCTCCAGCCTAGCATCAAATCCATAAGAGCTGCTTGGGAAAGAACAATGTATTATCATTCTGTTGTAACCAATGGGTATTTTGCTGTGGTCTTTCTTTCTCTGTTTTACAAAGCACCACATGTTCAAACTACAATATCAGGCGGGACCAAAATGACCAATCCAAACGAGTATAAAATTCGGACATGCAACAGGAAAGCTGCTCCCAGAGAAAACGTCCGTGATGACATTAACCACTTCAAAGTGGATGTGCGAAACAACTGAGTCTGGGAAACATTTTAAAATGCACAGATGAGAGCGACCAGGAGCCATGAGAGTAACAGAGCCGGTGATAAACCCAGAAGGGAATTCAGGGAAAACCTCTTTCCGACTGAGAATGATCAGAGTACAGCCCTCACTACCAAACGAATAATTAAGGGGACTCGCAGAGATATATACATCACGGGAATTTAGGTAACAGTATGAGGGAGAAAAGAATCAAAGCATATGGTGTTCAGGTGAGATAACATGACACTCATGTGTACCACAAACACTGGCCTGGACCAGCTGGGCCAAATGGCCTGTTTTGTTGTGATGTAACAGGTGTTACAGAAATAGACCATGTGGTACAAATCATCCACGTGTTTGCAGGAATCATAACAAGTTAGCATCCAAATTCAGCCAGTAATAGGGAAGACAAATGCAGTGTTGGCTTTAGTTCAAAGGGAATGCAGAATAAAAGTTGGGAGATTTTGTTAAAACTAAACAAGGCACTGGTCAGACCACAGCTGGAAAACAATGAACAGTTTTGGCAACCCTTATCTAAAGGCAGATATACAGACATTGGAGGCAATCCAGAAAGATTTCACTGTCTTATGAGGAGAGGGTGAGTAAATTGGGCACATACTCACTAGAGTTTCACAGAATGAGAGGTGACCTTACAAAACATAAAAGATTTTAGGGGGCTTGACAAGGTAGATGTGAGATGCTGTTTCTCCTTGGGGGAGAGTCTAGGGCCAGACAGCATCATCTCAGAGTAAGGGGTCACACATTTCAGACAACGATGAGGAGTAATTTCTTCTCTCGGACGGTAGTGAATTTTTGGAATTATTTACCACAGACGGCTGTAAAGCCTGGGTTGTTAGCTATATTCAAGGCTGAGAGAGACAGGTTTTTAATCAGTGAGGGAATTAAGGGTTATGGGGAAAAGGTAGGAAAGTGGAGTTGGGAGATGATCGTAGAATGGCAATGCAAACTCACTTCAACTCTTTTGTCATGTGATATTCATACATATCATCTCTTAATTTACTGGTAGGAAATGTTTGACTATCCCTTTGCCTTTTTTTAAAAACATTAATAATGTCAGCAGCAGGACCTGAGTATTTGCTGAAAACACAGAGCTGTTACTGAACAACCCAAGAATGCTTGTAGCGACATTACCAACAAAGAAATATAATTACTTGAGCCTGAAACGTGGCTCATTTGCACTTAATAGAAGTGACAATACATTCGTACATGGTACCCATTCTTCTAAAACAAAAAGAATATGTTCAGGCATCAGGCTTTTTGTTTGAAAGAACCAGGAGCTGGCAAGGGGGAGCTTATAGTCCCTTGTGGCCTTCTCAATGACAACACCTTGACCCATTAAAATCAACATGTCAACCAATTAGAGATAATGGGAACTGCAGATGCTGGAGATTCCAAGATAATAAAATGTGAGGCTGGATGAACACAGCAGGCCAAGCAGCATCTCAGGAGCACAAAAGCTGACGTTTCGGGCCTAGACCCTTCATCAGAGAGGGGGATGGGGGGAGGGAACTGGAATAAATAGGGAGAGAGGGGGAGGCGGACCGAAGATGGAGAGTAAAGAAGATAGGTGGAGAAGGTGTGGGTGGGGAGGTAGGGAGGGGATAGGTCAGTCCAGGGAAGACGGACAGGTCAAGGAGGTGGGATGAGGTTAGTAGGTAGCTGGGGGTGCGGCTTGGGGTGGGAGGAAGGGATGGGTGAGAGGAAGAACCGGTTAGGGAGGCAGAGACAGGTTGGACTGGTTTTGGGATGCAGTGGGTGGGGGGGAAGAGCTGGGCTGGTGGTGTGGTGCGGTGGGGGGAGGGGATGAACTGGGCTGGTTTAGGGATGCAGTGGGGGAAGGGGAGATTTTGAAACTGGTGAAGTCCACATTGATACCATATGGCTGCAGGGTTCCCAGGCGGAATATGAGTTGCTGTTCCTGCAACCTTCGGGTGGCATCATTGTGGCAGTGCAGGAGGCCCATGATGGACATGTCATCAAGAGAATGGGAGGGGGAGTGGAAATGGTTTGCGACTGGGAGGTGCAGTTGTTTGTTGCGAACTGAGCGGAGGTGTTCTGCAAAGCGGTCCCCAAGCCTCCGCTTGGTTTCCCCAATGTAGAGAAAGCCGCACCGGGTACAGTGGATGCAGTATACCACATTGGCAGATGTGCAGGTGAACCTCTGCTTAATGTGGAATGTCATCTTGGGGCCTGGGATGGGGGTGAGGGAGGAGGTGTGGGGACAAGTGTAGCATTTCCTGCGGTTGCAGTTCAACCAATTAGTCTTTCTTCCTCCTGCAGTATCAATTGTTCTGACTGTTTGCATCTTGGCATTCTTGCACTTGTCCTGATGAATGCAAGACAGAAACTTAGACAGCAAAGGTTCTAACATTAATATTGCAATTGACGACCGGACACTTATGTACCCTCACCTGCACATGGACACAGCAACATTTTTCAAGACAACTCTCTTCACGCTCAATGTCATCATTTGAACGGAACCTACAGAAAGACTGGTTCCGAAAGGACTATCATTGCTTCTGATATAGAACATATTCCAAAAGTCAATCTGATACCAGATCTAAGAACACATCTCATGTTTGGAGTTTAAAATCAAAATGAATGCAGGCAGGAACCAGACATACCTGTAATCCAATCTTCCCAATGTTTCCCACATCTCCTTGTTCTCCCTATATGATCCGAGGAAGGGTGCAAAATATTTATTATTAGTGAAGGAAATACATTGAGCATGCTTTGAAAGGAATAATTCTTTGCAGCTGTCGATAGAACAGCAGTGGTTTTATGACCACCAGTGAACCATAGCAATGGGTGTCCAGTGTTAAAAGGATTCTTGCATTGAAAGAACATAACAATTACCTTAACGCCGTCTAATCCAAGCACTCCAGGGTATCCTTTCCGACCCGGTCTTCCCTAGAACAAATTGATTTATTGTACACCAGAAATAAACAAGACTTCCAACAGCCAAAAACAATTACATCTAATTTACAGTATAGCAACAGAGGCCATTCAGCCCTCAAATATTTACTGCCATTCAATACGTTTGAATTCTATCCATCTACCCTGGCTGAGTATCCCTTAGTCTCTGATATTATCAAAATTCAAACACTCTTCACTTTCAATTATTAACCTGTCAACTGCAGCAGTTCAGCAAGGCAACTAAATTGCCCCTTGTGTCTAGGGGCTGAGCAGGCTAGGTGGGTTAGCCATGGGAGGTTTAGGGTTGCAGGGATACTGTAGAGGGGTGGCTCTGGGCAGGATGTTCTTCGCAGGGTCAGTGTGGGCTCAAATGGGTCAAATGGCCAGCTTCCACACTGTAAGGATTGTATGAATCACTCATGGGACATGTGCATCACTGGCCAGTGTTTGTTGCCTGTCCCAAACTGCATTTGAACCAAACAGCTTGCCAGGGCACTGAATGGGGCAGTAGAGTGTCGACCACATTGCTGTGGGTCTGGAGTCATGTGTAGGCCAGACCAGGTAAGGATGGCAGATTTCCTTCCTTGAAGGACATTAGTGAGCCAGGTGGGTTTTTCCCAACAATTGCAATGGTTTCATGGATATCAGTAAGATTCTTAATTTTGGAGTTTTTTTTATTGAAATCAAATTCCACCACCTGCCATGGCCTGGTTCATATCCAGATCCCCAGAATCGGAGCTGAGTTTCTGGATTTAATCTTTTGGAGACAACACCACTGGGCCATCTCCTCCTCCAGTCCAAATTCTACAGCTTTAGCATCCTGAAAATGAATGACATGTTCTATATTTTCTCACCAAACTGCTCAGAGGTGTTACTACAGCTGTGTGGAGGAGGTGGGGCATAAATAGCAGAGCAAACTCAATGGGCTGAATGGCCTATTCCAGCCCCTGGTTTCTGTATTTCTTCACATCCTAGAAGCTGGGACTCCTAGCTTAGAGGATAGGACAATATTACTGCCCCAGAGGGTCCCTCCCTGATGAATAGGATATTGTATTTTAAAGGGCCCACATGAATTAGAGGTTATTTCCTGAATGAGATGTTAAAATTTAACACAAAAATTTCACTTAACCTATTTTCCAAACCTACCTGCTCAGAGGTGTGTACCATCTGGAGCGGGTGGGACTTGAACCCAGATCTCTTGGTTGAAGGGTAGTGTACCATCACTATACTACAAGAGCCCCCAGCAAGAGTTTTTTTTAAAATTTGATCTATTCTCCTGACTAAGCTGTTCAGAGATGTTATTATACACCACTGGAGCAGGTAAGGCTTGAACCTAGGTCACCCTGGTCCAGGAGGTAGGGACATTATCTCTGTGCCACAAGAAGTCCTAACAAGAGGTTAAAAATAAAGTAAGGATGTGCAATCTTTGTTATCCAGTTGGATCGCAATTAAAA
The DNA here is from genome assembly GCF_030684315.1 of Stegostoma tigrinum. Classification (NCBI taxonomy): domain Eukaryota; kingdom Metazoa; phylum Chordata; class Chondrichthyes; order Orectolobiformes; family Stegostomatidae; genus Stegostoma; species Stegostoma tigrinum. The sequence goes on from NC_081361.1 coordinate 100,382,041, forward strand.
CTGACATCTTAATTTTTATTCCCAATGAAGCAGAACACCACGCTTCACTGCGAACCTCACTGTTGATATCGTGCACTCAGTATGAAGTCAGCGGATTCGCTTGGCGCCATTTACTGCATGCCAGTCCTGTCAGCATCCTGGCATATGTGCCCGTACGTGTAGGTTACGTACAGCAAAGGAATCTCACCGATAATGTCAACCAGGGGCCAGGGCATTCGCCAAGTAAGAGCACATTGAACCCTTCTCCATGACCTTTGTAACAGCTTCTGCAAATTCATTGCAGCTAAAATCTCCTGACACGTTTCAGGAAGCTGCAAACTTCAATGAAAGTTCTGTACGTCTCTAATTCGTTAAGTGGCTTTCCTGCTAAATGTAAGAAGAAAAATCCAAAGAGGAAGTGGGCCTTTTCACATGTGATTGATTGCACATGAATCCAATGCAAAACAAAAATCAGTGCGCAATGTGATGTATGTTTCCTGAGAGAGGTTTTAATCAGGGGATTTATAACACAGGATGCTTAGCTAGGTCTTAGCGACAATCACAACGTGATACTGTGGGGCATTAGCTTACTGTTTTGGAGAAATATTGCGATTGTATGGTTTGAATCTTACCAGTGGTCCATGACTTCCTGGAGGACCCATTGGGCCTTCATCTCCCTGTAGAATAAGGATAAGTTTTCAAATATGTTAGAGATTATAAAGTCTGCAATCACAAATATAGACAGCAGACTTTACAATAGAATGGACTAGCAAACAAACCCTGATGGAATGGCAACTTTGCAATTGATAATACACAAATGTTCCCCTGAATGTGGATGTTAATTTGCTCCCAAGTCACATGGTGATCTATGAAGTCTGTTTCCTGATAATCGGCACATTTACAGAATGCGGGATTATGTGTCATTCACCTATTACTGCTTGTTCCAGCAGCATCTCTTTGGAAATGTTCCAGGCACTTAATTCAACAATGAGCTTGCCCTATCTCAACAATATAATTAACATAATTGGGATAAGAGAGAAGATTCACGTTCTAAATTCCAGAGTTTGCTAGTCCTCTTTTTTTGCTTAACCTGTTTTTTCCTGAATCAACCTGTTCGGGGATGTTATTACACATCTCTGGAGCAGGTGGGACTTGAACCCAGCCACTTTGTCCAGGGGTTGGGACACTATCAACACACCATAAGAGGGCCAAGCTGGCCATTTAAATCACTAGTGTTATGTGTACAGCCTGTTGCTCTTAGACTACTTGCTAACTTTAAATACTTGCGTGATTTACACACGAATTATTTAAAACTCAAACTGCAGAAAGTTCATGTTGCTGATTGTAAACAAACGCGCTTTCAACTCTGGACAATAAACAGTGAGGGTCTCGGTCCGAAACGTCAGCTTTTGTGCTCCTGAGATGCTGCTTGGCCTGCTGTGTTCATCAGCTCCACACTTTGTTATCTCGGATTCTCCAGCATCTGCAGTTCCTGCTATCTCTGAATATAATATCAATTAGCTTCTCTATCAAAATGGGAACAGTATTACCCTTAGTGTCTCATTTTGACAGATAGAAAATTGTTGATTTAGGGAGCGCCGCACAGTCGGAGGGTCAGTGCTGAGGGAGTGCCGTACTGTCAGAGGGTCAGTGCTGAGGGAGTGCCGCACTGTCAGAGGGTCAGTACTGACGGAGTGCCGCACTGTCGGAGGGTCAGTACTGAGGGAGTGTTGCACTGTCAGAGGGTCAGTACTGACGGAGTGCCGCACTGTCGGAGGGTCAGTGCTGAGGGAGCGCCGCACTGTCAGAGGGTCAGTACTGAGGGAGTGCTGCACTGTCAGAGGGTCAGTACTGAGGGAGTGCCGCACTGTCACAGAGTCAGTACTGAGGGAGTGTCACACTGTCGGAGGGTCAGTACTGAGGGAGCGCCGCACTGTCGGAGGGTCAGTACTGAGGGAGTGTCACACTGTCGGAGGGTCAGTACTGAGGGAGTGTCACACTGTCGGAGGGTCAGTACTGAGGGAGCGCCGCACTGTCGGAGGGTCAGTACTGAGGGAGCGCCGCACTGTCAGAGGGTCAGTACTGAGGGAGTGTCGCACTGTCAGAGGGTCAGTACTGAGGGAGTGCCGCACTGTCAGAGGGTCAGTACTGAGGGAGTGTCGCACTGTCGGAGGGTCAGTACTGAGGGAGCGCCGCACTGTCAGAGGGTCAGTACTGAGGGAGTGTCGCACTGTCAGAGGGTCAGTACTGAGGGAGTGTCGCACTGTCAGAGGGTCAGTACTGAGGGAGTGTCACACTGTCAGAGGGTCAGTACTGAGGGAGTGTCACACTGTCAGAGGGTCAGTACTGAGGGAGTGCTGCACTGTCAGAGGGTCAGTACTGAGGGAGTGCTGCACTGTCAGAGGGTCAGTACTGAGGGAGTGCCGCACTGTCACAGAGTCAGTACTGGGTGTGAGAGATCCTCCCATTTTGAAGAAGACCAGGGGAATTTTCTATTTATGCCTGCCAATATTCTCAAACAAAAGATCTGTGGATAATCACGTTGCTAAGTTGTTTGCGTTTGCTGTGCCCCCTATTGGTCACTGTATTTACATATCAGTGACATAACTTCAATGATAGTAGGAACTGCAGATGCTGGAGAATCTGAGATAACAAGGTGTAGAGCTGGATGAACACAGCAGGCCAAGCAGCATCAGAAGAGCACGAAAGCTGACGTTTCTGAAGAAGGGTTCCGACCTGAAACGTCAGCTTTCCTGCTCTTCTGATGCTGCTTGGCCTGCTGTGTTCATCCAGCTCGACACCTTGTTATGTCAACTAAACTTCAATACTCTTTTTATTTTGGAAAATCCTGATGCTGGGTCAGGAGCTATACAAATGCAAACTTTCCTTGCAATAACTTTAAAGGTGACTTGCCAAAAAATGTCTAGATATGGGCCTTTCATATTCAATCTATTTATCAAGTGTGACTTTCAGTAAGAGTCTGATGTTGCTCCTGCAGTTTGAGTGGTGCTCCCCTTCCCTGACAACCCACAGAAAACTCCTCCAGGTCTTACCTCTTGACCCTTTGTGCCCTGGGGTCCTAATGGTCCTCTGTCACCTGGAGCTCCCTAAACAGTTAAACACACACACACACAAAAACAAAGCATTATAATAAAGACCTTCAGACTTGGATAAAATTATTATTACTTCAGACTGTCAGTTACATAAGGGAAACATAAGGAATTAAACATTTTTTATTTGTGTTTTGTCTCATTGAATATTCTAGAGCCTTGATAAACATAGAAAGTAAGACCAAGAGGAGGCTATTCAATCTTTTGTACCTACTGTGCCACTTAATGACTCATCAGATGGCCACCTTACCTCCACATGCCTTACCCCCAACCTTTCACCTTACACCTTTGAGTGAGTGCAGTGGAGTGAATGGTGTTTCTCATCGACTCAGACACCCAGTTAGGGACCTGTGTGATGATGCCTGCTGTATTGAGAGCCTCTTCAGCCGCTGGATAAATGTTGACCCATGTCAGAGAATGTGAGGGAGGGGGGCCGGCCGAATGCTACGGTCACAGGACTAATAATCCAGAAGGCACGGGTACTGCTCTGGGACTCGGTTTCAAATCCGGCCATGCCAGATGGTGAAGTTAGAATTCAGTTAAAGAGAAATGTGGAATTGATTAATGATTCATCAGGCTAAACCCACCCAGTTCGCCAATGTCCCTCAGAGAAGGAAATCTGCCATCCTGACTCAGTCTGGCCTACATGTGATTCTATGTTACCCAATGGGCAATTGGGGCGGAGAAATAAATGCTGACTGTGAGGGCTGCCCATGACAAAAAATGGCCGACAAAAACCCCACCAAGATTTGCAGGACACGTTCAGCAGAAACTAGAGAGAGTCGGAAAAACTTGTGTTCTCAGCACAGGAAAACAACAGCTGTCTGTCTGGGAGATTGGATGTGTAACATGGAGCTCCATCCTAAGATAAGGAGGTTTCACACCACTTAGTTGTTTCTCTTAAGTGTTTTCTAACCAATTCGTTAGAACATTATATATAGAACATTACAGCACAGTACAGGCTCTTCGGCCCTCGATGTTGTGCCGACCTGTCATACCGATCTCAAGCCCATCTAACCTGCACTATTCCATCTACGTCCATATGCTTGTCCAATGACGACTTAAATGTACCTAAAGTTGGCGAATCTACTACCGTTGCAGGCAAAGCGCTCCATTCCCTTACTACTCGCTGAGTAAAGATGAGTAGGTTTTAGTTAAGGTTCTTCAAGATCATAGGTACTGTTTCCAAATAAATTATAGATTTAACACACACAAATATAGAAATCAATTAAAAAATTAGTAAGAAAGGTTTAAAAACTAATTCCAACTATTGGAAGGGTGGTCTCTCTTATCTCTTGTCAAGGACAGCAGCTAGAAGAATACACAGATACAAATGTCGTAGTAGAGAGATAAGGGTCACTGGTCACTTTGCAGAGTTCAACTTCTCACATCCTAAAACGGTCCAATTAGATCACAGCAACAAGTAATTACTAGTACAGAGTGATGTACTAAAATCCCAATCGTAATCGTACCAGAATAATAGCATAATAATAGTTGTATTGGAAGATTGGAGGGAGGCAAATGTTCCTCTTTTCAAGAAAGGGAATAGGGAAATCCCTGGAAATTACAGATCAGTCAGTCTTACTTCTGTGGTCAGCAAGGTTTTGGAAGGAATTCTGAGGGATAGGATTTATGACTATTTGGAAAAGCATAGCGTGATTAAAGGGAGTCAGCATGGCTTTGAGAGGGGCAGGTCATGCCTTACAAATCTTATCGAGTTCTTTGAGGAGGTCATGAGACAGGTTGACGAGGGCTAAGCAGTGGATGTGGTGTACATGGACTTCAGCAAGGCATTTGATAAGGTTCCCCAGAGCAGGCTCATTTATAAAGTCAGGAGGTATGGGATGCAGGGTGATTTGGCTGTCTGGATTCAGAATTGGTTGGCTGACAGGAGGCAGAGAGTGGTTGTAGATGGTAAGTTTTCTGCCTGGAGGTCAGTGCTGAGTGGTGTCCCACAGGGCTCTGTTCTTGGGCTTCTGCTCTTTGTAGTTTTTACAAATGACTTGGATGAGGAGGTTGAGGGGTGGGTTAGTATGTTCGCTGAAGACACAAAGGTTGGAGGTGCTGTTGATAGTATCGAGGGCTATTGCAGGCTTCAGCAAGACGTTGACAGAATGCAGAGCTGGTCTGAGAAATGGCAGATGGAGTTCAACCTGGATAAATGTGAGGCGATGCATTTTGGAAGGCTGAACGTAAATGCTGAATATAGGATTAAAGGCAGGATTCTCGGCAGTGTGGAGGAACAGCGGGATCTTGGTGTTCAAGTGCATAGCTCCCTCAAAGTTGCCACCCAAGTGGATAAGATGTTAAGAAAGCATATGGTGTTTCGGCTTTCATTAACAGGGGGATCGAGTTTGAGCCGCGAGGTTATGCTGCAGCTCTACAAAACCCTGGTGAGATCACACTTGGAATATTGTGTCCAGTTCTGGTCGCCCTATTATGGGAAAGATGTGGAGGCTTTGGAGACGGTGCAAAGGAGGTTTATCAGGATGCTGCCTGGACTGGAGGGCTTGTCTTACGAGGAGAGGTTGACTGAGCTTGGACTTTTCTCAATGGAGAAAAGGAGGAAGAGAGGTGACCTGATCGAGGTGTACAATGTAATGAGAGGCATGGATACAGTCGATAGCCAGAGACTTTTCCACAGGGCAGGACCGACTGCCACAAGGTGTCATAGTTTTAAGGTGTTAGGAGGAAGGTATAGAGGAGACGTCAGAGGGAGGTTCTTCACCCAGAGAGTTGTGAGCGCATGGAATAGTTTACCAGTGGTAGTCGTGGAAGCGGAGTCATTAGTGACATTTAAGTGACTGCTGGACATGCACATGGACAGCAGTGAATTGAGGGGAATGTAGGTTAGGTTATTTTATTTTTGGATTAGGATTATTTCACAGCACAACATCGTGGGCCGAAGGGCCTGTACTGTGCTGTACTTTTCTATGTTCTATGTTCTATAATTGGATAACCCAGCATGAATGAACCAATAGTATACCGGGGGGAGGGGTTATGTGGAACCAAGTTAAAGCAACATGAACATATATAAAAGGCAATTTGCTTGTATTAGAGTCAGAGGGTCATTGACTTTCTTCCGATCTGAACCAAAGGCTAAGGGGGCGATTGAGCCCTCATGTCAAGATCAGGTTCTTTGGCCTCTCCCTGTATTATACTTTGATTTACCACTCTCTCGGTGCTGTGGCACTCAGTATGTAAGCCTGTCTCTGAGCCATGGCACAAGTGAACTTGTTAACTGCAGTAAGTAGGCAGCAGGCAGAGTTGAAGCTGTGGTAACAAAGGCAATAGGCTGCTTCTAAACAAAGACCTGTGCTAATAGGCAAGCATAGGACAGGTCACAGGCCAGACTTAATTGAGGCATATAAAATAATCAGAGGGTCAGATAGGGTGGATAGGGAGAGCCTTTTTCCTAGGATGGTGACGGCGAGCACAAGGGGGCACAGCTTTAAATTGAGGGGTGAAAGATATAGGACAGATGTCAGAGGTAGTTTCTTTACTCAGAGTAGTAAGGGAATGGAACGCTTTGCCTGCAACGGTAGTAGATTCGCCAACTTTAGGTACATTGAAGTCGTCATTGGATAAGCATATGGACGTACATGGAATAGTGTAGGTTAGATGGGCTTCAGATCGGTATGACAGGTCAGGACAACACCGAGGGCCGAAGGGCCTGTACTGTGGTGTCATGTTCTATGTTCTAAACTTACTGGTGCAGAGAACACTTAAAAAGAGAACACTGCAAAACTAAAAAAAAACTAATTTATTTTATATAATTAACTAATTAGAGATGGCCGGTCAAGTGATGTGTTGTGGCTGTATGATGTGGGAGCTGGCTGATCCCAATGAGAACGGCAGTGACTACATCTGCAGCAGGTGTTGGCTGCTTGAGGAGCTCCGGCTCAAAATTGATGAGCTGGAATCCGAACTCCAAAAACTGCAGCACATCCGAGAGGGGGAGAGATACCTGGATGCTGTGTTCCAGAAGGCAGTCACATCTAGTAGATTAACTCATGTTAATTCGAACGGCGGGCAGGGTCAGCAGTGTGTGACTGTGTGAGGCAGGTAGAGGGACCCTGCAGACAGGAAACATAGGAGCCGTCGCCCTTGACATTGTCCCTTAGGTATGAAGCACTTGCTCCCTGCATGGATGAGGAACAGGGCTGCAGGAAGGATGAGTCAACTGACCATGGCACCATAGTCCAGGAGGCCATTCAAGAGCGGAGAGCTAAAAGACAGATTGTACTTGCAGGGGATTCCATCATCAGGGGAATAGACAGTATCCTTTGCAAGCAGGATAGGGAATCCCGCATGGTGTGTTGCCTGGCCGGTACAAGACATCTCTGACCGGCATGAGAGGATACCTGAGAGGGAGGGGGAGGATTCAGATGTTGTGCTCCATGTAGGTACCAACAACATAGGCAGGACTAGGAAAAAAGGCCTGTTTTGGCATTATGAAAAGCTAGGAACAAAACTTAAAAAACGGGTCTTCAAGGGTCATAATCTCTGGATTGCTGCCCTAGCCACGTGCAAATTGTCAAAGGGAGGCGAGGATCAGGGAAGTAAACACGTGGCTAAAAGAGTGTTGTGGGAAAGAGGGTTTCCTTTCCATGGGGCACTGGCATCAGTTCTGGGGCAAGAGGGATCTATACCGCTGGGATGGACTCCACCTGAACAGGGCCAGGTCCAGTGTTCTGGCAAAAAGTGTAAATAGGGTGGTGAATAGGACTTTAAACTGGTAAGTAGGGGTGAAGGGAGGAGTGTGCGTACAGGGAGAATAACACTTAATGTAAGACAAAGCAGCAGGTTAGCAGGTGACAAGGAAGCTTCAACTCCATTGAAAATTAGGAAAAAAGCTAAAGGGAAGGAGAACTCAAGAGCTGTTAGTAATGGAGGTGATAGGACCCAAAAAGGTGTAAAAACTGGCATAAGGGCACTTCATCTGAATGCTTGGAGCATTTAGAACAAGGTGGATGAGTTGACACTGCAAATCATGGCAAATGGGTATGATTTAGTGGCCATTACACAGACATGGTGGCAGGATGGTCATGACTGCGAGTTAAATATCCAGCGGTATCAAACTGTTCAGAAAGACAGACAGGAAGGTAAGAGAGGTGGTGTCGCTCTGATTTTTAAGGATGATATCAAGGCGGTTGTGAGAGATAATATATGTTCTACTGAACAAAAGGTTGAATCCATTTGGGCAGAAATTAGGAATAGCAGGGAGAAGAAGTCTCTGATAGGTATGGTCTATAGGCCACCAAATAATGACATCGTGGTGGGACGGGCAATAAAGATAGAAATAGCTAATGCATGTAAAAATGGTACAGCAGTTATCATGGGGGATTTTAATCTACATATCGATTGGTCAAACCAGGTCGGTCATGGCAGCCGTGAGGAGGGGTTCATAGAATGCATCCATGATAATTTCCTTGAACAATATGTAATGGAACCTACGAGGGACAAGCTATCCTAGATCTAGTCCTGTGTAATGAGACAGGAATAATTAATGATCTCACAGTTAGGGATCCTCTCGGAGGGAGCAATCACAGTGTGGTCGGATTTAAAATACAGATGGAGCGTGAGAAGGTTAAATCCAGTCCCTATGTCCCGTGCTTAAACAAAGGTTACTATGATAGGATGAGGAAGGAGTTAGCCAAGGTAGAAAGGGAGCAAAAATGTTATGGTGGATCAATTGAGGAACAGTGGAGAACTTTCAAAACGATTTTTCACTCTGCTCAGCAGAAGTATATTCCAGTGATAAGGAAGAACTGTAGGAAAAGAGAGCCAGCTATGGATGTCTAAGGAAATAAAGGAAAGTATCAGATTGAAAAAAAAACATACAAAAAGCAAAGAATAGTGGGAAACTGGTAGACTGGGAAATCTTTAAAGGCCAACAGATAGCCACAAAAAAAGTTGTACAGAAAAGTAAGATAGATTATGAGAGTAAACTAGCTCAGAATATAAAAACAGGCAGCAAAGGTTTCTATAAAAATGTAAATCGTAGAAGTGCGGCGAAGGTAAACATTGGTCCTTTAGAGGATGAGAAGGCCAATTTAATAACTGGGTATGAGGAAATAGCCGAGACATTAAACAGTTATTTCGTGTTGGTCCTCACAGTGGAAGACGCAAATAACTTGCCGAAAGCTAATGGCAAGAAGGTTATAGCAGGTGAGGCCCTAGAAACTATCAGTATCACTAAGGAGGCAATGCTTGGCAACCTCATGGGGCAAAAGGTAGACAAGTGTCCTGGCCCTGATGAAATATATCCCACGGTAGTGAAAGAGGTGATGGGGGAAATAGCAAATGCGCTCGTAATTATTTACCAAAATTCACTGGATTCTCGGGTTGGAAAAAAGCCAATGTGATGCCACTGTTTAAAAAAGAAAGTAGACAAAAAAGCAGGTAACTATAGGCCAGAGATAATGGGAACTGCAGATGCTGCAGAATCCGAGATAACAAGGTGTAGAGCTGGACAAACACAGCAGGTCAAGCAGCATCAGAGGAGCAGGAAAGCTGATGTTTCGGGCCTAGACCCTTCTTTAGAAATGGGGGAGGGGAAGAGGGTTCTGAAATAAATAGGGAGGGGGGCGCGGATCGAAGATGGATAGAGGAGAAGATAGGTGGAGAGGAGACAATCAAGTTAAAGGGGTGGGGATGGAGCCAGTAAAGGCGAGTGTAGGTGGGGAGGTAGGGAGGGGATAGGTCAGTCCAGGGAGGATGGACAGGTCAAGGGGACAGGATGAGGTTAGTAGGTAGGAATGGGGGTGCGACTTGAGGTGGGAGGAGGGGATAGGTGAGAGGAAGAACAGGTTAGGGAGGCAGGGATGAGCTGGGCTGGTTTTGGGATGCAGTAGTGGGGAGGGGAGATTTTGAAGCTGGTGAAATCCACATTGATACCATTGGGCTGTAGGGTTCCCAAGCGGAATATGAGTTGCTGTTCCTGCAACCTTCGGGTGGCATCGTTATGGCACTGCAGGAGGCCCAGGATGGACATGTCGTCTGAGGAATGGGAGGGGGATTTGAAATGGTTCGCCACTGGGAGGTGCAGCTGTTTATTGTGAACCGAGCGGAGGTGTTCTACAAAGCGGTCCCCAAGACTCCGCTTGATTTCCCCCATGTAGGATTGAAAGAGAAGCTTTTGAGAGTGAGGATGAGTTCAACTAAGTGGATGAGGGTGGTAGTGGAGGGGGACTGGTCGGGCCTGCAGGACAGGAAGCAGAGGGCCTTTAGGCTATCTGTAAGGGGAACGCAAGTGTATAGGGACTGGATGTTCATGGTAAAGAAGAGGTGTTGGGGAATCAGAAGTTTGAGAGATGGATCTGGCAGATAAGGTTAAAGATAATCCCACCAGGTTCTACAGCTATATTACGGGTAAGAGGGTGTCTACAGAGAGAATATGTCCCTTAAAGATCAGCATGGCCACCTATATGCGCAGCCACTAGAGATGGCGGAGATATTTAATGAATATTTCTCTTCAGTGTTTACTGAGGAGACAATCATGGATGCGAAGGAAATAAGGGAAACAAGTGGGAATGTTTTGGATCGCATACATATTACCAGAGAGAAGGTGTTTGCAGCCTTAAAGCACATTAAGGTGGATAAATTCCCTGGGCTTGATCAAGTCCATCCTCAGATGTTGTGGGAGGCGAGGGAAGAAATTGCAGAGGCCCCTGCAGAGAATTTTGCTTCATTTTTAGCTACTGGTGAAGTTCCAGAAGCCTGGAGAGTGGCTGATGTTGTTCCATTGTTTGAGAAAGGTAGCAAAGACATGCCAGGGAACTACAGGCCAGTGCGCCTGACATCAGTGGTAGGGAAGTTATTGGAGAGGGTACTGAGGGACAACATTTGGACAGTCAGGATCTGATTCAGAATAATCAGCATGGAGTTGTGCACATGAAGTCATTTCTGACAAATGTTTTAGAGTTTTTCAAACAGGTAACCAAGAAGATAGATGAGGGTAGGGCAGTGGGTGTTGTCTACATGGGCTTCAATAAGGCCTCTGTCAAGGTCCCAGACAGCAGCCTAGACTTGAACATTAGGATCATATGGGATCCAGGGAGAGCTAGCTAATTGGATTCTAAACTGGCTCAAACGGTAGGAAGCAGAGGGTGATGGTTGAAGGTTGTTTCTTGGACTGGAGGTCTGTGACTAGTGGTGTGCCGCAGGGGCCAATGCTGAGGGGCAACTTCTTCACACAATGGGTCTGTTTCCATGTGGTATTACTCTATGACACTAAATGGAAGTTTTGGTGAGAGCACCAAATTGATAACTTTTTCTGGGTGATGTTTGTGACCTTTGTCTTACTTTTTAAAAAAAATTGAATTTGATGCTTATCACTGCCTGAGGCATTGGGACCCTATGGGGAGAGATAAATCAAACGGCATCGGTCTTTTGATAAGATTATGTGAGGGTCAAGCTTGCACCAGGTCTCAAACATATACACCTACTTGACAAAACATTAGTGGCTTGGAAAAGCACAAGAACATTGTTTAAACAATAAGACATTGATGCGTTATCCATTGAGAAACTGACTTTAAAACAATGAACGTAGGGAAAGGGGGTTAAAAATATCAAGATGAAGGTGTGATTGGCTGTTAAATAAAAATGCTACAGAAGTGAAAGGGCCCATTGGATGATATACAAATATCCCATCTTGACTTGTCGTATGATGCATTTACTCCAGTGTTTAAACCCACAGGTGAAATTGTAATGTGTTAGGACAGTTAGCGTTTGTGAAAGAGGGCTGAGCTGAGGCTCAGATAGCGTAGGAGTCCATAATAATGACAGCCCATGCCCCAAAAAAAGTGGGGGGGGAAGCATAAGTTGAAGATAAATCCTGATGAATATGCTGTAATTTGTTAACTGCAGTTTCATGGCATGTTACAGCTCGAAGTGGGTTACTTGTATGTGGAAGTAGTCCCACTAACTGATACAATCATTCACAAAATTGGCAAATTAAGGCAACATTGAAGAAGTATCCTCAAGATGGGCCCAGATGAAGAGAGCTAGAGAAGCTTTGAGTACATGCATGAAGTTATTTTACAGTTACTGGGTGAGGTAATCTGTGGATAGAAAACTGGAGGATAAAAAAAACCACACACAAATTAAGGAACCTGAATCCGAAATAAACTAAATTTTAGATCAAGTTATGTAAATAGATTAACTGAAAGAGGAAAAGAAAGTATAGATGATATTCTGATCATCACAGTCTGGTGGCCTTACTGGACAAGGGAAGAACTACAAGCAATATCAGACAGCCGCAGAGCCGAAGGGGAGTCTGTGTTACTCGCAGCGGATAAACATGGCCAGGTGATTAGGGATAAAGTAATAAATGTGGCCTGGACTGTTGGTGAAGGAAGGGAATGTGCATGAGCCTGTGAGAGGGGTTGAAGATAGAGAGAGTGGCGGGAATGTTGAGGAACCAGCAGAAGGAGACAGTGTTGGAGTTGTTGCTACAACAAAAAGTATGAGGTGTGTCCTGCATTGCTTGGGCAGCAGTAGAAATGGAAGGGAAGCTTGATGGCCAGACAGCAGATTCCTGGGCAACATTCATCCCAAGTAGCAGAACTAAAAGCACTTACTGCTGTCCTCCCTGCTGGGAAAAGGACATAGAGTTAACATCTACACAGACAGCAGGTATGCCTTTGGTGTGGTCTCTGAAGACATCATGGTGCAGACAAGGTGAGGTTATATTACTGCAAGTGGTAGTGTAAATCAGCATGAGACCCTTGTCAGGGACCTGGTGGCAACAGCAATTGAACCACAAGACACAGCAATAATTAAAACTAAACCTTACAGAAGAATCCAGAGGATCTAGAACAGAGAGGGAACAAATACACAGACAATACAGGAAAAGCAATGTTAGAACATGAAGTGATAACAGTAGCAACTGTGGAAAAAAACAAGAAGCTAAAAATAACGAATGGAACATTTTAAGTCTACAAGCAGCAACTTGTTTAGGAGGAAAAAACCAAATACATTAAAGATGAGGCAGTGTTAGGAGCAGGTGATATTTAGAGGAAAGGGAGGTAGGTGATAGCTCCCACATTCTGTCAACAGAGCCTATGGATCTTTACCATAGATTAGCACATGTAAGGAGGGAACAAAATGACACAGCTAGTATCTAACTGCTGGTGGAGACATAGCGAAATGTTGTTGGAGATGTACTGCATGTGCCCAGACAGAACCAGGGCAGGCAGTTAAAATCAAAATGAGCCATCAGCCCCGTCCCATGGGGACCATGGGAACACATCCAAATGGACTTTATATAACCACTACCACAAAGTCAACCTAAAAATTTCCGGTTGACCAGTTTACCAGATGGGTGGATGCCTTCCCCACTAAAAACTGGACTGCAACCTCGGTGGCAAAAATATTAGCAGCTGAACTAGGGCCCAGGTGGGAAGTTCCCCTACAAGTAGACCCAGACTGAGGGATCCACTTTACAGGAAGATACCTGAAGGAAGATTGTAAATGCCTGGGAATAACACAGAAGTATCATATCCCCTACCACCCACCAAGCTCAGGTATAGTAGACAGAATGAATAAAGAGCTGAAAAATGCTCTGACTAAGGCAATAGTACGAAGAGTTAAATGGGCTGTATCTTTACCAGCCATTCTGATGGCCCAGAGAGCAACAGTCTCAAGGAACACTGCACAAACATCCTTGGAGCTCGTGATGGGAAGAGAAATGACACTTTCCCAGGACCTAATTACTAGAGGAGCAGAAATTCACTAACAGCCGGCTGGTCTGGTATGCACTATCTCTCTCTAACACAGATTAAAGGGGCCCTCTAATGACATCATCACCATCTGCATCACCAATAATTGCCCAGGAGCCAGGGCCTTGAAAACAGACGAAGGTTGCATGTAAATGTGCATGATCTAGTCGTGCAGTCGCAATTATAATTAAGAATGACACTTATATTAGTGTAACCATAAAAACACTACTCTTTTACGGGCTCCTCCCGATTTTGATCCCACTGGGAACAGATGGGCATGTGGTAAAAGGGCACTTTATGTGAACAGATTTTTATATATGTATTAATGTCTCCAGTTGTTTGATTTGTTCACACATTCCCATGCATTTAAAGGGCGGTATCCTTTGGAGATCCATTGCTTTTAATGGATCTGAAGTAGCAGAGCGGATTACTTGCTAGAATGGATTACTTGCCAGAATGCATCCCTAATGGCTGACAAATCTTCTGCAGAGACTGGGTTATATTTGGTGGACATTAGTGGTGCCTGAGGCAAGTGGGAATGAGGAAGGCTGGTACAAACCCCAATTCAATACCTCCTATCCACCACCACTTGTTACCCATTACCAACCCATCATGGGTAGGAAGACTGATTGCTTTGATTAGATCTGAGCCGAGGGTTGATCTGCAGGTGCAGTTGTATTCAATATTTTAATGTCACTTTGCCTACATCTAAACTTAATTTTACCAACCTGATGTCAGCAGGGGCTTTTAATCCCTTCTGGTTTTCTGATTATGTGTACAATGGCACTTACTTTGTGTGCGCTCACAAAGCATCAGCATGGCTAACGTCATCTTAGATAGAGTCACGTTACCCTTGGTTACGTGGTGCCATTTGTATACATCATCCTTCCTGGAGGGATCACTGAGACAGTACAAACATGCCATCATAGAAACAGAAAGATTCTTTGTTGCCATGTTACCGTGGTATGATGTAGCCAAGCTAGCTAGAGTATCTATCAATACGGCAGCTATTCTAGAACAGGTAGCAAGTGACATCGCTCAGGCCCTTGGTAAGATTAATCGTCATCTAAACCACTGCATTATGGAACAGGATGGCACTTGACTGGCTACCAGCAGATAAAGGGAGTACATGTGCATGAGATTAGATTAGATTCCCTACAGTGTGGAAACAGGCCCTTCGGCCCAACAAGTCCACACCAAACCCTTGCAGCATCCCACCCAAACACACCCCACTATAACCCACATACCCCTGGGCACTACGGGCAATTTAGCATGGCCGATCCACCTAGCCTGCACATCTTTGGACTGTGGGAGGAAACTTGAGCACTCAGAGGAAACTCACGCAGACATGGGGAGAATGTGCAAACTCCGCACAGACAGACACCCGAGGCTGGAATCAAACCTGGGTCCCTGATGCTGTGAGGCTGCAGTGCTAACCACTGAGCCAACGTGCCACCCCAGTAGGTAGAGAACAAAAAAAAGAACAAGGAAAATTACAGCACAGGAACAGGCCCTGTGACCCTCTAAGCCTGCACCAACATGTTGCCCATCACAACTAAAACCCCCTCTACCCTTCCAGGGACCATATTCCTCTATTCCCATCCTATTCATGTATTTATCAAGATGCTCTTTAAAATTCGCTGTAGAATCTTCTTCCACTACCTTCCCCAGCAAGTTCCAGGCACCCACCACCCTCGGTGTAAAGAAAAACTTTCCTCGAATGTTGTACAAATATCCCAGACAACTCTGAGGAAATTACCAATTTGGCTGATCACATTCACAATGGAATAATCAAGCTTAAACTAGCGCCAGTCTCAAATCTATGGAGTTGGGCCATGGGGTGGCTGGTATCCCACTGCAGGATTCGTGATCATTGTTAGTATCACTTTTGTCTTTTGTGCCACATTTAAATTGTTCAAACATTGCAGGCAACAGCTGTTGAAACTAGAAACAGCAGTTCGACTGCTGCTTGCACAGTCCTATATATACTAGAATCCAAGCACAAAGAACAAGCCAACCCCACCGTTATTACAGGAGGAGACGGGATCAAACCGACCAAAGAAGGACAAGAAATCATCGCACCAAGGAATGTTAACCCTGAGAGCATTGTTTAAAAAAAAACAACTGTTTTAGAAAAGAGACACTCTTTACATATATTCTAATTTTGAATGAATTATTATTTTGTGCTGACAGTCCTGCAGCCTGAAGGGATTGATAGGGAATATGAAGGAAGAGACATCAAATATAGACCGTGCCTGACTTGAAACTCACAGCAGAGAAGTGAGAAAGACGGCAGTAAATACTGGAATATCTCCGTAGTTTAGGTAGTGTTCCTACGGTCATTATTAGGCCATGGAACGATACTGGGGAGCGTAAGGGCTGCCCATGAAAGGACAATGTAAGATGGTCAACAAAAACCCTACCAAGATTTGCAGGACACGTTCAGCAGAAACTAGAGAGAGTCGGAAAAACTTGTGTTCTCAGCACAGGAAAACAACAGCTGTCTGTCTGGGAGATTGGATGTGTAACATGGAACTCCATCCTAAGATAAGGACATTTCACACCAATTAGTTGTTTTCTAACCAATCTGTTAGAATATTATGAGTAGGCTTTAATTAAGGTTCTTCAAGGTCATAGGTATAGTTTCCAAATAAATTATAGATTTAACACACACATATATAAAAATAACCTAAAAATTAGTAAGAAAGTAAAAGCTAACTCTATGTAATGGAAGACAGCCTCTCTTATCTCTTGTCAAGGACAGCAGCTAGAAGAATACACAGATACAAATGTAGTAGAAGAGAGATAAGGGTCACGGTGATCACTTTGCAGAGTTCAACTTCTCACGTCCTAAAACGGTCCAATTAGATCACAGCAACAAGTAATTACCAGTTCAGAGTGATGTACTAAAATCCCAATCGTAATTGGATAACCCAGATGAATTAACCAATAGTATACCGGGGGGCGGAGTTATGTGGAACCAAGTTAAAGCAACATGGACATATGTAAAAGACAACTGGTTTGTATTTGAGTTAGAGGGTCATTGACTTTCTTCTGATCTGAGCCAAAGGTGAAGGGATCAATTGAGCCCTCACGTCGAGGCCAGATTCTGGATGGTCTTTGGCGTCTCCCTGCTTTATACCAGTAAATTGCTTGGATAAACTACCATGTGCCTGAACTCTACTGTCTCCCGAAATTTATTGCCTCTGAAAGATCACTCCTGCATTGGCCTAGTCAATGACACCCTGGCCCAAAGAATGAATTTAAAAATTTCCTCCCACTTCCTACAGACAAAGGGGGTGGCCATGGGCACTCGCATGGGCCCCAGCTATGCCTGCCTCTTTGTAGGTTACGTGGAACAGTCCCTCTTCCGCACCTACACAGGCCCCAAACCCCACCTCTTCCTCCGTTACATTGATGACTGTATCGACGCTGCCTCTTGCTCCCCAGAGGAGCTCGAACAGTTCGTCCACTTCACCAACACCTTCCACCCCAACCTTCAGTTCACCTGGGCCATCTCCAGCACATCCCTCACCTTCCTGGACCTCTCAGTCTCCATCTCAGGCAACCAGCTTGGAACTGATGTCCATTTCGCCCACCGACTCCCACAGCTACCAAGAATACACCTCCTCCCACCCACCCTCCTGCAAAAATTCCATCCCCAATTCCCAATTCCTTCGCTTCCGCCGCATCTGCTCCCACGATGAGGCATTCGACTCCCGTACATCCCAGATGTCCGATTTCTTCAAGGACCGCAACTTTCCCCCCACCGTGGTCGAGAACGCCCTTGACCGCGTCTCCCGCATTTCCCGCAACACATCCCTCACACCCCGCCCCTGCCACAACCACCCAAAGAGGATCCCCCTCATTCTCACACACCACCCCACCAACCTCCGGATACAACGCATCATCCTCCGACACTTCCGCCATCTACAATCCGACCCCACCACCCAAGACATTTTTCCATCCCCACCCTTGTCTGCTTTCCGGAGAGATCACTCTCTCCGTGACTCCCTGGTTTGCTCCACACTCTCCTCCAACCCCACCACACCCGGCACCTTCCCCAGGAACCGCAGGAAGTGCTACACTTGCCCCCACACCTCCTCCCTCACCCCTATCCTAGGTCCCAAGATGACTTTCCATATTAAGCAGAGGTTCACCTCCACATCTGCCAATGTGGTATACTGCATCCACTGTACTCGGTGTGGCTTCCTCTACATTGGGGAAACCAAGCGGACGCTTGGGGACCACTTTGCAGAACACCTCCACTCAGTTCGCAATAAACAACTGCACCTCCCAGTCGCGAACCATTTCCACTCCCCCTCCCATTCTTTAGATGACATGTCCATCATGGGCCTCCTGCAGTGCCACAATGATACCACCCGAAGGTTGCAGGAACAGCAACTCATATTCCGCTTGGGAACCCTGCAGCCCAATGGTATCAATGTGGACTTCACCAGCTTCAAAATCTCCCCTTCCCCCACCGCATCCCAAAACCAGCCCAGCCTGTCTCTGCCTCCGCCTCCCTAACCTGTTCTTCCTCTCACCCATCCCTTCCTCCCACCCCAAGCCGCACCTCCATTTCCTATCTACCACCTCATCCCACCTCCTTGACCTGTCCGTCCTCCCTGGACTGACCTATCCCCTCCCTACCTATACTCTCCTCTCCACCTATCTTCTTTTCTCTCCATCTTCGGTCCGCCTTCCCGTCTCTCCCTATTTATTCCAGTTCCCTCTCCCCATCCCCCTCTCTGATGAAGGGACTAGGCCTAAAACGTCAGCTTCTGTGCTCCTGAGACGCTGCTGGGCCTGCTGTGTTCATCCAGCTCCACACTTTATTATCTCGGATTTAAAAGAAATCTGTTGGCCTCAGTATCACACCATCCCTATTACGACCATCCCACCACTGGTGAGAGATCACGGTGGCTCCATCAATGGTGGTGTTCTTCCTGCTCTCCCACCTTTAACACTGCTGATGGCAGAGTGTACAATCCAGACCTTCCTTTCTCTCTCTCTCCCCCTACAGAACAGCCTGACCTTTTTCAGGGTCTTCAGCATTCTCAGTTTCCCTGCAATGTGTGGTCAGGCATTTCATCTGTCAACGTACCTTTGTGCCTTGTGGCCCATTCGGACCTGGTAAACCAATGTCTCCTGGGAACCCCTTGAAAAGAAAGAAAAATAGTGACCATGATATAATGTTAAAATCAATCAATATCATCATTCATTTTCACATCGTCATTGGAAGTCTCACCAGAATGATAAATCGCAGTTAATTTAAGAGGACGGGTTGTACAGCCTAGTTTTGCTTTCCCTTGAGCTTAGAGAGTTACGCTGTGATATAACAACGTTGCTTAAGCTGATTAAAACCCCAAAGGTTTGACAGAGAGAGTCTATTTTCTCTGGGGAGTGGGGGGAAAGTCCAGAGCCTCTAGATCTAAGACAGGCCATTCGGGGGAAGGCAGGAAATACTTTGCTACACGGGCATGGGGACATGTCACCGTCTCTGTCAAAAAGGGGGAGGCAATGGCCCAGTGGTGTTATCACTGGACTGTTAATCCAGAGACCCAGATAACGTTCTGGGGACCTGGGTTCGAAACCTGCCACGGCAGATGGTGGAGGTTAAGCTCTGATGAAGGGTCTAGGCCCGAAACATCAGCTTTTGTGCTCCTGAGATGCTGCTGCGCCTGCTGTGTTCATCCAGCCTCACATTTTATTATCATGGCAGATGGTGGAATTTGAATTCAGTAAATATCTGGAATTAAGAATCTAATGATGACTGTGAATCCGTTGCTGATTGTCAGGAAAAAAACCCATCTGATTCACTAATGCCCTTTAGGGAAGGAAACTGCCGTCCTTATCTGTATAACAAAGTGTGGGGCTGGATGAACGCAGCAGGCCAAGCAGCATCTTAGGAGGGTAAAACCTGATATTTCAGGTCTGGACCCTTCAGCTTTTGTGCTCCTAAGGTGCTGCTTGGCCTGCTGCTTTTATCCAGCTCCACACTTTGTTATCTTGGATTCTCCTGCATCTGCAGTTCCCATTATCTCTGCCATCCTGACCTGGTCAGGCCTATATGTGACTCCAGACCCACAGCAATGTGGTTGACTCTGAGGTGCCCTCTGGGCAATTAGGGATGGGCAATAAATGCTGTCTGGCCAGTGACGCCCACACCCCATGAATGAATAAAAGGAAAATAAAGTAAAAACGGAAAGAACTGTAAATGCTGTTAAGTCAGAATAAAAAACAGAAACTGCTGGAAGAGCTCAGCAGGTGTGGCAGCATCTGTGGAAAGAAAGTAGAGTTATCAGTTTTCAGAGAAATCAGAATTGAGGAAGGGTCACGTGACCCTAAACAATAACTCTGATTTCTCTCCACAGATGCTGCCAGGTGTGCTGAGCTTTTCCAGCAACTTCTGCCTTTGTTTTATCAAAAAATGTTTCATCTGGAAGTGAATGGAAAATCTCACGAATGAAGACTGTAGCCCAATGGTTGCTTTTAGCTGGCTACCCACCCTCCCCCTACTCTTAGCTCTTATTATCATTCATTTAGCGCTTCTTCAGTCCTGACCTGCTATCTGTAATCTCTTTGTTTGCCTACCCCTTTCATGTAATTCTCTGCTTATCTCTCCCCTACCCCATCCCTACCCCCCAACTTTGTCTTCAGCATAAATACAACGTCTTCCTAACAGTTCCGAAGTTAAGTCACCAGATTCAAAATAGTTCCTTCCTACTTTCTTTCCACATGGGGTTCCCAGACCTGTTGAGTTTCGCCAGCAATTTCTGTTATTGACCAAGATTGAAAGATTTTTGTAGAAGGGTCAATAGATAAGAGATAAATTCCAGATTAGGTTACAAATTCTTTTTGAATGGCAGACCAGGCTGGAGGGGTTGAATGGCCTCCCCTTGCTTGTACGTTTTCAGCAAAGTAATTTTTGAAACAAAATGAGTTGAACTGCACAACTTGATCAAAAGAATTGCTGAGTGTGTGGTTCTGTTCTGCTTAAACTGCAGTCAGCCTGAATCAGGGCTGTGAATGCACACTGCCAGGTCCCCTCTGCATGCCCCACCTCTGATTTGATTCAACTCTGGTGATCAGATGTAAATCAGAAAGAAATTTCAGACAGAAGGACACAATCTTCCCGGCTAAAATTCAAATCCAACATTTATCCAGCTCCCCCAGTGTCTGAGGAACTTGGGACGATGCTGTTCAAATTATCAAAAGTTCTGGAACTACTTGAGAAGGATCTGGAAGTATTTAAATTTCAAGCGCTTTTTTAAAAATAATGTAACATAAACACCAATGGCACACATGTGTGAGAAATATACAAAGCAAATATTTCCCAGTATCATCCACAAATGTTTTCCTTCCATTTAACCTTATGGATAATAGGTTTAAACACCCCATCTGTGTGATGTGAATCTAGGCAGTGATTCAGGGCATAGGAGTATAGAGACTGGGATAGGCCATTGGGCCCATCGTGTCAGTGCTAGCTCTGTGACGAGTCCCACTTTCTCCAGTTTTCTCCCACAGAGGCCGTTTGTTGTAAGAAATTGAGCCATATATAAGCCAGCATTTTCCACATTGTGGAGAACAAGTGAAACGCATAAAGGTACCATAGTCTCATAGGCTGCTGTCTCATTACAGAGAGACAACTGTTGGTTGTTTAAACTTTTGGCCACCACACCTCAGGCAAGGGGAGAGGTTGAGAAGGTATAACCTCCATTCTAACCTCAGCCAGGGTGGGAACTGAACCTATGCATCACAAACCACTGAGCTAACCAGTGTTGCCACTCCTGCTTACAAAAAACCATTTATAAGAATGATCCTAGGGATGAAGCCTTGTCATACGAAGAGCAGTTGAGGACACTAGGTCTGTACTTGATGGAGGGTAGAAGGTTGAGGAGGGGAATCTCACTGAAACTTACAGAATGGTGAGAGACCTGGATAGAGTGAATGTGGAGATGATGTTTCCACTAGTAGGAGGGACTAGGACCTGAGGGCACAGCCTCAGAGTGAAGGGATGAGCCTTCAGAACCGAAATATGGAGGAATTTCATCTGCCAAAGCATGGTGAGTCTGTGGAACTCATTGTCACAGAGGGCTGTGGAGGCCAAATCATTGAATCATATAGGTTCTTGATTGACAAGGGGATCGAGGTTTACAGGGAAACAGCAGGAGAATGGGGTTGAGAAACACATCAACCATGAGTAAATGGTGGAGCAGACTCAATAGATCAAATGGCCTAATTCTGCTCCTATATCTTATGGTATTACTATGTAAACTGACCTCAAGCTCAATGAAGGAGGAGCGCTATCCTGTGATTGGTATGCCTACCATTTGATTGAGGGATTTGAACGGGTCACTGATGTTGTGTAAACTACCAGGCCTTAGATATAGAGGATGTTAGCAAGTGCTTAGGGTTAGGACAGGCAGCTGCCACTCTCAGGTGGATGGCGAAGACCCAGGGAAGAGGTTCCTAACACTTCAGCAAGAGAATTGGATAGTTCCTCAACAGCCTACTGAGGTCAAGAGACAGTGAGCCAACTGCACCTGTTCTGGAATGTGAGAACCCAGGCCCCTCACCCTGTCACAGTTCATACCCTGTTTCTATCTAATTATCCTCATGTTTCATTCTATACTCCTGTAATCCTATACTTCAGTACACGTTGACAACATTAGACTCTTAATTCTGGATTATTATTGAATTCAAATTCTAATATCTGTCATAGCAGGATTGAACCCAGGTCCCCAGAACATTATAATAAAATGTGAGGCTGGATGAACACAGCAGGCCAAGCAGCATCAGAGGAGCAGGAATGCTGCTTGGCCTGCTGTGTTCATCCAGCCTCACATTTTATTATCTTGGAATCTCCAGCATCTGCAGTTCCCATTATCCCCAGAACATTACCTGGGTCTCTGGATTAACGTGACAACAAACCTAATCCTAATTCTAATAAACTAACCAAAAATTACTTCCAAACCATCAACTGCCTGCTGTAGCTGCTTCAGGCCCTGAATCCCAAAATCTAACACCGTTTAAAATATTGGTCCAATTCCATATCAATAGTTATCATACAATTTGCTTCAAATGCCTTTGAAGGCAGTGTGTTCCAGATATGTGTTTATTTATCAATTGCCTGACTAACTGTGCAATGATTGCCAACATGACTAAACTGAACTGAACTTTGTGCTTTGGGCATGGGGGCTACAGGATATCTGAATGAACCGCATGAACAGGCTGCTCACACTCTCGAGCCAGCTCCACCACTTAATAAGATAATTATAACTAGAGAAGGTGATGGCCTACCAGTGTTACCGTTGGACTGTTAATCCAGAGACCCAGGTAATGTTCTGGGGACCTGGGTTCAATCCTGCCATGACAGATATTAAAATTTGAATTCAATAATAATCTAGAATTAAGAGTCTAATGTTGACCATGAAACCATTGTTGGAAAAGCCCATCTGGTTCACTAATGTCCTTCAGGGAAGGAAACTGCCATCTTCACCTGGTCTGGCCTGCATTCCTGCTCCTCTGATGCAGCTTGGCCTGCTGTGTTCAGCCAGCTCCACGCCTTATTATCTCAGAATCTCCAGCATCTGCAGTTCCTACTAGCTCTGATTTTATTGTGCTGTCGATCTCTGCAGCTGCCTGGGGCCCAGGCTCCAAAACTTTCTGTCCAAAACTTTTATTCATTCACCAGACATAGGCATCACTGGCAAGACCAGCATTTGCTGCTCAGCCCGAACTGCCTTGGAGAAGTTGATAGTGAGTCACTTTCTTGAATACAACTGAGTGGCTTGCTGAAGCAAGGGCAGAAATTGCTGGAGAAACTCAGCAATTCTGGCAGCAAACAGAGTTAATGTTTTGAATCAGTGACCCCTCTTCAGAACAGCCATGTGGTGGCCAGTAATGATTCGCGTCCCATGTTAAAACCCTGGAGAGAGTTCAAAGGAGATTTAGTAAAATGATGCAAGGAATGAGGGATTTCGGACACAAGGAAAGACAAGAGAGATTCGGCTTCCTCTCCTTGGAGCAGAGAAGAATAAAGGGGGACATTATTGAGGTGTTTAAAATTATGAACAATTTTGACAGAGTGAAGAAGGATATTCTGTTTCCATGAGTCAGTAGATAGGGATGATAATTTCAGGATTATCAGTGAGGCAGCTAGGAGTGTGCTGAGGGAAAGATGTTAGGATTGGAGCATTGTTAGGTTGTTAGGATTTGGAATGCATTGCCTGGGAGAGTGACAGAGGTAGATTCCATAGGAGGTTTAGACTGCGAGCTGGATGTAAATTTGGAAGTGATTGCATTAGAGGGCTTTGGAGATAGGGCTGAAGAGTGGGACTAGCTGGGTAGCTCTTTCAGAAGCTAGTACAGACACGATGAGCTGAATGGCCTCCTTCCATACTGTAACATTATATGATTAGTTCAGTAACATAACTGCACTGTTTCCATACCATACCCTCAAAGTGGTCATGTACTTATGTTGAAAATGCTTCATACTATATTCATTACCTGCCACCATGTGGCTATTATCCACTCCTGCATATCATGAAGTCCATTAAACTTAAGAGCCAAGATTAAGTTCATTTGTTTGAGCTTCACAGAAGCTCAGACTTTCCTGGGAGCTCATCCTCTGTCTCCCTTAAACCTTGTTCCAGGAAAAGACAAGATTTCCATATGAATAAACTCAGACTGTTATTAATAAACAATTAAGACATTGCACCCTTGGCATGCATTCTGTTAATTTTAACAAGGTGGGTTTGGCATGAATAAATGTGGAGTTTTACAAATACGTCAGGAGATGTCAGGCTTTGGTGTACATCTGCAACCTATTTTGTAAAAATAGCACGATTACCAGTTCCAGGCATTAGCCTATAAATTGCCCATTCAGTGCAATTTTCTGGGAGTTTATAAAAGTCATGAACAGAGTTCCATATGTGCACAGGGTTGATGAAGAACAGCACAGTGAGATGTACCATGTTTCTTTTGCAGTGTATGACTTCTTGACTCCAGAAGTGAACAGCAAGGATTGGTACTGGGTTGACTGCTTAATGTCATTTATATAAAAATGATATGGATGTGAACGTAGTAGATATGGTTAATACGTTTGCAGGTAACATCAAAATTGGAGCTGTAGTGGACACTGAAGAAGGTGATCGCAGAGTACAACTGGACCTTGATCAGATGGGCCAGTGGGCTGGGGAGTGGCAGGTGGAGTTCAATCTAGATAAATGTGAGGGGTTGTAGGACTTATACACTTAATAGTAAGGTCCTGGGGTGAGTTGCTGAACAAAGAGGCCCTTAAGTGCAAGTTCATAGTTCGTTGAAAGTGGAGTCCCAGGTAGACAGGACAGTGAAGGCGGCGTTACGTATGCTTGTTTTGATTGGTCAGTGCATTGAGTACAGGAGCTGGGAAGTCACGTTGCGGCTGTACAGAACATTGGTGAGGCCACTGTTGGAATGTTACATTCAATTCTGTCTCTCTCCTACAGGAAAGATGTTCAGCTTGAAAGAGTTCGAAAACATTTACAAGCATGTTGCCAGGGTTGGAGGGTTTGAGCTATAGGGAGAATCTGAATAGGCTGGGGCTATTTTCCCTGGAGAATTGAAGGCTGAGAGGTACAGAGGTTTATAAAATCTTGAGGGGCATGGATAGGGTGAGTCAATGTCTTTCCTAGGGTAGGGGGGACAAAACTAGGGGGCATAGGTTTAAGGTGAGAGGGGCAAGATTTAAAAGGGACCTAAGGGGCAACTTTTCCCACACAGAGGGTGGTACGTGTATGGAACAAGTGGCCAGAAATGTGGAGGGGTTTGGTACAATTACATTTAAAAGGCATCTGGATGGGTGCATGAACAGGAAGGGTTTAGAGGGATATGGGTCAAATGATGGCAAATGAGTCTGGATTAATTTAGGATGACTGGTTGGCATGGACATGTTGTACAGCTCTACGAATCTAAGCAACAGGTCAACCATTTTTTAAATTAAATTCATGTGGGCATCACTGGTAAGGCCAGCTTTCATTGCCCAGAGGACATTTAAGAGGCCACCACATTGTTGAGTCATATGCAAATTGGTGTAGGTAAGAATAGCAGATTTCCGTCCCTAAACAACATTCATAAATTAGTTGGGTTTTTACAACAATCGACAGGGGTTACATGGTCACCATTATGCTGGCTTTATCTTCCAGCTTTTTACTCAATTCACATTTCACCTCTGCCACAAAACCCATATCCTCAGAACTTCAGAGACAGTAAAAACTGCAGATGCTGCAGTCAGAGTTAACACCGTGTGGAGCTGGGGTGAGGCGGGACACCCCGATACATCAACTTTCCTGCTCTTCTGATGTTGTTCTGCGGAACACAGTGGACCAGGCATCAGCCTGGGGTCCTGATTACTAGTGACATCACCACAACACAGTCTCTGTCTACTTTTCATTGTATGACTGTCTGCATTTGTTGATTCATGATTAGTATCTATTGCACACAAATGGCCTCTTTATTAATTTGTTTGATATTGATACAGCTGCATCTATTATCATCGTCCATGTGGAATGGATAGCTACACAGTGCTGTGAGAGGACTGGGGGGGGGGGGGGGGGGGGAGAGAAGGGGGAGACCATGCAGAAGGCAGTTCAGAAAAGGTTGACTGGATTGCAAACTGGAATGGATGAGGAAGGGTTAAACAATCCGGGATTATTTCCATTGGAGTTTAGACAAGTGAGAGGTGACTTGATCAGAGAGTGTATCAGATCCTGAAAAGTGGTTGTGGGAATTGTTCTCTTGTGTACCAAGTCAGATCTGGGGAGAGATAACGGGAACTGCAGATGCTGGAGAATCCAAGATAATAAAGTGTGAAGCTGGATGAACACAGCAGGCCAAGCAAGTCCGCCTCCCCCTCGCTCCCTATTTATTCCAGAACCCTCACCCCATCCCCCTCTCTGATGAAGGGTCTAGGCCCGAAACGTCAGCTTTTGTGCTCCTGAGATGCTGCTTGGCCTGCTGTGTTTATCCAGCTTCACACTTTATTATCTCAGATCTGGGGAGATCCTGTTTAACATGAGGGGGTTGCCTTGTAGGACAGAGATGAGAAGAAACATTTTGTCTCAGAGGGTTGTGTGAATTGGGAACCCATTGCTTCAGAAGGCGATGGAGGTGGGTCACTGAGTCCATTTAGTAACAAAATCTGCCTTCCTCAACTTTAATAAGATCCAAAGTGGCTGGAAATGTAGAATTTGAACAGTCACATTCTTACTGAATGGTAATAGGCTGAATGGTCTAATTCTGCTGTTAATTTGTATGTTTGTGAGTTCTTAACTTCTGCTCCTAGAAGTGGGAAGATTGGAGGTGGGAAGCTAGTTAATTCAACTGAGTGGAACATTGGAAAAACAGAGGCCATTCAACCCATTACACCTGCTCTGCCGTTTAATACCACCAGAGAGTCATACAGCATGGAAATAGAGCCCTCGATCCAATTGGTCCATTCTAACCAGGTTTCCCAAACTGTACTAGTCCCACTAGCCTGTATTTGGCCCATAGCCTGCTAAATCTTTCCTATTCATGTACCTGATGAAACATTTTTTTCTGGCTGACTGAATGCTCCAACTCCTCCTCCCATACTATCCCCATTACTGTTTATACCATAAATATTTATCAACCTCTACTTTAAATATACTCAAAGACTGAACTTCCTCAGACCTCTGAGGGCAGAGAATTCCAAAGGTCATCCTTGTCAGGAAAAAAACCAATCCTGATCTTGGACATTAACCACATGCTCTTTATGATTCAAAGGTGGCCCCTGGTTCCAGATACCCCTGAACCAGGGGCAACATCTTACCTGCAGCTACCCTGTCTAACACTCCAACTTTTGTTGGTTTTAATGAGGTCATCTCTCATTGTTCAAAATTCTGGAGAATGCAAGCCCAGTTCGCCCAATCCCTCTTCGTAGGATAGTCCCACCATCCCCCTAGGAACACATGTGGGAAAACTGACATCCAAAATCCACCGCCATTATGCCTTCTCTGGAATCAAGTTCAGGGCTGGAAAGGTAAGGTCCATGTTGACCTTTCAGTCCTTTCGTGGCCCTGAGCCCTAATCATTACCATTACAGGGCCTCAGACAGCTGAGATTACATCAGTGGTCAACTGGGAGGGCAGCTCAAGCGAAGGAGTAAACATCAGTCAGGGGAGTGCCTAGCGAGACCCCTTGCTCTTCCGGCATCCTTGACCCTCTCTTCCAGAAACTTCCACCCAGAAACACTGCCTTCAACATCTTACCTTTGACCTGGGTCCTCAGCAATCCTGGGACCAGGGAGCCGAGGGGGATGGGGGGTGGTCCCTTTCAGCAGCAGCCTCAGCCCTCCGCATGGAGATGCTAACCTCCGATTGGCTGGCAGCACTTCTGTCCCCAGGGTCTTAATTCCAGCCTGGGGCAGTTGGGTGGGCTTGCCAGTGCCTGATTGGGAATAGGATCAAAGGGCCTCCTTTGAAAAAGGCAGCAAGGATCTCTCACCACTAGCTGTCCAGCCAGCAACTGGGATGCTCAGCATTATCCAGCGACAAAGAAGGAATGGTGCTATGGTTCTGTCATAACCCAGGAAAGACCAACCAGAAAGGATCCTCATTTATTGTTGGATTCCAACATAGAGCCACTGCCCTGGGTCTGCTTTGTAAGTGGCTCAGTAGGGCAGGAGAGCCTGTTACCATGGAGCTCATACTCAACAAGGTCCACGAGGAGATTAATTAGTGATTCCCCATGGGTCTTGTAGGGGTAATAACAATTTCCAAGCATGTCAATAGCTTGGAGGGGAACTTTCAGGGGGTGGTGTTACCATGTATCTGCTGCCCTTGTCCTTCTAGATGGAAGTGGTCGTAAGTTTGAAAAGTGCTGACGGAGGGGCCTTGGTGAACTTTTGCAGTGCATCTTGTAGATAGTACACACTGCTGCTACTGAGTGTCGGTGGTGGAGGGAGTGTGATGCTTGTGGATGTGGTGCCAATCAAGCGGCTGCTTTGTCCTGGATGGTGTCAAGCTTCTTGAGTGTTGTTGGGGCTGCCCCCATCCAGGCAATTGGGGAGCACTCCATCACACTCCTGCCTTGTGCCTTGTAGAGTCACAAGTTGGGTGATGATGAGATAAACATTAATTTTTTTAAGCTCCGCTTTGTATCTTCATATCAAACTTTTCTCTCTACTATTCCAAGTAAACCATTTAACACGAGATCACAACATCATTCTCACATCAACTCATATCAGCCTCCTGCCATTAAAGCTGTGTTGCAAACAGCAACTGTAACAGAAGCTGTTAACATAAATACAGAGAGATGGAAAATTTAATCCAGATCTTTCTTCGCTAAACTAAGTCCCCAAAATAAGTTGTTGGAGGTGCCTGAGCTTCAGTTTCTGGCTGTATATCGGCAGGAAGTCCTTGTTTCTGGAATATTCTTTTAAAGGAAAATTTCTCAGCAAAGCTAGAGATTTATCTCCCCAGTCTCCAGCAGAAGCACTGCCATAAACTCTGGGTGTGACAGCTAAAGAGGTGGGTATATGTTATCCTCTGTAAGGTTACTAATTCCGAATGATTCATTTTCTGCTGAAACTTGATGCTGTGGTAATTTTATCGTGGTGATGGGATCGGACAATTTGATGAAAGCAGTCTGTCGCAACAGAGGCGGAAATAACCTGTTTGTGGCATTATCCACAGGCTTGTCATTTCTTTAAAATTCTATGAGCAATAACAAAAATTATATAGAATCCCATTTTTTATTTTTAATTAACATTAAGTTCGTTGGTTCACTCTGGGTGGAGTTATTCCAAATATGAGTTTGCTATTCAGCTGCTGAACTGCAGAGGAATGGGGGCTAATTCTTATGCTTCTGCAAGTTCACAAAACAGGAGTAGGCCATTTGCTCCCTCAACCTGTTCGAGCTCTTTCTTTGGGTTCACTTAGGTTTAAAGTTCCAGCATCCCTTAGGTGGGACTTTACAATTTATGTGCTTCACAATATTCAGTTGTGCACTCACACAAAACACTCTGCCTTTTATACAAAGGGTCTGGGAGATCGCTGATGAGTTTGTCAGAACACTTCAACAATGTAAGAAATATTATTTGAAACGGGAAGATACGAAGAGAGTACTTGTCAGTAGCGTAGGCCTATTCTGTCTGGGTTTCATGAGAATGAGAGGTGATCTCACTGAAAAGCAGAAGATTCTGAAGAGGATTGAGTGGGTAAACGCTGACAAATTCCTTCCTCTGGCCAGGAAATCTAAAATACAGGGGCACAGTCTTGGGAGGAGGAGTCGATCATTTCAGACAGAAATGTGGAAAATTCACTTCGCTGAGAGAAATTTCCCTCTCCACTGAGTGCACCATTACTGAATATATTTAAGGCTAGACTAGACCAATGTTTCACCTCTCAGAAAATCAAGGGAGTGTGGGGATTGGATGGGAAAGTGGAATTGAAGCCCAATTTTAATGATCTTGGGAACAGCAGAACAGTGTTGAATGGGCTGTGTGTGTTCCTGAGTCATACGTTCGTGTGTTTGGCTGTTTAGTTTGCTCATAGCCAATCTCCACCTGAAATCCATTGATTTTCCTTTGTTCCTGAGCCTCCATCCATAACAAAAATCGATCAATCTCCATGGTGACATTTTTGTTAATTTTGTTTGACAATCACTCCTTGGCCCATTGAGCATATTCAAGGCTGGAGTCAACAACTCTTTAGGTCCAAAGTAAATGACGAGTTAGAAGGACCTGGTGAGTACATTGAGCAGAAGATTGAAGTCTTGCTGAAAACTGGCAGCAGACGTAAGAGGTCTTCTGGCCCACTCCTGCCTGTATTTCCTATATCCTTAACTTCCACATCTTGGGGGGTGTAACTGAGCTAGTGGCACAAAGTAACTGCAAACTGGTGTGGGGACATCAAATTGTTTGCTTATGAAATGAGAAATCGCAACAACAATTCATTACTTTGAAGCTCTAACCTCTGGTCCTCGAGGACCTGGTAATCCTTGTGGTCCGGGGTCTCCAACTTTACCCTGAGACGAAAAGTAAGGAAAAAAAACACGTCAGCCAGGTCTTTCTGAATATCAGAAACATAGAAGGACAAAACAGTTCTTCTTCAAGCGAGTGCTTCAATCCTTTGTATATAGAACACAGAACAGTATAGAGCAGGAACAGGCCTTTCAGCCCACCATGTCTGTGCTGATCATGATGTTATTCTGAACTAATTCCATCTGCTGCCTGCACATGGTCCATATCCTTCTATTCCCTGCCTGTTCATGTGCCTGTCCAAACGTCTCTGAAACATTGCCATGATATCTGCTTCTGCCACCTCCCCGGCAGTGTATTGCAAGTATCTACCACCCTCTGTGTAAAAACCCTGCCTTGCACATTTCCTTTAAACTATTCCCTCTCACCAATACTCTTTAGTGATTTGCACCCTGGGAAGGAGGCTCTGACTACTCTACCCATGCCTCTCATTATTTGATATACTTCTGTCAGGTCACCCCTCAGCCTCCGATACTCTAGTGAAAACGTTTCAAGTTTGTCCAACCTCTCTTTATAGCTAATACTCTCCAATCCAGGTAACATCCTGGTAAACCTCTTCTGCACCCTCTCCGAAGCCTCCACATCCTTCCTATAGTGTTGTGACCAGAACTGCGCACAATACTCTAAATGTGGTCTAATTAAAGTCTTACACAGCTGCAACATGACTTAACAACTTTTATACTCAGTGTTCTAATCAATGAGACAAGCATATCTCTCACCTTCTTTAAACCTTAAATAACAAGGCATAGAGCTGGACGAACACAGCAGGCCAAGCAGCAGAGGAGCAGGAAAGCTGAAGAAGGGTCCAAACCTGAAACATCAGCCTTCCTGCTCCTCTGATGCTGCTTGGCCTGCTGTGTCCATCCAGCTCTACACTTTGTTATCTCAGATTCTCCAGCATTGACAGTTCCTACTATCTGTTCTTTAACACCTTATTCACTTGTGTTGTCATTTTCAGGGAGCTGTTGACTTGCACTCCAAGATCCCTCTGTATAGCAATGCTCCTCAGGGTCTTGCCATTCACTGTATACTTTCCTCTTGCATTTGACCTCCCAATCGTCTGGATTAAACTCCATCTGCCATTCCACTGCCTAACTTTCCAGCTGATCTATATCATGCTGTGTATCCTTTGAAAACCTTCCTCACTATCTACAACTCCACCAGTTTTTTGGTCATCTGCAAACTTATTAATGAATCTATCAACATGTTCATTCAAACTATTTACATAAATTACAAGCAACAGATATTTGCAGAACACCAATGGTCACAACCTCCAGTCAGAAAAAGCACACCTCCACAACCACCTTCTGTCTTCTATGACTGTGCCAATTTGTATCCAACTTACCGACTCCCAGTGGGTCTTCTGGGTCAGTCTACCAAGTTACCATGGTAACACAGTGGTTAGCACTGCTGCCTCACAGTGCCAGGGCCCTAGGTTTGATTCTAGCCTCGGGTGACTGTCTGTGTGGAGTTGGCACATTCTCCTCATGTCCATGTGGGTTTCCTCCCACAGTCCAAAGGTGTGCAGGTTAGGGTGGATTGGCCAGGCTAAATTGCCCATAGTGTCCAGGGATATGCAGGCAAGGTGAGTTAGCCGTGGGAAATGAAGGGATGGTGGGGGGCGGTGGTGCCTCTAGATGGTTTGTTTTTTGGAGGGTCGTGCTTCCACACTCTAGGGATTCTATAAGGGGCCTTGTCAAATGCTTTAGTAAAGTTCATGTAGACAACATCTACTGCCCCAGCTTCATCAGACTCATGAAAATAAATCGTTTAGTTCTAACTCTGTGGAAATTGTGTCATCTGTTATCTTTAATTATTGTAGGAAATACCATGCGGCTGTACATTTAATGCTGCTCCTATTGTTCATTGTCTCTGTCTCAAAGCCCATCGAGCTCTGTACTGACTTAAGGGGGTCACCACATGCTCAGTGCCTGCAAGATATCAGGGCTGCCCAGAAATGTCATGAAATGTTCTGAGTAAGACCCGAAACGTTAACCCTGATTTCTCTCCACAGATGCTGCCAGATCTGCTGAGCATTTTCCATCAATCACCGTTTCCACGTCTTAAGATAGAGGCAGTTGCAACACTTCCACAATGTAAAGGTTGCAGAGTAAGGATACATGGTAGGACTGAGATGAGGAGGAATGGCTTTGCTCAGAGGTCAGAAATCACATGACACCAGGTTATAGTTCAACAGGTTCATTTGAAAACCAGAGTGTGGTGAGCCTACGGAATTCAATACCGCAGAAAACAGATGAAACCAAAACATTGGAGATAATGGGTGAAGGGTCTAGGCCCGAAACGTCAGCTTTTGTGCTCCTGAGATGCTGCTTGGCCTGCTGTGTTCATCCAGCCTCACATTTTATTATCTTTAAACCAAAACATTGGCTATTTTTAAGGCATTAGATACATATCTGATGGTTAAAGGGATCATAGGATGCAGGGAGAAAGCAGGAACAGGGCATTAAGTTGGATGATCATAAGAACATAGAAGCAGCAGAAGTAGGCCATTCAGCCCCTCAAACCTGCTTCGCCTTTCAATACGATCATGGATGACCTCAGCTCAGTCTCAAATCCATTTTCCTGCCGGGTCTCCATAACCCTTCAACCCACTACTAATTAAAAATCTGGCTATCCCTTCTTTGTCGGGCAGTGGGTGGTGTCCCTACTTCTGGGCCAGAGGCTCTGGGTTTGAGTTTGTTGGCAATGGAAAGCGTGTTTGTGATGTTGGCTGTCAGTAAATCCTTCCAAACACCTGATGGTAGGCAGTGGGAGCCTTCCTCCAGAGGCAAGGGAAAACCACTGGAGAACTTTACATGTAAGCATCGAGCAACCCAATGGGAACCCATGGCCCAATGCTGAGAAATGAGGGCAGGAGAACCGACACCTTCTTCGGTTCCCTTGCATGAGTTTTACAGTCGCATTTATGGATCGTTTCTCAATTTAACACAAAGTTTGTTAATTTCACTGCCAATTGTTTACACATGAAGCTAAGAGTTAACCCAATCCCTCTGAGTAACATTGTAGCAAACCGAATACAGTGTTCAGATACCTGTGGTCCTGGTTTTCCTCTCATTCCTGGTGGTCCCAGCAAACCAGTCGCTCCCTTAAAGAAAGGTCACAATGATAGTTGAGCGGCAGATCAACAATAACAGTTATTTTCTGTCAGCATTTTCACCAGAGCAATTCGTTAGCAACAAAGTCTGAAAACAGTCAAAGAACCCAAAGTTTGGTGACCTGCAAGTCCAGCAGTGCTCCTGCTCATTGGGAGCCAGGCACAATGGACTCCAGTGACAGCACAGCAAACCCTGGGTGATTTGAGGAACTGAGGGAGAGAAAGGGGCCACCACTGGGAGGGAGACTGTGGTTATGATGGAAGGGTGGTGGATGTCACAACTGTGAAGAGTGATAGAACATAGAACAGAAGAGCACAATACAGGCCCTTCATGTCACAATGTTGTGCTGAACTTTTACCCTAAACCTAAGGTCTATCTAGCCTCCACCCCTACCTGAGGTGATAGACAGATGTCTCTGACACAGGATGGACAGAGGGTTTGTTAGTCAGGAGTGGAGAGAGGAGAACAAAATCCTTTCAGGAGCCAAAGAGTGATCTCGGCCTACAAGGGTGTGCTGGGAAGATTGCTTGGTGGAGCTTTCAGCTTTGTTTCATTCCTGATTTTCTCCAATATTAAGGTTTGTTAAGGTTCCAGAAAGGCTGTCCTGTTCCCTCAGTTGAAGACATTGTCACACTTAGACTGATTGAGGAAGATTGTGCCTGACTGTACAGGGCCTCTCAGGCTAACATTTATTTCCTTGTCCTGATCTTTTGGAATTCTTCACAAGGGTGGGGAAGTGGGGGCAATGGTGTGAGGTTAACCCAGGATAGCAGCAGGAACTCAGAGATGAGAGAAGTTCAAAAATGGGAATCCTCCCTTCAATTGTGAGTATTTGAACTCCCTACAGGGTTAATGGCAGGATTCTCAGCAGTGTGGAGGAACAGAGGGATCTTGGGATCCACACAGATAGAGCCCTCAAAGTTGCTATCAAAGTTGATAGGATTGTAAAGAAGGTGTATGGTGTGTTGGCTTTCATTGGGAGGGGAATTGAGTTTAAGAGCTGTGAGGTTATGTTGCACCTCTATAAAACCCTGGTTAGACACACTTGAAATATTGTGTTCAGTTCTGGTCACCTCATTATAGGAAGGATGTGGAAGCTTTAGAGAGGGTGCAGAGGAGATTTACCAGGATGCTGCCTGGACTGAAGGGCAGATCTTATGAGGAAAGGTTGAGGGAGCTAGGGCTTTTCTCATTGGAGTGAAAACAAATGAGAGGTGACTTGATAGAGGTTTTCAAGTTGATAAGAGGCATAGATAGAGTGGATAGCCAGAGACTTTTTCCAAGGGTGGAAATGACTATTATGAGGGGGCATAATTTTAAGACAATTTGAGGAAGGTATGGGGAGATGTCACAGGTAGACTCTTTACGGAGGGAATTCCTGCATTTTTACTCAGCAACACTGAAGCAGCAGTGATATATTTCCAGCTCAGGATGGTGAGTGGCTTGGAGGGGAACTTGCAAGTGGGGTTCATGTATCTTCTGTCTCTATCCTAGCAGTGTCATGGCAATAGCAGGGCAGTCTAAGGAATCTTTGTAAGTTTCTGCAGTGTATCATGTAGACAGTACACACTGCTGCGACTGAGTGTTGGTGGTGGAGGAAGGGGATGTTTATGGATGTGGTGCCAATCAAGCGGGCGGCTTTATCTTGAATGGTGACAAGTTTCTTGAGTGTTGTTAGGGCTCACCCATCCAGGCAAGGGGGAGTATTCTATCACAGAAATAATGGGAACTGCGGATGCTGGAGAATCCAAGATAACAAAGTGTGGGGCTGGATGAACGCAGCAGGCCAAGCAGCATCTTAGGAGCACAAAAGCTGACGTTTTGGGCCTAGACCCTTCATCAGAAAAGGGGAATCAGGAGAGGATACTGAAATAAATAGGGAGAGAGGGGGAGGTGGACTGAAGATGGATAGAGGAGAAGATAGCTGCAGAGGAGAGTATGGGTGGGGACGAAGGGAGGGGATAGGTCAGTCTGGGGAGGACGGACAGGTCAAGGGGGCGGGATGAGATTGGTAGGTGGGAAATGGAGGTGCGGCTTGAGGTGGGAGGAGGGGATAGATGAGAGGAAGAACAAGTTAGGGAGCTGGGCTGGTTTTGGGATGCATTGGGGGGAGGGGAGATTTTGAAGCTTGTGAAATCCACATTGATACCATTGGGCTGCAGGGTTCCCAAGCGGAATATGAGTTGCTGCTCCTGCAACCTATGGGTGGCATCATTGTGGCACTGCAGGAGGCCCAGGATGGACATGTCATCTAAAGACTGGGAGGGGGAGTGGAAATGGTTCGTGACTGGGAGGTGCAGTTGTTTACTGCGAACCGAGCGGAGGTGTTCTGCAAAGCGGTCCCCAAGGCTCCGCTTGGTTTCCCCAATGTAGAGGGAGGCACACTGTGTACAGTGGATGCAGTATACCACATTGGCGGATGTGCAGGTGAACGTCTGTTTGATGTGGAAAGTCATCTTGGGGCTTGGGATTGGGGTGAGGGAGGTGGTTTGGGGCAGGTGTAGCACTTCCTGCGGTTGCAGGGGAAAGTGCCGGGTGTGGTGGGGTTGGAGGGGACTTTGTTATCTAGTATTCTATCACATTCCTGGCTTGTGCCTTGTAGATGGTGGACAGGCTTTGGGGAGTCAGGAGGTGATTACTCACCGCAGTATTCCCAGCTTCTGGCCTGCTCTTGTAGTTGTGTTGATGTGGTGAGTCCAGTTTAGTTTCTGGTCAATGGTAGACCCCAGGATGGTGACAGTGGGGTAACACCATTGAATGTCAAGAGCCATAGTTAGATTATCTCTTCCTGGAGACGGTGGCATTTATTTCTACTTTTCAGACCAAACCTGGAGCTGACCCCCAATAGCCATGGACACCTTCCCATGTGTCAGGTATGACTCCAAACATGGGGAATGTTTCCCCTGATACCCAGTGATTCCAGTTTTGCCAGGGCTCCTTGATGCCACACTCGGTTGAATGCAGCCTTGATATCAAGGGCTGTCACTCGCACCTCACCCTCTGGGATTCAGCTCTTTTGTCCATGTTTGAACCAAGGCTGTAACGAGGTCAGGAGCTGAGTGGTCCTGGCGGAACCCAAACTGGGCGTCACTGAGCAGGTTATTGCTGAGCAGGTGCTGCTTGATAGCTCTGTTACTGACACCTTCCATCACTTTACTGATGATTTACAGTGAAGGGGTGGTAATTAGCCGGGTTGGATTTATCCCCCTATTCCAAAGGGAGTGAGTGTCACTGGACAGGCCAGTATTTATTGCCCAGAGGGCAGTTAACAGTCTAACACAGTTCCCTCTGTTCCAATCCCAACCTCACTATAAAACCCGTGAACAAGGGAGGCGCAGTTGTGATACAGCGCACTGGCCTCTACATCCCCGAGGGCAGATGCCAGATCTCCGAAACCTCCTCCTACTGCCCCCTAGATAGTGACCCCACACCCAACCACCAAAAAAATCATCTTCCAAACCATCCACAAACTCATCACCTCAGGTGACCTCCCACCCACAGCCTCCAACCTCATTGTTCCCCAACCCCGCTCCGCCCACTTCTATCTCTTTCCCAAAATCCACAAACCCGCCTGCCCTGGTCGACCCATTGTCTCTGCCTGCTCCTGCCTCACTGAACTCATCTCCACCCATCTGGAATCCATTTTCTACCCCTTGGTCCAGGAACTCCCTACCTACGTCTGTGACACCACCCACACCCTCCACCTCCTCCAGAACTTCCAATTCCCCGGTCCCCAATACCTCATTTTCACCATGGACGTCCAGTCCCTATACATCTGCATTCCTCATGCAGATGGCCTAAAGGCCCTCCGCTTCTTCCAGTTCCACAGGCCCAACCAGTCCCCCTCCACCGACACCCTCATCCACCTAGCTGAACTCGTTCTCACCCTCAACTTCTCTTTCAATTCCTCCCAATTCCTACAGGCTAAGGGGGTGGCCATGGATACCCACATGGGCCCAAGCTATGCCTGCCTCTTTGAGGTCATGTGGAACAGTCCCTCTTTCACAACTACACTGGCCTCAAGCCCCACCTCTTCCCCCGTTACATTGATGACTGTATCGGCGCCGCCTCGTGCTCCCAAGAGGAGCTCGAACAGTTCATCCACTTCACCAACACCTTCCACCTCAACCTCAAGTTCACCTGGACCATCTCTAACACATCCCTCACCTTCCTGGACCCCTCTGTCTCCATCTCAGGTAACCACCTGGTAACCGACATGCATTTCAAGTCCACCGACTCCCACAGCTACCGAGAATACACCTCCTCCCACCCACCGTCCTGCAGAAATGCCATCCCCAATTCCCAATTCCTTCGCCTCCGCCACATCTGCTCCCAGGATGAGGTATTCCACTCTGGAACATCTCAGATGTCCTTGTTTTTCAAGGACTGCAACTCCCCCCTGCAGTGGTAGAGAACGCTCTTGACTGTGTCTCCCACATTTCCCGCAAATCACTCCTCACACCCTGCACCCGCAGTAACAACCAAAACAGAATCCCCCTCGTCCTCACATACCACCCCACCAACCTCCGGATCCAACGCATCATGCTCTGACCCCACCACCAAAGACATTTTTCCATCCCCACCCTTATCTGCTTTCCAGAAGGAGCACTCTCTCCGGGACTTCCTTGTCCGCTCCACATTCCCCTCCAGCCCCACCACCCCTGGCACTTTTCCCTGCAACTGCAGGAAGTGCTACACTTGCCCCCACACCTCCTCCCTCACTCCTATCCCAGGCCCCAAGAAGACTTTCCACATCAAGCAGACATTCACCTGCACATCTGCCAATCACCTGTCCATCCTCCCTGGACTGACCTATCCCCTCCCTACCTCCCACCTATACTCACCTTTACTGGCTCCATCCCTACCTCTTTGACCTGTCTGTCTCCTCTCCACCTATCTTCTCCTCTATCCATCTTCTATCGATCTCCCCATCTCTCCCTTTTTATTTTGGAACTCCCTTCCCCTCCCCCATTTCTGAAGAAGGGTCTCGGCAGTCTTCTGCTCCCCTATGCTGCTTGGACTGCTGAATTCATCCCGCTCTACCCAGTGTTATTAACAGTCAAACACATTACTGTGGGTCTAGAGTCACATGTAGTCCAGACCAGATAAAGTTTCCTCCCTAAACGGTGAACCGGATGGGTTTTTCCGACAATCAACAATGGATTCACGGTCATCATTAGATTCTTAATTCAAAA
The DNA here is from genome assembly GCF_030684315.1 of Stegostoma tigrinum. NCBI lineage: Eukaryota > Metazoa > Chordata > Chondrichthyes > Orectolobiformes > Stegostomatidae > Stegostoma > Stegostoma tigrinum. The sequence continues at coordinate 100,421,212 of NC_081361.1, forward strand.
TTTCTATTGAATTCAAATTCTATTTGTCATGGTGGAATTTGAATCCAGGACCCTGAACATTACATGGGTGCCTGGATTAACCATCGAGCAATAATACCATGAAACTACCACAATGGTGGCTCAGTGGTTAGCACAGCTGCCTCCTAACACTAGAGGCCTGGGTTCAATTCCAGCTGTGACTGTCTGTGTGGAGTTTGTACATTCTCCCCGTGTCTGCGTGGGTTACCTCCGGTTTCCTCCCACAGTGCAAAGGTGTGTAGGCGAGGGAGATTGACCATGTTAAACTGCCCACAGTGTGTAGGGTGTTTTTTTTTATTCATTAACAGGACGAGGGGGTTGCTGGCCAGGCAGCATTTATTGTCCATTCCAAATTGCCCAGAGGGCAGTCAAGAGTCAACCACATTGCTGTGGGTCTGGAGTCACATGTAGGCCAGACCAGGTAAGGACGCTGTTTCCTTCCCTGAAGGATATGAGTGAGCCAGGTGGGTTTTTCCAACAATTGACAACATATTCATGGTCATCATTAGATTCTTAATTCCATGAAATGCTGTGGCAGGATTTGACCCAGGTCCCCAGAGCACTATCTGGGTCTCTGGATTAACAGTCCAGCAATAATACCATGAGACCATCACCTGCCCCTTGGTGGGTTAGCCATGGTCAAGGCTGGAATAGGGGGATAGGTCTGGGCATGATGATCTTTGGAGAGCCAGTGTGGACTCGTCAGATGGAATAGTCTGTTCCCAAACTGTGGGAATTCTATGATTCCTGTTTATTGTGGACAGGATATATCTGAGCATTTTGTCCACCTTGTCGGGTAAATGCTCGCATTGCAATTGGACTGGAATAGCTTGGTGAGGACAGCCTTCAGTATTCATGCTGGAATGTTGTCAGGGCCCATAGCCTTTGCCGTATAAAGTGCCTGCAACCGTTTCTTGATTTGAATGTTGTGCACCTAACAGGGCAGAGGAGCTCATGATTTACCACCTCATAAGGAAGACGGCACCTCTGACAGTGTGGCGCTCCCTCAGCACTGACCCTCCGACAGTGCAGCGCTCCCTCAGCACTGACCCTCCGACAGCGCGGCGCTCCCTCAGCACTGACCCTCCGACAGCGCGGCGCTCCCTCAGCACTGACCCTCCGACAGTGCGGCGCTCCCTCAGCACTGACCCTCCGACAGTGCGGCACTCCCTCAGCACTGACCCTCTGACTGTGTGGCTCTCACTCAGCACTGACCCTCTGACTGTGTGGCTCTCACTCAGCACTGACCCTCTGACTGTGTGGCTCTCACTCAGTACAGACCCAATTTCAGTGCAGAACTCCCTCAGCACTCAGATATGGAAGCAACAGTTGTCCACTCATCCCCTGAGCCTTCTGAGCCTGTCAATAGGATCATTGTTGAGCCAATTCGGCCTTTAGTGCTGTATTCCTGCACTCCTGCACTCCATAACCTTTGACCTTCTTGTCAATAATATTCCGTCTCCCTCATTCATGAAGATACTGAATAATCCTGTTTTCACTGCTCACTGGGCATTTGGTTCCTGGTGACTCTCTGCAATAAATACTCCTGCTCATTTTCTTCTCAAAGGCAAGCTCCTTATTTGTGAACATGTGCCAGGCGTTCCCTTTAATTCTCGATATTTCCATACTGGGAAACATCATTTCAGCCTCCATCCTGTCACTCCTCCATCAGAATCTTACCTGTCCCACATGAATTCATCCTTCTAATCCATCTGATATGACTCACCTCCAGAGCAGATGGGACTTCGAATAGAATCCCTACAGCGTAGAAGCAGGCCACTCGGCCCATCGAGACACCACTGACCCCTCGAAGAACACCTTCCCAAGAGCCAGTGATCAGCCTCTGCTGCTAGGCCCCACCTCATAAAACAAATCAAACTGACATCAAATAATCAGAGGGTTAGATAGGGTGGATAGGGAGAGCCTTTTTCCTAGGATGGTGACGGTGAGCACAAGGGGGCATAGCTTTAAATTGAGGGGTGAAAGATGTAGGACAGATGTCAGAGGTAGTTTCTTTCCTCAGTGAGTAGTAAGGGAATGGAACGCTTTGCCTGCAACGGTAGTAGATTCGCCAACATTAGGTACAGTTAAGTCGTCATTGGACAAGCATATGGATGTACATGGAATAGTGTGGGTTAGATTGGCTTGAGATCGGTATGACAGGTCGGCACAACATCGAGGGCCAAAAGGCCTGTATTGTGCTGTTATGTTCTATGCTCTATGACATCTTTGTCTCGCAGCTCCAAGTCATCTGCCCCAATAACACCTCAGTTGTAATATCAAAGGCACTACGTAAATGTAAGTCACTGCATATGTGCAACTATACATCTGTAAGTCTGCCTTTGCTCTGTTGTGTAGCCCAATGATGTGTTTGGTCTGATTGGGCTCTGCACGTCAAAGGTGATTGTCTCAGCTCAGCCGAGCTGGAGGTGACTCGCGACTACATTTCCCACTCCGTGCAAAATAAAACAACATTCACAGCAATGTCAACATCAGCGTCATTCTTCAAAACATTTCTTTCAAGAAACAATGACCCATATGTGCCTTTTAAACAAAAAAGTAGACATCCCAGTAAAAATCTGTAACTCTTATGAGACTGAATCTTGTGAAATGAATTCCGGTTTCAGAAGCTGTTTGCATCAAAAAAGCTGTAAAAACCAGGATGCCAGTCCATTCCTTTCACAGGCACATTATTCTGATAGTCAGTAACCCCACACTAAACTTTTTAACTATTTGGACATGGGGGAGATGTGCATCGAACCAAAGTTTGAAAACATACCTGGTCTCCAGGGTATCCTCGCTCCCCCGGTGCACCCAGCACACCATGATCCCCCTAGATATTGTTCAGTCGCAGACAGAGAGAGCGAGGGCGGGGGGGGGAGAGAGAGAGAGAGAGAGAGAAATAGAGATTGATACAATGGCCTCTGAGAGCCCCCACTTCACAAAACAGACATTGTCAAACCGCTCGCTACCTCTTCGAAAACAGCTGCTTCAAACAGTTGACAGAAATGATGAGTCTTTTTTTCAATCTTACCCTCAGGCAAAACAAAAATGGCAAAACTATGTCCCATGCTTTTAAGAATCATGTAATATCTTTCCAATTGGAGTGAGCCTCACTAGGATTTCTCCACATAGCCTGAGGCTATACATTGGTCAATGCTTTGTGCTGTAATTCATGAGGTGCAGACAAAATTAGCAATGTGTCACAAATCATTATAAAACTTTGTGAATGATTTGAACACCCCGTATTAATGACTGAAGATTTTTTTCTCTAAATTATGAACTTCTATAATTTATAGGAAGTGGTTTTGAGGAGCATTTTAATCTGAAAAACTGAAATAATTCCGAAGAGTACCTTACATACAGCTGGTATTTTAAATAACTTGTATACTCTGCAGAAGTAATCTATCACAGACACTGTTGCTACATTACAATTGATGAACAATCACTGATGGAGCCAAGGTTTTGTTTTATATTACAGTGAGGACAGACAACAATCCCAAAAACCCCCAGCTCTTCTGACAGAGAGAGGAAGAAAAATCAAGGAACAATCAATTGGAAAAAGATAAGGTTCCACTTTGCTATTTATTTGCATCTGGAAATACTTTGGTTTTTGATCAAGGTTGTGAAAGGTGGAGAGGTGGAAATGAGGGGTGCATGTTAACTAAGAGCCAGTTACAATTCAGAAAGGGAATCTGGTGGAGGGTTGTCACTTTGAGAAAACTTTACCCAGAACTGAAACAGATCATTCAGTCCAACATATTCATTGAGATGTTTCCTCTCCATAAGAACCTCCTCCCATCTCCTCCTTATCACAACCTATCCTTTGATTGCTTTCTGTCTCGTTTGAACAAGGAATAAGATCAGGCCACTCAGCCCTTCAAACCTAGTCATGTCCTTATCCAGCATCCCCTTACATACACTGATACCATCCACCTCGACCATTCCCTGTGGGAGTCAGTTCCAATTCTTCCCATTCTCTGGGGGAAGAGATTTCTCCTAAAATCCTAATTGGATTTATTAGTGATTATCGTACATTTATGACATTTTGTTCTGGCCTCTCCTTCAAGCAGGAAAGACCATTTTACATTTAGCTTCTCAGCCTCTTTCTTAATTTTAGCACTTCAATTGGGTCACTTCTTCTACTTTCTGTTTTCCAGGGAAAAGATGTCCCAATGTTTTATTTCTTGTTGACATTATGAATTGGGATTGATGGATATTCTCGAACAGAATGGTTCCTGACACTGACTCCTTATTTTTGGATGGGAGAATCACTGACAGAGTCAGCATTTGCTACCCATCCCTAGTTGCCACTGAACTGAGTGATAAGCTTGGGGAAGGACGCTCACATGCGATTGCACAAGGGCAACTAGGGATGGACAATGAGCATTGTCCTTGTCTTTATGGCTTTCCATCTGAACTCTGATCCTTTCTTCAATCCAATTGTGGCCCTGTTGTCCATCCCTAATTGCCCTTGAGGACTGTAGCTGTCTATATTCCTAAGGTGTTGCCATAAGGAGGAGTTCTACATTGACCAATAACCAGAGACTTACCTGTACATGGGTAATAGTTCCAACAGCCGGTAAGGTGAGATTTATGCCTCTTCAGAAATGATTGGGGATCACATTTAAAGTTCTACAAGGATGAATTTAGACCTGCCCAGTCCTGAATAGCCATCTTTAATAGCAGGTGGTAGGCAGACACATTGAAAATACTTAGTTCAGTAACTGGATGAAATTCATAACCTCACAATGCATGAGGTAATCTCCAGGGGAGTGCTCCAAATACAAGCAGAGCCCTGAAATAATTTCAGCGCAATGTTTGTGGAGGGTTACTCAATATCAGTCACAAAGCAACTAGCACATTGTACCTTCACAAATGATGTACGAGTCGGATTAAGCATTAAATCCAACAAAATTACAGTGTTAGAAGTTGGGGAGCTGTGGGTCCACATTCTGGCAAAATAACAAGTACTTTATAGATCTGAAAACAATTTAATAAAAATGTTTGCCTCAAGATCATGCACAGCAGCAAATGCAAAGCCCTTCCATTATTCTGAAATCTCTGTCACTTCTTCAAGTACAATATGGTTTCAATTGGTTTTGGAGCCAGCCAGTAGTTTAAACTCATGAATGGTGTAAATCACATGACGTCAGGCAAGAAAAGCCTGGAATCTATGAATTAAATATACTTTTGTTCCTGTGTCATTTTATAAGCACAACAGTCAATTTAAAAAAAAGCCTCTCCACATGTGATTTCTCCCCATCTCTCCCCAGCCGCATTATTCACATATCAACCCAGATCCTGCTGAAAATTACTGGGAGATTGTTGGAGCGCACATTCACTGTTCACCGATTCACAGCAACATCCATTAACAACCATGTGCCGTTAGGACATGACTATCCAGAAGTTTCCATCTAAGATATGCTGCTCTCCAGCAGCAGAGTGAGAATTGCCTCTCACTGTCAGATTCCCCATTCATGTACATTGCACAGTTAGAGGTTCCTGTACCAGCAACATTAAGATAGATTAACTCCTCACTGAAAGTTAGGACTGTTCTAATCTTTCTGCTCCAGTCCAAGTACCTTTTGAGCAATGTTTTCAGTCTTAAATATTTGTAAACAATGTCTCTGGAACTGAAGAGTTCTGAGGAAGGGTCACTGGACCTGAACGTTAACTCTGATTTCTCTCCACAGATGCTTCCAGACCTGCTGAGCTTTTCCAGCAATTTCTGTTTTTGTCTTTGGAATTGGAAATTAATATTACAAGTACAAAGTGCCATTCCTTAGGCTTTAAATTATTTAGGGAAATTTTTCTTCAAATCCATTAGAAGTTTATCTTCTTTACTTTATCTTCCTGTGCCCTTTTCCTCTCTCTCTCTCTCTCTCTCTCTCTCGAATGTTACTTTGCCTCTCTTTACTCATTTTCCAGCATTTTTCTGACATTCACTACGATAATAGACTTTTCCTGTTTCAGATTCCGTGGTAACAGAGATAATGGGAACTGCAGATGCTGGAGAATCCAAGATAATAAAATGTGAGGCTGGATGAACACAGCAGGCCTAGCAGCATCTCAGGAGCACAATGAAGGGTCTAGGCCCGAAACGTCAGCTTCTGTGCTCCTGAGATGCTGCTGGGCCTGCTGTGTTCATCCAGCTCCACACTTTATTATCTTCAGATTCCGTGGTGCTTATTAAGTTGCTTTTCAAGTGGGCTGACAAAAATGATAATTGTTGCTTGCCCAGTAACACAGGTGCTAGAAGCCTGGTGAAATACTCTGTGTTGTTTAGAAACCCCGCCACAGCAAACAGCTGAACAAGAGCCCCCCCAAAAAATCTGAGAGTGCAGTCTGGTGTTGCGAGCTGCCACATCAACTTACTGACAAAGCAGAGAACTTTTGTCTTTAAAAAGGCTGCTTCGATAAGTCAACATTCAGCAAATCCCTGGAAAAATGTTCTGCTTGGATTAACTGATTCCTTACAGATTAAAGTATCCAGAAAAAAAAACAAAGAGGGAACTATGTAGATCACCTTATCACCTTTCAATCCAGGCTGTCCAACACTTCCTACCAGACCCTGCAAAGCATTGAAGAAAGAGAAAATGAGATAGTCTTGAACCATCTGAAAGATGTCAGCCTCACCTCACAGACAATCCTTTTGAGAATCAAGAAATTCCAATTGAGGAAATGAGGAAACATACCTGAGGCCCTGGAATTCCTGGGAGACCAATTAATCCTGAAGGACCTACATCACCCTTTAAGAAGAACAAACACTGTGGTTAATATCAGTGGAACTTTCTCTCTGCTGTAAACTCATCATGTATTATTCAATTTAATCTGCTTCTAGTTTCTGGCTCTTTTACAGAGACACAGAGAGAAAGGCACCTGTATAATGACATTGCAGAGTGTTACACTGTTGGACATGACCAGGCCAGCCAGGGGTTTGTGTAAACTACATAAGCCTCCTCCAAGGAAGGAGGCTGAATAATTTTCTCTTTTCAGAGGGCAATTAAGTGTTAACCCACATTGCTGTGGGTCTGGAGTCACATATAGGCCAGACTGGGTAAGGGCGGCAGATTTCTTCCTCAAAAGGACATTAGCGAACCTTCCTATAACAGTAACAGTGCCATCATAACTGAATGAATTGAAATTCTACCCAATGCTGTCATGAGATTTGAACTTGTGCCCAAGATCATAAGCCTGGGCTTCTAGATAACTACTTCACCAATACATTATTGTCTTCCTTTTCACTCTGGAACTTTCACTCAGAAGTGATTACAGCTACTTATTATTACAAAGATACACTGCATTTTTGTAAACAAAACAGGCTATTCGGCCCAACTGCAGCATGTTGGTTTCTTGCTACATACAAGTCTCCTGCCATTTAAGGCCATTAGATATAGGACTAGAAACAGGCCACTCAGCCCTTTTGTCATTTAAATGTGATCATGGCCAATCTGACAATCCCACCTGTCTTCATCTCACCCCATCACCTTAAATGTCCATTCCTTCGGAATGCTCAAAGATAACATTCCAAATCCTAACAACTCTCTGAGTAAAGAAGTTTCTCCTCATCTCACTGCGAGCTCTCTTGTTGACAATCTTGAAATTGTGACTCCTAGTTTCTGACATACTAACTAGTGGAAACAGAATAACCTACTTTACCCTGTGAAAATTGTTCATAATTTGGAACACCTCATTAAGGTCACTTGTTAACACTTTCTACTCCAAGGAGAATAAGCCCAATCTCTCTAATCTTTCCATATATCTAAAATCCCTCATTTCTGGTATCATTATAGTAAGCATCCTTTGAACTTTCTCCAGGCCTTGAACATCCTTCCTTAAATAAGGTGCCCAAAGTTGAACACAGCACTCCAAGTGTGGTCTGAACAATAATTTGTAGAGGTTTTTCTTCATTCATTCACAGGGTGAGAGCATCACTGGCCAAGCAGCATTTATTGCCCATCTCTAATTGGCCAGAGAGCAGTTAAGAGTCAACCACATTGCTGTGGGTCTGGAATCACACGTCGGCCAGACTAGGTAAGCATTGCAGTTTCCTCCCCTAAGCAGCATCAGTTAACCAGGTGATTTTTTTCGACATCGACAATGGATTCACGGTCATCATTAGATTCTTAATTCCTGATATTTATTGGATTCAAATTCCACCATCTGCCATGGTGGGATTCGAACCTGGATCCCCAGAGAATTATCTGGGTGTCTGGATTAACAGTCCAGTTATAATACCAGTAAGCTATCACCTCCCCCACAGGTGGCACGGTGGCTCAGTGGTGAGCTCTGCTGCCTCCCTCCACCGGGGATCCGGGTTCGATTCCAGGCTCGGGCAACTGTCTGTGTAGAGTTTGCACATTCTCCCTCTGTCTGTATGGGTTTCCTCCCACAGTCCAACAACATGCAAGCCAGGTGGATTACCCAAAGGGATGTGTAGTTTAGGGGGCTGAGTCTGGGTAGGATATTCTGAGACTTGGTGTGGATTTGTTGAGCTGAAGGGCCTGTTTCCACACTGTAGGGATTCTATGTAACATCATTTCCTTACTTTTATCCTCTATTAATAAACCCAATGATCCTATAAACCTTCGTAACAACTGTTTCAACTTGGCTGGCCACCTTGAGAGAATTATGTACATGAGTCCCGAGGTCCCGTTGCTCCTTTAATCCCTTTGAAGTTGTACTGTGGAGCCTGTATTGTCTGTATTAAGGGCTATGGGGAGAGTGCAGGGAAGTGGAGTTGAAATGCCCATCAGCCATGATTAAATAGCGAAGTGGACTCGATGGGTCGAATGGCCTTACTTCCACTCCTGTATCTTACGGTCTTATGGTCTGTCCATGTTTCTTCTACCACATGTTACCTCACACTGTTCTGCATTGAAATTGCTACCAGGTTTCTGCCCATTTGGCCAACTTGTCGATGTCCCTCTGAAGTCAATCAGCATCATCCTCACAATTCACTATTTTCTCCCTGGCTTAGTATCATCTGACAATTTAAGATTTGTGCCCTCAACACCCATCTCCAAATCATTTATATAAATCAGAAAAAGCAAGGGTCCCAATACCGATTCTTGGGGAACACCACTTTCAACACATCTCCAATCTGAGAAATGCCCATCTATACTTATTCTCTGTTTCCTATCTCTTAGCCAACTCTAAGCCATGCGGCCAAGGACCTATCAATGCTAACATTTCTAATCTGCTAACCAGCCTGCATGTGGTACCATATCAAATGCATTCCACAAATCCAAACGTGCAACATTTACAGCATCACACCCATCCACTGCTTGTGTGACATCATCAAATAACTCATTTAAATTTGTCCTGCCCTTGACAAAGCTATGTTGGCTGTCTAATGTTAACTTATTTTTCCTCTAATTGTATATTTACCTTGCCCTGTATTATGGCCTCCATCAGTTTCTCCACGATTGATGTCAAGCTGACAAACGTGTAGTTTCCTGGGTTATCCTTTATCCCTTTCTTAAACAATGGTGTCACATTTGAAATCCTTCAGTCTCGGAACCAGTTCTGAGTTCAGACAGACCTGGAAAATTTCTGTCAATGGCTCTGCAATTGCTCCTTTAACCCTCTCATCAACCTGGATGCATCCCTCCTGGGAATGTTTTCTCCTCTACCTGCAGTGCTGCCAGCCTTTTAATCACGTCTTCTTTATCTATCACTACAATGTTCAGTAGCTCAACACCCATGTTTTCAACTAGGTCATTTTTACCATCTTCTAACTTGGTAAAGACAGAAGCAAAATATTTATTCAGTAACTCTGCCATATCCTTTGCTTCAAGGAGAAGCTTACCCTGCTTGTTCCTAATGGGCCCCACTCTACCCTTCACCAATCTTCTGCTGTTAATAGGTTTGAAAACATTTTACTACTTGTTGTGCCATCCTTTCCACATGCTTCACCTTAGCCTTCCTTATTCCAGCCTTAGTCTCTCTCCTGCATTTGAGATACTTTTCATGATTCCTATGACAATTATTATTCCGATACACAACTTATGCCTCCCTTTCCTTCCTTATTTTCATGCTCACATTTAACACCAAAAGCCCATAAAACATAGGAGCAGAAACAGGCCATTCAGCCCATTAAGTTTGCTCCATCATTCAATGAGACCATGGCCTATTTAATAATCCTCAATTCCTTCCTTCCTGCCTTTTCCCTTCAACCCTCAATAATTCAGGTGATTTATGTTCACCTAAACCTTTCCTACTGTCATAAATATATGGGAACATTTTTTTAAAATCTCCCATTATGACAATATATTTTTAGCTCTGTTGCCATTGCAGCCAACCTACAATTGATTTAATTCATCTTTCCTAAGTTCCAATGATGTATTCAACAACAGAATAACAAAATTGCAACAGTAATCTGACAACTAATGATTTTGGCTGGGGAGGTACATAATTTTTGCTGGACTGGACCTAAGGCAGGTTATAACACAGATTACTGATGATCACACAGAATGAATAAAAGAAAAAATATTTTTCTTTGTTCTCTCATGGGAAGTGGATGTCGCTGGCTGGCCAGTTTTTTTTTGCCCATCCCTAGTTGCCCTTGTGAAGCTGGTGATGAGCTGCCTTCCTGAACCACTGCTGTCCATTGACCCACAATGCCCTTAAGATGGGAATTCCAGAATTTTTTGACCTGGTGACTGTGAAGGAACAACGATATGTTTCCAAGTCAGGAAGGTGAGTGACTTGGAGGGGAACTTGCAGAGGACGGTGTAGCCATGTGTTTGCTGCCCTTGTCCTTCAAGATGGAACTGGTCATGGGTTTGGATCTTGTCTGAGGATCTGTGGTGAATTTCTGCAGGGCATCTTGTAGATAGTACACACTGCTGCTACTGAGCGTCAGTGGTGAAGGGAGTGGATGCTTGTAGATGTGGTGCCAATCAAGTGGGCATTTATATATCACCTTTCAAAACTGCAGGACAACTGTAAGTGCCATGCAGTGAACAAAATATTTTTGAAGGGCAGACACTATTGTACTGTAGGAAAAATGTAACCAATTTACACACAGCAAGCTCCCATAAAGAGTAAGCTGATGCTTCACTTTGTGATGTTGATTCAGTGATATACTGAGTTCCTGCCTGTTCCAGAAATAGTGCTGGAGGAACATTCGATGTGGCCAAGGGAGCACACACTGTGTTGGTTTAATGTTATATTAAAGATGTAGATCAGAGTGTGCAGCATTCCCTCAGTGAGCAGCTGGTATTGGCCAAAAAATGTGTGCATGAGAGACTGAACTAGGACCGAACCAATGACCTTCTGAGAGAAGAGAATTCAACCAACTGTGTTATGTGCAGTCAGGGCTGAGGGGCTGAATGGTGTTTCCTTATTCCTCTACAAATACAGTCCACCCAATGAGTTTTTAATTTAATCAAACTGTTTGGGCATATTATGCTGCCCCTCCACAGCTGGTGAGACTCCAGCCTGGATTTTTCAGCAATTTTCCCTCCATTGTTTCAGAGTGAAACCTCTGAGGTCTATGCGTGGCAGTGATTTCTGGAAGTGGACGCCAGTGCGTGAACACATTGATTGGTGCGTGTGGCCGGAAGTTACTTTCTAGTCTAGAGGTAAGGATGCTACCACTGCACCATCAGGCCCTGCAGAAGCGATGGTTAGAACTGGCAATGCACTGGGGATAACGTCAACACCAGCAGCATGGACAGGAGGGAAGCAAAATCTCTCCTTGGTGCTCACTGAGCCAGAAGCTGCTGGGGGACTGGCAGGTGTCAAAGAGAAAGGAAGGTCTGCAGTCACAACTAGAACCAAAGGTCACTGTCACGGTTTCAGGGTCAGCCACTTAGGACTGAGCTGAGGAGAAATGTCTTCACCCACGGTGATGAGCTGGTGGAATGCTCCACCACAGGAAACTGCTGAAGCTAAAACTCGAGAAGGTGTTAGACATAGTTCTTAGGGCTGAAGGGGTCAAAGTGTATGGGAAGAAAATGGGGACAGGGACTGAGTTGGATGGTCAGCTATAAAATCAGATTGAACGGTGGAGCAAGTCCAATGGCCTACTTTGTTTCTTATTTCTATGTTTTATATAGCGCCTGTCATCTCAGATAGCTGTGTAACGGTAATGAAGGCAAAAATAAAGAGTTGCAGATCTTGGAGATGTGAAACAAAAACAGAGAGTCCGGGAGGAACTCAGCAGGAGATGGCAGTATCTGCAGAGAGGAAGTAGAATTAATGCTTTGGGTCCAGTATTTCTGAAGAAGGGTCACCAGATCTGAAACACTGATTCTGTTTCTCTCTCTACAGATGCTGCTGAGGTTCTCCAGTGCTTTCTATTCTTATTCGAGGAGCTTTGAAGGGTAGCCCAACTTTTCAGAAACTTTATTGTTTGGTCATGCAGCAAGGACTCATGCCCATGTATGGGAGGGAGATGCCCAGTGTAGATCCCCATGTATCGTCAAATATGTTGACCTCACGGTTGCTCCTGTTTCCCGGTAGATCTCACCACGCCTCCAGGGCCTCTGGAATCCCATCTCTCACCCTTCACAATCTGCGTCTCATCAGGAAGGCGATGGACTGGTCATCTTATCACTGGACTTTTCATCCAGATGCCCAAGTAACATTCTGGGGACTCAGTTTGAATCCTGCCATAGCAGATGGTGGATTTTGAATTCAATTTTTTAAAAAAAATGCAGAATTAAGAGTGTCATGATGACCACTGCTGATTGTTCAGAAAAACTCAACTGGTTCACTAACATATTCAAGAGGCGACTAGATATATCACATAGGCCGAATGGGATCAAAGATTATGGGGAGAAAACAGGGTTAGGCTACTGAGCTGGACGATGAATGGCAGAGCAGGCCCGAAGAGCTGAATGGCCTCTGCCCGTGGATAGCCTGGAGTTGTCTTCTTTCAAGTAGAGAAGGCTGAAGGGAGACCTGATTGAGGCTTACAGAGTCCTGAGGGTTATTGCCTCTGCAGAGACAAGCACGAGAATTCCTGGAAGCATGGCTCTCCACGAAGCAGGCTATTAATAAGTACATTGAACTCAATCCCATATACATTCCACTACGGAGGAAACCCGGAAGTGAGGCAATCCATCACAACGGACCCTAGAGTTTAAAAGCCAGGCGGGAAAACACACCGACGCTTCATCAGAGGCTGCACTGAGGATGTTACCCAGCACAGTAACGAAAGGTCTGCAGAACAATAAACCAGCTCAGCGAGATAACCAACCTCAACACCCACAAACCGAGCTACAGATCTACTCCAAAACCTTAAGGAGTAACTTTTCCATTTAGCAGAGAGGTCAATGACCAAGTGTGCAGATTTGAGTAAAGGAACAGGAGGTTTGGAGGAGATTTGAGGAAAAATCGTTCGAGGGTAATGGGTATCTGTAAGTCACTGCCTAAAACAGTGGTAGAGACAGAAGCCCTCAGGAAATTTAAGAACTGTTTAGATGACGAATTAAAATGACAGAATATGCAACGCTATGGGTCAGTTGCTGGGATTGGAGTTAATAGATGCTTGATGACTGGCAGGGACAGTGTGGGCAGAAACGCCTTGTTTCCAGGCTGTAAAATCTCTATGGCTCTATGATAAAGGGTGGAATCAATGTGAACATGAAGATGGTGCATGAAAAGCTCAGTAGGCCGAGCAGCATCTGTGAATTAAAAGTCAGAGTTAAATGTTTTGGGTCCGGTCCTGAAATATTAACTCTGATTTTTTTCTCCACAGATGCTGCCAGATCCACTGAGCTTTTCCAGCAAATTCTGTTTTTGTTTCTGATTTACAGCATCTGCAGCATAAAAACCAAAACTACTGCGGATGCTGTAAATCAGGAACAAAAACAGGTGTTGAGGTTGGTTATCTCGCTGAGCTGGTTTATTGTTTCGCAGACCTTTCGTTACTGTGCTGGGTAACATCCCCAGTGCAGCCTCTGATGAAGTGTCGGTGTGTTTTCTTGCCTGGTTTTTAAACTCTGGGGTCTGTTGAGATGGATTGCCTCACTTCCGGGTTTCCTCCATAGTGGAATGTATATGGGATTGAGTTCAATGTGTTTATTAATAGCCTGCTTCATGGAAAGCCATGCTTCCAGGATTTCTCGTGCTTGTCTCTGCAGAGGCAATAACCCTCAGGACTCTGTACGCCTCAATCAGGTCTCCCTTCAGCCTTCTCTACTTGAAAGAAGACAACTCCAGGCTATCCAGTGCTTTCTGTACAGCTGAACCTCTTCAGCCCAGGCAGTACGCTGGTGAATTGGCATTGCGGAGTTAGCCACCCTGTCCCTTGCTTTAGAATGGACCCTTATTAAAACAGCTGTAGCTTTGTCCTAAAAATACCCAGATTCCCAAAAACATGCTGCCGTTTCCTGCAACATGATTCAATTTTTGCCAAATCTCAGATATCTCCCTGACATCCAGATCTCAAGGAGAATTATACATTTTGGCATAACAAACAGATCGTTTCAAACATCTTTGGAATGCACTTTGATGGTCAACTAGTGATTACCCAACTCACCAAAGGATATTTTCCTTTCCTACACTAGGGAGCTTCCAATGTCTGCAAAGTGCTTTTCTAACATTCCAATCAAAAGAAAAATGATTGAAGAAAATGTGCTATTTAAGATTAATGTTTCATGTTGTCATGGACAACAGATTTGCAGGATTGGAGGAACTGGATTGGAGAATGGACTCAACTTTGAAAGGTATGGTTAGATTTTCACTAATTCACTCTTTACTAAAATAATGCCTCATTATCTTCTCATTTGCTTAAATCGTCCACTTAGAACGGGCAGCATTAAAAGGAGATTTGTTAAAAACTATGAAGGATTGAAGAGAAACACTCTTTCCACTGACAGGAGGGTTAATAGACAGAGTGGACGGTTTTAACTGGGAGAAGAACGAGAGGGATTAATGACAAGAATTTGTTTTTAAGACTTGAAAGGATGGGCCCAGGGAGAAAAACGGGAGCATGGAGAACAGTACTTTCAAAGAGCTAGTGTGGGCACAATGGGCCGAATGAACTCCTTTGGTTGATATCAATCTAAATTATTTTCCACGTGGCTTCATTTCCCTTAACGTTCTTACATTAACAGCAGTAATTTATGATCCATTTACAGACTGGCATGATTCCCATTTAAAACATAGAGATTAACTTGTCTTCAGAACAGCTGTTAGATTCCAAGATCTGGAAAACACCCGCGGATTCACTGACAGCCAAGGACTTACAAGAGGATCCTGACAAGTGCTTTACAAAATGCTCACAAACTTGAAAGTGATAATTGGAAACGGCAGTTGCTTACCAAGATATTTCCTTGCAGGATAGCTTTAAGCAGTGCTTGCCAAAACTGCAGGCTGTGTGAACATGACAATTATAAAAACAAACCCTGCACTTAAATATTAAATAAACAATGGGTTCTAACGAAGGGTCACTGGACGCAAAACGTTAACTCTGATTTTCTCTCCACAGACCTGTTGAACTTTTCCAGCAGCTTTTGTTATTGCATGCACATAACATAATGTTCTGCTATTACATGATATCCAAGCTAATCTACACTTTCACTCATTTAGTCATGTTGGTCCCTTAGTACCTTCTTTCAACTAAACTGTACCAAAATGGTAAGGAAAGGAAAAGATTTAGCCATGTTTTTGCAAGTCAGCAATCCCAGAGTCCTGGCTAAGGTCTTGGGGACTGAGATTCAGAAACTACCATGGCAGATGGCAGATGCCCTAGGCCCAACCATCTTCAGCTGCTTCATCAATGACCATCCCACCATCATCAGGTCAGAAGTGACGATGTTCGCCGATGATTGCACAATGTTCAGCACCATTCGTGACTCCTCAGATACTGAAACAGTCCGTGTTCAAATGCAACAGGATTTAGATAATATCCAGGCTCAAGCTGACAAGTGGCAAGTCACACTCACTCCTCAAAAATTACCAATCTAACCACTACCCCTTGATATATAGTGAATCTCCCGCAATCAACATCCTGGGGGTTACCATTGGCCAGAAACTCAACTGGACTCACCACATCAACACAGAGGCTACAAGAGCAGGCCAGAAGCTCCGAATACTGTGGTGAGTAACTCACGTCCTGACTCCCAAAGCCTGTCCACCATCTACAAGGCACAAGTCAGGAGTGTGATGGAATACTCCCCACTTGCCTGGATGGGTGCAGCCCCAACAACACTCAAGAAGCTTCACACCATCCAGGACAAAACAGCTCACTTGATTGGCACCACATCCACAAACATCTACTCCTTCCGGCACCGACACTCAGTAGCAGCAGTGTGTACTGTCTACACAATGCACTGCAGAAACTCACGGAAGATCTTCAGACAGCACCTTCCAAACCCACGACCACTTCCATTGAGAAGGACAAGGGCAGCAGATACACGGGAACACCACCCCCTGCAAGTCCCTTTCCAAGTCACTCCCCATCCTGACTTGGAAATATATTGCTATTACTTCACTCTCGTAGAACAGAGAATAATACAGCACAGGAATGGGCCCTTCAGCCCTCCAAGCCTGCGCCGACACATTTTGCCTTTCCATACTAAAACTGTCTTCACTTACAGGATCCATATCCCTCTATTCCCTTCCTGTTCATGTATTTATCCGGGTGCTTCTTGAACACTGCTGTTTTGTCTGCTTCCACCTCCTCCTCTGACAGCGCGTTCCAGGCACTCACCACCGTTTGTGTGAGAAACTTGCCGTGCACATCTCTTTTAAACGCCCCCCCCATCACACTTTGAACCTGGGTCCTCTTGTAATTGACCCCTCTGTCCTGAGAATAGTCTCACTTTCCACTCTATCCATGCCATTCACAATCTTATGAACTTCTATTAGGCCACCCCTCAACCTCTAGTGGTATAGAGCCTATCCAACCATTTCTCATAGCTAAAATCCCCCATACCAGGCAATATTCTGGTAAACCTTTACTGTACGCTCTCCAAAGCACCCACATCCTTCTAATAGTGTGGTGACCAGAACTGTCTGCAATATTCCAAGTGTGGCCTAACTAAAGTTAAACTATAAAGCCACAACATAACTTGCTTGACATTATGCTCAATGCCCCTTCCAATGAAGGCAAGCATGCTATATGCCTTTTTTACTACCTTATTTCCACTGCGCTGCCACCTTCGGTGATCTGTGGACCGACACACCCAGAACCCTCTGCATGTCAGTACTCCTAATGGGTTCTGCCATTGACTGTATAATTTCCACCTGTACTTCACCTTTCAATATGCATCACCTCACCTTTATCTGGATTAAACTCCATTTACCATTTTGCTGCCCGTGCTTCCAACTGATCTATATCCTGCCGTGTCCTCAAAAAATCCTCCTCACTGTCCGCGACTCCACCAATCTCTGTATCATCCGCAAACTTAATAATTAGACCATTTACATTTTCCTCCAAATTATTTGTGTAGATCATGAACAGCAGTGGTCCCAGCACTGATCCCTGCAGAACGGAACTGGTCGTAACCCTCCACTTGGAAAAGCATCTTCCCTTGGCTATCCTTTTTCTTCTATGGCTAAACTAGCTCTGAATCCATCTTGCCAGCTCATCCTGATACCATGTGACTTCACCTTTTGTACCAGTCACATGGGACCTTGTTAAAGGCTTCATTGAAGTCTATGTAGACAACATCAACCACTTTTCCTTCATTAATAATCTTCGTCACGTCTTCAAAAAACTCAATCAAGTTAGTAAGACGTGACCTCCCCTGCACAAAGCCATACTATCTATCACTAATAAGTCCATTTGTCTCTAAATGCATACAGATCTTGCCCCTGAGAATCTTTTCCAATAATTTTGCTACAACCAATGTGAGGCTCACAGGTCTGTAATTTTGAGTATTATCCCTCTAATCCTTTTTGAACAAAAGGGGCTACATTGGCTATTCTCTAGTCCTCTGGGACCTGACCTGTGGCCAAAGAGGTTCCAAAGATGTCTGTCAATGCTCCAGCAATTTGTTCCCTTGCCTCCGTCAATATTCTGGGATTTGTCCCATCAGGACTCAGGGACTTATCTCCCTTAATACTTTTTTAGATGTACAACATTTGTAGCTTTTTAATAGCGACTTGTCTTAGAAACTCGACACTCCCTCTGAGATCATCCTCCACCAATTCCTTCTCTTTGGTGAATACTGACACAAAGTATTTGTTTAGGATCTCATCTACATCTTCTAGCCCCACACAGGGATTCCATCCTTTGTCCCTGAGTGGGTCAAACCTTTCCCTGGTTACCTTCTTCCTTTTCATACATGTAAAAAAAGCCTTAGGGTTCTCCTTAATCCTGTTTGCTAAAAGATTTTCATGACCCCTTTTTGCCCTTCTAATTCCTTGTTTATGTTCTTTTCTGGGTCAAAATCTTGGAATTCTCTCCCTAATGGCTCACAGCACATGGACCACAGCAGTTCAGAAAGCAGCTAACCACCGACCTTCTCAAGGGGCAACTAGGGATGGACAATAAATGCTGGCCCAGGCAGTGATGCACACATCTCATAAATGAATAAAAATATTTTGAATTCAATAAGTATCTGGAATTAAGTAATAATAATAATCATGAAGCCATCGTCAAATTGTTGAGGGGAGAAACCCATCTGTTTCATTAATGTCCTTCTGGGAAGGAAACTGCCATCCTTACCTGGTCTGGCCTACATGTGACAACAGACCCACAGCAATGTTGTTGGCTCTTAAATGCCCTCTGGGCAATTAGGGATGGGCAATAAATGCTGGACGAGGCAGCAACAGCCACATCCCATGAATGAGTAAAAAGAAAATCCAGTTTTGAAATTATTAACATACACAGCACCCCCACCTCCCAACCCCCTACTCCTGATAGCCAGCCTCAGTGCCTATTCGAGGAGAGGTATTTGGGATTTCCATTATGGCTGTTGTGAGAATATGCCTCCTGACATTACCCCCTGAATGGCCTGAGTCAGATCGGAATATTCTGTCCCTAGCCCCAGACTCCCACATCAACCTTGCCACTCACAGAAGAGACAGGCTCTTTCTCTTGACTCGATCAAATGCTTCATCATCCCAAACACTTTCAATTTGATAATCCCTTCATCCTCCACATTGAACAGTTAAAGGATGAGCAAGAAAATAACACCTAAAGGGATACTGTGTAAGATGAGAAACTTTATTTCCCTAAGCACTTACCCTGAGGCCAGGAAATCCAGGTTGACCAATTCCTCCGACCAATCCCTGCAAATATTGAGTTCCATGTTAATTTCAAACACTGACAACTGGTTACTCTCATTGGATGAATACGAGTCAAGTTCAAACACATAGGAGCTGTCTATAAACAGGGGAGCTTTGAAACAATTGAGGAGGCCCCTGTATAGCTCGGTTTGCTTACAAACGTACTCCATGTGAAAACAACCCATATTAATGCACAGTGCTGCAGCAAATACATGTCAAATGTCTTCATTTTTCTATTTGTTCACATCCTGTAATAGTCTGGCATCCTGCACTGACAGTCTTTGAGCAAAACGTTTTGGAGCAGAACAGCAGAGCAGACTTAAGGGGCCAAATGGCCCAATTCTCCTCCTACATCATGTAGAGTCAGACCCAGGAAAGCTCAGAAATCTTTTTCTGCTGAGCGTCTTGTCTTCCAGGGAGTTGCTGTGTCAGCAATGAAGTTAAACCTGATTCTGTGTTGACAGTGCAACATCTAAGAGCATTCTTGTGTGGAATAAACTTCCGGAAAAAGTGATGGGTGCGGGCACAGTTACAATGTTTAAAAAACATTTGGAAAGGCACGAGTAGGAAAGGTTTGGAGGGAAGTGGGTGAAGCACAGACAGGTGGGGCCAGTTGATTTTGGGATTATGGCTGGCGTAGGCTGGTTGGACCAAAGGGTCCATTTCTCTGCTGTATGATTCTGTGACTAAATAGGTGGGTGAGCGAGTGGACATTGATCTTCAGGGTCTTCAAGAAATAATCTTCCTTTTCTTTCCATTGATCCATTTGACACACGTCATTCACTCTCCCCATCACACATTTCATCTCTAAACATTAAACGGCAGTCTGGGAAACAATGGTCTGGTTCATGCAAGGGCTGTCACTCTCAGGCAAAGTCACAAGGCACACAGCATCAGGAAATAGTCCAACAGGTTTATGTGAAATCACAAGCCTCTGGGGTGCTGCCTTTCCCACCCGATGAAGGAGCACTGCTCCAAAATCTAGTGATTTCCAATAAACCTGTTGTACTACAAGCTAGTGTCGGGTGATTTCTGACCTTGTCCACCCCAGCCCAACGCCGGCCCCTCCACATCACCACCCTCGGAAGCACTGAGTGGATAATCTTCCAGGTTTTACAGTAATTTGGGAGGCCATATACAGCAAACAGATCAATATTTCTGGAGTGATGATCATTTTGTTTATTTACCTCTGGATTTCTCCAAAAAGAACTAGCTGTAAACAAGGGGAGGTGAATATAAATATTCGGGACCTGACGAGGTGACGATCTGACACTTCACATTCTATCTTTAAGACAAAAAATGTTTCAAGCCATCTCTGTGCTTTGTCTATAGAGAATACCACAGTGTTCTTTCTAGAATTAAAATTCATTGATATATCATAATTCCTACAGTGTGGAAAGAGGCCATGGGGCGCAACAAGTCCACACTGCCTCTCCAAAGAGCATCCCACCCAGATCCATTCCCCTGACCTTCCATGTCTAACCCAAACATCCCTGGGCACTATAGCATTGCCAATCCACCTATACTGCACATCTTTGGACTGTGCGAGGAAACCCATGCAGACACAGGGAGTGCCGTGAGGCAGCTGTGCTAACCACCGAGCCACCATACCAAGCAGTGCATGATATGCCAAGAAAACTGATCTCTTGCTAGGAATGGCTACAAGTAACAGATAGACAGTTAAGCTTTCATTGAACATTTCTCCTTGAACTTTTATGGCGAGGTTTTTAAAAAACAAAATGCCCTCATATAAACAGTATAGCTTCTAGAGAGGGAAGATTTATCCAAAGCATCCTTCAAAAAAAAAGTAATGAGAATGAAGCAACTGATTTTACGTTCAATGCAAATTCTATCCCAGTTTTACACCAAGCAGCATAACAAGAAAATTCACACATTGCTGGGTTAGAGTCATTGTAAACAGCTGAAAGACTTTCTGAGGCAGGTTTTGGCCGAAGAGGAAATTGTGGGGTAACGTATTAATCTTCCCTTCAATCTTTAGGGTATTTGCCTTTGCTGTGAGTGTGACTGCCTGCGGGCATGTGATCACCATGAACTGTTCTTCAATGGATGCTTCTAATCTTTTCGCAGCTGTCAAAACGGGTTGCCTTTGAGGCAGTAAGTGTAATGAACTAGAACGATCGGTGGATATAACTCACTGGGCTGCCATCAGAACCAGGAGGGCCTCTTGCTCCAATCGCTCCTGGATATCCCTGTGAAAACAAAGAATAAACTCAACATCAGCAAGGCCAGGATGGGGAATTGTCTCTAGAGGAGAGCAGGGCAGTTCTGTCAAATTCAAATTAGAATCATAGAATCCTGACAATGCAGTAAGCAGGCATTCGGCCCATCAAATCTGCACCAGCCCTCTGGAAAGCATCCCATCTAGATCCACCCTATCCCTTAAACCCTGCATTTCTCATGGCTAAGCCACCGGCACATCCCTGGACACTACAAAATGAAGGAGTAGGGCTTCTGAGCACAGGTTTATCCTCTCCATCAGCTTTTCTTTTTGTTTCTTTTTTGTTCTTTCTCTTTATTCCACACAGACAGTCACCCAAGGGTGGGATTGAACCTGGGTCCCTGATGCTGCGAGGCTGCAGTGCTAGCCAATGAGCTGCCCAAAACAAAAACACATCCATCTAGCAGGAATGGGGCTTGAGCCCCCACAGGCACTTACTCATTGGATCTTAAACCCAACAGCTTAACTACTTGGCCATTCTGAATCACATTTCAAACACTGGCTGTGAATAACGTATTCTCCAAATTATGAAACCTTGCAGTAAATATAGCAAAGATTCACAAGGAACAATCTCAGAATAAAGGGACCTGGTTCATCAGTGGGAGGTCTCCTTCTTAAAGATAAAATTTTTTTCTATCAGAGGATCTATAATGTTCCGAATACTTTTATTCCCAGAAAAATAGAGGAAGCAAGGTCGCTGAATTCTTTCATAGAATCATACAGAGGATGGCCGTGAGCCCATTGAGTCAGCACTGACCTCCCGACACTAATGAAGGCTGGTTTAGATGCACTTTTGACTGATGGGAGAGTCAAGGGTTATGGGTGCAGAGAGAAATTTAGCATCAAGGCCTCAACCAGATCGACTTTGATCTTATCAAATGGTGGGGCAGGCTCAAGGGCCCTGCTCCAGATCCTAAGTCCTATGTTCCCACATTCCATTGGAACAGGAGCAGGCCATTTAGCCCCTTGTTCCACCATTCAATGAATCCTTGGCTGATCAGTGACCTAACTCCATGTGGCCTTTGACTCACAGTCCCAGAAATAAAACCTTTAACCAGCGGGAAAGATGGGCCAGACCAGAATTCCATTGTAAGAAAAGAGAATGACCTATCTGAAATCCTGTTATTACGAAAAGATTCAATAATATTGAAATAGAGGAAGTGTTTCCTCCTGTAAGGCCAGGCTGAGGGGATCCATGAAAAGGGGCCAATACAATTGTCTGTTGTAATTTAACCTAGAGAGGAGAACAAGGATGGGCTTCATCATCCAGAGAGTAATGAGGACAGAGAACAGGCTCCCACAGGGATTGTTCAAGGTGAATATTATTGATACAATTAAGAGAAGCTGAATAAACACACAAGGAAAAGATGAGGAATATGTTGACAGGGATAACTGAAGATAGGTATGGACAGGCTGCACAAAGGCAGCAGACAGCAGATGGATCAACTGGTGTGTAGGGGCTTCAATAAGGCATTCAAAAAGGTTCCTCATGGTACACTGGTTAGCAACTTTAGATCACACGGAATATAGGGAGAATCAGCTATTTGGATACAGATCTGGCTTGAAGGTAGAAGACAGAAGTTGAGGTGGATGTTGATTTTCAGACTGGAGGCCTGTGGCCAGTGGTGTGTCACAAGCATCAGTGTTGGATCCACTGCTTTTCGTTATTTCTATAAATGATTTGGATTTGAACACAGAACTCTGACGGAGTGCCACGTTCTCAGAGGGTCAGTGCTGAGGGAGTGCCACGCTCTCAGAGGGTCAGTGCTGAGGGAGCGCCAAACTGTCAGAGGGTCAGTGCTGAGGGAGCGCCGCGCTCTCAGAGGGTCAGTGCTGAGGGAGCGCCAAACTGTCAGAGGGTCAGTGCTGAGGGAGCGCCGCGCTCTCAGAGGGTCAGTGCTGAGGGAGCGCCAAACTGTCAGAGGGTCAGTGCTGAGGGAGCACCGCGCTCTCAGAGGGTCAGTGCTGAGGGAGCGCCAAACTGTCAGAGGGTCAGTGCTGAGGGAGCGCCAAACTGTCAGAGGGTAGGCACAGAGGGACAGCCACACTGTCAGAGCTGAGAGAGAGCCGCACTGTCGGAGGGTCAGCGCAGAGGGAGTGCCGCACTGTCGGAGGGTCAGCGCAGAGGGAGTGCCGCACTGTCGGAGGGTCAGCGCAGAGGGAGTGCCGCACTGTCGGAGGGTCAGCGCAGAGGGAGTGCCGCACTGTCGGAGGGTCAGCGCAGAGGGAGTGCCGCACTGTCGGAGGGTCAGCGCAGAGGGAGTGCCGCACTGTCGGAGGGTCAGCGCAGAGGGAGTGCCGCACTGTCGGAGGGTCAGTACTGAGGGAGAGCTGCACTGTCAGAGGGTCAGTACTGAGGGAGAGCTGCACTGTCAGAGGGTCAGTACTGAGGGAGTGCCGCACTGTCGGAGGGTCAGTACAAAGGGAGGGCTGCATAGATGGTTACTAAGTTTGCAGATGACACCAAAATTGACGGTGTAGTGGGCAGCAAAGAAGGTTACCTCAGAGTACAATGGGACCTTGATCAGATGGGCCATTTGGCCGAGAATTGGCAGATGGAGTTTAATTCAGATAAATGTGAGGTGCTCTATTTTAGAAAGGCAGATCAAAGCAGGATTTATACACTTAATGGTAAGGTTTTGGGGAGCGTTGCTGAACAAACAGTTCTGGGAGTACAGCTTCATAGCTCCTTGAATATGGAGTCACAGGTAGATAGGATAGTGAAGGTGGTGTTTGGTATGCTTCCCTAATTCGTTAGTGCATCGCGCACAAGCACTGGGAGGTAATGTTGTGGTCATACAGGATAGTGGCTCAGCCATTTTTTGAATGTTGCATTCAATCCTGGTCTCCTGCTATAGGAAAGATGTTGTGACACTTGAAAAGATTCAGAAAGGATTTACAAGGATGTTGCCAGGATTAGAGGCATTGAGATACAGGGTGAGGCTGAATAGACTGGGGCTATTTTCCCTGGAACATCAGCGGCTAAGGGGTGACCTTATCTTGTTTTACAAAATCATGAGGGGCATGGATTGAGTAAATAGGCAAGGTCTTTCCCCCAGAGTGAGGGAGTCCAAAACTAGAGGGTCACAGGGTAAAGGTGAGAGGGGAAGGATTTAAGAGGGGACCTAAGGGCAACTTTTTCACACAGAGGGTGGTGCATGAATGGAATGAGTTGCCAGGGGAAGCGAAGGAGGCGGGTACAATTACAACATTTAAAAGGCATCTAGATGGGTACATGAATAGGAAGGGTTTACAAGGAGACAGGCCAACTGCTGGCAAATGGGGCTAGATTTACTTAGGACATCATGCTCAGCATGATTTGGGCCAAAAGGTCTGTTTCTGTGCAGTACATCTCAATGACTCTAATTCTGTGTAAATGAATGGCCCAAAAACCAGGTAAAGTGTAATAAAAATGTATAAATGTCACACAGACACTCACAACAATGACAGTTACTGTTGATGCACGAAACAATGCAACAATCATGCAGCACTGAACCTCCGACAGTACAACACTCCCTCAGCACTGACCCTCCGACAGTGCAACACTCCCTCAGCACTGACCCTCTGACAGTGCAACACTCCCTCAGCACTGACCCTCTGACAGTGCAGCTCTCCCTCAGCACTGACCCTCTGACAGTGTGGCACTCCCTCAGCACTGACCCTCTGACAGTGTGGCACTCCCTCAGCACTGACCCTCTGACAGTGCGGCACTCCCTCAGCACTGACCCCCCGACAGTGCGGCACTCCCTCAGCACTGACCCCCCGACAGTGCGGCACTCCCTCAGCACTGACCCTCTCCGTGAGTTGGCATGGTGACCTCAGTGGGTAGCACTGCTGCCTAAGTGCCAGGGAGCCAGGTTCAATTCCACAATCAGGTGATTGTGCAAATTTCACTAAAACATTCTCCCTGTGACTGCATGGGTTTCCTTCCTCAGTCCTAAGACGTGCAGGTTACACAGATTCACCATGCTAAATCGTCCATAGCTTCTGGGGATGTGCAGGCTAGGTGGCTTAGCCATGGAAAAGGCAGGGTTACAGGATAGGTCTGGGTGGGATATGTTTTGGAGGGTCGGTGTGAACACCACGGGCTGAATGGCGTGTTTCGACACTGTGGGAATCCTTTCTGATCCTATGCAGTCTTACCCTCTCACAGCACAGCTCCCTGTCTAACTTTATTCAATGCTCAAATTGCTCTCGTGGCTCAATTCTGAGGAAGGGTCCCTGGACCCTAAGCGTTAACTCTGATTTCTCCCCACGGATGCTGTCAGGCCTGCTGAGCTTTTCCAGAAATTTCTGCTTTTGCTTCCCTTGAGTGATACTTGATCCCACCAGAACATAAATAACAATCACCTAATGGTTGCTACATGTTAGGTGTCTATTCAGCCCATCATGTCTACACTATGTCCTTGTTCTTGATCTTTTCACCAATTGGGAATAGATCTCCCAATCTCATCTGCTCAGATTCGTCATGACATCAGGCACGTTAATGGAATCAAACATCACACCACCTGACTATTAACATCAGATTTATCAATATAACCTAAAAATGCATCTTTCTGATTGGGACAATCCAGTTTTCAAATGTAACCCTGTAACCGAATGATTTCCAGTTGGAATCCTGACTGTATCAGAATAGTGTAAGCAAATAAGGAAGGATCTGACGCCTCCTTGTGGCTCATTGGACACGAGCAGCTTAATCCCGGAGCAACGAGACTGCAATCTGGACAGCAGATCCCAGTTTGTACCCTCCCTCATCGAGGTGTCACCAAATTATTGAAGTGCTTTTCATTTTTCTTCAGTTTGTCAATTTGTCAAACCAAGTGCCATCAATGCTGTACAACTGAAACTGTTTCTCATTTCAGGTCATGTTTACCACAGAGCAGGGTAAGACAGAACGGCCAATGTGCCAGAAGAAGGACTTGCACATATATAGCAACGTCTGTGGACCTGAAGGTGCCCCAAAGCACGTTATCATCAATTAAATGTTGTGACTTTACTCAATCCATATTGATACACCACTCCTTCATCAGCTTGGGCTCTAAGCTCTGGAATTCCGTGCCTAGTCCTTTCCATCTGTCCTTATTTATGCTGATACTCCACGTGTGGCTCGGTGTATTCCAAATGGGATGGCATCTGTGGTGCACTTTGAAATGTTTCTCTACATCGCAAGCACAATGACATGCAAGTGGCTGTGGTCATGTACAAATGATAACAGCCAATTTGTACAAAGAAAACTCTCAACCATATCACCAGTTTGCAAGAGTGGTTGAGGGATTAACATGGGACATTCGGTTTAATCTGCAATTTTTATTATTTCTGATGTCTTCTCCGAGACTATTCCATATTTATTGAACTTTACCTCAACCTCACATTTTGCTGATGTTGTGAGTGCACAACATTATCTCCAAAGTTCTCATCGTTGTGAATACTTTAAACTCATTTTAGTGGCAATCCCAAACAACAGAAACACATAACTAAAGGAACAGGAGGCGGCCATTTGGTCCCTCAAGCCTTTCCACTGTTCGATACAATCAAAGCTAATCATCTAACTCAGTCCCTTGTTCATGCTTTCTTGCCATACCCTTTGATCTCTACAATCCTAACAACTATGTCTAAATCATGTGCAGCACGGTGGTTCAGTGATTAGCACTGCAGCCTCACAGCACCAGGGACCCAGGTTCAATTCCGGCCTCGGGGGGTTATTGTCTGTAGGGACTTTGCACATTCTCCCTGTGTCTGCGTGGGTTTCCTCCGGGTGCTCCAGTTTCCTCCCACAGTCCAAAGATGTGCAGGCCAGGTGGATCAGCCATGCTAAATTGCCCATAGTGTTCAGGGATGTGTGGGTTATAGGGGGATGGGTGTGGTTGGGATGCTCCAAGGGGTGGTGTGGACTTGTTGGGCCGAAGGGCCTGTTTTCACACTGTAGGGAATCTAATCTTTATTAGAGTCACAGGCTAATACAGCATGGAAACAGGTCCTTTGGCCCAAACTAGTCCACGCTAGCCTTGGTGCCCACTGAGCTCGTTCAAATTGCCCGCATTTGGTCTATATCCCTCTAAATCCTCCCCATCCAAGTACCTATCTAAATGTTTTTTTTAAATGTTGCTGTTGTACCTGCCTCAACCACATTCTCTGGCAGCCCATTCCATACACACACCACTCCCTGCGTGAAGAAGTTGCCCCTCAGCTCCTTCTTAAACCAATCCCCTCTCACCTTAAAGCTATGCCCTCTAGTTTTCAATTCCCCATCCCTGGGCAAAATTGATATACATTCCTCCTATCTATGCCCATCACGATTTTATACACCTCAACAAGGTCACCCTGTACACAATACTCATACAGCGGCCTCATCAACAACTTATATAACTGTAACATAACGTCCCAACTTCTATACTCAATGTCTTGACCGATCAAGGTCTGCAGGCTAAATGTCTTCTTCACCACCCTATCTACCTGTGACACCGCTTTCAACAAATAACGTACTTGTATTCCGAGGTCGCTCTGTTCCACAACAGCCCTCAGGACCTTACCATTTACTGTACAAGTCCTACCTTAGTTTGACTTTTCAACGCAATGCACCTCACACTTACCTGCTTTGAATTGCACTTGCCAATGCTCAGCCCACTTCCCAATCTGGTCAAGATCCCTCTGTAATTTTTGATAACCTTCTTCACTATCAACAATACCACCCAATTTTGTGTCATCCGCAAACTTACTAATCAGGCCTTGTACAGACACACCCAGATCGTTTGTGTAACTAACAACTAACAAAGGTCCCAGCACTGAACCCTGTAGCACACCACTAGTCACAGGCCTCCAGTCTGAGAAACAACCTTCAACCATCACTCTCTGCTTTCTACCATTGAGCCAAGTTTGAAGTCCATTAGCTAGATCTTCCTGGATCCCATGCAACCTAATCTTCATGAGTAGCCTGTCATGTGGGACCTTGTCAAAGGTCCAACTAAAGTCCATCCTCTTTGTTACCTCTTCGAAAAACTCGAATAGATTTGTCAGACATAACTTCCCACGCAGAACTCCATGCTGATTATCTCTAATCAGACCTTGACTGTCCAAATATTGGTTGATCCTGTCCCTCAGTATCCTCTCCAATAACTTGCCTACCACTGATGTCAGGCTCACTGGCCTGTAGTTCCCTGGCTTGTCTTTGCTACCTTTCTTAAACAATGGAATGACATTAACCACCCTCCAGTCTTCTGGAACTTCACCAGTGGCTAAAGATGAAGCAAAAATCTCGACGAAGGGCCTCTTCAATTCCTTCCCTAACCTTCCACAATGTCCTAGGATGGACTTGGTCAGGTCCAGGGGATTTATCCACCCTAATGTGCTTCAGGAGTGCAAACATCGGGTAATGTGTATGCGGTCCAAAACATCCCCAATTGTTTCCCTTATTTCCTTAGCGTCCATGATTCTCTCCTCAGCAAACACTTCGTTTAAAAACTCCCACGTGGGCAGCTATACTGATCATTAAGGGGACATATTTTCTCCGTAGCCACCCTCTTACTCTTAACATAGTTTCAGAACCTCTTGAGATTATCTTTAATCTTATCTGCCAGATCCATCTTATACGGTGTTTTTGCTCCTCTGATTTCCCCTTAAGTGTGCTCCTACACTTTTTATAGTCATCAAGGGATTCACTTCAGCCCGACCCGAAACATCAACTTTCCTGCTCCTCTGAAGCTGCTTGGCCTGCTGAATTCATCCTGTTTCACACCGTGTTATGTCCTTAGGTTCTTGATATCACATAAAATCCCATCTGCCAGACATTCCTTTTCCTTCAGAGTCATCCAATCAACCTCTGCGAGATCCTGCCTAATGCCCCCAGAAGTAGCCCTGTTCCAGTTCAGCACCTTAACCTATGGACCTTTCCTATCTTTTTCTACAACTATGACCATAACTAAGATAGTTACGGTCAGTGGACCCAAATTGCTCTCCGACTAACGGTTCAACCACTTGCCCAACCTCAGTTCCTGAGAGGACGTCCAGTATTGCGACTTCCAAACACATTTGGACACATTTGACAAATTCCACTCTGTCCAGGCCTTTTACACTGTGGGAGGCCCAGTCAATACAGGG
The DNA here is from genome assembly GCF_030684315.1 of Stegostoma tigrinum. Lineage (NCBI taxonomy): Eukaryota > Metazoa > Chordata > Chondrichthyes > Orectolobiformes > Stegostomatidae > Stegostoma > Stegostoma tigrinum. The sequence goes on from NC_081361.1 coordinate 100,450,760, forward strand.
AAATTAAAATCTCCAACCAATGTGACTATTATTCCTGACGTTTCGGGCCTAGACCCTTCATCAGAGAGGGGGATGGGGAGAGGGAACTGGAATAAATAGGGAGAGAGGGGGAGGCGGACCGAAGATGGGGAGTAAAGAAGATAGGTGGAGAGAGTATAGGTGGGGAGGTAGGGAGGGGATAGGTCAGTCCAGGGAAGACGGACAGGTCAAGGAGGTGGGATGAGGTTAGTAGGTAGATGGGGGTGCGGCTTGGGGTGGGAGGAAGGGATGGGTGAGAGGAAGAACCGGTTAGGGAGGCAGAGACAGGTTGGACTGGTTTTGGGATGCAGTGGGTTGGGGGGAAGAGCTGGGCTGGTTGTGTGGTGCGGTGGGGGGAGGGGACGAACTGGGCTGGTTTAGGGATGCAGTAGGGGAAGGGGAGATTTTGAAACTGGTGAAGTCCACATTGATACCATATGGCTGCAGGGTTCCCAGGCGGAATATGAGTTGCTGTTCCTGCAACCTTCGGGTGGCATCATTGTGGCAATGCAGGAGGCCCAGATGGACATGTCATCTAGAGAATGGGAGGGGGAGTGGAAATGGTTTGTGACTGGGAGGTGCAGTTGTTTGTTGCAAACTGAGTGGAGGTGTTCTGCAAAGCGGTCCCCAAGCCTCCGCTTGGTTTCCCCAATGTAGAGGAAGCCGCACCGGGTACAGTGGATGCAGTATACCACATTGGCAGATGTGCAGGTGAACCTCTGCTTAATGTGGAATGTCATCTTGGTGCCTGGGATAGGGGTGAGGGAGGAGGTGTGGGGGCAAGTGTAGCATTTCCTGCGGTTGCAGGGGAAGGTGCCGGGTGTGGTGGGGTTGGAGGGCAGTGTGGAGCGAACAAGGGAGTCACGGAGAGAGTGGTCTCTCCGGAAAGCAGGCCGGGTGGGGATGGAAAAATGTCTTGAGTGGTGGGGGCGGATTGTAAATGGCGAAAGTGTCGGAGGATGATGCGTTGTATCCGGAGGTTGGTAGGGTGGTGTGTGAGAACGAGGGGGATCCTCTTAGGGCGGTTGTGGCGGGGGCGGGGTGTGAGGGATGTGTTGCGGGAAATACGGGAGACGTGGTCAAGGGCGTTCTCGATCACTGTGGGGGGAAAGTTGCGGTCCTTAAAGAACTTGGACATCTGGGATGTGCGGGAATGGAATGCCTCATCGTGGGAGCAGATGCGGCGGAGGCGGAGGAATTGGGAATAGGGGATGGAATTTTTGCAGGAGGGTGGGTGGGAGGAGGTGTATTCTAGGTAGCTGTGGGAGTCGGTGGGCTTGAAATGGACATCAGTTACAAGCTGGTTGCCTGAGATGGAGACTGAGAGATCCAGGAAGGTGAGGGATGTGCTGGAGATGGCCCAGGTGAACTGAAGGTTGGGGTGGAAGGTGTTGGTGAAGTGGATGAACTGTTCGAGCTCCTCTGGGGAGCAAGAGGCGGCGCCGATACAGCCATCAATGTACCGGAGGAAGAGGTGGGGTTTGGGGCCTGTGTAGGTGCGGAAGAGGGACTGTTCCACATAACCTACAAAGAGGCAGGCATAGCTGGGGCCCATGCGGGTGCCCATGGCCACTCCCTTAGTCTGTAGGAAGTGGGAGGTGTCAAAAGAGAAGCTGTTGAGGGTGAGGACGAGTTCAGCTAGGCGGATGAGTTGGTCGGTGGAGGGGGACTGGTCGGGCCTGCGGGACAGGAAGAAGCGGAGGGCCTTGAGGCCATCTGCATGCGGAATGCAGGTGTATAGGGACTGGACGTCCATGGTGAATATGAGGTGTTGGGGGCCAGGGAATTGGAAGTCCTGGAGGAGGTGGAGAGCGTGGGTGGTATCACGGACGTAGGTGGGGAGTTCCTGGACCAAAGGGGAGAAAATGGAGTCCAGATAGGTGGAGATGAGTTCGGTGGGGCAGGAGCAGGCTGAGACGATGGGTCGACCAGGGCAGGCAGGTTTGTGGATTTTGGGAAGGAGATAGAAACGGGCCGTGCGGGGTTGGGGAACAATGAGGTTCGAGGCTGTGGGTGGGAGGTCCCCTGAGGTGATGAGGTCGTGAATGGTGTTGGAGATGATGGTTTGGTGCTCGGGTGTGGGCCTAATGGTATCAATGTGGACTTCACCAGTTTCAAAATCTCCCCTTCCCCTACTGCATCCCTAAACCAGCCCAGTTCGTCCCCTCCCCCCACCGCACCACACAACCAGCCCAGCTCTTCCCTCCCACCCACTGCATACCAAAACCAGTCCAACCTGTCTCTGCCTCCCTAACCGGTTCTTCCTCTCACCCATCCCTTCCTCCCACTCCAAGCCGCACCCCCATCTACCTACTAACCTCATCCCACCTCCTTGACCTGTCCGTCTTCCCTGGGCTGACCTATCCCCTCCCTACCTCCCCACCTATACTCTCTCCAACTATCTTCTTTTCTCTCCATCTTCGGTCCGCCTCCCTCTCTCTCCCTATTTATTCCAGAACCCTCACCCCATCCCCCTCTCTGATGAAGGGTCTGGGCCCGAAACGTTAGCTTTTGTGCTCCTGAGATGCTGCTGGGCCTGCTGTGTTCATCCAGCCTCACATTTTATTACCTTGGAATTCTCCAGCATCTGCAGTTCCCATTATCTCTGACTATTATTCCTGATATCTTTCACCACATGCGCTCCTCTAGTACCCACTGGCTATTTCAGGGTCTAAAATACAGTCCTAACAGAGTGACCATCCGTGTTCATATTCCTAAGTTCTAACCACATGGCCTCATTTGATGATCCCTTCACAATATCATCTTTCAGCACTGTTGTTTATGTACCACCCCTTATCAAAAGGGCAATTCTCCCTCCTCGCTTATTTGTATTTCTGTCATGCCTGTAGCTTCTGTATCCTGGAACATTCGTCCTGCCCTTCTCTCAGCCATGTTTCAGTTGTGGATATAATAGCCCAGTGCCCAGAGCCAATCCATGCTGAGGTCATGTGCCTTAACATTCAGGACTTGTGCGATGAAATAAATGCACTTTACACCAAAAGTCTTTTCATTCCCTTTACTGCACCCCTGGCTATCCTGAACAGTAAACTTGCTCTTGATTTTCCCTTGATTTCTCGATGGCCCCCGAGTCTCATGTCCCTGCCAAATTAGTTTAAACCCTCACAGGTAACACTAGCAAATTACCCCGCAAGGATATTGGACACCATTCAGTTCATGTGCAACCCATCCCTCTTGTACAAATCACTTCTACCTCAAATGAAATCCCAAAGATCCAAGAACTGAAAACCCTGCCCCCCTACACCAGCTCCTCAGCTGCACATTCATCTGACCCATCTTTCTATTTTTATTCTTATTAGCATGTGGAAGTCTTCGACGTTTTCAATGAGTTCCACAGACTCGCCACTCTCTGGGTGAAGACATTTCTGCTAATTTGATTCAGACAGCATGGTAGCTCAGTGGTTAGCACTGCAGCCTCACAGAGCCAGTGACCCGGGTTCGATTCCCGCCTCAGGTAACTGTCTGTGCGGAGTTTACACATTCTCCCCGTGTCTGTGTGGGTTTCCTCCGGGTGCTCCGGTTTCCTCCCACAGTCCAAAGATGTGCAGGCTAGGTGGTTTGGCCATGCTAAATTGCCCGTAGTGTTCAGGGGTGTGTGGGTTATAGGGGGATGGGTCTGGATGGGATGCTTCAAGGGGAGGTGTGGACTTATTGGGCCGAAGGGTCTGTTTCCACACTGTCAGGAATCTATTCTAATCTAATCTCAGTCCTAAATGGCCAACCCATTATCCCTAAACTGTGACCCTCTGATTCTGGACTCCATGGTCATCGGGATTATCCTTACTGTATCTAAAAACTTAAAGAACTGCAGATGCTATTAACCAGGAATGAATGCAGAAGTTGCTGGAAAAGCTCAGCAGATCTGGCAGCATCTGTGAAGAAAAGAATCAGAGTGATTCTTCCTGTATCTACCCTGTCTAGTCCTGTTAGAATTGTACACATTCCCAGTGTCTCCAGACTCTCCATAAAACAGAAGTTCCTCATTCCTAGTAACATGCTGGTCAAAGTCCTCCACACCCTGACATCCTTCAAACATGTGGTGCCCAGAACTGGACACAGTTTTCCAGCTGAGAATCATGCTGAAATTTGAAGCACAGATTGAGGCACAGATCCATGCTGGATCTCCAAGTAAAACATCCCAGTGAGTTTCAACAAGGGTCACGGGACCCCAAATGCTAGCTCTGCTTTCCCTCTCCCTGGATTTTTTTATTTTCCATTATTTATTCACAGGATGAGGGTGTCACTGGCCAGGCAGCATTTACTGTCCATTCCTAATTGCTCAGAGAGCAGTTGAGAATCAACTACATTGCTGTGGGTCTGGAGTCACATGTAGGATGGCAGATTTCCTTCCTTAAAGGACATTAGTGAACCAGGTGGGTTTTTCCGACAACCAACAATGGATTCACAGTCATTATTAGGTTCTTAATTCCAGATACTTCATTTATTGAACTCAAATTCCATCATCTACCATGGTGGGATTTAAAACCAGGTCCCCCGAACTCGAGAGATCAAGGTGTAGAGCTGGATGAACGTAGCAGGCCAAGCAGCATCATAGGAGCAGGAAGGCTGTCGTTTAAACCCAGAACACTATCTGGGTCTCTGGATTAATAGTCCAGCGATAATACCACTAGGCCAACGTGGCCCCACTACCAGAGGCTACCAGATCTGCTGAGTTTCTTATCTGATTTGTGTAATTGTTTCAGTCCCAAAGCTCCACTCTTTTCCCAATGCTCCGCACTTTTCCCATAATCCTCCAAGTACATTTCCTCCTTCCACCAGCCTCTTTGGCAGTGAATTCCAGGTCATTATTACTCACTGGTCCATTGGCTCTTCCTCACATTCCTCCTGCATCTCTTTCACTAGATTCATAAATCTGTTCCCACATGATCTTGTACCATCTGCCAATGGGAAGAGTTCCTCCCTGTCAATCCACACCTAACTTGTCGTAATCTTGTACGGCTCTGTCATGTCACCTATCAGTTAAAATTTGTTCCTGCTACTTATCTCTTGGCCACCCTTCCTGATACAAATGGCGTGGGTGGTTATTGCATTACAATTTGTGGGATCCTGCTCTGTACAAATTGACTGCTGTGCTTCCTACATTACAACAGTGACTGCATTTCATTACTTTTGGAGCCCCAGAGGGTGTTATAAGGTGTTTTGAAACACGAACCTTGTGTTTATGAAAGTAATAGAATTCCAGTCTATTTGGTTCATACGAGAGCTTCCAAAAACCTGGAATTTTAAATGGAACAAGCAACATTGATTGTTTTTTTAATGCACTGTGCTTTTCTTGTCGGAGTTGCAAGCAGATTGAAGCATGAGACAAAACAGGAGCAGTTTAATCATTTCAAGGTTCCCACATCCACAGAAAAGTATATTCCTGTGCTAACTTTGGGAATTACAGAAGGCACAGTGAAAGCCCTGAGGTTGTGCCAGCTAAACTTCGACAGGAAAGTAGTTTTTCATAGAATTGCAACAGTTCAGAAATAGGCCATTCAGCCATCAATACCTCAACCCTCTGAGGAACATCACACCCAGGCCCACCCTGTCCCAACCCTGCATTTCCTAATCTACACATCCCTGGATACAGGACAATTCACCGAGCCTGCACATCTTTGGACTGTGGGAGGAAACCGGAGCACCCCACGCAGACAAGGGGAGAATGTGCAAACTCCACACAGACAGTCACCCGAGGCTAGAATCAAACCCAACTCCCTGGTGCAGTGAGGCAGCAGCGTTAACCACTGAGCCACCGTGCCACCCACTGTACAAAGCGGTAATGTTTTTGTCAGAACACAAGATTCCCCAGTGAGACCCACAGCTTACGTTTGTTGACATATAGTCTTCTGTGCGCCATTATGGTATTAATGGTCAGAAAGGACACCGGAGAAGTAGACTTGGGTTGATTTCTCTAGAGCAGAGAAGACTGAGAGGAGCATGATTGAGGTACACAGGATGATGAGGGGTATGGACAGGGTGAATAAAGACCAACTGTTCCCCTCGGCTGAGGGGTCAATCACAAGAGGGAATAGTTTTAGGGTAAGGAGCAGAAGGTTCAGAGAGGATTTGGAAAAAACCTTTTTCATTCAGCGGGTTCTGGGAATCTGGAATGCACTTTTTGGGAAGGCAGTTGATGCTTGAAACCTTACAACCTTTAAAAAATATTTTAAATATCGTAACATTTAAGGATATGGGATAAGTGCAGGGCATTGGGATTATGGCATCTTGAGTGGTAGTTATGTTAGTGCAGACTCGATGGGCCGAAGGGCCTTTTGTGCACTGTATCACTCCGTGAATCCATGACATAGAAGAGACCACTCAGCCCCTCTTCTTTGTTATACCATTTATTCAGCTCTTGGTTGATGTATACCTTAGCTGCCCCTGAATGGCCCAGGTTTATAACCCATGCTGCGCTGACACTTACCAAATTCAGTACAACGTTTTGACATTTTCAACTGACTTCCAGCCTTTTATTTGGAGTGGAGACTGGGGGGTGGGGGAGGGGGGGGGATGGGGGTGTTGGAAGGGGTTGTGGAGGGAAGGTGTAGGAGAGCTCCAGATTCCCAGAAATGCTTCCTGTCAGCATCCCTGAACAGCCTGGTGCGGAATTTAAACTGTTCCCCCCTGTTCTGGGCACAGCGCCCTCCAAACCTGGTACCACCTGCTAACTATTCACCAAATATTGTGCAGAAGGGATTCGTGTTTGAGAACTGCTGTTTCCCAGGCAGTGAAAGATTGCGAATGATGGTGGTAAGTATCAAAACCGCAACCGATAACTCATTCTCCACACACATAGCACAGATACATTTCACCTGCAGCAGTTTATCAAACTGTACAGCCTACACCACAGGAACTACATACATCTGTGAGGCTTGTGGTGAATTGAGTCAATATCAGTCCCATATTCAAACCAGCCACTGATGGAAGACATATGTGACTCTAGCAAGTAGCAAGATCCTCCTGTGGTAATTATCATTGTTTCTTCATTTCTAAATAATTATGGTTTCTTTCTCTTTTCTTTCATGGGATGTGGGCATTTGCTACCCATCCCTAACTGCCCTCGATCTGAGTGGCTTGCTGGGCCATTTCAGAGAGGGTAAGAGTTGAGGAGCTGGTGGGCGGGTGAGTACAGTAACCCAGTATTAGATGCTATATCGATGGAGGTAGTGACTGTGAGGGAGGACCAATGGCAAAAGATGACATCTGAGGACTGGCATCTACGGCATTGGTTGGGTCTAGCACTGGCAATGGTGAAGTAGTGGCATAAGGGTTCTGGTCTCTCTTTAAAATATAACTACGCAAAATGGCACTGGTTCCATAGTGACAATGAAAGGTTTTCACTGCATTTTAATTTATTTTTCACCGTAAAATACAAATGGCAATAAAACATTCATTCACTCACTCATCATTCTGATCTATTACACTGATATACTTATGTAAGGTATGACTTGTCTGGTTAGCACACAAAACAGAATGCTTCATTGTATCTCAGTACGTGGCAATAATAAACCAAATCAAACTAGAGTTACTGCTGCTTTGAGCTGAGATATTAAAGTCATAATGGTTAACATGGCTTCTCTCCGCATGTGCCACCTGACCCAGTATTTATAATATTTTTCATCTTAATTTCAGGTTTCCAGCATCTGAAGGATTTTGATTTTGCTTTGCATCCCTGACTGGTGGGATTTGGACCAATAGAACAGCAATGGATCCAATTTGCCCCCAATGATTTACCTTTTGTGTTGGTATGCGAGGGTTTTTTGCTGGCCAAAATATTATTACAGTGTAGTGATCGGAGCCATGTTGACGTCATTGACTATGAGGTTGTTGGTTGGGGTTGTTAACCAGGGCCAATCAGGAAAGTCCTGGCTGATATAACCGGATTAGATCTCCTCAGCTCAGGTGACTGACTCTGAGTTGGCTGGTCACCTCCTGTATATTGAGTAAATAAAGGGTGTCTTGGCGATGGGATACTGGCCAGTGTGCAGTTATTTCAGTGTTGACGAGAGAAAATGGCATATGCCTGAAGAACATGTATTTGCTAGTGTCATCTTGAAATTAGGGTAAACATTTCTGGCATCATATCTTTAACTGGGAAGTTTGACTCATTTGATCCTGCTGTCAACGACTGGGCACAGTACATGGAAAGTATACAATAGTTTATTTCTGGGGCAGTTCAAAAGCAACAAGCAATTCTCCTGACTGATTGCAGGCTTGCAGCATTCTGGGTTATAAGGGCTTAACTTTCCCAGAGGCTAAAACCTTCCAAGAGTGGGTTGACACCTGGCAAGCCACAAATGACCATCACCAATAAGAGACAATCTAACCACTGTCCCTTGACATTCAATGGTGTTACCATCACTGAATCCCCCACTATCAAGCTTGACACAATCCAAGGCACAAGTCAGGAGTGTGATGGAATACTCCCCATTTGCCTGGATGGGTGCAGCCTCAACAACACTCAAGAAGCTTCACACCATCCAGGACAAAGCAGCCACTTGATTGGCACCACGTCCACAAACATTCACTCCCTCCACCACCGACGCTCTGTAGCAGCAGTGTGTACTATCTACACGACGCACTGCAGAAATTCACTGAAGATCCTCAGACAGCACCTTCCAAACCCATGACCACTTCTATCTAGAAGGACAAGGGCATCGGACATATGGGAGCACCATTGCCTGTGAGTTCCCCTCCAAGCCACTCACCATCCTGACTTGGAAATAGATCACCGTTCCTTCACTGTCACTGGGTCGAAATCCTGGAATTCCCTCCCTAATAGTATTGTGGGTCAACTACAGCAGGAGGACTGCAGCGGTTCTAGAAGGCAGCTCACCCCCACCTTCTCAAGGGATGGGCAAGAAATGCTGTCCCAGCCAGTGACGCCCACATCCCACAAAAGAACAGGGAAAAATAAGTTGATGGAGTTGCTTAAGGAATATTACGTCTTCCAATTGCCTCCAATTCTGAGATGCTATTGGTTTGATTTGACTATTGTAAAACTGGGGAAATCCGTATTGGGGTTTTTGACTAGGTTGAGATGACCGGAAGAGGCATGTGATTTTTGGGTTAAGCCTGAATGAGATGCTGGTATGTGGGACTAACTACAAAACCATGCAAAAGTGCACACTCACTAAAGCCCTTTAAGTTTGCACAAGCCCTCAGCCAGATTGAGAACTTACTCTGGGGGACTGCTGCAGGCGAAGGGTATGACTTTGGTTCTGGTCTCCTGTGAGAAGCAGTTGGTGCAGTTACCACTAATGGCCGTAAAAGGCTCGGGCCTAAGCAGTTGGGCTGGAATTGGTTGAGAAAGATTTACCTGGGTTGGCTCAACATTTCTCGATTGGAAAATGGCTGCCTCCTAGCAAAATACCCAGGAGTTTTTCAGGAAGGACTTGGGTCTATCCAAGGGGCCAGAGCCATTTTGCATGTTGACCAGGTCACAGTTCCAAGATTTTGCAAGGCCTGCCCAGTGCCATTTGCCTTGTGGGTAAAAGTAGAAGTGGAATTCAGGAGGCTGGAGAGTGAAGGAATCATCAAACTACAGCAGTCTGCAGAATGGGAAGCTCTGCTCGTACCGATTGTGAAGCCTAATGGGACAATACGCCTTTGTGAGGATTTTAAGTAAATGGTAAACTGCTTCTCACAGCTGGATAAACACCCAATCCCTCACATGGAGGACTTGTACACAAAGTAGGCTGGGGGGGGGAGGAGACGCTGTCCTTTATGAAGCTGAACATGAGTCACACCTACATCAATTATGGCTGGATGTGGAGTCCCAGAAGCACATTACAATCAATATATCAATATACAAGAGTGCCATTTGGGGCATCATCAAACTTAGCTCTTTCTCAGCAGATGATGGAGAACATTTTCCCAGGGCTACCCCAGGTTATCTGGATGACATAGTAATAGTGGAAGGCCAATAAAGAGCACTTGAAGAACTTGGACATAGTGCTTAAACATTTTTCCCAGGCAGGCAATATGCCTCAAAAGGGAAAAAAAATGTTCCAGGTGCCCCAAGTGACCTACTTCGGTTGCAGAGTCAACACAACCAGGTCACACCCATTGGAAGGAAAGTGAGGGCTCTCAAAGGTGCCCCAGCTCCCACGTCTGTACTGGAGCTTAGGTCTTGCCTTGGGTTAGTGAACTATTCCGGGAAAGTTCCCATGTAACCTAGCCTCCATCCTGGTTCCCTTACGCCAGCTGCTGAAACAGGGCCCTCCTACCGCCCCCTGGATCATGACCCTGCCCCCAGCACCAAACCATCATTTCCCAAACCATCCACAACCTCATCACCTCAGGTGACCTCCCACCCACAGCCTCCAACCACAGCGTTCCCCAACCCCGCTCCACCCGCTTCTATCTCCTTCCCAAAATCCACAAGCCCGCCTGCCCTGGCCGACCCATTCTCTCCACTTGCTCCTGCCCCAGCGAACTCATCTCCACCTAACTGGACTCCATTTTCTCCCCCTTGGTCCAGGAACTCCCTACATTTGTCCATGACACCACCCATGCCCTCCACCTCCTCCAGAACATCCAACTCCCTGGTCCCCAACACCTCATTTTCACCATGGACGTCCAGTCCCTATATACCTGCATTCCTCATGCAGATGGCCTTAAGGCCCTCTGCTTCTTCCTGTCCCGCAGACCCGACCAGTCCCTCTATACCGACACCCTCATCCGCCTAGCCGAACTCATCCTCACCCTCAACAACTTCTCTTTTGATTCCTCCCACTTCCTACAGACAAAGGGGGTGGCCATGGGTACCCTCATGGGCCCCAGCTATGCCTGCCTCTTTGTAGGTTACGTGGAACAGTCCCTCTTCCGCACCTACACGGGCCCTACACCCCACCTCTTCCTCCATTACATTGAGGAGTTCGAACGGTTCATCCACTTCACCAACACCTTCCACCCCAACCTCAAGTTCACCTGTACCATCTCCAACACATCCCTCACCTTCCTGGACCTCTCTGTCTCCATCTCAGGTAACCACCAACAAACCGATGTCCATTTCAAGCCCACTGACTTCCACAGCTACCTAGAATTCACCTCCTCCCACCCATCTTCCTGCAAAAATTCCATCACCTATTCCCAATTCCTTCGCCTATGCCGCATCCGCTCCCAGGATGAGGCATTCCACTCCCATACTTCCCAGATGTCCTTGTTCTTCAAGGACTGCAACATCTCCCCCCCACTGCGGTGGTCGAGAACTCCCTTGGCCGTGTCTCCCGCGTTTCCCACAACTCATTCCTTACACCCCGACGCCCTAATAACCGCCCAAAGAGAACGTCCCTTATCCTCACATACCACCCCACCAACCTCCAGATACAACGCATCATCCTCTGACACTTCCACCATCTACAATCCGACCCCACCACTAAAGACATTTTTCCATCCCCACCCTTGTCTACCTTCCGGGAGACCACTCTCTCCGTGACTCCCTTGTCTGCTCCACACTCCCCTCCAACCCCACCACACCCGGCACCTTCCCCTGCACCACAGAAAGTGCTACGCTTGCCCCCACACTTCCTCCCTCACCCCCATCCCAGGCCCCAAGATGACTTTCTACATCAAGCAGATGTTCACCTGCACATCTGCCAATGTGGCATACTGCATCTGCTGTTCCCGTTGGTGGCTCCCTCTACATTGGGGAAACCAAGCAGAGGCTTGGGGACCGCTTTGCAGAACACCTCCGCTCGGTTCACTATAAACAACTGCACCTCCCAGTGGTGAACCATTTCAACTCCCCCTCCCATTCCTTAGACAACATGACCATCCTGGACATCATGCAGTGCCACAGTGATGCCACCCGAAGGTTGCAGGACCAGCAACTCATATTCCGCTTGGGAACCCTGCAGCCCAATGGTATCAATGTGGAATTCACCAGCTTCAAAATCTCCCCTCCCCCCACTGCATCCCAAAACCAGCCCAGCTCGTCCTCGTGTCTGTAACCTGTTCTTCCTCTCACCTATCCCCTCCTCCCACCTCAAGCCGCACCTCCATTTCCTACCTACTAACCTCCTCCCATCACCTTGTCCTGTTGGTCCTCCCCAGACTGACCTATCCCCTCCCTACTTATCCTCTCCTCTCCATCTTTGGTCCGCCTCCCCCTCTCTCCCTATTTATTTCAGAATCCTCTCCCCATCCCCCTTTACTGATGAGGGGTCTCGGCCCGAAACGTCAGCTTTTGTGCTCCTAAGCTGCTGCTTGGTCTGCTGTGTTCATCCAGCTTCACACTTTGTTATCTCAGCCTTGGAAATGATCATGTAGCCAAGAAGCAGCCTTTAGGGAAATGAAAAAGCAGCTATCGTCATCAAAGGTGTTGGCTCACTACAATCCGAAACGAGAGGTGGGTTGAAATGTGATGCCACCCCACACAGTATGGGGGTTAGTGTTGTCTCACGGGTTTGCGCAACGGAGAGGAACGCCCGAAAGTGGAAGCTTCCCAGACTCCGGCTGATGCCGAATGCAAATATGCCCGGTTGGAGGAGGAAGGTTTGGTGGTCATCGTTGACGCAAGAAGTTCTACCCACACCTTTACCGTTGGGAATTTGCCATCGTAACAGATCACAAAGCTCTGCCAGGGTTACTGAAGGAAGGCAAGGTTCTTCCCAAACCTTCCTGTAGAATTCAGTGTTGGGCCTTTATTCTCAGTGTGTACAAGTTAGAAAACCGTGCAGGAAGCCATTTGGTCAATGTAGATGTGTTAAGCTGCCTTCCACTGGCAGATACTCCATCGGTGGCGCCTCTCTGGAACAGTCCATTCTGGTTTTAAACTTTCTGGAAACCCGTCTGGTCACCAAGGACCGGATCCGATTGTCGGCACAGAAAGATCCGGTCCCATTGAGACCAAAACAGCTGGTGGGAATGGGGGAAACAGAGGGGCCATTGCAATCTGGATTGAAACCTTTTTGGCCCCAGTGAGACGAGGCCACCACGCAGGGTGGCATATTACATTGGGGAGAAAGGGTAATTGTCCTGAGTAAGGGTCACTGCCAGGTACTGGCTGAACTCCATCAGCGTCAGCCAGGGGTTTCCAGGATGAAGATGCTGGCAAGTAGCTCGGTCTGGAGGCCAAGGTTGGATGCCAACCTAGCCGCTTTGGTGGGGCAGCAAGTGCCCAAAGTGCCAACAAGGGCAAAGCGTACCACCAGCAGTGCCCACACATTTGTGGGAATGGCCGGGAAAACCCTGGACTCAGTTACATGTCAGTTATGCTGGTCCTTTCAGGGGCTCCATGTTCCTGGTCATTGCGGAAACTCATTCAAAGTGGTTGGACGTGTGTAAAGTTCATTTGGCAAACTCAGGGATGATGATTGAATATCATTCACAACACACGGACTCCCGGAGGTATTGGTCATGGACAATGGGGCGTCATTTACCAGCAGGGAATTCCGATATTCCCTAAAGTCAAATGGTATTTGGCACAAAAGGGCAGCTCCATACAATCCAATGTCCAATGGTCTTGTGGAAAGAGCAGACCAAACATTGAAGGCAGGTTTAAGGAAGCAGCCTACAGCCTCACTTGAGACCAAACTATCCCAGTTGCTGTCCGATTACAAAACCACCCCATACACAACGACAGCGATAGTTCCAGCTGTGTTACTGATGGGGAGAAGACTCTGTTCCAGGTCAAACCTGATTTTCCCAGCCCTGGGGGTGAGCAAGGTGAAATGGCAGCGGGAACATCAACGATGGCCACATGTCTACTCTCAGTGAGAGAGATAATTTAATTCAGGGGATGATGTTTGGTGCTGGAACGATGGAAATGGCCCTGTGTGGGTATGAGAGGAGGCACGGTCCCATTACTTACAAAGCTCAGGTAGGTGAGACAGTCCTGAACAAACAGGTGGATCACCTGAAAGCTATTACGTCACAAATATGGCAGGAGCAAAACATACCTGCCCCCTCAAAACATCCAGAAGGCCTGTTGGAAACCATTGGCTGTGCCTCTCCATCCAGTGACAAGCAAACTTCAGGGTCCAAGATGGATGCACCTCAACACCGTTACTGTTGGAAGAAGGCAAGGAAACTCTCCGGAGATACTCTGAATGCAAGAAATGGGCTGTGGTCCGGGGCATGTCAAAGTCGGAATCAGAGGAATGGGACTTGGGGCAAAAACATTGCAGGAAAAGCTAAAAGCCAATGACCAGGTCTCCGTTTCCCGCCTTGGGTGGGAGTGATATAGTGATTGGAACCAGGTGTACCTCATTGACTACGAGGTATTTGATTGGCTGAGGTTAATAACCCCAATCAAGAAAGCCCTGGGTGACCAGTATAACCAAGAGATTAGAATGTCCTGAGTAGAGGATTTGAACCCATATCTCCAGAACGTTAGCCTGGTTTGAGGTCTTTATCAGCAAATACCATGTTTCTCAGACAGCTAAAGGGTACAGTAGCACACTGAAGGTTATGTTGAGTTTCAAGTTGTTGTCTGTCCTCACTGAAAAGAGATTCCCAGGGTATGGGAGCTGATCCAGAATGTGCTGTGGTTCACATCGAGTGGATCCTGACAGTCAGGGAGCAGAATGTACAGCAGGAAGAAGCAGTAGAGCTAGTCCACATGTCTATGCCAGTGCTCAAACGCCATCCAAGCTCCCTCTCACCTGACTTCATCTTCACCCTATCAGTCTGTTCATCTAATGCTTTCTCCCTTGTGTGTTCTGACAGCTCCCTTTAAATGCATCAACCTTATTAACGTCACTCTCCCCTTGGGAGTGAGTTTCACAACCTCTCTGTTCTGAAGAAAGAGATTTTTGATTATTTTTATTCATGCAGAACCTACTTGATGAAGCATCAGAGGAACTTAGGAATTAGGAGCAAGAGTAGGCCTTTAGCCCTTTGATCTTCCTTCATCATTTAACATGATCATGGCTGATCTTAGATAATAAAATGTGAGGCTGGATGTACACAGCAGGCCAAGCAGCATCTCAGGAGCACAAAAGCTGACGTTTCGGGCCTAGACCCTTCATCAGAGAGGGGGATGGGGAGAGGGAACTGGAATAAATAGGGAGAGAGGGGGAGGCGGACCGAAGATGGAGAGTAAAGAAGATAGGTGGAGAGAGTGTAGGTGGGGAGGTAGGGAGGGGATAGGTCAGTCCAGGGAAGATGGACAGGTCAAGGAGGTGGGATGAGGTTAGTAGGTAGATGGGGGTGCGGCTTGGGGGTGGGAGTAAGGGATGGGTGAGAGGAAGAACCGGTTAGGGAGGCAGAGACAGGTTGGACTGGTTTTGGGATGCAGTGGGTTGGGGGGGGGAAGAGCTGGGCTGGTTGTGTGGTGCAGTGGGGGGAGGGGACGAACTGGGCTGGTTTAGGGATGCAGTAGGGGAAGGGGAGATTTTGAAACTGGTGAAGTCCACATTGATACCATTAGGCTGCAGGGTTCCCAGGCGGAATATGAGTTGCTGTTCCTGCAACCTTCGGGTGGCATCATTGTGGCAGTGCAGGAGGCCCATGATGGACATGTCATCTAGAGAATGGGAGGGGGAGTGGAAATGGTTTGCGACTGGGAGGTGCAGTTGTTTGTTGCGAACTGAGCGGAGGTGTTCTGCAAAGCGGTCCCCAAGCCTCCGCTTTGCAGAACACCTCCGCTCAGTTCGCAACAAACAATTGCACCTCCCAGTCGCAAACCATTTCCACTCCCCCTCCCATTCTCTAGATGACATGTCCATCATGGGCCTCCTGCACTGCCACAATGATGCCACCCGAAGATTGCAGGAACAGCAACTCATATTCCGCCTGGGAACCCTGCACCCTAATGGTATCAATGTGGACTTCACCAGTTTCAAAATCTCCCCTTCCCCTACTGCATCCCTAAACCAGCCCAGTTCGTCCCCTCCCCCCACTGCACCACATAACCAGCCCAGCTCTTCCCCCCCACCCACTGCATCCCAAAACCAGTCCAACCTGTCTCTGCCTCCCTAACCGGTTCTTCCTCTCACCCATCCCTTCCTCCCACCCCAAGCCGCACCCCCATCTACCTACTAACCTCATCCCACCTCCTTGACCTGTCCGTCTTCCCTGGACTGACCTATCCCCTCCCTACCTATACTCTCTCCACCTATCTTCTTTACTCTACATCTTTGGTCCGCCTCCCCCTCTCTCCCTATTTATTCCAGTTCCCTCTCCCCATCCCCCTCTCTGATGAAGGGTCTAGGCCCGAAACATCAGCTTTTGTGCTCCTGAGATGCTGCTTGGCCTGCTGTGTTCATCCAGCCTCACATTTTATTATCTTGGAATTCTCCAGCATCTGCAGTTCCCATTATCTCATGGCTGATCTTATCCTGGTCTCAACTCCGCTCTCCCGACTGGTCCCCATTGCCCTTTAATCCTGCTTTTCATCAGAAACATATTTATTTCTTTCTTGAATCTGGTGATTGATTTTGCCTCCACTGTACTCTGGGGCAGTGAGTTCCACAGATTCCCAACCCTCAGAGAAGTAGTATCTCGTCATCTCAGGCCACTGGGTTCAAAATGTTAACTCTGTTTCTGTCTCTACAGATGCTATCAGACCTACTGAGTTTCTCCACCATTGCTTGCTTTTGTTTCAGATCACCAGCAATCACTGTCCTTTGACTTTATCCTAAATTAATTGCACTGCCTTTATCTTCGCTACATAATAACAAAAGCACAAACTTTAACAAAGTAAATGGATTGTGAAAGCTCAGTGGTTGTAATATCACCCCTGCCCATCAAATTAAAGAACTTCCTGGTCCTTCAAAGGCAGAAAACACTTTGAAGTTGTGACACAGACATAAATACTTTGCATGTTTGTCTAAAATTCCTTTTTGTGACACCAATACAGAGTTAATCATCTCCTCTAAGCAAGGAAGGGAACAGAATGTGATTAAGATTTATATCACATGCTGTCATTTCAGGCATCAGCATTTCACAGCATCAATGATCATGACCAATCACAGGGTGTGGGTGAGATTTCTGTATGTGAAAGGTACCATTCAATAGGGGAAAGAACTCACCGGTCTTCCTTTGGGGCCCTTTCTCCCGTGGGGTCCAGCAATACCCTGAAAACGAAATGACACACATTACACAAAACACCTCAAAACAAAATAATTCAGTGAAACTTTCAAACAGATGAACTACAGATGAAAAGGCAGGCAATTCTGAGTCTAAAATGAGCAACAACTTTCCAGTAACAAAATGTGAAGCAAAACCAGTGTGTTAATTTATCTCTCTGTGATTACGCAGTGGTACTGAGGTGGTATTGTTTTTGGGGAAATAGCTTGTAGGTCTACACTAATGATCCAGGAACATTTGATCAACTTTCGTGGAATCCTTACAGTGTGGAAGCAGACCATTTGGCCCATCAAGTTCACACTGAAGAGCATCCCTGCATTTTCCACCCCAGGCACTACAGACAATTTAGCATGGCCAATCGACCTAACCTGCACATCTTTGGACTCTGGGAGGAAACTGGAGCACCCAGAGGAAACCCACACAGAGACAAGGAGAATGTGCAAACTCCACACAGGCAATTACCCAAGGTTGGAATCAAACCTCGGTCTCTGTTGCTGTGAGGCTGCAGTACTAATCACTGAGCCACTGTGCCACAGTGACTCAAATTCCACGATAGCTGTGGAATTTAACTTTATTTAACAATCAATGAAAATCTAGTGATCAGATTGTTGTTTGCTAATATTCTTTAGTGGCAGGAATCTGCTTTCCTGAACTGGTCTGCCCTACGTGTGACTCCAGACCCAGTAATGAGATCATTTCTTAACTGCCCTCTGAAACGTCCCAGGAAGTCAGTCAGGCAGCTGGCTCTCCGTCACCTTCCCAAGGGCAATTAGGGATGGCCAGTAAGTGTTGGCCTTGCCAAGGATGCCCACACACCACAGGTAAAAGCTAATGATAATGGGCTTTGATATCCTTTGAAATGGGGTGGAGACGGCCACGTAGTATTATTACCAGGGTATTAACTCAGAGAACTGAGAAGATAATCTGGGAACTTTCCTTCAAATCCTACTGTGGCAGATGATGGAACTTGAATTCAATAAAAATCTGGAATTCAGCGTCTAATGATGGTATATTCATTGTTGACTGTCAGGGGAAAACCCACCTGTTTCCCCAAAGTCCTTTAGGAAAGGAAACAGCTATCTTTACCTGGTCTGCCTTACAAATGACTCCAAACCCACAACATTGTGATTGATCCTTAACTGCTCTCTGGGCAGTTAGGGATAGGCAGTGAATACTGGGCTAACCAGCAATGTTTATTGCATTCAGACTCAGATGTTGTGAACCAAATGATCCTGCTGGAGTGCATTCTGAGAACACACTTACCTTTGTACCTTCTGGCCCGCGTGGTCCACCCATGCCAGGAGGTCCTATAAACCCCTGAAGAGCAAAAAGTAGGTGTTAATTAATATAAAGGCAATGTCTTTTAAAATGATTACTGATCTGGCTCACTTTGTGAGCTCTATCTCAGCTACAAAGTCAAAGTGGGAGAGTAAATACAATGGTTACACTATGTGGGGGCAGGCTAGAGGCTTTCAAAGTGCTGCTTTCATGCTGTTGGGGGTAACAGATTAGCACGGATTGAGATCAGAGATAATGGGAACTGCAGATAGTCCTCACACACCACCCCACCAATCTCCGCCTACAACGCATCATCCTCTGACACTTCCGCCATCTACAATCTGACCCCATCACCAAGACATTTTGCCATCCCCACCCTTGTCTGCCTTCCAGAGAGACCACTCTCTCCGTGACTCCCTTGTCCGCTCCACACTCCCCTCCAACCCCACCACACCCAGCACTTTCTCCTACAATCACAGGAAGGGCTACACTTGCCCCCACACCTCCTCCCTCACCCCCATCCCAGGCCCCAAGATGACATTCCACATTAAGCAGAGGTTCACCTGCACATCTGCCAATGTGGTATACTGTATCCATTGTACCCGGTGTGGCTTCCTCTACATTGGGGAAACCAAGCAGAGGCTTGGGACCGCTTTGCAGAACATCTACGCTCAGTTCACAAAAAACAACTGCACCTCCCAGTCGCAAACCATTTCAACTCCCCCTCCCATTCCTCAGATGGCATGTCCATCCTGGGACTCCTGTAGTGCCACAATGATGCCACCTGTAGGTTTCAGGAACAGCAACTCATATTCCGCTTGGGAACCCTGCAGCCCAATGGAATCAATGTGGATTTCACCAGCTTCAAAATCTCCCCTCCCCCAAAACAAGCCCAGCTCATCCCCGCCTCCCTAACCTGTTCTTCCTCTCACCTATACCCTCCTCCCACCTCAAGCCCCACCCCCATCTTCTACCTACTAACCTCATCCCACCCCCTTGACTTGTCCGTCCTCCCCAGACTGACCTATCCCCTCCCTACCTCCCCACCAATACTCTCCTCTCCACCTATCTTCTCCTCTATTCGCCGCCCCTTCTCTCCCTATTTATTTCAGTATCCTCTCCCCATCCCCTTTTTCTGATGAAGGGCCTAAGCCGAAAATGTCAGCTTTTGTACTCCTAAGATGCTGCTTGGCCTGCTGTGTTCATCCAGCTCCACACTTTGTTAGCACGGATTGAGGATTGGTTTGCTAACAGGAAGTAGAAGACAGGTATTATGGGTAGTTTGTCAGTTGGCAGGAAGTAATGAATGGTGTGCCACAGGAATTGGTGCTGGGATCTCAGCTACTTCCAATTCATATTACTCACTTGAATGAAGGGACCTAATGTGTGGTAGCTAAAACCATTAATGATACAGAGATAGGGACATAGTCAGGAGAATATAAAGAGTCTGTAAAGGGGCAAAGGTGAGTGAAGTGAGTGGGCAGAGGTTATCAGGTGAAGTACCAAGTGGAAAAATTTAACTTGTTCATTTCACATCGCACAATACGAGTCCCCTGGGCTCATCATGCTCCTGCTTGTTGCCAAACATCCCATTCCAATCCAAGTTTCCAGCACTTGGCCAATAGCATTTCAAGTGCTCGTTGAAATATTTCTGAAACATTGGAGAGGATTCCTGCTTTGATCACCCTTTTCAGGCACGGAGTTCCAGTAAACCAAGAATGTGATATGAATCAAGGTTGAGCCAGATGTGGGTGAGAAGTTTGGCCAATCAGAGTAACAGGCTACATCACCAGATACGCAGCACGATCTGCAAAGTTGAGCCAGCCGGGAAAGCAGCATTTATTTTATTTATCATTGGGAGGATGTTGGCATCAATGGCTAGGCTAGCATTTATTATCAATCTCCAATTGCCCTTGAGAAGGTGCTGATGAGCTGCCTTGTTGAACCATTGCAATCCAGGTTCTGTAGGTTGACCCACAATGTTGTTAGAAAGGGAATTCCAGGGTTTTACCCAGCGACACTGAAGGAACGGCGATATATTTCCAAGTCAAGATGGTGAGTGGCTTAGAGGGGAATTTGCAGGGGGTGGTGTTCCCATGTACCTGCTGTCCTTGTCCTTCCTGGTGATTGAGTTCAAAGTCATGGATTTGGAAGGTCCTGTCAGAGGATGTTGGGTGACTTTCTGGAGCGCATTTTGTCGATGGTGCATGCTGTAAAGTATACACATTGTATATCACTGGAATTCTGTTCACAGTGGTATTGTGGGTCTACCTACTGTAGTGACTGAAACAAGGTCAGTCAGGTGCACTTCATAGAACATGAGTTCCCTGATTGGGGCTGTTCATCTGGTCCAACCAGGGGGCCCTGGCTGACAAGTATAAACAGGAGTGTCAGAGC
This sequence comes from Stegostoma tigrinum, assembly GCF_030684315.1. NCBI lineage: Eukaryota > Metazoa > Chordata > Chondrichthyes > Orectolobiformes > Stegostomatidae > Stegostoma > Stegostoma tigrinum. The sequence continues at coordinate 100,471,511 of NC_081361.1, forward strand.
TTCTGCTCACTCTGAGAGCTGGCTCTGCGGAAGCCGGGCCAGTGTCAAGGACAATGCCCATGTAAATTAAGGGTGACTTGGTGATGGAATACCAGCCTCTGTGGAGTTATTTCACCCATAGCAGGAGGACTGCAGCAGTTCAAGAAAGCAGCTCACCACCGCCTCCTCCAGGGTAACTCGGGATGAACAAGATGCTGGCCCAGCTGGTGACACACACATCCCATGAATGAACACATAAAAACGTCCGAGAGGCTCCATGGCTTTTATGGAGACATTTTTCATCCAGAGAGTGAGGGGAACGTGGATTCATTCCCAAAGGGAGAGGTCAAAGTGAATATTAATACCTTAAGGGGAAAGTTGGATAAATCCATGAGGGAGAAAGAATTGGAAGGATAGACTGACAGGGTGAGATGTTGAGGGAGTGATATTCATGTCGAGCATAGACCAGTACAGAACAGTCGGACTGAATGGCCTGTTTCAGTGTTGTAAGATCATTATAACAATAAATGCTCACTGTTACAGAGACAGCCTGTGATCAGGAATGAAAATGCTGAGGATAACAATGAGAACTGCTTCAATTTACACCGTAAAATATCCAACATCGAATATAAAAGCTCTATTCTTCAACAATCCCTTAAGGACCTGATTTCTTTTTCCAAACTGGGATTCCAACATTTTGCAAACCAAGGCACAGCTATTACAGATGTCAGGGCAATTCCACAACTCATGATATAGATCTGTAGCTGCACTGCACCTAGGTCAGTGAGTTCAATTCTCATTGGAGATTTTACCGACTCTGACATCTATAATTGTAGGAAAGGAAGCATCAGCAGGACAAATGCTCGCACAGGTCTCGCTGTAAGGGCCAAACCTTCTGAGCAATTTACCCCGAGACTGATCAAATTAGCACTGATAGACAAAGCAGCTTTGCAATTTTAAAGGGGTGGGAAAGTAGAGATCAAAGGTGCCCTGGGGGAGTCGGGGAGGGGGTGGTGTTCTGTGAAGATGGCAGAACAAATTAATGGTGAAGCTAATGAAGCAAGAGGGACCTGGGCTTTATAAATAGAAGCATGTAGAGCAGAATCCAAGAGGTTTTCATAAATATTTATAAAACTTTGTTCCAGCTGCATTATTCAACTCTGGGCACAATCATAGGGGAAGAATGTGAAGGTTTTGGAGACGATAGAGAGGATAGAGAGGAGATTTATGGGAGTGTCTCCAGGGTTCAGTGTTTACAGGTAGATGGATGAGGCCGAAGCCAGGACTGTTCTTAAAGAGGGCAAAATTAGCAGAGAATTTGGCAGACATATTCCAAATCGATGGTTTAAATAAACAAGATCAGTTTCCAAAGGCTCAAAACCAATAAATATACAGATGTCTGATATAGCAAGGTGTAGAGCTGGATGAACACAGCAGGGCAGGCAGTGTTCATCCAGCTCTATACCTTGTTATCTCAGATTCTCCAGCATCGGCGGTTCCTACTATCTCTCTATATATAAATCTATGACTTCTTATGATTGACTAATGATCAGAGGAGACATGAAGAAATTCTTTCCTTAATCCAGAGAGTAGTTTGGATTTCGAATGCACTCTCTTGATAGAGCAGTGGATCTAAATTCTATAGTATTTCAAAAGGAATTGGGGGTGGTGGGGTAGAGGGAAAGTGAGACTAACTGGATCACTGTTCAAAGCATCAAAACATGATGGGCCAAATAGCCACCTTCTGTGCTACAAGGTACAGCCACAGCAATATTTGTACTTGAGGGCTCTTCATGTGTTCTCTAATTGCTCATCGAATGTGGCATCACTGCCCAGCCAGCATACATTGCCTCAAGAAGGTGATAGTGAGCTCCCTTCTTGAGCTGCTGCAATCCATAATTCTAAACACCCATATACCACTAATTTGAAATCCAAACTCTAAACATTATATATATGTAATACACCATTTTTGAAAAATTCATTCATGGGATATCACTATGCAGGCCAGCCTCAATTGCTCATCCCTAACAGCCCCAGAGGTCTGCACAATCTGCAACCTGATGCAAATGTGTCTCAGTGACTAGCTGCCACACTAATTAACTAAACTAAAATACAATTGCATTCGATCTATCAAATCAGGCCTCATTCTAGGATCTCAGAGAAAACAAGAAATGCCGATGTTGGAGTCAGAGATAACACAGTGTGGAGCTGGAGGAACACAGCAGGCCAGGCAGCATCAGAGGAGCAGGAAAGCTGATGTTTCAGGTTGGGGCCCTTCTTCAGAAATGGGGCCTCTGAAATAAATAGAGAGGCAGGGGGTCGGGCTGGGGAAGGTCGGTATCACCATCCTACTTACTTTCCCCAGCCCGACCCCCACTTTCTACACTTATTTCAGGGCCCCCTTCTCCTTCCCTCATTTCTGAAGAATGGCCCCAATCCATAATGTCAACTTTCCTGCTCCTCTGATGCTGCCTGGCCTGCTGCGTTCCTCTAGCTCCACACCGTGTTATCTCATTCTGGGATGTGCCTTGTCCAGCAGTACTGGGTCCATTTATCTTTGGATATTGGAAAGTGTTCTCCTGGCAAGGGAATTTAGAATGTGGGGTCGATAGAACTGAGATGAGGAAACATTTCTTCACTCACAGAATTACAGTTTCATTTATTAATCTTTGCTATTCTGTATCCCTGAAAACCTTGGATGCTCAGCCGTCGAGTGTATTCCAGACAAAGAGTGAGACTGATACTTAGGGGGAGGCAATAGCCTAGTGGTATTATTGCTGGACTGTTAGTCCAGTGACCCAGGTAATGTTCTGGGTACCTAGGTTCGAATCCTGCCGTGGCAGTCGGAGCAATTTGAATTCATTGAAAAAGGAAATCTGGAATTAAGAGTCTTATCATGAATCTATTGCCAATTGTTGGGAAAAGCCCATCTGGTTCACTATATTCTTGAGGGAAGGAAATCTGCTGCCCTTACAGGGTCTGGCCTATGTGTGACACCAGACCCACACCAATGTGGTTGACTCAACAGCTCTCTGGGCAATTAGGGATGGGCAATAAATGCTGCCTGGCCAGTTACACCCATACCCCATGAATGAATAAAAACAAAAAGAGGAGAAATTCTTTCACCCAGGCAGTGTTCGGCCAATGGAATTTGCTACCACTGAAAGCAGTCAAGGCCAAAACATTGTACTGTTTCAAAAAGGAGTTGGATATAGAGTTTGGGCTAATAGGATCAAAGGATTTGGGGGAACATGTTATTGCGTTGGATTAATTCATAACAGGGCTGAAAGGCCTACTCCTGTTTCTATGTCTGAAGTACATATTTTTGGGTATTAAAAGAATTAAGGGACATGGGAAGGCAGTGGGTTGGTGGGGTAACGGTGGATGATCAGCTATAATCTCGTTGAATGGGGGAGCAGAGGCTTTTGGGGCCAAAAGGCCAGTTGGGGCTGTAACTTGTGGTTTACATTACACTGTTTATGTTATCATTCAGGCATCCACCAAAGATGTACTCACCGGTCTACCTTTCGGGCCAGGATTTCCTTTGGGCCCAGCTAAACCCTGCAATAAAAAAAGGAATAAACATATTAGGAGTTAAGATTACAGATTCCCCTCCACAAAGATGGTCCAATTGCTGAGGCCAGGTTTTAATTTCAGATTAAGAGACTTGTAGTGGAGTTACCATCATTTTGGCACAGCCATGCTTTCTCTATCCCTCTCACTTACTTGAGAAGTCATCCTGTTGCTTTCTCGGTAGCAGAGAGTCTTTGTTAGGACGCCAGCTGTGAGAACCTTGTGCCGGTGACCGAGTTCATCCCCTCACTATCCAACTGGAGCTAGTCTCAGCTGGGTGCCTGTCTCTTACATGGTAGGGCCTGATTTCCCCCATTTGTTCATGCGAGTGGAGAGCTAATACCCACGGAAAAAAAAAAATCCTTCTCAGACCTTCCCCTATTACTCTCGACATTACACTTGCTCTTAACAAAGTGAACATTATGAGAAACTTTCGAAAACCTCCCCGCCACCCATGAGCAGGAATCACACAAGCATTAAGTTAATCAGGGCTGCAGGCACCATGTGCCAATATAGCTTTTACAATTTACTCTCAAATTTCAAATTTTACCTTACATTGTTGCTTTACTCCACACTGCTACATTTTGGCTACACACAGCAACATGGGTCAAACAGAATTGGAGCAGGAGAGGGCCATTCAGCCTTGGGAATCTGTTCTATCCTAAATACTATAATGGCTGATCACTGTCTTAACTTCAGTCATTATTCTGTCTTTATATTTTATACAATTGGCTGACAACAATCAGAATTAGACTTCAATGATTTATTCAGTTAATTTTTGTACATCTCTAAAATCCACCAATGGGCTCTCTGCTGTGGCCTATCATAAGCCCAATTTCACCAGTCAATGCTGTCACAGTCCTGGTCAGAACAGGCTCATCTTCAACAATCATCGCAATGTGAAATTACAACCAAATCAATCTCTGGTATAGTTTAAATTCCTGTCTACTTTAGATGATCAAAAATTGGAACAGAAGTGAGCCATTTGGCCCCTCAAGCCTCATCTAAAATAATGGTTGTTCATAACTGCAGCATGTAACCTGGAGGGACGTCAGCCTTTTACTGGTGGCTCCTAGGTCTGAAGTCACCCATATCCCAAAGTGACCAAGTAGTCTTTCATTTTTGAAGGAGAAGATTCATCCTTTTGAAGAATTCCAGATAGAAGTAAATTGTTGCTAGTATCCTAACTCTGGGCTTTTTCCTCAAGGTCAGAAATTGGGATGTTCGCCGATGATTACACAATGTTCAGCACTATTTGTGACTCCTCAGATACTGAAGCAGTCCGTGTTCACATGCAACAAGATTTGGGCAATGTCTGGCATTAGCCTGACAAGTGGCAAGTGACATTTGTGCCACACAAATGCCAGGCTACGACCATCACCAATAAGAGACAATCTAACCACTGCCCCTTGACATCCAATAGCGTTACCATCACTGAATCCCCCACTATGAACATCCTGGGGGTTACCATTGACCAGAAACACTCAAGAAGCTTGACACCATCCAGGACAAAGCAGCCCACTTATTTGGCACCACATCCATAAGCATCCACTCCCTCCACCACCGATGCTCAGTGGCAGCAGTGTGTACTATCTACAAGATGTTCTGCAGAAATTCACCAAAGATCCTCAGACAGCACCTTCCAAACCCACATCCACTTCCATCTAGAAGGACAATAGCAGCACACATAGAGGAACACCACCCCCTGCAAACTCCCCTCCAAGCCACTCATCATCCTGACTTGGACATATATCGCCGTTCTTTCACTGTCGATGGGTGAAAATTCTGGAATTCTCTCCCTAATGGCACTGTGGGCTGCAGTGGTTTAACAAGGAAGTTCACCAGCACCTTCTCAAGAGCAACTAGGGATGGACAAGAAATGCTGGCCGGCCAGCGATGCCCACATCCAACAAACGAATAGAAAAAAGATAATTGAGGTTTAGCATTTGTGCATTTGTCCTGATGAAAAGCTGCAATAACAAATCTCCCTTTTCATCAGGACTCATGTTCCAGGCAACAAACAAAAACTTAACGTAAGAAAATGCAGCAATGCTATTTGAAGGTTTAAAGAAAGGCTGAGATTGGTTGATTGTGGGACTGAGAATGAAGCAGCATGTGTAAAATCGAACGTGTAGTTACTGCACCTGCCTGCCTGGGTATCCACTCACTCCCGGGTTCCCATCCGGCCCAGGGGGACCCTGCAAAGTAAAACATCTGGCAATAAAATACAGACCACCATCAGAAATAACAGACTGAGGGGCACAAATTTATCTTTATTCACAGGAAGCGCGTGAAAGTCGCAGCAAACAGTTTGTGTTTCTCCCTAATTACCCATCAGAAAGTCAAACATAACTCACTCACTGACCAGGCCATTTTGCGGGGCCGATGGCTCACTGATATCATCACTAGGCAATTTAATCAGAGAACCAGGCAATGTTCCAGGAACTGGGGGTTCAAACCGTACCATGGTAAAATTTAAATTCAAGAGAAATTTGGAATTAAGATCTAATGATGCTCATGAGGCTGCTGCCAATTGTCAGGAAAAGCCATCTGGTTCACAAATGCTCTTTAGGGAAAGAATCTACGAGTCTGGCTCTGCGTGACTCCAGACCCACAGCAATGTAGTTGACTCATAACTGCTGTCTGGGTAATTAGCGATTGGCAATAAATGCTGAACTAGCCAGTGAGACTCTCATTCTGTAAATGAATAAAAACAAAAGTTTTGCTGTGGGTCTGGAGTCACATGTTGGTTGAAATAGGTAAGGACAGCAGATTTTATTCCGTGATGGGCATTAATGAATGGAAGGATTTCTAACAATAATGTGGTACATAGATAGATGAACCAGGATCAGAAGTAGGCCATTCAGCCTGCTCCTTCATTCATTAATCCGACTGTAATCTCAACCAACATTGCTGGATAATAAAATGTGAGGCTGGATGAACACAGCAGGCCAAGCAGCATCTCAGGAGCACAAAAGCTGACGTTTCGGGCCTAGACCCTTCATCAGAGGGTCCCTGATAAGCTTTAAACTGGGTGTGAGTTTACTCGCTGAGTTGGAAGGTTAGTTTTCAGACGTTTCGTCACCATTCTAGGTAACATCATCAGTGAGCCTCCGACGAAGCACTGGTGTTATGTCCCGCTTTCTATTTATCTGGTTGGAACCCAAGGAAACCTAACCAGATAAATAGAAAGCAGGACATAACACCAGCCCTTCGTCGGAGGCTCACTGATGATGTTACCTAGAATGGTGACGAAACATCTGAAAACTAACCTTCCAGCTCAGCGAGCAAACTCACACCCAGAACCTCAACCTGAGCTACAAATCTTCTCAAAAGCTTTAAACTCCTTGCTTAACAAGAATTAATCTACATCTGGCTTAAAAATATTTCAGGGCTCTGCTTCTCCCAGAAGAGGAAACATCCCTTTCACAATCATCCCATCAAAACCCCTCAGCATTTTTTTCTGTTTCATTGCTCACTCCTCAAGTCCAATGGCTACAAGCCTTGTCTGTTCAGCGTCTCCGTAAGAAATAAGGGCAGAATTAGGCCATTCGATCAAGGCTTATAAGTTTCTCAACTCCATTTTCCTGTCTTCTCCCCGTATCTCTCAATCCCCTTACCAATCATGGACCTGTCTATCAGTGATAATGGGAACTACAGATGCTGGAGAATCCAAGATAACAAAGTGTGGAGCTGGATGAACACAGCAGGCCAAGCAGCATCTCAGGAGCACAAAAGCTGACGTTTCAGGCCTAGACCCTTCATCAGAGTGTGATGAAGGGTCTAGACCCGAAACGTCAGCTTTTGTGTTCCTGAAATGCTGTTTGGCCTGCTGTGTTCATCCAGCTTCACACTTTGTTATCATGGACCTGTCTATCTCTGTCTTAAGTACACTCAATGACTTGGCCTCCACGTTGCCCTCTGGCAATGATTTCCACAGATTCACCACCCTCTGGCTGAAAAGATTCCTCCTCATCTCAGTTCTAAAGGGTTGTCCCTTCACTCTGAGGCTGTACGCTCAGTTCCTGCTCTCTCCTACCAGTGGAGACATCTTTTCCACATATACTCTATCTGGGCCTCTCAGTATTTTGACAGTTTTAATCAGATAGCCCCCACTCCTCTAAACTTCATCAAGTACAGACCCAGAGTCCTCAACTGCTTCTTATATGACAAGGCCTTCATCCTCAGAATCACTCTTGTAAACTTCCTCTGGAGGCTCTCCAGCAGCAGCACATTCTTTCTTAGATACGGGGCCCCAAACTGCTCACCATATTCCAAATGTGTTCAACCAGGACCTCATACATCTCTGCTCTTGTATTCTAGCCCTCTCAAAATGAAGGGGTGGGCTGGGGGCAGGGTGAAGGGTGTGGGGGCACGGTTGTTGGGGTGGGTTGAGGTCATGACAGGCCATTTGTCGTTCACCAACATGATTTATATCCCGGCCCAGGGATGTATCTGAGCCTGACCAATAGCAGACCAGTTATTACAGCAAAGAACTGACCAATAGCAGACCAGTTATTACAGCAAAGAACTGCCAAACAGCAAGAATTTGAAAAACCTTCCAGCAAAAAAAATCTCCCGTACGTCTCAGATGTCCTCATTTTTCAAGGGCCACAACTACCCCCCCTCAGTGGTCGAGAACATCCTCAACCACGTCTCCTGCATTTCCCACAACTTATCCCTCACCCCCCCTTCCCTCAATAACAACCAAAACAGAATCCCCCTCGTCCTCACGTACACCCCACCAACCTCCGGATCCAACGCATCATTCTCCAACACTTCCGCCATCTGCAATCCGACCCCACCACCAAAGACATTTTCCCCTCCACACCCTTGTCTGCTGCCTGGAGGGACCACTGGGTAACCAATGAGGGAGAAAGGAATTGAAGGATATGGTGGTAGGATAAAGCCTAAAGGGGCTGAACAGTTGATCTGAATGCTTAATTTCTTTGCAGTAGATTTAACCATAACCTTTGATAAATGTTTTGGAAGCAGTCTTTTTCCAACACAGACTTACACCAGCATCCTCTCACCTCCTCTTCCCTGACGAAAGGGGACTATACCTTCCCATCAGGGGCCTGGTCTGCCAGAGCTTCCTCCCAGCACCCTGACCTCTTACTGCTGGTCAACATCATGGACCAGGTGTAGGCCATTTGGCCCCTTGACCATTTAACAGAATCATTGTTGATCTGACATTCATTAAATCCCTACAGCGTGTAAACAGGCCATTCAGCCCAATGATTTTCATCAACCCTATGAAGACCACTCCACCCAGACCCTGGCTCTCCACCTAGCCCCGTAACCCCTGCATTTCCCATGGCTAAACCACCTAACCTGCATACTATGGGTAACTTAGCACGGCCAATCCACCTGCACATCTTTGGACTGTGGGGGGAAACTGGAGGACCCAAAGGAAACACACACAAAGAAAGGGAAAATGTGCTAACTCACACAGTCTCGCGAGTCTGGAATTGAACCTGGATCCCTGGCACTGAGAGACAGCAGTGCTAGCCACTCTGTCACCCTAACATCCCACATCCACTTTCCTGTCCTTTGGCCATAACCCTTGATTACCCGAATGATCAAGAATTTATCTATCTTCACCTTAAATATACACAAGGACTCTGCCTCCACAGATCACTCTGTGGCATGGAGGTTCACAGGCTCAACCATCTGAGAGAAGAAATTCCTCCTCATCTCTGACTTAAATTGGTGCCCCTTTGTTCTGAGACTATACCCCCTGGTCATTGACTCTCCCATGAGGGGAAACATACTCTCAGCATTGACCCTGACCAGCCCCTTAAGAATCCGATGTGTTTCAATGAGATCACCTCCCATTCTTCTAAACTCCAGTGAGTAGAGCTCCAAACGGTGTAGCCTTTTCCTCAGAAGACAACCCCTCTATACCAGGGGCCAGGATGGAGAATAGCCTAGCCCTGAGCCTAATTGGCTATGCAGGGGCCTCCAGTTGGGCGATGGAAGGACGGGAGCTCGATGCTGGAAGTGACAGGGAGGACAGCTGAGGAATCTTGTGGGGAGCCTCTGCCAAGAACCAGCCAGCAACAACCAGTTCATGACACTCTAGCCATGGAATCTAAAATGGAAGCATTGCTGGACCAGGAGTCAATGCAGACCCATAAGGTCATGAGAAATAGGAGCAGAAACAGGCCATTCAGCCCATTGAGTCCGTTCCACCATTCAGTGAGGTTGTGTGATCTGATAATCCCCAACTCCACTACCTTGCTTTTCCCCATAATCCTTAACTCATCGATCAAAGGAGTGATGGAAGGACAGGGCTGAATGTGAGTGAGGTAATTGGCAGCAGCTTGGAGAACAGCAATTTAAAAATCCACCAGCTCAGAAATAACAATGAACAAAGTGACACGATGATGGAGCTGTTAGTAAGGAGAGAAGTTTACTACATACACGTTCCCCTGGGGGTCCAGGTGCACCTTGGTATCCTTTGGGACCCTGAAATAGAAATATTAGAAAAAGTGATGTGATTTTCATGGCCAGATAACAAAACAATGTGCCAACACCTCAAATCCTTTCCCCAGTATAATTAATACCAGAGAGACACTGCAGATGCAAAGTTAATTCACTTGTATAATCAGTCAGACATGGAATAACTCCACAGAGGCTGGTATCCTGTCATCAAGTCACCCTTTATTTACACATGGAGAGTTCTTGACATTGCTCCAGCTCCCTTACAACCAGCTCTCAGTGAACGGAACCTCTGGCAGTCCTGTTTATATCTGTCAGCCAGGGCTCCCTGATTGGACCAGATTAAAAGCTCTAGCCAGGGAACTCAGATTCTATGAGGGTCATCTGGTTGACCCTATTACAATCACTACAAGACTAGAAACCAGAATATATCTGCTTATAGCTACGTTGACCTGTTATCATAACATGCCATGCCCATCTCCCTTGTGCCAACATCACATATCCATTGTCATTAAAGTATTTGCCTGAGAAAACTTTTCTTAAAAAGGGGCACATTTATTCAAAGAATAATTACCCACAATTTCAGGCAAACACTTCCTCTGTATTTTGCCAAATACTGCAAAGTCACAACACAAATGTTCAAAACATTTGTAGAATTTAGAAATGACAGCACGGGACAGTGGCATTCAGCCTACTGGGATTGTAACAGATCTATCCTGTAAGACTCTTTCTTCCTACTCCTTTTCCCATCACCCTGTAAATGTTTCCACCTTCAAGCATTCATCAAATGCTCTTTCAAAATTTGTGAATGACTTTGCTTCCACTGCCCTTTAAAGGCAGCATGTTCCAGATAAAAGAAATTCTCATCTTCCTCTCTAATTCCTTTCTAGATTCCCTTCAATCTGTCTCCCTCTCCTGTCACTGGAAACACTTTCACCTGATTTACCCAATCCAAACTTGTCATAATTCTGACCAGCACGATTCAAGCTCCTCTCCACCTTCCCTGCTCTGAGGAGAACATTCACAGTTTCTCCAGTCTCCCCTGCAATTGAAATCTCTCGCAACATTCTGGTAAATCTCCTCTGCATCCTCTCCCAGGTCTTGACATCCTTCCCAAAATGCAGGGACCGATAATCTTCCCATGTGAAGGCCTGACCAGTTCTTGAGAAAACATTTAACCCAACCTCCTTGCTTTGCGCTCTTGTGCACATCTGTCACATGTATGCTGTTGTAATTCAATGTGTACCACATTACCACAAACAATGGACATTCCTGCTTCACATGAGCCTTCTCACATCCCCACTTCATCTCACTCAATCAACGCAACCATCTATCCCTCTCTCCCCTGTTTTATTTAAAACACTAGGTCTTTTTATTTCTCTGTATTTTTTGATTGCGGACTGCAATGAGAAAAAAAATGTTTCAAAACCAAGGATTGCTGCATGTTTTGGAAGCAAAGAGCCTGACCCCCATTGTGTGCACTGTTTACACAGCTGCTGCTTCCTGCTGCAGTTGAAGTGCAGCGTGCAGAGGAGCTGGAGCCATGGGGTTGTTTGCAAATACGGTTGTGGTTAGTACATGTAGCTGATTCGCTGTGGACTAGTGACCAGTTATCAATTACAAAAGCCTTCTGCCTGCCAATTGCTGTATGATTGGTTTTGAGGTAACTGGTCATCTTGACACTGTGAACATGGCAGGGAGAAGTCTTTCAGACCTCTGTCAGTTCAAAGAAGAACAAATAAAATTACAGCACAGGAACAGACCCTTCGGCCCTCCAGGCCTGCGCTGATCCAGATCCTCTATCTAAACCTGTTGCCCATTTTCCAAGGATCTGTACCCTCTGCTCCCTGCCCAATCATGTATCCATCTAGGTACATCTTAAATGATGTTACTGTGCCCACCTCTACCACCTCCGCTGGCAACTCATTCCAGGCACCCACCACCCTCTGCATAAAGAACTTCCCACACATATCCCTTAAACTTTTCACCTTTCAACCTGATATCGTGACCCCTAGTAATTGAGTCCCCACTCTGGGAAAAAGCTTCTTGCTATCCACCCTGTCTATACCCCTCATGATTTTGTAGACCTCAGTCAGGTCCCCCTCAACCTCCATCTTTCCTAATGAAAATAATCCTAATCTACTCAACCTCTCTTCATAGCTGGCGCCCTCCATACCAGGCAACATCCTGGTGAACCTCCTCTGCACCTTCTCTAAAGCATCCACATCCTTTTCATAATGTGGCGACCAGGAGCTCTGTGCACCCTCTGCAGCAAAAGCCACTTTAACCTTGAAGAATAGCAGCGTTTTTTTCCCCACTATGACTTTAAATTAACACGTCAGAAACCTTTTATAAATGTGAGCCAGCCACACTACGTACTTCCTGCAAAACCAGTGAAAGCGTCTGGAGACGTAAGACCAGAAAGCACCGTTATAACCAGCACAAGAACCTTCTCAGCCATTGCTTGAGAACAGAAACAATTGAACTGCTTTTCCAGTCTTTCCTGTCATCCATTTTTCTTGTCTATCTGTAAAGGCAGCTTATAAAATGTTACAGCTTTAATTATTGAGTTAAAAGCCGATGTTTCATCATTATTTAACAGTAGCTAGACTTATTTACTTGTAATAAAGAGTAATTCCTGTTAATTTCAGGAACCAAGCTCGTGCTTTCTCTCGACCTAAGTCAGGGAAAGTAAAGAGTTCTGTGGACTTTTGAAATATATTAACTTTTCCGATGTTCCCTAGAATAGTGGGGCTTGATTTCCAGCATGCTATCCCAGTTAGGTGTAATACCTGCCCACACACCACCTCCATCCAGATCCCTAAACAGCCCTTCCAGGTGAGTCAGATCTTCACCTGCATCTCCTCCAACCTAGTCTACTGTATCCAGTGCCCCCCAACTGTGGGCTAAGTGACCGTTTTTGCTGAGCATCTTTGCCTAGCCTGTAACGGCCAACCTAACCTCCCAGTTATCACACATTTCAACTTCCCCACCCCCCATCCCCCAAATACCCCGCTCCCCGTCTGACATGTCCGTCGTCAGCCTCCCCCAGTGTCACAGCAACTCGGAAATCAAATTTGAGGAATAACGCCTTATCTTCCGCCAGGGCACCCTACAGCCCGGAGGATTCAACACTGAGTTCTCCAATTTCAAACAATCTTCCCACTCATTCCTGGCTCCCTTTTCAGCCCCACCTCCTCCCTTCCATTCCACCTATCGACCCTCCCTTCCAGCCATCAACTGGATTCACCCTCCCATCGACCAACCAGAATCATACCTACCACCAGTGTTCACTTATCACCACCTCCACCCCTCTGTCCCACCCTTTACCTGCAGCTCTCCCTAGCCCATAACCAGTCCTGCAGAAGGATAATACACAAAATGTTGACTATTCCTTTTCCTCCCAATGCTGTCTGGCCTGCTGTGTTCTTCCAGCCTCCTGTTTGTCGACCAAGGTGTAACATTAACTTGTTTCTTCCTAAATGCATGAAAACTGTTCACGGAATCATAAAATTGTTACAGCACAGAAGGAGGCAACTCGTCTCTGTGCCGTTTCTGTTCTGTAGTGCCAATCTCATCCTTTCCCCCCTATCTCTGTGCTCTATTTCCATCCAAATAATGCTCCAATTCCCCCCCGAATGCCTGAGTTGACACTGCCTCCAGCATATTTCCAGGCAGTGCATTCCACACCCTGGCTACCAGCCATGTGAAAAAGCTTTCTTTCCCCCTACATCCTGCTTGCTTCATGTGCAGATCACTTTATAATGATCTCCACCACTCCTTGTGGAAGTGAGCTCCACAGTCTCCTCACTTTCAGAGGAAAGAGATTTCTTCTGAATTTCCGATTGGATTTATTCTTGAACATTTTATATTTATGGCCGGTGGTTTTTTGGTTTGCTCGCAAGTGGCATCATGGTTAGTGCTGCTGCCTCACAGCGCCAGGGGCCCAGGTTCAATTCCACCCTCAAGCGAGTGTCTGTGTGGAGTTTGCAAATTCTCCCCATGTCTGCGGATTTCCCTTGAGTGCTCCGGTTTCCTCCCACAGTCCTAAGATGTGCGGGTTAGGTGGATGATCCCTGGAAATGGCCCATAATGTCCAGGGATGTGTAGATTGGATGGGTTCGTGGTAATGGGTCTGGGTGGGATGCTCTGAGGGTTGGTGTGGACTTGTTGGGCCAAAGGTCCTATTTCCACACGGTAGGGAATCTATAAGAAGTGAAAATCTCATCAGTGAAATCATTGTGAGAGTTAGTGCAGAACTCTTTCCCCAGCTCATGCCAATTCTTCATTGGTTATTAAATGCTCAGCATGACAGTGAGAATCCTGGAAAGAGAGAGTTTCAGTAACCAGGAATAAAGACAAAGATTACTCTTCCCAATGCTGGAGACAGTTCAATCCATTTTGGCATTCCCACTCAAAATATCCACATTCGCAGATTATTTTCCAAATGTAGTTATCTGGTCAACAGAGCAGGAAAAGCCAACACTGCAGCTAAAATTACACCCTCAGCAAAGACTCTATCAATGCAGAATCCTACAGACGCTGTAAAACTGAACCAAACACTGGAAATACACGGCAGGTTTGACCACCTGTGTGGAGAGAGGAGCAAAGTAAGCACCTCCAGTCTCTCACCTTGGAGTTAACTTTCTGGTTTAGTGCATTGACAAATCACATCTGATCACATCACATCACATCATCCAAATCACATCACATCGGGCGGCACGGTGGCTCAGTGGTTAGCACTGCAGCCTCACAGCACCAGGGACCTGGGTTCAACTCCAGCCTCGGGTGTCTGCCTGTGCGGAGTTTGCACATTCTCCCTGTGTCTGCGTGGGTTTCCTCTGGGTGCTCCAGTTTCCACCCACAGTCCAAAGATGTGCAGATTAGTGTGGATTACCCATGCTCCATTGCCCATAGTGTCCAGGGATGTGTAGATTAGGTGGGTTACAGGGGGATGGGTCTGGGTGGGATGCTTTGATGTTCAGTGTGGATCTGTTGGACCGAAGGGCTTGTTACACACTGTACGGGTTCTACGACCTGGTACTCTGTGATAAAGTCACCGAGCTGAAGCTTTTACTCGGTGTCTCTCTCTGCAGTGACTACCTGACCTACTGCGTATCTCCAGCACTTTGTCTGAATTCCAAACTTTCTTTTACTGCTCCAGAAAGCGATGAACCAACCTGCCAGATGATTTGGTCTTCGGTTAATCCTTCAAATTAACAAACTCACTTAGAAATGGAGTCACTGTGCAAAAATAAGGGATCATCCATTTAAGACAGAGATGAGAAGATGTTATTTTCTCTCAAAGGAGCGTGAGTCTTTGGAATTGTCTTCCTCAAAAGGTGTGACGGGGTTATCAGGAGCACGTGGGAATGTGGGTGTGTGTTATAATCAGATTTGCCCTGATCTTATTGGAGGGTGGGATGCGCTTGAGCGGCTGAATGGCTGCTGATTGGTTTATTTGTTTGGGGTCTCGAGTGCTGACCTTCTACCTGAGGCACCAGTTCTTTCAGATAAGTAAAGGCATTTTGTACAAAAGCAGGGAAGTTAACAGTGAACAAAGCACTGCAGATACTGGAAATCAGAAACAAAAATAACATTGCTAGAGAAACTCAAATCCGGCAGTATCTGTGGGAGGGTCTGTCTGTTCTGAAGAAGGGTCACTGGGCTCAAAACATTAGCTTTGCCTTCTCTTTACAGATGTTACCAGATCTGCTGAGTTAATATTGAACTTTGGTAAAACTCAAGTGAAAGCACAACTAGAGTATCGCATCCAGCTCTGCTCACCATATTTTTTTCTTTTTTTATTCGTTTTGTGGGATGTGGGTGTCTCTGGCCGGGCCATCATTTATTGCCTGTCCCTAGCTGGCCTTGAGAATGGTGGTGGTGAGCTGCCTTCTTGAAGCGCTGCAGTCCACTCCTGCTGTGGGTTGACCCACAATGCCCTTAGGGAGGGAATTCCAGGATTTTGACCCAGCAACGCTGAAGGAACAGGGATATATTTCCACATCAGGATGGTGAGTGGCTTGGAGGGAAACTGGCAGGGGGTGGTGTTCCCACGTATCTACAGCCCTTGTCCTTTTAGCTAGAAGTGGTTGTGTGTTTGGAAGGTGCTGTCTGAGGATCTTTGGTGAATTTCTGCAGTGCATCTTGTACATATTAGCAGCAGTGTGCACTGAGTGTCGGTGGTGGAGGAAGTGAGTGTTCAAAGGAGGTTTACAAGAATGGCTCCAGAGCTGAAGTGATTATAGCGATGGAGTTAAGTTGTTAAGGCTAGACTGGTTGTCTTTGCAGAGAAGAGTGTTGAAGGGAAATTTGAAAGGGGTGTACAAGTCTTCATACATCAATCAATAGTCACTAATATTCAAGTTTGTTGGTTAACAGCGAAGACAAATGGGGTTTCTTCAATAAGAGGGAAGTGAATCTGTAGAATTAGTTACCACAGAGGGCTGTAGAGGCTGGATCATTAAGTATACTGAAAGATGACAGCATCAGTAAGAGATTCTGGGTTATGGAGAAAAGACAGGAGAGTGGAGTTGAGGATTATCAAATGAGCCATGATCTTATTGAGTGGCAGAGCAGGCTTGATAGACTGAATGGCTTACTCAACTCAGAGTCTCAACCCTTTACAAAGCAGGCCCAGAGATGGGTTTGCAGCATTTTTTATCCTGGGTTAAGACTAGTCTATGTACAACATGAGGAATAGGTCTATTTTGATGTTCAACAATACATGAAGTTCCTTTCCTCGCCAGGTTTCCTCAGTTATGACAGCCTCTATGCGTAGCAAGAGTCTGTCCACCTTCACCTTAAAAATAGTCAAATTCTCTTTTCCTCAAAGGTTGGTGGGAGCAGAGTTCCAAAGACTCATGACCCTCTGTCAGAAAGAAATTCTCATCTCTGCCTTGAAAAGACAACCCCTGATTCCTACACAGTGACCCCGAGCTCGAGACTGTTTTCCTCTTGTGGAACATTCTCTCCATAAAGTCGCTTCTGACTCTTCTAAATTCCAGCATTTACAAGCCTAGTCTGTACAACCTTCCCTCATAAAATTACCCACTCGTTCCAGAAATGAGTCTAGGAAACATTCCTCTGAACAGCTTCAAGCATAAGTTTGACACTGAGCCGTTTGAATACAGCAATCAGGAAATGGGAAGGAGTTGGTGACATTGGAATGGTGCTTGTGGCACAGAAGACAATGTCTGACCAGCAATCCCCAAACAACAATTATTCCACTGTATATTTAATCAACACATCATCAAGACCTAAAGAATGGCTGCCTCCTTGTGCCTTATTCAAAATGAGATGTGGGCAAATTTTGCAGCAGTGAACTTCATTGCAAATTAAATGTCAAAGATTATCACTTCGACAATTATTCCACAGAAACCTTACTTAGTTTTTTAAAAATGGCAATGAGTAACGCACAATGAAGAAATATGCAGTAAAAGGGAACCATTTGGTTATTTGCTCGAAGGTCATTTGAATTTTAGTGAAAGAACCTCAAAGCTTCTCATCTTGCACTCATAGGACAGCGCAGCACTGGAACAGGCCCTTCAGCCCACCAAGACTACACCAACACATGATGTCTTTCTAAACTAAAAACCTTTTGCCTCTGAATGCTTTGTATCCTTCTACTTGCTGCCTATTCATATACCTGTCAAGGTGTCTCTTAAACCTTACTGTTATAGAGTCATAGTCATACAGCATGGAAACAGACCCTTTGGTCCAACTCCTACCTGCCAACAAAGTTTCCCAAACTGAACCAGTCCCAATTACCCATGTGTGTCCCATATCCCTCTAAACATTTCCTAACTGTGTACCTGTCCAAATGTGTTTTAAATGTTGCCTTTGTACTCACTCTCCCACTTCCTCCAGCAGATCGTTCCATACACACACCGCCCTCTCTGTGAAAAAGTCACCCCTCAGGTCCCTTTTAAATCTAACCCCTCTCACCTTAAACCTATGCCTTCTAATTTTGGACTCTCCTAACCTGGGATAAAGGTCACCCCTCAGCCTCCTATGCCCCAGGAAAACAAGTGCCAGCCTATCTAGCCTCTCCTTGTAACTGAAACCCTCCAGTATTGGTAACATTCTTGTAAACCTTTTTGCACCCTTCCCAGTTTAATAACATCCTTCCTATAGCAGGGCAACTAGAATTGTACGCAGTACTCCAAATGTCGCCTCAATGTTGTACAGTCTTAATGTGACATGTTTTGGGCTCCACCATCTCCTCTGGCAATGTGTTCCAAGCACTCACCACCCTGTGTAAAAATCATATCTCCTTTAAATTTACTTAAACATATGCCCTCTGGTAGTTGGCATTTCTACTCTGGGAAGAAGATTTTGAATGTCTATTGTATCCACGCCTCTCAAAATTTGTAAATGTCTGCCAGGTTATCCCTTATCCTTTGATGTTTAACTGAAAACATGCCAAGTTTGTCCAATCTCTTCTCGTAGCTAATATTTTCCAAACCAAGCAACATCCTGATAAACCATTTCTGTATCTGCTCCAAAACCTCCTCATCCTTCTTGTAGTATAGCAACTAGAACTGTACACAATATTACAAATGTGCCCTGACTAAAGCTCTACACTGCTGCAACATGACTTGCCATTTTTTTCTACTCTAGATCCTGACTGGTGAGAACAAGCATGCCATGCACCTTCTTGACCATCTTATCCACTCGTGTTGCCACTTCTAGCGAACTCAGACCTGATCCCTCCATTTTTTTTTCATTAACAGGGTGAAGATGTTGCTGGCCAGGCAGCATTTATTACCCATCCCTAATTGCCCAGAGGCCAGTTCAGAATCAGCCACATTGCTGGTTCTGGAGTCACATGCAGGGCAGACCAGGTAAAGATAGCAGTTTCCTTCCCTAAAGGACATTACTGAACCAGATGGGGTTTTCCGACAATTGGCAATAGATTCACAGTCATCATTAAATTCCCAATTCCAGATATTTGTATGGAATTCAAATTCCACCATCTGCCATGGCAGGATTTGAACCAGGTCCCCAGAATGTTATCTGGGTCTCCAGATTAACAGTCCAGTGATAACACCACTAGGCCATTTCCTCCCCCTGTATGTTGATGCTTTTAAGGGTTCTACCATTTCCTGCATACTTCCCTCCTGCATTAGATCTTCCAATTTGCATCGCTTTGTATTTATCCAGATTAAACTCCATCTGCCATTTCTCTGCCCGAGTCTCCAGGCAATCCATATCCTGCTGTATCCTCTGGCAATCCTCCCCACTATCCACAGCGCTCCCAATCTTTGGGTCATCCACAAACTTAACGATCAGGCCACCTACATTCTCTTCCAAATCATTTATATGTATTACAAACAACAAGGACAGCACTGGTCACAGATCTCCAGTCAGAAAGACACCCTTCCACAGCTACTCTCTGTCTTCTATGACTAAGCCAGTTCTGTTTCCATCCTACCAGCTGATTGCAGATCTCATGTGATTTCACCTTTGGTATCAGCCTGCCATGAAAGACCTTGTCAAAAGGTCTTGCTAAAGTCTACGTAGACAACATCTACAGCCCTGCCCTCATCAGGACAGCTTTACAAGAATGCCAAGACATTAAAGGAAGAACACCAATTTATTCTCTGAGAAACAGGCTGCTGGTTAGTTGGCAAGTGGTCTCTCAGCAGTCAAGGCATTGCCATGGAGAGAGAATTGGAAAACAGTTATCTATTGTTTAAATTTCATAAACACCGCAGCTACAAGAGCAGGTCAGATGTTAGGAATCCTACAGTGGGTAACTAATCTCTCGACTCCCCAAAGCCTGTCCATCATCTACGCGGCACAAGTCAGGAGTGTGATGGAATACTCCCCAATTGCCTAGATGGGTGCAGATCCAACAATACTCAAGAAGTTGATACTATCCATGACAAAGCAGCTCACTAGATGGATACCACACCCACAAGTACCCAATCCCTCCACCACCAACGTTCAGTAGCAGATGCCCTGCATAAATTCCTCAAGGGCTGCACAATGGCTCAGTGGTTAGCACTGCAGCCTCACAGCACCAGGGACCTGGGTTTGACTCCAGCCTCGGGCGACTGTCTGCATGGAGTTTGTGCATTCTCCCAATGTCTGTGTGAGTTTCCTTCAGTTTCCTTCCACAGCACAAAGATGTGCAGGCTAGGTGGATCGGCCATGTTAAATTGACTGTAGTGTTCAGAAGTGTGTGGGTTATCGGGGGATGGGTCTGGGTGGGATACTACAAGGGTCGATGTGGACTTGTTGGGCCGAAGGGCCTGTTTCCATGCCGTAGGGATTCTATAAATTCCTCAAGGCTCCTTAGACAGCATCTCCTAAACTGACAACCACATATACCTAGGAGGACAAGGGGAGCAGATACCAGGGAACACCCACTACTGGTGAGGTTGGTGGAGAAAACAGAGATGGAAGGGGCACAGAGGTTGGATCTGAAAACAAGGATTAGAATTTTCAAAGCTGTCAGCTTGGGACCCAAGGTAGGTCAGTGAAAACAGGACAGTGATGGGCGACTGGCGCTGGAGGGGATTTAGGAAGAGGGCTGTGGTGTTCTGGAATTTACAAAAGTAAAGAAAATGGAACATCAACCAGGAGATGGTCAGAGTCACAGTCAGGACCAGGTCCCATTAATGGAATGCCATGAATTTATGGAACTTTGCTCATTTCAGAAACTTTGCGAGGATAGGATTCAAATCATTGCTGTATATGGCATTCACTGACATTTTAAAATCCCCAAGCAGGTTAGTATTGCTTGTTCAAACTCACTTCTTCCTGAAACGGTTCTGTCCTTAAGCAAGCAAAACCCAATTCTACAAGAAAACAATACGTTGAAGTTCACACGATGGAGAAAATAAGGCTGGGCTCAAGGCATTCCAACATTTTGATTCTTCTTCTTTGAATGCATACTCTCGACAAAAAATTTTTATGAACAAACAGCAACTTTTTACCTTTTGACCCGGTGGACCAAGAGGACCAATTGGACCGATGGGACCTGGATCGCCCTGTGTGTGGAGAAAGAGAAATATAAAATCACAAGATCAGATACAAAGGAAATTCTACTATCACTTCTGGTAGGTGTGTAGCACACTGAATTCAAAGAACATATCAGGGAAAAAGTTACAGAGCACTTAAGGATAAGGCTGGAGCAGGAGGGAAAATTGGATAACTCACCCAAAGAGCTGGTTTTGGCACAATGGGCTGAATAGCCTCCTTCGACATTGTATGACTCTGTGCTCAATTGAATATCTTTAGTGCTCTCCTACCCTCTCTGTTCTGTGTAGAATGAGAACGTAGATCTCATTGAAATCCATATTCCCCAGTGGGTTTGAAAGGGGAGATGATGAGAGGCTGTTCCCCCCACCCATCCGTTCCCCAGCCCCCAGAGATGCTAACAGTTACCCATATGTTTGCAAAGTTTGTGAAGATCAGTCGTTTATGACGGGAAAGGGAGGGAAGAGGAGTAAACTTTAAATCACAGGCAACTCTTCCAAGGTAAACATCTCAGCAGTGTGCCTTGAAATCGTTGAGAGAATCCTTTCCCCCACCCCTCCCCCCACCCACCGCCAGGTCCTAGCACCACCCTATTTGAATGGGCTCATATTTACTAAGGACAAGCAGGAATCAGCACAGCCATTGAATGGCACAACAGGTACAGAGGGGCTGAATGGCCTCCAGTTCCTCTTCATTTATGTGGGCACGGCTTTGCGTGCGTTCAAGGAGCTTCCAGAATCATCAACATGTGAGCTGACAGAACAATGAGTGAGCCTTGAGAAATCAGGTGAAAGAAGATTGCGTATCACAGTCTGAATGAGTTATGTTTGAAGGAGTATGTAAAATCACACTTAACAGGGCTATCGTTCCGCAGGAAGTTACCTGAGAGCAGTGTTCCCACCTCTTTAGTTTGCAACAATGAACAAAATAATGCCTTATGTATTTATGGGAGGTATGGAGGAAGGTAGGAAGGGAAATGTGTAGAGTCATGGGGAGGGAGATAGGAGAAGGAGGTGGGGAGGGAGGAGGTGGGAGGAGGAGGTGGGGAGGGAGGTGGGAGGAGGAGGTGGGGAGGGAAATGGGAGAAGGAGGTGGGGAATGTGGTTGGAGAAGGAGGCGAGGAGGGCGGCGGGGGAAGGAGGCGGGGAGTGAGATTCGAATTGAGAACAGTGATGGGACCATATTAAAATTAGAACCACACCATTCAGGTGAGAAGTCCAACAGCATTTCTGCAGAAATACTCATGCACTCTCCCTTGAACAGAACAATTAGGACTGAGATTGATTTGTGAAGTTATCATGGAATGTAAGATGAAGGTGAGTAAAGAGAATTGAGATGAAACATAATCTAATTGAATGGTGGGACAGGTTTAAGTGGTTGAATAGCTTCCTCACCTCCTAAATGCTGGCACTGTTCATTTTAAAGAGACCAATTTGATTAACTCTACCCTGACTGACGAAAGGTCGAGATACTGCTCCCAAGTAATCTCATGCAAATTGGAACCATCATTCAGATCCAACACCACATGCGAGAAGGACATGAAAAGCTAATGGACAACAGTGAGATTCTCCAGGTCTCCCTGGCCACACCCTGTGAACCCGTGCAAATCCAAACCCACATAAAACAGAAAACACATACAGATGGTACACCGATGACAACTGCGGAAACAAAACATG
Organism: Stegostoma tigrinum; assembly: GCF_030684315.1. NCBI lineage: Eukaryota > Metazoa > Chordata > Chondrichthyes > Orectolobiformes > Stegostomatidae > Stegostoma > Stegostoma tigrinum. The sequence goes on from NC_081361.1 coordinate 100,494,175, forward strand.
CAGAACACATCAACACTTTGCAAAAAACCCGTGTCCTCATACTGAAACCATGCACATTGACCAGGCTCTGCAATTCTCATTTCTTCGGTAACCAAGCCTCCTTCAAAGAGAAGGATAATTCAGTGTGCACCATGCAGACAATGAACAGTGATGGACAAGAATGGACAGCACAGACACCGTTACACATAAGACTCCCCATGACACAGATGAGATCCCAGACCAATTTACCTGTGCTCCGGGTGGCGCTTTAATGGGAAATAAGCCTGGTTCACCTTTTGGACCCTAATGTCGGAATTATGTATGCACCAACATAATAAACAAACAGAAGGCAAGTCAACTCACCGTGACTTATCAGATACAACATCAGACAATGCAAATCAACAGTGAACATAACTGCGGCTATATAAATATAGAACATAGAACAATACAGTGCAGAACAGGCCCTTCGGCCCTCGATGTTGCGCTGACAATATGTAGATGTAAATAATCTCACGTACTGCAGCAAATATAACATTATTGTCGATGACTGGTTTGCAGCATTCCACAGATGAAAGGTTAACTTGTTCAGACATTTAGCACCTATGTGAGGCAAATTGCACCTGCATCCCCGCTCTCTCCTTCTGAATTAAGTCAACAAGTGGAAAGTTAGCTATGCCACATGCTCACCACCCATTAGGCTCTAATAGGCATGAAAAGGGCTTCAATTCAACTCAATTAAAGCAAGCTTCGCCATCAGAATGTTTTGCTATTACTCATCAGCAGGGTTTTGTCTTTGTGCACTGTTCAGCAGTGGGCAGAAGCTAAGAGAGTCCTTCCAAAGCAAAGCACCCTTCTCTGTGGTTGAAGCAACTTCATCAGGTTTGTTGACACTGGCTAGTGACGAGTCAGAGGCTGTGGGTTCAAACCCTGCCCAAGGCCTGAGCACTGAATCTAGGCTGACAATGCAGCGGAGGATCGAGTGAGAGTGCCTTGTTGCAGCACCCAGCCTTACAGATACTTCACACTTCATCTCCCCTGGGTGTGGCAAAGTGCTTTAGACAATGGTGCACAGAAAGCTCCCATAAACAAAGTTTAGCAGTGGGACACCTGATGGTCTATTTGAACAGCAGTATCCCACTGGTAAACCTGGTGAATTACACGGGCAACAACCTGCATTTCCATAGCACCTTTAACCAAGGAAAGTATCCCAAGATGCTCTAAAGCAGCAATAATCACAGAAAACCTGATGCAAAGTCATCTCATGAGATGTGACTTAGAGTCAAACGTTTGCTCAAAGATGTAGTATTTTAAGAATGTCACAAGAGGGAAAGAGGGAGGTGGGGGGGAGAGAGAGAGACAGAGAGAGACAGAGAGAGAGAGAGAGAGAGAGAGAGAAAATCATGATCACACCTATCCCCTGATAACCTTTCACCCTTTTACTTATCAACAATCTACCTCTGCCTTAAAAATATTCCAGGGCTCTGCACTCACCACCTATTGAGGAAGAGTCCTGGAGACTCAACACTAATGGAGAGAAAAAACATTCTCATCTGTCTGAATGAGCGATTGCTGATTTTGAAATAGCTATCCCTAGTTTCAGATTTTACCACAAGAGGAAGCATCTTTCAACTTACTGTCAGAGATTGATAGAGACATACAGCACAGAAACAGACCCTTTGGTACAACTTATCCACACCAACCAGATATTCTAAATTTATCTCGTTCAAGTTGCTAGCATTTAGCCCATATCCTTCTAAACCTTTCCTTTTCAAATAACCATCCAAATATCTTTTACATGTTGTAATTGTACCAGCCTCCAGCACTTCCTCTGGCAGTTTGCTCCATACATGCACCACTCTCTGCATGAAAAAGTTGCCCCTTAGGCCCCGTTTAAATCTTTCCCCTCTCACCTTAAAGCTATGCCCTGTAGTTTTGGTGATAATGGGAACTGCAGATGCTGGAGAATCCAAGATAATGAAATGTGAGGCTGGATGAACACAGCAGGCCCAGCAGCATCTCAGGAGCACAAAAGCTGACATTTCGGGCCTAGACCCTTCATTCATATTGGGCTCCTCTTCCCTGGAAAAAAGGTCTTGACTATTTATCCTAGCCATGCCTCTCATGATTTTAAACACTTCTGTAGGGTCACCCCTCAGCCTCTGATGCTCCAGAGAAAATACCCTCAGCCTCTCCCTATAGCTCCAACCCTGGCAACATCTTTGTAAATCTTTTCTGAATCCTATCAAGTTTCACAACATCTTCACCTTCCCTCAGGTTTTAGTCAAAGTGCTTTTTACTTTTCTAAACTCCAGCAGACATAAGCCTATCCTATCCAGCCTTTCCTCATTAAACCAGCCACTCATTTCCGATCTTAGTCTGGGAAAGCTTCTCTGAAGTGCCCCCAACACACACTACATCTGTATAAGTGAAGTCTAATTTCCATATTTTTGTATTCAAACTGCTGAAGGGTGCTAAAGGCAATTACATAGATGGGGAGGGAGGGGGCTACTGAGGGATCTTCCAACAAACGTGACACCTTCAAAAACACAGCAATGGCAGATGGGAACCAACAGAGGTCAGTCAGCACAAAGGTGATGATTTGATGTGAGCTACAATTAGGGACAGCAGAAATTTGTTCGAGCTGTTATTTATACGATCCCCGAGATGCGTAAATGAGGAGTTTTGCACCTGTTAAAAGGCACTCCTGTAGAATTTGCTGTTGATGGAGTGAGACTGAGTTCTTCAGTGACCACTCTATTACCAGGCATGTTTCGACCCTGTATTTAATCCTGGTGATCCTTTACAGTGTGGATTTTTTTTACTATTATTCAACAGCTTTTTAATTATTAGCTTGTGAAAGAATGTGTTTGGAAGTTGAATTAATTACACTGAGCCCTGTTCACTTAGGAATGTTACAATTAACAAAATGGCAGTTCATCTTAAGAAGGAAAAATGTATTTTGCTGGAGGCATGTTTTCTCTGGTTTGACATTAGGGGAAGTGAGTTTGTGTGAGGTACTACATTGTCAAGAAATATTTTCTTTTGTGTGAACCAGTAAATCTCTGACAACTTGAGCATTTAAATAATAGATTAATCCACCTCTTTATATCTGTCCTGCTAACTGGGGCAGCTCTCACCCTGGTGCCATAGAAACAGCAAATAGGATGAGGAGTAGTCCATTCGGCCCTTCAAGCCTGTTTCAAAATTCAATACAATCATAGCTGATCATCCAACTCAGTCCCGTTCCCACTTTCTCTCCATACCCTTTAATCCCTTCAGCCCTACAAACTATTTCTAACTCTTTCTCGAAAACATACAATGTTTTAGTCTCAACCAGTTTACCTGTGGAAGTGAATTCCACATACTCCCCACCCTCTGGGTGGGGGCATTTCTACTCATCTCAGTTGTGAATGGCCTTCCTCATATCCTTAGACCTTGAGCTCCAATCATCAGAAACATTCTTCCTGCCTTCACCCTGTACGTTCCTATTAGAATTTTATAGTTTCTATGAGATTCCCCTCCATTCTTTTAAACTCCAGTGAATATAGTTCTAACCGATCCTGTGTCTCCTCATAAGTCAGTCCTGCCATTCCAGGTGAACATTTGTTGCACTCCCTCCATCACCAGTATGTCCTTCCTCAGATATTGAGAACAAAACTGCACACAATAGTCCGGCCATAGGCTCACCAAGGCCCTGCACAATTGCAGCAGGACATCCCTGTACATGAATTCCCATCATACCATTTGGCTTCTTCACTGCCCACTACACTTGCATCCTTACTTGTAAAAACTCATGCAGGATCACACAATCAGAAAGTGCCGGAGAAACCTAACTGGATTGGCAACATCTGCGGACAGAAAGCAGAATTAACTCTTTGTAGGGTTACTGGACTTGAAACATTGACCCTGCTTTCTCACCATAGCAGCTGCCCAGCCCACTGAGCTTCTCTAGTGATTTGTTTCAGACGTCCAGCACACGCAGTTTTTTGCTGTGTTTTAATGTGGAAGGACACCCAGGTCTCATTGCACCCCTCCCTTTCCCCACCTGTCTATCATTGCCAGAATATCATCAGCTTTGGTTTCTCCCCCAGCTCCTGCGCTGTTGTCTCTGGCAGCTACCACACCCCAGCAATCAATGCTTGGATCCTTCTATCTCCTGTCACAGGGGGACGTCTCTCAGAACTCAGGCAGCGAACAATCAAACGCTGAAGACAAGCCTTTATTTCCAGAAATTCATGTAATATGACAAAAAAACGTTTTCAATCAACCTGTCTGGTCATAGCATGTCTAGGAAAGTTGTAGAATACACCTTCTGGCACATAGTTAAGAGGCATTACCACTGCATCACAAGCATCTTATTCACATGCATTCTCTCTAGCGCTCATTTTTTTTTATTCTGTTACAGAATGCGGGTGCCACGAGCAAGATCAGCATTTGTTATCCATCCCTCATTACCCTTGAGCTAATTGGCTGCCTCAGCACTTTCAGAGGCTAGCTAAGAGTTGACTATAATTGCTGTGGGACTGGAGTCACATGTAGGCCAGACCAGGCGAGGATGGCAGCTTTCTTCCCCAAAGGACATGAGTGGACGAGGTGGGTTTTTCCCAACAATGGGTGATAGGTTCATGGTCACTGGTATTCGGTGACTAGCTGGAAACTAGCTGGTACTCCAGCCGTTATGAATTAAATTCAACTCCTGTTACCTGCCATGATGAGATTTGAATCGATGTGCCCAGAACATTCACCTGTCTCTGCATTAACACGTGATGGCATTACCTCTGCACTATCAAGGGGCTAAAGTGTGATGAAGACACTATAGAACTGCAAAAGGACATAGAAATAGTTGGAGTAGGAAGATAGATGGCAAGTGAGGGGAGGCGATAGCCTTGTGGTATTATTGCTGGACTGTTAATCCAGAGACTGAGGTAAAGTCCTGGGGAACTTGGGTTCAAATCCTGCCACAGCAGAAGGTGGAATTTGAATTCAATAAATATCGAGGATTAAGAAGGTACTGATATCCATGAATCTATTGTTGGTTGTCAGGAAAAAACCCATCTGGTTCTCTCATGTCCTTTAGGGAAGGAAACTGTCATCTTTACCTGGCTTGGCCTACATGTGACTCCAGACCCACATCAATGTGGTTGACTCTTAATTGCCCAGAGGGCAGTTAGGGATGGGCAATAAATGCTGCTGAGCCAGCGATGCTCTCATCCCGTGAATGAATTAGAAAAAAAAGGTCAAGTTCAGTGCACAGAACTGCGCACTTTGATTGAAAGAAAATTGAAAACCAATATGAAATAAGGGGTACAATTCTAAGGACGATGCAGGACCAAATGGACCTGGGTGTGTATATGAACACATCATTGAAGGTGACAGGATAAGTGGAGACAGCAGTGTCCTCTGCATTATTAAAGAGGGACATAGAGTACAAGGGCAGGGAGGTGATACTGTACCTGTATAAGACACTTGTTAAATCTTGGCTAGGGTGCTATGTACAGCTGTATGTGCCACATTATAGGAAAGATGTGAATGCATTGGAGACAGAGTGCAGAAGTGATTTGCAGGAATGAGATACTTTTGTGATGAGGGTAGATTGTAGAAGTTGGGATTGTTCTCCTTAGAGAGAAGAAGGGGCAGCACAGTGGCTCAGTGGTTAACACTGCAGCCTCACAGCACCAGAGACCGAGGTTTGATTCCAGCCTTGGGTAACTGTCTGTGTGGAGTTTACACATTCTCTCTGAGTCTGTGTGGGTTTCCTCCAGATGCTCTGGTTTCCTCCCACAGTCCAAAGATGTGCAGGCCAGGTGGATTGGCCATGCTAAATTGCCCTTCATGTTCAGGGATGCATAGATTAGGTGGGTTACAGGGGGATGGGTTTGGGTGGGACGCTCTGAGGGTCAGTGTGGACTTGTTGGGCGGAAGGACCTATTTCCACACTACAGGGATTCTATGAAGAGTGAAAGAAAATTTGACAGAGGCTTTCAAAATCATGAGTGGGTTCAAACAGATAAATAGGAACTATCCAAGTTCATAAAAAGAATGAGAAGGCACAAATTTAAGGTGATTTCAAAGGCTGATGTATGAAAGAACATTTTTCACTCAGTGAGTGTTTAGGGTCTGGAATGCACTGCCTGGGAGTGTGGTGAAGGCAGGTTCAATTGAAATATTCAAGGGGGCATTGGACTGGAAATTGGATAGAAATGGTGTGCAGGGAATGTGGGGAAAGGCAGGAGATTGGCACTAAGTCATAATGTTCTTTGGATAGCTGGCACAAACATGGTAGGCTGCATGGTCTCATGGAAACATAGAAAACCGGTGCAGGAGTAGGCCATTCAGTCCTTCAAGCCTACATCACCATTCCATACGATCATGGCTGACCATGCAATCTCAATATCCCATTCCTGCTTTCTTTTCATACCCGTTGATGCCTCTAACCACGAGGGCCACGTCCAGATCCCTCTTGAATATATCTAATGACATGGCCCCAACTGCTTTCTTTGGGGGAGAGTTCTTCAGGTTCATAACTTTCTGTGTGAAGAAATTCTTCCTCAACTCGCACTGTCCTTTAAACTTTCCCCCTCTCACCTGAAACCTGTGTCCCTAACATTTGAAATTTCCCTGCGAGGAAAAAGACTCCCACTATCCATCCTATCCATGTCTCTCAAGCTTACGTATTTCTGTCAGGTCATCATGCAGCCCTGACGCTGTGCAAAAACAATCCAAGTTTGTCCAACTTTTCCTTATAGCTAATACCCTTCAAACCAGCCAACATCCTGGTAAACCTCTTTGGCATCCTCTCCAAAGCCTATACAGTAGTGACCAGAACTGCAAACAATACTTCAAAAAATGTGGCCCAACTAACATCTTTTCTATACCTTATTCATTTTATGTTGCCACTTTCATGAAGTTATGGGCCTGCACTGCAAGATCGCTCTGTATATCAATGCTCCACAGGGTCCTGCCACTTACTGAAATACTTTCCTTTGGCAAGTGACCTCCCAAAATACATCCCCTCACACCTGTCCAAACGCCATCTTCCATTTCTCTGTCCAACTTTCCAAGTGGTTGGAACACAGTGTTAAAAATAAACACCATGGTTATGGGTTCGCTCCCAGTACTGATCAAAGCTGCTGATTCCTGACTGAAGTATTTTTTAGGGTAAAAGTTCGGGACAACATCACGGGCCGAAGGGCCTGTATGTGCTGTACTGTCCTATGTTCTGTGAGCTATATCCTACTGCATCCTTTGATAACTTCTCTCACTATCCACAACACCACCAATTTTTATGTTGTCTGCAAACTTACTAATCAAACCATGTACATTTTCATTCAAATCATTTATATATATTATAAACAACAGATATCCCAGCTAATGATCCTGACAGAACACAGTGGTCACAGACATCCAGTTTAAATAAAAAAGCCCCTCCACAATGACGGTCTGTTTCCTCTGACATAAGGTATGTTTCTAAAGGGTAGTGTCAGGTTAATGCAGCCTGAGCCGAGGTAGTGACCTAATGAAGGGTTTGATTGAATGATACTGAAAGATGTTTCCTTTAATGGAGCCGGAAGAACTGTGTAAGGGTCACCAGACCCGAAACATTAATGTTGTTCGCTCTTCACAGATGCTGCCAGACCTGCTGAGCTTTTCTAGAAGCTTCAGTTTTTGTTTTCTCCTGTAGAGGCCATTGATAGAAGACAGTATCACGAAACGCAATTCATACAGTCATAACATGTACAGCCCAGAAAACAAGCCACATCTTCAGTCCTTTGAGTCCACGCTGGTCAAAAACTGCCACCTAACTATTCTAACCCCATTTTCCAGAACTTGGCCCATGCCCTTGGCATCGCAAGTGCACATCTAAATACTTCCTCAATGTTACAAGGGCTTCTGGCTCTCTCAGCCTTACAGACAGTGAGTTCCAGATTCCGACTACCCTCTGGGTGAAGAGGTTTTTCTTCTAAACCACCTAGCCTTTATCTTTAAATCTCTGCCCCCGGGACATTGAGATCTCAATCAAAGACTTCCTCTTGTCTATGACCCTCATCATTTTCTCCATCTTGATCATGTCCCCTGTCAGTCTCCTCTACTCTAAGGAAAGCAATCTCAGTCTGTCCAACCTCTCCATCACTGAAATTCCCCAGCCCAATGTATTATCCTGGTAGATATCCTCTGCACACTCGCCAGTGCTATCACATCCCTGCTATAAAGTGGATTACAGAACTGAACACAATAATTTAGGCTGGGGCTTAAACAATGTTATACACATTTCTGAGGAAACGTCCTTATTCAAACCTTCTCCCACAGGGGCTGTTTAATGCAAATATTATCAATGCGGTTAAGGGAAAGCTAGAGAAACAAAGCTGGAGAGAAAACTCAATAGAAGGATAAGACAAAGGAGTGAGATCAAGAGACAGTGGGAGGAATCTTGCGTGAAATGGAATCTGAAGGTACTTGATTCACAGCCTCCCTCATGAACTCAGCCAGCTTCATTGTACTGTTGGGAAGAACCTGTCCCTGGCTCTGGGGAAAGCATCAATCCCTTTGCACTGTTAGAATTCAAACTGTTTGGTTTGGTATATACAGCCAGCACAAACTAAAGCAACCCTTCCTAAGGAAGGTATAAACTCTATCACTGTTGTGGGATTCCTGACTTGGATACAATATAAACTGATGATGAAAATTAGATTACAGTGCAGAGCTTATCATTCTGGGAGGTGGGAATTCACCAAGACATCACAAATCGGTTGGAAGTGACTTTTCAGGCGGTGACAGTGAACAGAATGTTCACGTTTAGACATTAACGAAGTGTTTAAACAAACCCAAATGCAACAAAGTCATGGAGTCATACAGCATAAAAACAGGCCCTTCGGCCCACAATTCCTATGCTGACCAACAAACAGGAAACTACACTAATCCCATTTACCTGCCACACGACACCAGGTTATAGTCCAACAGGTTTGTTTGAAATCTGGTGAAGGAGCAGCACTCCACAAGTTTGTGATTTCAAATGAACCTGTTGGGACAATAACCTGATGTCGTGCGACTTCTGACTTTTTCCACCCTAATCCAACACCAACAGCTCCACGCCATTTACATGTACTTGGTCTGTAGCCTACTGTACCCTGGTATTTTAAGTGGTCACCCAGTTGTTTCTAAAGTATTTTGAGAGTACCTGCCACGACACCTTCTCAGGCAGCACATTCCATCTTTCTACCACAGTCAGGTGAAAAAAAAAATCCTTTCTCAAACCTCCTCTAAACCTGTTACTCCTCACCTTAAACTGATGCTTGTTTTGTCTCAGTCACATCTGCCAATGGGAAACAGATTCTCACAATCTACTCTGTCTATGCGTCTCATAATCGTATACATCTCGATCAGATCCTGTCTTAGCCTCCTCTGCTCCAGGGAATACAAACCCAGTCTACTCAACAAAGGAAACAGTCTAGAAAAGAAAATCGTAGAGTTTGAAAACTTCCCCCATTCCTGAGCTAAGTGATTGTAACATGCAAGTTATCCAAGGAATTTGCTGTTTTCGAACCAAACAAAGGATTTTCATTTATATATCACCTTTCACCATCTGAGATCACCACCAAGTACTTTATAGCCAATTAAGTACGTTTTTTGAAGTGTATTTGATGCGGTCATATGGGAATTTTGGCAACCAATTTGCACAAGGCAAGATGCCACAAACCGAATGCAGTAATAACTAGAATGAGATTAGTGATGTTGATGGATGGATAAACCACAGTGACATTCACATTGCAGAGGCGTCCCCTGTGCTTCTGTAAAATGGAGGCACGTTATCCTTTGCGCCCCCTGAGAGGGCAGGAGGGACCTCAATTTATCATCCCACCAAAAGCAGCACCCCTGGCACTGCAGCGTTCAGTGTGAGGGTCACCCTAGAATTCCAGGCTGTTGTCTCTGGAATGGGACTTGAACCTATATGATGTGCAAACATATTACCATGTTTTCATATCTTACCCACTGAGCCACAGTCACACCTCAGTCTAGGAAACAAAGTAAGTAGCTTATCCCAAAATTTGCAAATAAATGACATACAAATTTTGCATTTTTTTTGAACTTTGCCATTTGAGTCCTTTGATGTCAGCCCAAGAGAAACAATTATATTTCACGGCAGGGAAAAAGGAGTCTCGCTCCTCACAGAGGACCCGAGTTTGATTCACATATGGCTCCAGTCAATCATAGCAGATAATGATTTAATGGTTTAAGGCAGCTGGGATACTTCAAAGGCTTCTTACATATGGAAAACGGTAAGTTAGTGACACAGATTAATTACTTCAGAGTCACATATACCTTCGAGCCTGGTAGTCCTGGTAATCCTGGGTTCCCATGTTGTCCTGGTATCCCCTAGTGACATTAAGCACACTATTACATCAGGGGTAGCATCATGTTAACATTTCACAATATGAATATTAACTAGTAAAAGGAAAAAAAAACACATTTGGAATTGATGCAGTTCTCCATAATTTGCAGTTCGCCCACAGCAATTTGACTCAGCTTTTCCAACTCTGTAGCAATCACGAAACTCCAGCTGTAAACAAGACAGCTCAGAGGAACAGATCTAATAACATCAGACCAGATGATCATTGCAGAGATCAAACATACTACCATGGGGAAAATTACTCCTCTTCAATTCTTTTCCCAAAGGCAGGTCTGACGCATCGGGGGGAGCCCAGGAAGAGCAAATAAGGCTGCTCCCAAATCGATCCCATTCAGAAAAGGGAATCAAACACCCAAATGTTAGCAACGGCCTGATGTACCATCTGGCCAACTTAGTTAACCAGTCCCTCGCATGGAGTGAGAGTTACTGTGGGCAATACACACCTTTACAAGCATGTTGCAACCACACCCAGAGATCTGGGTGTTCAGGCCCATTGTACCCTGAAGGTGGCAACGCAGGTGGACAGGGTGGTCAAGAAGGCACATGGCATGCTTTTATTCATCGGACAGGGGATCGAGTACAAGAGTTGGCAGGTCATGTTGCAGTTGTATAGGATTTTGGTTCGGCCACATTTGGAGTACTGTGTGCAGTTCTGGTCACATTACCAAAAGGATGTGGATGCTTTGGAGAGGGTGTAGAGGAAGTTCACCAGGATATTGCCTGGTATGGAGGGTGCTACCTATGAAGAGAGGTTGAGTAGGTTAGGACTATTTACATTAGAGAGACGGAGGTTGAGGGAGGACCTGATTGAAGCCTACAAAATCACGACAGGTATAGACAGGGTGGATAGCAAGAAGTTTTGTCCTCCAGAGTGGGGGATTCAATTACTGGGGTTCATGATTTCAAAGTGAGAGGGGAAAAGTTTAAGGGAGATGTGTGTGGAAAGCTCTTTATGCAGAGGGTCGTGGGTGCCAGGAATGTGTTGCCAATGGAGGTGGTAGAGGCGGGCATGATTGAATCATTTAAGATGTCTCTAGACAGATACACAGATGGGCACGGAGCAGAGGGATACAGATCCTTGGAAAATAGGCGACAGGTTTAGACAGAGGATCTGGATCGGCGCAGGCTTGGAGGGCCAAAGGGCCTGTTCCTGTGCTGTAATTTTCTGTGTTCTTTGTTCACACAGTGATGGTGGGGGCTCCAGGCCTGATTCCATCACTTGCTGATCAGGAATCTCTTCCACTCTTACAACAGCACAGGGACCACAGTGAATCAAGAAGGCAGCTCACCACCACATGCTCTAGGGCAACGAGGGCAATAAATGCTGGCCCAGCCAATAACACCGTCTCCCACGAGTAAATGAAAACATTTAAAACCTACACACTGTCAGTGACTTTTGGAAGGATTTTTCCATCCGTTTCACCACTTTATACCGTCCTGAATCTGGCAGAGCACTTTGCTGGCCTAGAGGGAGGGACACTACCCACTGGCACGCAAGATTTGAACCAAAGATAAAAACATTGGGCAATAGATAGCTAGGAAGTTTTATTGAATTTGGTCATGAGTTGTGAGAGTCACTGTGGGCACCTGAATTTATTGTCCACCCTAACTGCCCAGAGAACAGTTCAGACTCAGCCACATTGCTGTGGGTCTGGGGTTACATGTAGGCCAGACCAGGTAAGGATGGCAGCTTCCTTCCCTAAAGGTCATTAGTGAACCAGATGGGTTTTTCCAACAACCAACAATAGTTTCTGGTCATTATTAGATTCTTAATTCCAGATTTTTATTGAATTCAAATTCCGCCATCTACTGTGGTGGGGTTTGAGCCCAGGCCCCCAGAACATTATCTGGGTCTCCATATGAACAGCCCAGTGATAGTGCCACTCGGCCATCATCTCCCCAATAGGGACAGCAGACTGAGTAAGGATGGCTGATTTAGTTCCCTAAACAGAGTTAATGAGCCAGATGAGTTTTTACAACAATTATTAATGGTTACATGGTCATTATTGAACGAGCTCTTTACTCCAGGTTTTGAACTGAATTTAAATTTTATAGTATTGAACCCAGTCTGGGGTTTTGGATAACACTGTGCTACTGCCTTCCCACTGAACAAGTTTACCCTAAAAAAGTCTGTGAACCATTTTGCGTTCTTGTTTTAGTTGAAAGAATTCAAAAACACAAACAGGAGTGTGTCAGATTGGAAACACAGAAACTAGGAGCAGGAGTTGGTCATTCAACCCTTTGAGCATCACGGCAGTCTCCCTATCTCAATGCCACGTGCTCACTTTCTCCCCATGGCCCTTGATGCCTTTAAACTCTAGGAATGTTTGCTTTGCTTTCTTGAAATATATTCAGAGGTTCAGCCTCCGCTGCCTTCTGTAGAAGAGAATTCTGCAGGTTAACAACCTCCAGAGTGAAGACACTATTTCTTATCTCTGTCCTAAATGGTATGTCCCATATCCTGAGACACTGTGTCCCTAGCTTAAGACTTGCCAATCAGGGGAAGCATCCTCCCAACATCTGGTCTGTCAAGCCCTGTTAGAATTTTATACATTTCGATCAGATCCTCTCTTATCTTTCTAAACCCCAATGAGTACAGGCCCATTCCAACCAATCGCTTCTCATGGGCAGTGCTGCCAGCCCTGGTGAACCTTTGCTGCACCCACTCTATAGCAAGTATATCCAAAACGGCACACAGTTCTCCAGGTGTGGTCTCACCAAGACCCTGTACGGCTGTTGTAGGCTATCCCTGCTTCTGAATTCCAATCCAATTGCAAAGAAGACCAACTGGGTGTAGGTTTGGTCGCCTAGCCTGAGAAATGCCATTCTTGCTATGGAGGGAGTCCACTGAAGGTTCGCCAGGCTGATTCCCAGGATGGCAGCACTGACATATGAGGAAAGGCTGGATCAACTGGGCTTGTACTCACTGGAATTTACAAGAATGAGGGGGTAATCTCACAGAAACATAAAATCCTGACAGGATGAACAGGCTAGATGTGGGAAGAATCTTCTCAGTGCAGGAGAAGTCCAGAAGTAGGAGTCACGGTCTAAGCATAACAGGTAAACTATACAGGACTGAGATCAGGAAGTATTTCTTCACTCAGAGTTGTGAACCTGTGGAATTCTCTTCCACAGACAGCTGTTGGGGCAAATTCATTAGACGGAGATGGACATGGCCCTTGTAGCTAAAGGGATTAAGGGGTACGGGGAGAAAGCAGGAATGGGGTACCGAGATTGCAAGATCAGCCATGATTGGGCTGAATAGTGGTGCATACTTGAAGGGTCGAATGGCCTACTCCTGCACCAGTTTTCCACATTTCTATGTTTCTATACCATTTGTCTTTCTAAATGCTTACTGCACCTGTCTGTCTACTTTCATTGACTGGTGTACAAAGAACCCCAGGTCCCTCTGTATATCCACACTTCCTAACATATCAGGGTGGCATGGTGGCACAGTGCCTAGAACTGCTGCCTCACAGAGACCTGGGTTCAAATCCACCCTCAGGCAACTGTCTGTGTGGAGTCTGCACGTTCTCCCTGTGTCTGTGTGTTTCCTCCGGGTGCTCCGGTTTCCTCACACAGTCCTAACTTTTGCAGGCTAGGTGGATTGGCCATGCTAAATTGCCCATAGTGTTCAGAGATGTGCAGATTGAGTGGGTTATGGGGGGATGGGTCTGGGCGAGATGCTCTGAGGTTCAGTGTGGACTTGTTGGGCCAAAGGCCCTGTTTCCACACTGTAAGGATTCTATGATCGATGATTTCATCATTTAAATAATACCCTCCCTTTCTGTCTATTACAGCAAAGTGTATAACTTGACATTAGCCATGTTGTACAGCACCTGCTATCTAATTTTTATTTATTCATTTGTGGGATGTGGGCATCACTAACTGGGCCAACATTTATTATCTGTCCCTAGTTGCCCTTGAGAATGTGATGGTGAACTGCCTTCTTGAACTGCTCCAGTCCATATACGTGTCAGAGGGTCAGCGCTGAGGGAATGCCGCACTGTCAGAGGGTCAGCGCTGAGGGAGTGCCGCACTGGCAGAGGGTCAGCGCTGAGGGAGTGCCGCACTGGCAGAGGGTCAGCGCTGAGGGAGTGCCGCACTGGCAGAGGGTCAGCGCTGAGGGAGTGCCGCACTGGCAGAGGGTCAGCGCTGAGGGAGTGCCGCACTGGCAGAGGGTCAGCGCTGAGGGAGTGCCGCAGTGTCAGAGGGCCAGTGCTGAGGGAGTGCCGCACTGTCGGAGGGTCAGTACTGAGGGAGTGCCGCACTGTCAGAGGGTCAGTACTGAGGGAGTGCCGCACTGTCAGAGGGTCAGCCCTGAGGGAGTGCCGCACTGTCAGAGGGTCAGTACTGAGGAAGTGCCACACTGTCGGAGGGTCAGTACTGAGGGAGCGCCGCACTGTCAGAGGGTCAGTGCTGAGGAAGTGCCGCACTGCCAGAGGGTCAGTACCGAGGGAGTGCCGCACTGTCAGAGGGTCAGTACTGAGGGAGTGCCGCACTGTCGGAGGGTCAGCGCTGAGGGAGCGCCGTACCTGTCAGAAATGCCAACTTTCTGAGGCTTAGCAAGTGAATGTAAAAGATCTCTTGGTATTGTTTTGTAGAAAATTAGGAGAGTTGTCCCCGGAGTTCTGGCTAACATGAAAAAAAAATCAGATCATCACGTCTTTGCTGTTTGTGGAAATGTGTCATGGCGGATTAGTTACTGTGTTTCCTACAATAGAATTTACACTTCAGAAAGGCTTTTTATTGCTTTTAACTTACTTTGGGACGTCTTGATTTGCTAAAACCTACTACAGGAAAGCAGGTTGATCCTCCTTCTTGTTACCAGCAACCTGATAGAACATCTGGGCGATTGTACAAGGGATATCAAGACTAGACTTTATTCTTTCACCAGTGATCAAAAGTCCAGAGGAATTGGAGAATTTCCTGAGGAATGAGAATCATCAACAACACTTGTTCTACCACTAACACTGTAATCGGAGGAACAAATAAAGACTTTCAGGAACAAATCAATCCAGTTTGTTACCTTTTTCCCTCAGTTGTGCACAAAGTGTGAAGCTGGATGAACACAGCAGGCCAAGCAGCATCCCAGCAGCTCCTGAGATGCTTCCTGACCTGCTGTGTTCATCCAACTTCACACTTTGTTATCTTGGATTCTCCAGCATCTGCAGTTCCCATTATCTCTGATAGTGACGGAGGGAGCACCTTCCAGCTTGCAATGCCACAATAAATGGAAACAATCAGAACAAGACAGTAAATGTAACTATCTCAGAAGCAACGTCACATCCTCAGATCAAAAGCTGTCATCCTAAAAGCCAAAAAAGGATTGGACCAAATGAAATACCCTATGAAGCATGGTCAGCCTGAGTCAGACAATCAGAGAGATGTCCAGCACAGAAAAAGCTATTTGGCTCATTGAGTCCAAGCTGATCAAAAACAGCACCCAAAAATTCTGAGATAACAAAGTGTGGAGCATCAGAGGCTCTCTGATGAAGGGTCTAGGCCTGAAACGTCAGCTTTTGTGCTCCTGAGATGCTGCTTGGCCTGCTGTGTTCATCCAGCCCCACACTTTGCTATCTTGGTGTTCTCCAGCATCTGCAGTTCCCATTATCTCTGATCCCAAAAATTCTGATCCCACTTTCCAGCTCTTGGCCCACAGCCTCAGCATCGCAAGTCCACATCTAAATACTTCAATGTTGAGGGTCTCTGCTTCTCCCAGCCTTACAGGCAGTGAGTTCCCCATTCCCACTGTCCTCTGGATGAAAAAGGCTTTCTTCACATCTCCTCTAAACCTGCGGTCCTGTACCTTAAATCTATGTCCCTGATCATTCATCCCTCCATCAAGGGGAACAGTTTCTTCCTAGCTACCCTATCTACCCCCTCATCATTTTATACACCTCAATCATCTCTCTTTTCAGTCGCTTCTGATTCAAGTAAAACAACCTCTTGAAAAGGACATAACAAGGTGTAGAGCTGGATGAACACAGCAGGCCGAGCAGCATCAGAGGAGCAGGAAGGCTGATGTTTCAGGCCTAGACCCTTCTTCAGAAAAAGAAACTGCTCTGATGCTGCTTGGCCTGCTGTGTTCATCCAGCTCTACACCTTGTTATCTCAGATTCTCCAGCATCTGCAGTTCCTACTATCTTGAAAACGAATCTGGTTTGTAAAATGTTGTATGAGGTCAGTGATGAATCATAGAGGGGAAGCTTCGGCCATTGGGAAAGGTGATGGAGAAAAAACAGTTTGGGCCTGAGGAAGCATCCTCAGGGAGAACTGGATGGAGACAGCATGAACAAAGTACTGAATGATGCTAGAAGTGTAAGATCTTAAGGGATCTCAGACCATGAGCAGGCCATTGAGCTCATCCAGTCTGCTCTGCCATTTAATGAGATTAATGATGATCTAATCACCCATGGCTCCATCGAATCACCAAATCCCTACAGTGTGGAAGCAGGTCATTCAGCCCATCAAATCCACATCAACCCTTCAAAGAGCATTCCGCACAGACCCACCATCCCGCACCCCTCCCCATAACCCTACACTTCCCATGGTCAATCCGCCTAACCCATGCAACCTCCACTTTCCTGCCTTTTGCGCAACCTTCAATTGCCCTCCCGATTAAAAGTGTATGTATCTCAGTCCTGGGAGAAGAAATTCCCCCACATCTCCGCTTAAACAGGTGTCCCTTTATTTTGGCCCTGAAACTATCAAAGGAAGATAAATGGGAACCTTCGAACACCTTAAGTCACTGAAGAGGAGCGAGCAGGTGCAGCAGGCAGAGAGAAAGGCAAATGCTACGTTGGCGTTCATAGCAAAAGGATTCAAGTACAAGAACAGGGATGTCTTGCTGCAATTGTACTAGGCCTTACTGAGGCCAACCTGGAGTACTGAGTGCGGTTTTCATCTCCTTATCTGAGGACTGATGGATGGAGTGCAGTGAAGGGTTACCAGACTGATTCCTGGGATAGCAGGGCTGACCAATGGAGCGAGACTGGATTGGTTAGGACTATATTTACTGAAGTTTAGGAGATTGAGGGGATCTCATAGAAACCAAAAAAATTCTCATAGGACTTGACAGGTCAGATACAGGAAGGATGTTCCTGATGGCCGGGGAGTACAGAACAAGGGATTTTAGTCTAAAGATACAGAGTAGGCCATTTAGGATTGAGATAAGAAGGAATGCCTTCACCCACAGTGTAGGGAGGCTGTAGATTTCTTTGCCACAGAAAGCGGTTGAGGTGAAAACACTTACTGTTTTCAAGGAGTTAGATACAGTCCGAAGGGCTAAAGGGATCAAAGTGTCTGGGGTGAAAGTAGGAACAGTGGACTGAATTGGATGATCAGCCATAATCATATTGAACATTGGAGCAGGCTCAAAGGGCTGAATGGCTGACACTTGCTCCTCTTTGCTATGTTCTTGTGTTCTCTGTGTAAAAGGGCTGGAGCCTAACTTTTGTTGGAAGGTTTAAGCAAAGAAGAGAAAGAAGCCGACAGCAGTTCTACAATGTTAAAGGCTGACTCAATGGTAGCTCAAACATCGAGTCACAGGTAGACAGGGCAGTCAAGGCGGCCTTTGGCACACTGGCCTTCATCAGTCAGGGCATTGAGTACAGAAGTTGGGAAGTTATGTTACAGTTGTACAGGTTGTTGGTGAGACCTCACTTGGAGTATTGTGTTCACTTTTGGTCACCTTATGATAGGAAGGATGTTATTAAACTGGAAAGAGTGCAAACGAAATTTACAAGGATGTTGTCAGGATTCAAGGGACTGAGTTATAGGGAGGGGTTTGACAAGCTATGAAGTTTTTCTTTCGACCACAGAAGACTGAGAGGGTATCTTTTATTATTCATTCATGCGGTAAGAGGATCGCTGGCTAGATCAGCATTCATTGCCCATCCCTAATTGCCCAGAGGGCAGTTAAGAGTCAACCAGATTGCTGTGGGTCTGGAGTCACATGTAGTCCAGGCCGGCTAAGGATGGCAGTATCCCTCCCTAAAGGATATTACTGAACGGGATGGGTTTTTCCTACAATTGACAATGGTTTCATGGTCATCATCCGACTCTTAATTCCAGATATTTATTGAATTTAAGTTGCACCATCTAGCGTGGTAGGTTTCGAACGCAGGTACCCGGAACATTGTCTGGGTTTCTGGATTAACAGTTCAGCGATAATACCATGAGGCCATCACCTACCCCTTATTGAAGTGCATAAGGTCATGGGTGGCGTGAATAGGGTGAATGTACTCCATCTTTTTTCCCCAGGATTGGGGAATCGAGGACCAGAGGGCATCAGTTTAAGGTAAGAGGGGAACGAATACATAGGAACCTGAGGAGAAACTTTTTCATGCAGAGGGTGGTACGCATATGGAATGAGCTGCCAGCAGAAGTGGTTGAGGTGGGTACATTAACAACATTTAAAAGGCATTTGGACAAATACACAAATAGGAAAAGTTTAGAAGGATATGGGCCAAGTGCAGGGAATTGGGGCTAGCGTGGATGGGCATTTTGGTCAAAGTGGGCTGAAGGGCCTGTCTCCATGCTGTAGCACTCTGTGGCTCTATGGCAGGAATGACTGGAAGACCACACCTGCCCAAGTGTCTCAGCGCCACAATCAGATGAAAACAAGCCTTAAACATTCGAATTTCCCTTCCTATTTCCAAATCACTTTTGGAGAACACAAGCAATAACTACTCCTGAAGCTGCCATTAAATCAAATCAATCAGCTAGCCTCTGAAAACACCAGTTCGGCAGCACATCTCATCGGGAGCGACTGATTATGAGCAAAGTGCTCAGTTAAACTGTTTCCTCTTTGGATAAGGGTGTGCATTCAAAAACTGCATTCTCTTCAGGGGAACTTATTGAAACGTACAAGGTTCTTAGGACTTAATGGGTTGATATGGAGATGTTTCTTCCTGTTACACAGGAGTCTCAGACCAGAGGGTATCATCTCAGATTAAGGGTCACACATTTAAGACAGAGAAGAGGAGAAATTTCTTCTCGCAGAGGGTAGTGAGTCTGTGCAATTCGTACTCGAGAGGGCCATTTAAGGCTGAGATAGATTTTTATTCAATTAGGGAATCAAAAGTTATGGGGAAAAGATAGGAAAGTGGCGTTGAAGATTATCAGATTAAACATGATCTCATTGAATGGCAGAGCAGACTTGATGGGCTGAATGGCCTACTTCTGTTCCTATATCTTATGGTGTCTTGTTATTAGGATGTATATCAAGCATTTGCAGCTCCTCAGATACTGAAGCAGTCCACGTTCAAATGCAACAAAATGTGGACAATATCCAAGCTTGGGCAAACAAATGGGAATTAACACTTGTACCACACAAATGCCAGGCCATCGCCAATAAGAGATAATTTAATCCCCACCTTTTGGCATTCAACGGCGTTACCATCACTGAATTCCCCCACTATCAACATCCTGGGGTTTACCATTGACCAGAAACTCAACTGGATTCACACATAAACACTGGCTACTAGATCAGGTCAGAAGCTGGGAATACTGCGGTGAGTAACTCACCTCCTGACCCCCCCAAAGCCTGTCCACTATCTACAATGCACAAGTCAGGAATGTGATGGAATACTCCCTACTTGCTTGGATGGGTGCAGCCCCAACAACGCTCAGGAAACTTGACACCATCCAGGACAAAGCAGCCCACTTGATTGGCACCACATCCACAAATATCCACACCATCAGCACTCAGTAGCAGCAGTGTGTACTTGTATACAAGATGCACTGCAGAAATTCACCAAGGATTCACAGACAGCACCTTCCAAACCTGCAGCCACTTCCATCTAAAAGGACAAAGGGAGCAGATACATGGGAACACCAGCCCCTGCAATCTCCCCTCCAAGTCACTCACCATCCTGACTTGGAAATATTACTGGGTCAAAATCCTGGAACTCCCCACACTGAGGGCACTGTGGGTCTATCCACAGCACATGGACTACAGCAGTACAAGAAGGCAGCTCAGCACCACCTCCTCAAGGGCAACTAGGGATGGGCAATAAATGCTGGCTCAGCCAGCGACATCTACACCTCATGAGTGAAAAAAAAGGAAACCCACATAAATCCTATCTGTCCCCTCCTGAATGTGATCCCACCTTCCCTCTGATGAAGTGGGCAGATCATGTCTGCTGGAACTAGCTGAGGTCTAACAAGGTGTTCTTCACAGTTTCAACATTCGATGTTCAACCTGATCAAGGAGCTCTTGTGAGATTCAGAAGGATTCTGCAGCTCTTCAAGGTTTGTAGACTGTGGCCAAAGCTTTCTCACTTTGCCCCTGAGTTGACCCACTGTTTGACTTTGGTGACGTGAGTCACAGTATAGCTGGCAGTGCCTGCTGAGTGACTGTGCCAGTGAATGTCATGGGTAATTTACTGATGAATGCTGACATTCTACCACTTCACAAGTAAGGAGGTCAGCCAGGATGATTACACAAACTAATGCTTTCTGAACACGGGTGGAAAATTATTCAAAGGCTTTTCAAGAGGTGTCCCCTCATTAATTTTTCGGCAGCTTGAATACTGTCCCATTGAACACCCCAGCACTGTCTAATCTTACCACCCATTCAGATAGCTCTGCAGTGCCCTTTGAATATGTTAAATGTATGGGCTGGGACTTTAGCTGTTTGCTCCTGAGACAATCAGATTCATTGTCAAGCTGACATTTAAGGCTAGTTTAAGAGTTCTCCGAATGACTTTTACTAACTTAAAGCCCCTCAGTCATTAGCGACAGCAGCTTAACACTTTGAGTGCTGGATCTACCTTAACTGGCCCCTAGTCAAACGAGTGGATTTGTGTCTCTGAGATAGCAGCCTTCCTGCTCCTATGATGCTGCTTGGCCTGTTGTGTTCATCCAGCTCTACATCTTGTCATCTCAGATTTGTGTCAATGTTTGTTTTGAACTAACAGTTACAACAAACAGTCAGTTCTTTTAGATCTTTATATATGTCGACATTTCTTTCCATTCACCGCTCCAATGTGGGATCACACACATTTGCCTGATACCACCCACTTTGTGTGACAGTAAGTTCCACATTCTTCTCACTCTCTGGCAAAAAAAATGCTGCTCCTGAATTCTCAGCTGGATTGATGAGGAACTGTCTCAGATTAATGGCCCCAGGTTCTGGTCTCTCCATACTTGAAGTACTTTCTCCCTGTCGGCCCCGTCAGGTTTTCAAAGGCACCTGTCAGGTTACCCCACAATAATCTCCTTTGGTGAGAAAAAGAATCTGAGTCTTTCCCAACATTTGTATAAAGGATGATTATGTGAAGGATAGGGTTCCAAAGGCTATGGGGAAAGATTTCAGCCTCCCTTGTGGACACGAGGTCAACAGCAATTCACCTGTGTGTACAAGATTTGATTAAATTTGAGGGCATTGAAACTGAAAGGTTGTGGAGAAGCTTTATGAGCATGTTGCCAATACTGGAGGGTTTGAGTTATTAGGAGAGGCTGGGACTTTTTTCCCTGGAGCACAGGAGGTTGAGGGGGTGACTTTGTAGGAGTTTATAAAATTATGAGGGGCGTGGAAAGGGTGCATAGCCAAGGTCTTTTTTCCAGGGTAGAGGAATCCAAAACTAGATGGACATAGGTTTAAAGCGAGAGAGGAAAGATTTAAAAGGGACTTGAAGGGCAACATTTTCGCACAGGAAGTAGCGTTTTGTATGGATTGAACTGCAGAGAAAGTGATGGAGGTAGATTCTAAAAGCGGTTTCAAAAGAGAGCTGGATTTGTATCTGAAAGTGATGAATTTACTGACCTACAGATATCAGACCAGAGAATAGAAATAGCTGAGGAGGTCTTTCAGTAGTTGGTGCAGATAAGATGGATTGAATGGCCTCTTTCAGTACTGTAAAATTGTTTAATTTTATGACATTAATCCTCTTCTGCTGACCTCAATGGCCCAGTGGTATGATAGCTAGGCTATAGAACTGGGAATGTTCTGAGGACCTGTGTTCAAATACTGCCGTGCTGGATGGTTGAATATAAATTCTATTTAAAATATCTGAAAGTAATAGTCTAATGATGACCATGAAACAACTATTGAGGAAAACTTTTATCTGCCACTGATTTTCTTTAGGATGGGAAACAGCTGGCCTGTGTGTGACTCCAGACCCAGCAAGGTACTCCCTGGGCAATAAATGTTGGCGTGGTCAGCAATGCCCACCTCCAACAAGTGAGTAAGTAACAAAAACACAACACTTTTCTGCTCTGTCCCTCAGCCCTGGGCACCTCCGAATTTCAAGAAATAATACACTCAATGTCCACTGTTCCCTAAAGAAGAGGTTTACGAGTCAAAATATTCTCTTTCAATGAAATGGCGTTGCTCTATCCTCAGGCTGTCAGCTCATATTCGAGACTGTCGAACCAGAGGAAAAAGATTCTTCATGTCTAACATTCTTAGAATTTAATATGTCCCAATGACAATGTGGTACTCTGTCTGTATAATGCTGTGACAGTGCGGCACTCCCTCAGCGCTGACCCTCCGACAGTGCGGCACTCCCTCAGTACTGATCACCCATCAGTACATCTTTGGGATTGGGAGTCTTGTGAGGTGGAATGGATATATGATGACAATCTCATTCTGGAATTAAATTGGACCGCAGGGACAAACTAGAAAGGAACTAAGTGGGCTGCGAGCTCAGTGTTCATCTGTCATACTCACCCTCGCTCCCCGTTTCCCTGGAGGACCCATTGCACCAGGTGGGCCTGGGGGACCCTGCCATGAGAAAGATAGGTTAATAAATCACAGAATTATAATGGTGCAGAGGAGGCCATTTAGGCCATCATATTCGATGTACAAAACTAAATTAATATTCACCAGAAAGAAATTTTATAAGACCAATACAAGAAATTCAACTCAACTTATTTTGTTATTCATTCATGGGATGCAGGCAATGCTGGCTGGGTCAGCATTTATTACCGATCTCCAATTGCCCCTCAAGAAGGTGGGGGTGAGCTGCCTTCTTGAACTGCTGCAGTCCATGTGCTGTGGGTCGACCCACAATGCCCCTAGGGAGATAATTCCAGGATTCTTATCCAGTGACACTGAAGGGACGGTGATATATGGGATGGTGAGTGGCTTGGAGGGAAACTTGCAGGGAACGGTGTTCCCATGTGTCTGCTGCCCTTGTCCTTCGAGACGGAAGTGGTCATTTGTCTGGAAGGTGCTCTTCGAAGGAGCTACTGAGCCATTTGTCACTAGAACAAAATCCTGGAACTCTCTCCTTAATGGCATTGTGATACTTTAATAGATGATGACCTAGCCAGTGATGCCCTTACTGTATGAATGAAGTGATTTTGTAAACACGAGTTCTTCCAAAACCCAGCTAGATGTTTCTTAACTTTCAGTAAATTCTGTTCCATTATCACCTTTTGTACTTTCTGACTTATGCTGACTCCCAATCAGGCAGTGACTTGACTTTAAAATTTTCATCCTTGTTTCAGATCTCTCTCGGCCTGGCACTTCCAGATCTCTAGAATCTCCTCCATTCCTAAAAGCCCCCCAAAATATCATCCCCTTGCTAATTTGGACATGTTGAGTTTGCTCACTATCGATAGCTCCACATTGGAAGCTACATCTTCAGTTGCCTGGTCCCCAGGCTGTAGCAACGCTTCCTTAAACCTGCCAACTACGCTACCTCACTTTCTGTTCTTAAAGCAGATCTTTAAACATACATCTTCAATCAAGCCTTTGGTCACCGAGCTCAATGTTTCCTTATGTGGCTCAGTGTATTTTACAATGCTTCTGCCATAATCCTTGGACATATAATTCTAAGCTGTTGTCTTCGTCTAGAAAGGTTTCTTTGTAATTGAAACCACATCAGTTCAGACAAAATCCATTGAAGAGCTTTGAAAATGTCTTGAAAATAAGAAAACAAACAAAGTTGCCGTTCTTCAATCCAAAATGAACACAAGAACAGAGGGCCAATCAGCCCATCAAGTTTGACCCTAAGAATCCAAATTGCCCACACTCTGATTCACTCCAACAAGTTCCAAAACAGCAGTAAAATAGTGCAGATGCTGCAAATCCTAAATTAAATGGAAACAGAAAACACTCAGCAGGTTCAACAGCTTCTGTGAGAGACAGATGAAACGCTCGTAATACCGTGGTTATATCACTAGACAAGAGAAGTCTAGACTAATCGTGTGGCAAGGGTGAGTTCAAATGGCAGCTGGAAAATCTCAGTTCAGTCCATTAAACAAATATGGAATCAAACACAAATCTCAGCGAAAGGTTACTGTCAAAGTACAGGATCGTGTCTTTAAATAAAAACATCTGGGTCACAAATGTCCTCTTGGGAGGGAAATCTGCCACCCATACCTGGTCTGGCTTACACATGGCTCCATACCCACAGTAAAGTGGGTGTCTCCAACTCAGAAATATCCCAGCAAGTCTGTCAGGTATAGTTAAGATGATAGCCCAGGACCACCTCCATAAAAGCAGCAATTTGTGGCCTTTTCCAGTGATGCTTCTCTCTAAGTAGAAGGGATTAAAAGAATTCTGCTCTTCTCTCTCTCACTCCACGCACACTGCAAGGAGTTACGGGAATCGTCTAGATGCATTGTCTCCACCAGCACAGTGAAGGAAACAGCAAGCAAAGCCCGATCGTTCAGAAAAGTGTCATTTTCCATCAGGAGATCCTGAGGAACGTGGTCAGAGTGAGTGGAAAGTAGCCATTCCCCCTAGTCAAAGGGTCAATAATAAGGGGGCATAAAGGGCCCTCTTATGGCTATGGTGGTAGTGTCCCTAACCCCTGGACCAGGAGGCCTAGGTTCAAGTCTCATTTGCTCCAGTGGTGTGTAATAACATTTCTGAACAGGTTTATTAGAGTGGCGCAGTGGCTCACTACTGCCTCACAGCCCCAGGGACCTGGGTTTGATCCCATCCTCAGGCAACCATCTGTGTGAGAATTGCACATTCTCCCCATGTCTGTGTGGGTTTCCTCTGGACGCTCTGGTTTCCGCTCCACATTCTAAAGATGTGCAGGCTAGGTGGTTTGGCCATGCTAAAATGCTCATAGTGTCCAGGATGTGCTGCTTAGGTGGGTTAGCCATGGGGAATATAGCATTGTGGGAATAGGGTAGAAGGTGTGGGTATGGGTAGGATGCTTTGGAGGATTGATGTGGACTCATTGGGTAGAATGGCCTGCTTCCACACTGTAAAGATTGTATGATTCTGAAAGTAGGTAATCAGGGAGTATAATTTTAATGCGAAAAGCAGGAGTTTTAGAACGGATTTGAGGAAAGTGTTTCTCACCCATAGTGATCAACCACTATCCAGGATAGTGATGACAGCGTCTGGAATTCACTGCCAGGGAGGGTAGTTCAGCTGGGAAGCCTTCGATAAGCAGTTGGATGAGCATTTGAAATATCATAACATTGAAAGCTGTGGGCTTAGGGTGGGAAAGTGAGTAGATTTGCTCTAGCTTTGGTGGCAGAGACTTGATGGGCTGAATGATCTCTTTTCCACTGTACAAATGATTCAGTAAAACAGCTGATTGATGCAGGAAAAGCAACAAAGTTTTCAATTACGTAGCAGCTTTAGTATAGCAAAGTATTCCAAATGTGGGAATCTGTATTAAGCTCCATCCATCCTTGGGATGTCATACAGTCCTGGCTGGGGAAATGCTGAGATTAGCTTGGAATCTCAAAGGGAACAGATGTGTCATCAATGATCCCCAATGTTTTAGGAGCAAAGTCTAACTTGTTAATGTAGCTTGTATATAGTGACTATTGTGCAGTAAAACTTCATCTTGTTTCAGACAAGAGCATCTTGGCGTTATAAGAGAAAGATTGCAAAAGCAGAGTATTTTGGCAGGAGCAAAGAACAGAATTTTCCTGTAATGGAGAAGGACTGCAGAGTGCCAAAATGCGAAGGCATTGTGATGTTCAGGTGTCCGAGTCCCCAAAGGTCAATAAGTAAATACAGTACATATTCAAGAAAGCCGATGGAAAAGTTCCAATGGGCCAAGTTCTATCCTTTATTGCAAGAGGAATTGAACATAAAAGTGCTGATGTTTTATTCAAGTTAGACAGGCCATTGGTGAGACCAGAATGCAAATACTGTATGTGGTTTTGATCTCCTTCTTTAAGGAGAACGTAAGTGCATCGGAGCTGGTTCACAGGACGTTTGCTGAATTGATCCCTGGAATAACTGGGTTGTTTTATGAGGAAAGATTGAACAGACTGAGCTGGTTTCCCCTGGAGTTTGGGGGAGTAAGGGGTGATGTGATTGAAGTGTATTAGATCCTGAATGGCCTTGACAAGGTGGATGTGGGAAGGAGGTTTCTTCTTTGTGGGTCAGTCCAGAACCAACAATTAATTTTAAAAACACCTATATCACTCTTTTAGGACCAAGAGAAGAGAATATATTTTCTCTCTCAGTGCTGCGTGACTTTGGTTGGGTGGTGGGGGGGGAGTCACTGAATTTTTTTTTAATGACAGGGACGGAAAGATTCTTAAGAACCAAAAGAACTGTGGATGCTGTAAATCAGGAACAAAAACAAAGTTGCTGGAATAACTCATCAGGTCTGGCAGCATCTGTGGAGGACAAAACAGAGTTAACATTTCGGGTCTGGTGACCCTTCCTCAGAAAGATTCTTGTTAGGCAGGGGATCAGAGGGCATGTGAGTAGATGAGTGTGTGGAATTTGAAGTACAAATGGATCAACCACAGTCTTATTGAACGTGATAGCAAGATTGAGGGGCCGAGTGAACTACTTCTGAAGGTACAGTCAGAGGGTCAGTAGTGAGGAAGGTCACACTGTTGGAAACGTTGTCCTTTGGATATGCCTTTAAACTAAGTCATGCCTGCCCTCCCAGTTGTTGATAAAATATCCAGTCCACTGTAAGAGCAGGTTCCCCTCTGTGTATCCATCCCTAAGCAGCATCATATCAATTGTTTAGCTGGACACTACGACTATGTTTTTTTGTGGGAGCTTCTTGTTCACGAACCTGCCCAGTATTTTAGGGAATGAAACTGCCATCCTTACACGGTCTGGCCTGCATGTGACTCCACAGCCACAGCAATGTGGTTGACTCTTAACTGCCCTCTGGGCAATTTGGGATGTGCAATAAATCCCTCACCCCATTAATGAATAAAGAAAAAAAATTCCTTCATTACAACCGTAACTGCCTGTCAAAAAGCACTTCATTGGAGACTGAGCACCTTTGGATCCCCTGAAGTCGTGGAAGGCGCTATATAAATGCTGGTGTATTACTCCTGTCTCTGAAAGCAGCACTACTGTGTAAACTGATGAACATCAGCCATGGCACGTTTTGCCCCCAGACATTGTCTAGTACATTGTAAAATGATAACTTGTTACACACTACTGTTTCTTCTATCAAATGACTGATCACTGTTCTTTATAGGTTTCTGGAAGCAATAAAAATGAATCATTGAAATTTTATGTTGCAATTTTCAACAGAATAAACATACATTTGGTTTGTCTCAACTGGTAAATTGCAGCTGGAAGCTTTATTTTCCAGTTCACAACACAAACTGAGAATGAAATATTGGCCATTAATTTCACTGAAGAATGATAATGTGAGATGAAAAGCAAAATGTAACAAAAAAAAGTGAAAAACATAACCGTTAGGGGCCATCTGAAAGTTTTGCCTCTATTTCTGCTGTCTGCTTAGGGTTGGAAATACATACTCAATGTCCACTTTACTATTTTCAAGGTCTCAATCGATGGTCAGTAATTAGCATTCTGTCTTCAAGGGACCTGCACCCCTGACAGTTCAGCCTTTCCAAATCCACGTCATAATTTTGGCTCCCATATTTCAATCTTTTTGCATGGTCTTCAGATATTGATATCAATTTACATGCATTTATATTAAACTACAGATTTATATCAAACCAGACCGAAAAATATATACCAAACAGTTCTGGATGTGAGTTTGCTCGCTGAGCTGGAAGGTTAGTTTTCAGACGTTTCGGCACCATTCTAGGTAACATCGTCAGTGAACCTCCGACGAAGCTCTGGTGTTATGTCCGGCTTTCTATTTATCTGGTTAGGTTTCCTTGGGTTGGTGATGTCATTTCCTGTTCTTTTTCTCAGAGGATGGTAGATGGGCTCCAAATCAATGTGTTTGTTGATGGAGTTCCGGTTGGAATGCAGTGCTTCTAGGAATTCTCGTGCGTGTCTCTGTCTGGCTTGTCCTAGGATGGATGTGTTGTCCCAATCAAAGTGGTGTCCTTCCTCATCTGTATGTAACGACACGAGTGATAGTGGGTCATGTCGTTTTGTGGCTAGTTGATGTTCATGCAACTTTGATTGGGACAACACATCCATCCTAGGACAAGCCAAACAGAGACACACATGAGAATTCCTAGAAGCATGGCATTCCAACCGGAACTCCATCAATAAACACATTGATTTGGAGCCCATCAACCATCCTCTGAGAAAAAGAACATGAAATGACATCACCAACCCAAGGAAACCTAACCAGATAAATAGAAAGCAGGACATAACACCAGTGCTTCGTCGGAGGCTCACTGATGACGTTACCTAGAATGGTGACGAAACGTCTGAAAACTAACCTTCCAGCTCAGTGAGCAAACTCACATCCAGAACCTCAACCTGAGCTAAAAATCTTCTCAAATCTCACTAATACCAGTGTAAATCAATATCAAAATACAATCAATTTTATAATCTACACTGATCTATACCTATCCATTGAAACCAAGATATTAAATTAAGTCAAACTGTATGCATCTAATTGATCTACAATCAAGCTATACCAATCTATATGAATGTACAGTGATCTGTATCAATCTACAGTGATATATCAATCCATAGGAATATATAAACATATCTTACTGGAGTTTGATATATCTCTCAATCAGCAGTGATCTGGATCAATTTACAACAATCTGCATCCATTATACTGAGCTTTCAAAGATCCTATTGCTTTGATTCCTGGTATCAAGCAAGAAGGTAACATTGATAACAAAGTGTGGAGCTGGATGAACTGCACCTCCCAGTCACGAACCATTTTAACTCATCCTCCCATTCCTCAGACGACATGTCCATCATGGGCCTCCTGCAGTGCCAGAATGATGCCACCCGTAGGTTGCAGGAGCAGCAACTCACATTCCGCTTGGGAACCCTGCAGCCCAATGGTATCAATGTGGACTTCACAAGCTTCAAAATCTCCCCTCCCCCCACTGTATCCCAAAACCAGCCCAGCTCATCCCCTCCCCCCACTGCATCCCAAAACCAGCCCAGCCTGTCTCTGCCTCCCTAACCTGTTCTTCCTCTCACCCATCCCTTCCTCCCACCTCAAGCCGCACCTCCATTTCCTACCTACCACCTCATCCCGCCTCCTTGACCTGTCCGTCTTCCCTGGACTGACCTATCCCCTCCCTACCTCCCCACCTATACTCTCCTCTCCACCCATCTTCTTTTCTCTCCATCTTCGGTCCGCCTCCCCCTCTCTCCCTATTTATTCCAGTTCCCTCTCCGATGAAGGGTCTAGGCCCAAAACGTCAGCTTTTGTGCTCCTGAGATGCTGCTTGGCCTGCTGTGTTCATCCAGCCCCACACTTTGTTATCTTGGATTCTCCAGCATCTGCATTTCCCATTATCATGGTAACATTGATATGTGGGTTGTGAATAAGAGTTTTGCAGTTCAGCTCTCAGCCTGGATCTGGAAGCTAAAACACAGATAGCTGTGTCCTGGAATTACAGATTCATTAGAGTAGGATTGAGTAACACAATTACTTTGATACAGAGATAGTAGGAACTGGGAGCTAGAACTAGGAGATGCTGGAGCATCTGAGATAACAAAGTGTAGAGCTGGATGAACGCAACAGGCCAAGCAGCATTAGAGGAGCAGGAAAGCTGATGCTTCAGGTCTGGACCCTTCTTCAGATAAAACAAAATTTTTCTGGCCTGCTGTGTTCATCCAGTTCTACACCTTGTTATCTCACAATTACTTTGATGCCATTTTGGAAAAGTAGACGCATTTTAGGAGAAAGCAGCTGCAATGCAGGTAACTTCCTTTAAAGCAAATATACACCTCCAGAAACGTACAATCATGTAACATGTAGAAATCTATTCTATTGAGTTTAGATCACAAGAGGGCTCTGATGTACACCCCTAACTTTAGCTATTGCATCATTAGATATTGAGAAGCAAGATACATAGACAGTTTGGCAAAGTGGCCAATACAGTTTGACAGAAAACCCAAGGGAATCCTTAAATGTCAGAAAACCACGGGAGTCAATAATATGAAAAAGTGGTTTGAAAAGTGAAAGATCGGAAAACATTGTTCATAAATCAGACTCTCATCTATCTCCACATCACCTCAGAATGGTTTTATTAACACAAATAAAGGCAAGGAATAGACTTGATTTTCTGACAATAAATGAATATTCAATCCAGATATCATAAAGAAAAAAAAAACTTAGCTTGGGAATGAAGAACAGTTTGTGCTCCAAGATGAAAATTGATTCCACAAAATGTTTCAAAGTTTCCTGAAAGTATCATCATGTATCAATATATAACTTCCAGAAAGTTCTGCAGTCAGTAATTGCAGCGTAATCACTGGAAAGTTACTCAGCAACCACATTGAGGGGGTGGGGTAAAGTCAGAAAAGCTTCTAACAGATTACAGTGTTTTTGTTGTTCAAGTAACTGGAAGAGAGTTTATTTGATATTTTCACCCCAGGCACTTTTTGGTCAACCTGTTCAAAGATGTTGTGACACACCCTCTGGAATAGGTGGGACTTGAACTTGTGACTTTGCCTCAGAGGTAGGGACACTACCATTACAATTAAGACAATTCAAGTTACATTCCAACTAAACTGATCCAAATCAGTCGATGCTGATCTATATCTATCTACGTGATGAATGAACCTTTCGTGGCCCAAATAATCTAAAGTATTCTACACCAATCATTGTAGATCTGTGTACACTGATACAGACTGTGGTAGATATAGATCAATGTAGATTGATGCAGATCGACACAGATTGTCATGGACCACTGTCAATTGATATCAATCCATGCAGATTGGTAAAAATCACTGTGGCTTGATACAGAATGGTATAGATTGATACAGATCAGTGTAGATTGACATAGACCAATACAGATCAAGGTACATTGATGAAGATGGCTTAGACTGATATAGATCAGAGAAGATTAATATAGATCAGTGTAGTTTGATATAGATCAATACAGATCAATGTGGATTCACATAAATCCCATAGATTGATTTAGATTGATGCCAAGTTTTGTAGATCAATGTTGTTTCTGCAGGTGCTTTAAGATTGGTACATAGATTGATATAAATTGGAGTAGATTGATATAGGTCAATGTAGATTGATGTAAACCAGCGCAGATTCATGTAGATTGGTAAAGGTAGAGACAGATCTTGTTATAGAGTAACATAGATCAACAGAAATCAGTTTAGATTGACACAGATCAACGTAGATTGAGACAAACTAATGCAGATTGACATAGGGCAGTGTAGATTCATAGAGATCAGTGTAGACTGAAATATATCCATGTACTTTGATATAGATTCATCTAAGTTGATAATTATTAAAACAGATTAGTGTAGATTGAGATGGATCAGTGCAGATTAAAGTAAACCAGTGTTGTTTTCTGATGAAGGGTCCTGGCCCGAAATGTCAGATTTTGTGCTCCTAAGATGCTTCTTGGCCTGTTGTGTTCATCTAGCTCCACACTTTGTTATCTCTTGATTAAAAGTAGACAAGTGTAGTTTGATTTTGATCACTGTAGTTTCATGTAGATCTCTACAGATGGGCATAGAACAATTCAGATTGATGCGGATCAGTGTAGATTGATAAAAATCACCATATAATGACACAGATCATTGTAAATTGCTGCAGAGTCTAGTAGATTTCTACAGATCAGTGTAGATTGATAGAGATCAATGTGGATTTATACAGCTCACTGATAGAGATTAAACTTCAATGAACTAGTAAAGATCAACCTGAATTGATAGGACACTGCAGATCAAGATATAAATCAGTGAGATTGATATAGGTCAGTATGGATTGTTGGAGACATTGAATCAGATCATTGCAGATTGATATAAATCATGGTATACTGAAGTAGATCAGTATAGATTGATACGGAGCAGTGCAGATTGCTTTCAATCACTCTCGAATGATATAGTTTGGTGTAGGTTGACATCGGGCAGTGCGGGTTGAATTAGATCAGTGTATAGAGTCACGGAGATAGGCTCTATCGTCCAAACTGGTCCATGCCGACCAAACTGTCCATCCACACTAACCCCATTTCCCTGTACTTGGCCCATATCCTTCTAAACCTTTCCTATTCGTGTATTTGTCCAAATGCCTTTTAAATGTTGTTAATGTACCCACCTCAACCACTTCCGATGGCAGCTCATTCCATATGCGTACCATCCTCTGTGCAAAAAAAAGTTTCCCCTCAGATTCCCATGTATTCTTTCCCCTCTTACCTTAAACTGATGCCCTCTGGTCCTCGATTCCCCAATCCTGGGGAAAAAAGATGGAGTACATTCACCCTATCCCTGTCTCTCATGATCTTATACACTTCTGTAAGAGACTCCCTCAGTCTCCTACACTCTAAAGAAAAAGTCCTGGCTTGTCCAACCTCTCCCTCTAACTTAGTCACTCGAGTCCTGGCAACATTCCTGTAAGTTTCTTCTGCACTCTTTACAGTTTAATAACATCCTTCCTATAGCAAAGTGGCCAAAACTGAACACAATACTTGAAATGCAGCCTCACCAATATCCTGTACAACTGCAACATAACTTCCCAACTTCCCTACTCAATACCCTGACTGATGGAGGCCAGTGCATCCAAACCATTCTTCACTGCCCTGTCTACCTGTGACTCCACTTTCAGGGAACATTGCACCTGAACTCCAAGATCCCCCTGTTCCACTACACTCCTTCAGGCCCTACCATTGTAATGTTCTATGTTCTATGTGAGGCATGATCACCTGCACACAAAGCCATTCTGATCCATCCTAATCAAACTATGTCTTTCTAAATGCATGTATACCTTATCCCTCAGAATCTTCTCAAGTAACCTACCTACTGTAGGTGTTAAGTTTACTGGTCTATAATTCCCAGGTTTTTCTTTGCAGCCCTTCTTAGATAAGGTACAACATTTACTACCCTCCAGCCTTCTGAGATCTCACCTGTGGCTAATGATGATGCAAATATATCAGACAGGTTCCCTGCAATTTCATTCCTAGCCTCTTGCAGTGTTCGTGGATATATCTGGTCAGGACCAGGAGATTTAACATAGAACATAGAACGTAGAACAGAGAACATAGAACATTACAGCACAGTACAGGCCCTTTGGCCCTCGGTTGTGCCGACCTGTCATACCGATCTCAAGCCCATCTAACCTACACTATTCCATGTACGTCCATATGCTTATCCAATGATGACTTAAATGTACCTAAAGTTGGCGAATCTACTACCGTTGCAGGCAAAGCGTTCCATTCCCTTACTACTCGCTGAGTTAAGAAACTACCTCTGACATCTGTCCTATATCTATATGCCCCCTCGTGCTTGCCGTCACCATTCTAGGTAAAAGGCTGTCCCTCTCCACCCTATCTAACCCTCTGATTATTTTAAATGTTTCAATTAAGTTACCTCTCAACCTTCTTCTCTCTAATGAAAACAGCCTCAAGTCCCTCAGCCTTTCCTGGTAAGATTTGTCCACTTTCATACATTCCATGCTTCCAACACCACCTCTACTGTGAAATGGACTTCTCCGAGACATCACCATTAACTTCCCCAAGTTGGAGTCTTTTTGTTTACCACGGAGAAAGATACAGAGAGAAATATTCATTGAGGACCTCGCCCATTTCCTGTGATTCCACACATACATGTCCACTTTCGTCCTTGAGAGCTCCTATTCTCTCTCCATTTATTATTTCTCCTTTACTGTACTTAAAGAATCTCCTTGGATTCACGTTATTCTTCTCAGCCAATTCTATCTCATGCCCCCATTTCATCCACCTGACTTCCTCCTTCAGTAAACTCCTGCATGCGTTATGTCCTCCAAGGATTCCCTTGATCCCAGCTGCCTGTAGCTGAGCCATGCCTTCTCCTTTATTCTGGTCAAAGCTTCAATTTCTCTTGTCATCCAGGGTTCCCTATTCCTGCCAACCTTGCCCTTCACCCTCACAGGAACAGAGAGACCTTGAACTCTAGCTATCACACATTTAAAAGCCTCTTGGTTGCCAGAGGTCCCTTTGCCTGCAAACAAACTACTCCAAAATCAACCCCTGCAAGCTCCTGTCTAATTCCAACGAAATTCACTTTTCCCCAATTTAGAATTTGAACCTGTGGACCTGTAGTATTCTCTCAAAGACAGACAAAGGACCCCAGACCCACAATGAGTAGGACACATGTCGTATATAAAATACCAAGCAGCAACTGCGAGAAACACTACAGAGGACAGACAGTCAGGAAACTTACCACAAGGACACATGAATGCCAACTTGCAACAAAACAGCATAACCAACTCTCCCTCATTTCAATACATTGACATAGAAAGACACCAATTTAACTGGGGAAAATGTTGCATTACCAGAACAAGCAAAGTGAAGACAAGCACAAGAATTTCTGGAGACCTGGTCTGCAACCACCTACGCAATTAACAAACATGTTGATATAGCCCTATCTACATAGTTGTATGTAGGCCCATCATGACAGACTGGACCATATAAATTCAGAGTAGGACAGAATGGCAGCGCTTCAATGGATGTTACACAGCACTGATGATGCCACCTAGAAGGGAGATGAAACGTTTGCTTGAAAAACAGTCAGCTCGGCACACCAACCAACAATTCTACTCTTTGGAAACAGGATGGGACAGGTGATGGAGTGAAAGTGAGGGAGCTCTTTGGGACTAGTGGCCACAGTTCAGTTAACTTTAAAATAGTTATGGAGAGGTACAAAACTGGTTTTAATGCAACATTTTCCCCAGTTAAATTGGTGTCTTTCTATGTCAATGTATTGAAATGAGGGAGAGTTGGTTAGAACATAGAACATAGAACATAGAACATAGAACAGTACAGCACAGAACAGGCCCTTCAGCCCACAATGTTGTGCCGACCATTGATCCTCATGTATTCACCCTCAAATTTCTGTGACCATATGCATGTCCAGCAGTCTCTTAAATGACCCCAATGACCTTGCTTCCACCGCATTCCATGCTCTCACAACTCTCTGTGTAAAGAACCCGCCTCTGACATCCCCTCTATACTTTCCACCAACCAGCTTAAAACTATGACCCCTCGTGCTAGCCATTTCTGCCCTGGGAAATAGTCTCTGGCTATCAACTCTATCTATGCCTCTCATTATCTTGTATACCTCAATTAGGTCCCCTCTCCTCCTCCTTTTCTCCAATGAAAAGAGACCAAGCTCAGTCAACCTCTCTTCATAAGATAAGCCCTCCAGTCCAGGCAGCATCCTGGTAAACCTCCTCTGAACCCTCTCCAAAGCATCCACATCTTTCCTATAATACGGCGACCAGAACTGGACACAGTATTCCAAGTGCGGTCTAACCAAAGCTTTATAGAGCTGCAACAAGATCTCACGACTCTTAAACTCAATGGCCCTGTTAATGAAAGCCAAAACACCATATGCTTTCTTAACAACCCTGTCCACTTGGGTGGCCATTTTAAGGGATCTATGTATCTGCACACCAAGATCCCTCTGTTCCTCCACACTGCCAAGAATCCTATCCTTAATCCTGTACTCAGCTTTCAAATTCGACCTTCCAAAATGCATACCTCGCATTTATCCAGGTTGAACTCCATCTGCCACCTCTCAGCCCATCTCTGCATCCTGTCAATGTCCCGCTGCATTCTACAACAGCCCTCTATACTGTCAACGACACCTCCGACCTTTGTGTCGTCTGCAAACTTGCTGACCCATCCTTCAATCCCCTCATCCAAGTCATTAATAAACAATTACAAACAGTAGAGGCCCAAGGACAGAGCCCTGTGGAACACCACTCACCACTGACTTCCAGGCAGAATATTTTCCTTCTACTACCACTCGCTGTCTTCTGTTGGCCAGCCAATTCTGTATCCAAGCAGCTAAGTTCCCCTGTATCCCATTCCTCCTGACCTTCTGAATGAGCCTACCATGGGGAACCTTATCAAATGCCTTACTGAAGTCCATATACACCACATCCACAGCTCGACCCTCATCAACTTTTCTAGTCACATCCTCAAAAAACTCGATAAGGTTTGTGAGGCATGACCTGCCCCTCACAAAGCCGTGTTGTCTGCATTTGATCAAGCCATGCTCCTCCAGATGGTCATAAATCTTATCCCTCAGAATCCTTTCTAACACCTTGCAGACGACAGACGTGAGACTTACTGGTCTGTAATTGCCGGGGATTTCCCTATATCCTTTCTTGAAGAGAGGAATTACATTTGCCTCTCTCCAGTCCTCAGGTACGACTCCAGTGGAGAGGGAGGAAGCAAAGATCTTCACAAGTGGCGAAGCCAATGTCAATGTATTGAAATGAGGGAGAGTTGGTTATGCTGTTTTGTTGCAAGTTGGTGTTCATGTGTCCTTGTGGTAAGTTTCCTGCCTGTCTGTCCTCTGTAGTGTTTCTCACAGTTGCTGCTTGGTATTTTATATACGACATGTGTCCTACTCATTCTGGGTCTGGGGTCTTTTGTCTTTGAGAGAATACTATCTATACCAAACTACATTGATTTATTTCAATCAAAACCAGGGTACATCAATATACAGTGATCCACAAAATTTACATATATATATTGATATGCACTGATCTATAATAATCTGATGCATTCAATATCAATCAACGCTGACCTAAAATCATTGCACGTCATTCATAGTAGTCTACAGTGATCAATATCAATGTACACTGATCAATATCAATTTTGTAATGGGGCTCATTGAGTGAGTTCCCATTCTCCCCATGTCTGTGTTGATTTCAGTTGCTCCAGTTTCTTCCCACAGTCCAAAGATATACAAACTAGGTGGATTGGCCATGCTAAATTACCCATTGTGTTCAGTGACGTGTAGGTTCGGATCATTAGCCATGGGAAATACAGGAAAACAGGGATAGGGTAGGGGGATGGGGATGGGGATGCTTTGGGTGATGCTTTGAGGATTGGTGTGGACTTGTTGGGCCAAAAGTCCTGTTTTCACACTGCAGGGATTCTATGATCTACGATCTTAACAGAGTCATGAGATGTATAGCATGGAAACAGGCTTTTCAGTCCAACACGTCCATGCTGACCAGATATCCTATATAAATCCAATCCCATTTGCCAGCACTCTTCCTATTCATAAACCCATCCAGATGCCTTTTAAATGTTGTAACTGTACCAACTAATCTATCCATTAGCAGCCCTGTGCAGTCCAACTCAGGCAAATCACTCCTCAGTTTTGTAAAATTTGCCTAGTTAAAAGAGCTTTACTCCTGATTTATCTGTGTCCTTTTCCGTAATAACACCAAATCTAAATGGTATGATGCACAGGATGGGACTGAGCTTGATTATCGGCCTTGATCATATTGAATGGAGGAGCAGACTCGAAGGGCTGAATGGCCTACTTCTGCTCCTACCTTCTATGTTTTTATGTGGGTTTCCAGGTATATCTACGCTGATCTCTGTCAATCTAGGCCGATCAATGTGGCACTACACAGTTACCGCAACGTGCCTCCAATGTCATCATTACGCAGTGTTCTCTTGGTCGAGTCAGTCCGTCTCCTGTACCCTCTGTGCTGGGTAAGCTCTGACCTGTTGGGATACTGCAGTTGGGAGGTATCGGGGTGGGGGGGGAATGGTGCACATGTAGTGATGCAGCAGCTCCTGCTCAGCCAGGAGGGTGAACTGCTGTGCCATAGCCTGGAATTCCTTCATTAAACCCCTCTCACCTCCTTTAGGTGGTCTTTAAAACCTCCCTCTTTGATCTACCTTTTGTCACCTGTCCTTATGTTGTCATACCTTGACTTAAATATGTTAAAGGCATTATATAAATGCACATTGGTTTACTTGTGGTGTGAGATTTTTACAATGATCATCACAAACTGAAACTGTTGAGGGCACCAAGTACAGGCAGTGAGACGAAGACGCTTCTGATGCAATTGAAGAAAACAGCTCAGCACTGGTTTATACAACCATATGTCAACAAAACAACTGAAGCAGCCCATGTTTGAATGCAGTAAGATCTAGATAATATCCAGGCTTGCACTAAAAAGTGCCACGTAACATTTGCACCACACAAATGCCAGGCTATGACCATCACCAATAAGAGACAATCTAACCGCCCCTTGACATTCAATGGTGTCACCATCACTGAATCCCCCACTATCAACATCCTGGGGGTTACCATTGACCAGAAACTCAACTGGACTCTCCACATAAACACGGTGGCTACAAGAGCAGGTTAGAGGCTAGTGATCCTGCAGTGAGTAACTCCCCTCCTGACTCCCCAAAGCCTGCCCACCGTCTACAAGGCACAAGTCAGGAGTGTGATGGAATACTCCCCATTTGCCTGGAAGGGGGCAGCCCCAACAACACTCCAGAAACTTCACACCATCCAGGACAAAGCAGCTGCTCAATTGGCATTACATCAATAAATAACTACCTGCCCCACCACCGACCCTCAGTAGCAGCAGTGTGTACTATCTACAAGATGCACTGCAGAAATTCACCAAAGATCCTCAGACAGCACCTTCCAAACCCACGACCACTTCCATCTAGAAGGACAAGGGTAATAGTTACACAGGAACACTGTGCCCTGCGAGTTCCCATCCAAGCCACTCACCATTCTGACTTGGAAATATATCACCGTTCCTTCAGCGTTGCTGGGTCAAAATCCTGGAATTCCCTCCCTAAGAACTTTGCAGGTCACCCCACAGCAGCGACTGGCAATGCAATGCTGGTACAGACAGCATTGCTGGTACAGGCATGAGTGAATAACTAAAAAGATATTAAGCCTACCTTTTCATTTCTATTATCAACATCACTAACACTTGCGTTAGAATCCTCAGAGAGTTTTTAGCCTTTGGCAATTTCTAATTAACTTCCTGAACCAGACCACAGACTGCACAATCATTACTTTTCTAACAAAAAAGCTTGTAACACTTTACACAACTGTTGCCTGTTCTTGCCTCATCACAACTATTTGCATTTTATAAAGTGGCTGAAAAGATATGAAACTATTCAATTTCTCAAGTTGCAAGACCACAAGCGGCAAACCTCCTTTCCCGCACCGCCCTCACCCAGCCCCAACATACACACGCTCAGAGACAGCAAGAACTAGAGATACTAGAGTCAGCGACATCCTCTGCTACTTCCTGCACCAACAATCCAACCCCACCACCAAAGATATATTTCCCTCCCCGCCCCTAACTGCTTTTCATAGGGACTGCTCTCTCTGCGACTCCCTTGTTCGCTTCACACTCCCCACTAGTCCCACCACATCCAGTACCTTTCCTTGCAATGACAGGAAGTGCTAAACATGACCTTACACATTATCTCTCACCTCCATCCAAAGCCGCAGACAACCTTTCCAAACCTGACAGGGTCAGCTGCATGTCCTCTAACCTGGAATACGGTATCCATTGTTCCTGATGTGGTCTCCTCTACATCGGAGAGACCAAGCGCAGACTTGGCGATCAATTCGTGGAGAACCTGCGTGCTGTACGTTATAAATAACACCACCTTCTGGTCCCCAACCTTTTTAAATACCCCTCCCATTCCCTTGATGACATGTCCACCCTGGGCCTCCTCCAGTGTCATAATGATGCCACACGCAAAACGGAGGAGTAGCACCTCATATTCCGCCTTGGGAGCCGAGAGCCCGATGGCCTCAACACAGAATTCACCAGTTTTTAAATCTCTCCATTCCAGTCTCATCCCATGTCCAAACCTCCCTCTCATCCCCGCCTCCTTGACCTGATACAACCTGTCCATCTTCTCTCCCAACTATCTGCCCCACCCTTCCCACTGACCAATCTCCACTACCCCTTACCTACACTCGCCTATCACCATCCCATCTACCTTCCCCTACCCAACCCCCTTCCTTTATTTATTTCCAAAATCCCTTCCCCCTCCCCAGTTCTGATGAAGAGTGTAAATCCGAAACATGAGTTTCTGCCTGACCTGTTGTGTTCCTCCAGCTCCACACAGTATTGACACACACACGCACTCACTTAAGAACAGAGTTATAGATAAAGACAATTTCACATGGATACATATGCGTATCTGGATCTAAGTTGTTTTCTTCAACCATTCCAAATAGGAGCAAGTTTCACATTCTCCGCACTCTGGATAATGCTGTTTCTCCTGAATTCTCTGTTGGATTTACGAGAGATTTTGTTAGGTTTGCAGTTTCTCATTTTGTACCCTCTAATACACGATTAACACCTCCTGTCCCTTTACCATTTTGAACTCTCATGATCGTAAATACCACTGCTAGAGACCCTTTTGATAAGCGATTATGGATTACTGGTTAGGTTCATTGAAAAGACTTACAGGTGGTCCTGGATCTCCCTTCGGCCCAGGTATGCCTTCATAAACTAAATAATCAAGGAAGTCTTCATAATCATAGTCGTAGTTTTCAGTATCAATTTCTTGTGAATTTTCTGTGTAGTGATCTAATTCCACAGCTGAGTAATCATTTTCATCCCATAAACTGTTCTGATTTAGTGAAGAGGTGTCTTTTGATGCTCTGTACAGTGTTGCATTGATCATCTGCCTTTCGAGGAGCTGGTCTGAAATTTCCTTTGCGATCTCTGGTTGGTTTACATTTCTGAGGCTGTCGTTTATCTTGTGTTGTTGGAGCAGTGAAGTCAAGGGTGAGAAATTTTCATCGTAAATCTTCCAATTCTCTTGGTTTCTGTTCTCTGTAACATTTTCAGATTGATCTGCTTCCAATTCACTTCCCTTCCTGTTAAGTGAATCTTCGAATTTGCGGGAATTGGGTTTAGAGTGCTGGCCAAAAAGAACATGGACAAGTCCAGGGTCAAGCCTTGAGTCGTTCAATGGATGAGATCTTATTGTTTCATTGAAACTAGGGGTTGAAGTTTGAGGCAATTTGGTCAAAATCTCTGATTCACCCAAGTTCCTTTGAGTATTGGTTTCAACAACTCTGTCGAATGAGTGGCTGAAATATTCATCTTCGTCAGTAATATTTTGTCCATGTGCACTTGTGGTACGAGTTGCTGTTGCCACTGAACTTGCATGCATCTCTTCACTCAGTGAAGATGTTGTGTGACCCGAGCTTGAGCTGGTAACTGCAGGAGAGGTGGTGGAAAGCAAGGGTGACAGGGATCGGTAAGTATCGGCTGGACGACACTGCTTCTTCACGTAATTGCAATAATTCATCAAAGCTTGAGCATTTGGATAAATATCCAGCTGGCATAAAACTCCTTCAAATGGAACTGCATTCCAGTTCATCCTTCCTAAGGTTAACTTGCTGCCAGAAACAAGTTTCTGTGGTTTGACAAGCAGCTCCTTGCTGAT
This sequence comes from Stegostoma tigrinum, assembly GCF_030684315.1. Lineage (NCBI taxonomy): Eukaryota > Metazoa > Chordata > Chondrichthyes > Orectolobiformes > Stegostomatidae > Stegostoma > Stegostoma tigrinum. The sequence continues at coordinate 100,536,074 of NC_081361.1, forward strand.
CAGCTTCTCCCCACAGTCGGAAGAAAAAGTAACAGTTTTGCCTTTAATCGAAATGGCAAAGGAATGCCATTGCCCATTATGAGCATTATATGCAAAATATACAGATTGCTTCTCAGCAACATACACAACTAATTTTCTTGGTAAAATCTGTACACCAAACTGAAGTCTGTTCTTATTTCTAATACTAAAGAGAAAAGCATTGTTGACTCGATGAGAACAGAGACTAACAAGTATAGTGAATTCGTTGCTAGTGTTTAATGGCATTATGCTCGCAATTGGAGCTTCAATATGTGCGTCACTTGACAGGATAATACCAGTCGCTGTTGCTGTGGTTCCCCAAGGTAACGAGAGCGAAGGTTGTTGGGAGGGTGATCCTGATGAAGACAGTGTTCCATTGTCTGTAAGACCAAGTTTCTGGAGAATGTCTACACCTAAAATTAGAAAGAATCATAATGAAAACATGTTGCATCACACTCTAAATCACACAACATAAAATTTTATAGCACAGTATTAGGCCATTCAACCTAGCTGCTACGTCCCACACGAGCCATCTCCCATCCCTCTTCATGCCACCCCATCCACATGTCCCTCTATTCCTTTCACGCTCACCCTTCAATAGTATCTAAGTTCTTTGTCTCAACCACTCCTTGTGGCAAGATCTACGTTCTCACAACTTTCCCAGTAAGGAATTTTCTTCTGAGTTACCCAAAGGATTAATTAGTGACTGTCTTTGTATGTGCATCACAAAGCATTAACACGGAGTTACTGAAGGTAATTAGCAAGGTAAATTTGCCTTTATTGCAAAGGGAAGGAATGCAGAAGTGGGAAGGTTTTGCTACAACAGTGCAGGGCATTGGTGAGAGCGCACCTGGAATACGATTCAGTTTTGGTCTCCATACTTAAGGAGAGAAATAGCTACATTGAAGGTTCGGAGAAGGTTCATTGGGCTGACCGTTGTGAGGAGGTGTTTCTATTATGATGAAAGGTCAAGCAGTTTTAAGGTTAGAAATCTAAGAGGGAACTTTCTTGGACTAAAGATGTTGAGAGTTTAATGATGCTGAGACGATGTGTTCCCTCATGGAGGAATCCAGAATTAAGGGGCACTCTAAAAATAAGATGTCTTTCATCAAAGAAGAAAGTGAATTCTTCTCTCAGACAGGGTTTTTAATCCCTAGAAGTCTCTTCTCCAGGGAACAGAAGATGCGGGGTCATTAAGACTGAGACTTTTGATGCATTAAAGAGTGAAAGGTTGTTGTGGGAAGTACACAGGAAAGGAGTTGAAATCACAATCAGACCAGCCATGAATTTATTAGATGGAACACAGGGTCAAGGGACTGAATGGCCTCCCCTGTTCCTATTTCTCACAAATCCAGTTCTTTAGGTATAAAGGCCAGCATCTTGGTTGGCTTTTAAGTTATCTTATGCACCTGGCTGTTTGATGACCTATTACTCTGAAACAAAAGCTTGTTTAAAAATCTGAGATCAGAGATAATGGGAACTGCAGATGCTGGAGAATCCGAGAAAACAAAGTGTGCGGCTGGATGAACACAGATGAACCGAACGCAGGTGTTCTGCAAAGCGGTCCCCAAGCCACCACTTGGTTTCTCCAATGAACCTGCTGTACACGGTGTGGCTTCCTCTACATTGGGGAAACCAAGCGGAAGCTTGGGGACCGCTTTCCAGAACACCTACTTTCGGTTTGCAGTAAACAACTGCACCTCCCAGTCACGAACCATTTCAACTCCCCCTCCCATTCCTCAGACGACATGTCCATCCTGGGCCTCCTGCAGTGCCACAATGGTGCCACCCGTAGGTTGCAGGAGCAGCAACTCACATTCCGCTTGGGAACCCTGCAGCCCAATGGTATCAATGTGGATTTCACCAGCTTCAAAATCTCCTCTCCCCCCAATGCATCCCAAAACCAGCCCAGCCTGTCCCCCCCTCCCTAACCTGTTCTTCCTCTCACCTATCCCCTCCTCCCACCTCAAGCCGCACCTCCATTTCCTACCGACTAACCTCATCCCGCCTCCTTGACCTGACCGTCTCCCCGGACTGACCTATCCCCTCCCTACCTCCCCTCTCCACCTATTTTCTCCTCCATCGATCTTCAGTCTGCCTCCCCCTCTCTCCCTATTTATTTCAGAATCCTCTCCCCATCCCCCTTTTCTGATGAAGGGTCTAGTTCCGAAATGTCAGCTTTTGTGCTCCTAAGATGCTGCTTCGTCTGCTGTGTTCATCCTGCCCCACACTTTGTTATCTTGTTTGAAAATCTGTTTTGTTTTTACAATTCAGAGATTCTGTGTTCTTTCCTTTTCAGAAGTATATAACCATTGAAACACAGGAAGTAGATACACGAGTAGGCCATTTGGCCCTTTCAGCTTGTACCATCATTCAACATGATCATGGCTGATTGTGTAATCTCAGTATCCCACTGCCATCCTCTTCCACCCATACCCCATGATCCCTTTAGCTGCAAGAGCCACGTCCACGGAATATATCTGACAAACTGGCCCCAGCAGCTCTCTATGAAAGAGAATTCCACAGGTTCACAACGCTGAGTGAAGAAATGCTTCCTCATCTCAGACCTGAATGGCTTACCTCTTATTCTCATACTGTGACCTCCTAGATCAAAATGGATGACATCCCATTTGCCACCATTTATATTTCCATTGACTTAGTTTCTTGAAGATGCGATGCCCTAAGTGACCCTGCTTGTTCAGATTCTAGGTATTAGAATAATGCTGCTCAGCCTGGGACACCCGTAACCAGTTAGTATTTTGGATGCAGAAGAGAGGATGGGGCTACTGTTGGTGTCAGGATGGAGTGGCAAGCACAGCGTATATGGTATAATAACACATAGTGGGGCCGATTAGCCCAAGCAGAAAAAAATTACATTTTTGTAGCACCTCCGATGTGGTAACGTGCAGCCCGAGAATGTTTTAAAGAAGTGACTATGAAGCAAAATTTAACACCATGCTGTGGGGCATAAGAATAGGAGTAGACCATTCAGACCATCAGGGGAAAAAAAAGATAAAAAAGTTACGCTTGTTCAAAGCGGTAGGTTATAAGAAGGAGCATGAAGGAGGACAGTAGGTAGAAGTTTGGAGAGGGTTCAGGAAGAAATGAGGATCAGGCAGATAGTGATAGACGCATCCATGCCAACCAGATGTTCCAAACTGAACTGGTCCCTTTTGCCTGCATTTGGCCCATTTCCCTCTAAACTATTCAAATTCATGTACCTGTCTGAATGCCTTTTAAAATGTTGTAATTGTTCTTGTGTCTACCATTTATTTTGGCAGCTCATTCCATATACGCACAAAGCCAGTGTTGTTACTATCGGGGTGGATGGTGGGGGGTGTAAGAGAAGTTGGAATTGGAGCAGAGCAGATATCTCGGAGGGCTCTAGATCTCGGGGGAAGATTACAGAGACAGGGAGGGAGCAAGGTCATGGTTGGATTCAAAAACACTTGATGAGAATTTTTAGACCGTGAATTTGTCTTATCAGAAACCACTGTGAATTGGGAAACAGAGTGCCGGAATGGGCGTGGAAGGTAAACTTCCCTCACTCCCTCAGCATGAAATGAAATGGTACAGACTGACATCATGGTGCTTCAGTGTAACTCACTGAAATGACAAGGTGATTCCACCAGCTGCTTGGAATGATTCATGGCTCAGACAGCAACTTGACAGCATGTTAGGACTGAGCTGGGACAACTTCAAATACCTGCTGAGTTTAACAAGCGACTCCCAACATAACTGGTTTGACCAGCTTTTAATTCTTTCAGCAGGTATGATGTCTGTGCCTTTGCATGCAATATGTTCACTGTGTTTTTGTAGACTACAGATCAATCAGTTAAGTTCATATATCCATCCCACAAATATCAGCACGTCTCCCTGTATTTTCTTTTATACTTGTCACATTTAAGTTAATTGGTCTTATTCATTATGGGTCATGGGGGGCACTGGCTGGCCAGCATTTATAGCCTGTCCCTCATTGCCCTTGCGAAGATGGTAGTGAGCTGCCTTCTTGCACCGCTGCAGTCCACATTCAGTGCACAATGTCGTTAGGGGCAGAATTCTAGAATTTTTGACCCAGTGAAGGGACTACAATATATTCCCAAGTCTGTTGCCCTTGTCTTTCTAGATGGAAATGGTTGTGAGTTTGGAAGGTGCTGCCTAAGGAGCTGCACTCAACCAGGCAAGTGGGGAGTATTCCTGACTTGAGCCTTGAGGCTTTACTTTTTTTTGGGGGGGGGGGGTGCGCAGGGCGGTCAGGAGGTGGGTTACCTGCCACAGAATTGCCGGGTTCTGACTTGCTCTTGTAGCCACTGTGTTTATGTGGGGAGTTATGTGGACCAGAAATGTTAACTCTTGTTTTTTCTTCACATACGCTACCAGACCCAATGATTCCAGTTTTGCCAGGGCTCCTTGATGCCACACTCAGTCTAATGCAGCTTTGATATCAAGGGCTGTCACACTCGCCTCACGCCTGGAATTCAGCTCTTTTGTCCATGTTTGAACGAAGGCTGTAACGAGGTCAGGAACTGAGTGGCCCTGGCAGAACCCAAGCTGGGTGTCACTGAGCAGGTGCTGCTTGATAGCACTGTTACTGACACCTTCCATCACTTTACTGACGATCAAGAGGAGACTGATGGGGTAGTAATTGGCCGGGTTGGATTTGTCCTGCTTTTTGTGTACAGGACATACTTGAGCAAGTTTTCACACTGTCGGGTAGATACCAGCGTTGTAACTGTTCAGGGACAGTTGAGCCAAAGGTTTTTCAGTACAATTGTTGGAATTTTGTCTGGAGATGATGGTAATGGTAGACTGGGGAAACATGAGGTCTTTAGGGCAGATATTTTCCTAACCAGTGTAGACTGTAATGTCATATCTCTAGAACAGGTGGGTCTTAAACCCAGGTATCCTGGTTCAGGGGAAGGGACACGGCGACTGCAGCACTAGAGCCCGAGGAGGTCAGGAGTGTATAGCCTGTGGTTAAATATGATTCAGCTGCTGGTCATGCTGACTTGAAGGCTTTTCTTCAGGTTCACAAAGACTAATCTGTGGGACAGCACAAGCTACCAGATGTTTGTTCAGAGGACTTTGCAGAGTTGACAGGGCTGTGCTTGATATGATCATTTCCTGTGCCTTAGTCAATGCCAGGTTGTCTATCTGATTTCATTCCTCCCATTAGACAGCTTTATTATATTCCTTTTATCAGCATATTTTTGATGTCTGAAGAGGTTTAATGAAGCAGATGGTTTTTGTGACAATTGGTAACGTTTCTGTGGTCACCGATCAACTGAATACAGATTTATTAACCAAATTTAAATTTCACCATTGGCTGTGTTGGGGGTTTGAACGCCTATCCCAGCACTTCATCCTGGATCCATGGATTACTAGTCCAGCAGTATTACTACTGTAAGAATATAAGAGATTACTACTTTCCTGAAGCTGATAATTTACTGCCTTGCTGGTAATTGGCTATTCTGTCAACCTACTTCATGCTTTCTTTTTATGCAAAGAACTTGGACATTTTTTTCTGAAAATAAAATTGAGTTTAACAAAAGTGTCACTCTTTCAAAATCTGCCACAGGGAGGGATGTGTTTGCATATCACAGCAAGAATAGGTCACACTTTTCGATAATGCCTGGAGGTGTCTATTTCTCATATAAACATATAGGAGCTATGTACAGCAACACCCCAACAGCAGACACACTGTCTTGTGACAATTTGACCATGGGACAAGGTGTTTGGGGAGCAATGTGGTAAGATGCTACAGCAGTCTGTCAAGTCCATAATCCCATTAACATTCCCACCTCTCTGCCAGTTGACACAGTTACTTCCAGCCACACACAAATCACACAAATTCACAAGATTTGTCTTCTAAAGGCTAGCCCAGACATTCAGGACAAAAGCTCCTCTGCCCCCTCAAGGGACCCAGAACAAATAGTCAGAATAACAGATCATGCCATGAAATATGAGACAGGTGCTCACACTGGCCTTTTCCTGTCAGACCCTGACCTTAAAAAACAATGTTAATACTTAAAAACTTACTCAGCTCTCATTCCTCCAGGCAATAAATTCTCCTTAAGATTATAACTTTTCAATTCTTAGTTTTGCCTTAATTTTCCATTATGCTTCGCTCTCAATCCAACCTTTCGTCCCCTGTCTTTATTTCTCCTTCTGTATCTGATTTGACTTGAATTTCTCAGGTCTCCTTTTCTGTCAATTGCGTGTTCTTTGTGTGGCTTTGCAGAGAGAAATTCTCAGACCTGTGATCTCAGTTAACTTCAGTGAGGCATGAACAGTACCGTGCATTACAAAGGCAGCTTAGAGATGAGGGAATAAATTCAACTGCTGCAGCTATTTGTGAGATACACCACAATCCAACAATTTCTGGACTACAACAAATCTTGCCTTACAACTACTTTTAAACCTCTTCAACTTGTCTTCCTGTACCATTTGATACCTTAGTCACCATGATAAATCTATTGACTGAGCAGATCAGGCATCCTTTGATATTTTGAACTGGGGGTGTGCAGGTCATAGAAAAAAAGGATAAAGTGGTAAACCTGTCAGTATGCATGACAAGAACAGGTTTTGGGCGGAAAGTCGTGCAGAAAAGCCAAAGCCCTTTTGCAGGTTTTTAAACATAAGGAGAAATGGAGATTTATAACTGAAATAAACTCCCATTAACTGAGGCCTAGCTAAGTAGCCTTACTGAGTCTCAGCTTGTCTATTTTTGGTTTATTTTCCAATGCTTTGTGCTGTACATTTGATCACAGATCCTCTGCTGACAGCCTATGTTGCTAGGGGAGCTGCGTTACCTCACCTGCTTCTTGACAGATCAGGTAATTAATGCTCCAAACATATGCATTGTTCCTAAACTTACAAAGTTACACCACCATTTGACAGGTCAGGGTCCAATACAGACCCACTAAATTAAGTACAGGGCAATGCATTCTCACATCTTAGATAAGGTGTAGAGCTGGATGAACATAGCAGGCCAAGCAGCATCCTAAGGCAGGAAGGCTCCCCAAGATGCTGTCTGGCCTGGTGTGTTCATCCAGCTCTACACCTTGTTACCTCGATTCTCCAGCGTTGCAGTTCCTATTATCTCAGGTACATTCTCACATCTTACTCTGCTTACTGTGCAGGATTCACTTACATTACATTAAATGTTTTCTGCAGGGGTCAGCCTGGAAGGGATGATGGGTGATGAAGGAGTTTCAGTCCCTCAATATTCAATAGCAATGACCTATACATATTGAGTATCTGCAGCAGCTGGTCCAGCCCTGGGTTTCGGGATGTGTCAGTCTGCCACACTCCATCTTCAATAGATGGGAAGATGAAAGCATGTCCTCCAGTAATGGTAGATTTTTATCTCTGTGCATTCCTGGGAACAGTCCGGAAAGTGGCGTGTCACGGAGTCACTCAGGACAAACCAAATAAAAATCCGTTGCAATTCTACGTTTTTCACAAACACACATTCCAGGAGAAATTGGAAAGACTTGTCTTTCAGCAGCACAGGAGGTCCCAGTCAATGCTGATCCTGTTGCAAAGAAAGAACCACACTCACCAATTTGTTCAGATGTTTATTTAGGGATAAAGATGGCCCAGGACACTGGAGCAAATTTCCCTGCTCTTCTCTAACTCAATGCCAAAGGATCAGTTACATCTCAACTGAAAGACAGCACCTCCATAAATGTGGCGCTCCCTCAGCGCTGACCCTCCGACATAGGCATCAACATAAGGGAACCCTTAATCAGAAGAAAATGACTTGGAGGAAGCTCCTGTGTGAATGGGCACAATTCTTTAAGAAGGCCCAGTGACAACAGGCAGTGCTGAAAGGGAACTGGAGAAAGGAATGCTAATGACCTTGAGGGCAAGGACCAATCCCACCTCCTGGACACACCCGCCAAAGGAGTGGTAGGAGATGCGGCCCTCGGATTAGACTCATCAGCCACACAAGGACCTACAGAACCCGTCAGCAGTGACATGGAATTTCCGTTCTCATTCGCCAGTGATCGCCAATTACCAATTAATTCTCAGAACGGTTACAGCACAGAGCAGGAGGGCACTCCAGTGCAGCTTGTCCGATCTGCCCTTTTTCTTTTTCTCCCCCCTCCATCTTTTCCTCCCTTCTGTGGTTTTCTTGGACTCTCAGCCTCAAACACCAAAGCACGGTCAAAGGCCGGCTGCCCGCAGCAGAGATGCCAGTGATTGGTGCCCCGCAAAAGTGGAGGCAGCATCCCAGTGCCTGCAGGCCCCCTGCATTAGTCTGCTGCAGACAGCCTTTGGAGAGAGGCTCTGATATTTGTCTTTTTAACTTTGCTTCTTGTTTTTCCAACCTGTGGTCATACTGAGCTTAACCAAGCTGTACCTAGGTACCTTTGTACCTAAGCTGCTGCTGTAAGTGGCGACGCACCAACTTTTCACTGAACCTATTTCAGTACGCACGACAAGAAAGCTCACTTGCTTATGTCCATGCTGGCTTTCTGAAGGAGCAAGCCACCCAGTGTCACTCCCCACCCTCTCCTGGTAATTTTGCATATTATTGCTTTGTAGGTAATAATCCAATTCCTTCATGAAACCCTGTAATGAACTGGCCTTCACAACACATTCAGGCAGCGTATTCAGGTTTTGACTTTTTAAAACTGTAAACGTATCACATTTATTTTAAAACACCTTTTCTACTTTCTAGTTCATAATTCAATACTTCCTCCCCTGTCTTTCCTTTTCTATCTGCACCCTATTTGTCATTGCATTCGCTCAGTCTAATTTGCCCTCTCAGTCCTTGTTCTGTTCAATCTCACGATGATTGCTGATGGAGATTCACTGCTAATTGTGTTGGACACTCAGGTCCCAGATGTACTGTTACCCTGACTATAATATTAACAGCCCATGCTTTCTGTAATTTTGTGAGCAAAAAATGGTTTGTACTAGATGGCTCAGTGAGTAAGGGTGAATAATGAGTGATATCATGTGGTGTCCTGGCACACTCAGTATATGTTCCTGGCCGGCCATAAGCTGAGAATGTACTTCATGTCTTGATGTTACAGTCCCAGATATGAGACAAAACTCATGTAGAGAATCCATGCATTTCACAAGTACTTGCTTCTGGGAGAGGGCTTTTGAAAAGGATGCATTGCATAAATCTTTACGAAGAACAGCCTTCGCCACTTCGCCATATAATCACAAACAGAGTGTCAGAGGAAGTATGTATGGAGTAGTCTGGAACATTGTCAGACTATTGATGGTCTCCTTTATGTGTGTGAGACATTGCCCAGACTAACTAGCAGAGAGGTGGTCAAGTACTACAAAGCTATCATGTGTTGTGCAGACTGCTACGTATTGCTCATTAACCACATGAATTTCACACTAACCACAGGGCAATATGCAAGAATTCCTGCAATCCCCCACCTCCTGCTTTTCTTAGCCTGGTATTTACAACTGAGACAACAGTATGACTGCCGCCAAGGACAGCGTCACCCTGCTTAACAAATCATCTGCAATCCAAGGAAAGGACTAAGTTAACTAACTACATTCACAAAGACGACACCGACCTGCAGTTCGGCCGCACCTTTAATACAATAAGATGACCCCAACGCACTTCTCAGGGGCCTTATCACACAACCTCTGACACTGGTCACATAAAGAAATATATGAGGACTGGTGGTTAAGGCAAGGTCAAAGATGTCAGGGATGTTGTAAAGGGAGGAGAGGGTGGTAAAGAGTTAGAGCACCGCAGGCAAGGAATTCCACAGTTTGGTGTCCTTGGAAGTTGAAAGCATGAGTGTCAATGATGGAGCATCCCCATTAGGAATGCACAAGATGCCAGAACTGAAAGAGTGTAGAGGTCATGCTATGCTGGGTTATGAGGCTGGATGAGTTTAAAAAGATGGTGAGGGACGACAGATGATGAAGAAATTTGAGGACAAGAATGAGAAGACTAAAACTGAACAATTTCTATAGGAAGTGATGACCCAGTGGTATCACTACTTGACTTGTTGATTCAGAGACCCAGGTAATGTTCTAGGGGATAACAAGGTGTAGAGCTGGATGAACACAACAGGCCAAGCAGCATCAGAGGAGCAGGAAGGCTGATGTTTCAGGCCAAAACCCTTCTTCAGAAATGGGGGAGAGGAAGGAGGTTCTGAAATAAATAGGGAGAGGCGGAGAGAAGATTGATAGAGCAGAAGATAGGTGGAGAGGAGACAGACTGGTCAAAGAGGCGGAGATGGAGCCTGTAAAGGGGAGTGTAGGTGGGGAGGCGGGGAGGGGATAGGTCAGTCCAGGGAGGACAGACAGGTCAAGGGGATGGGATGAGGTTAGTAGGAAGGAGATCGGGGTGGGGCTTGACAGGCGGGAGGAAGGAAAGGTTAGGGAGGCAGAAAGGAGCTGGGGTGGTTTTGGGATATGGTCAGGGGAGGGGAGATTTTGAAGCTTGTGAAGTCCACATTGATTCCATTGGGCTGCAGGGTTCCCAAGCGGAATATGAGTTGCTGTTCCGGCAACCTTCGGGTGGCATAATTGTGGCACTGCAGGAGGCCTAGAATGGACACGTTGTCTGTGGAATAAGAGGGGTAGTCGAAATTGGTTCCGTCTGGGAAGTGCAGTTGTTTAGTGCGAACCGAGTGTAAGTGTTCTGCAAAGCGGTCCCCAAGCCTCTGCTTGGTTTCCCCAATGTAGAGGAGGCCACAGTGGGAACAGTGGATGCAGTATACCACATTGGCAGATCTGCTTGATGTGGAAAGTCATCTTGGGGCCTGGGATGGGGGGTGAGGGAGGTGGTGCCGGGGCAGGTGTAGCACTTCCTGCAGTTGCAGGGGAAGGTGCTGGGTGTGGTGGGGCTGGAAGGGAGTGTGGAGCGAACAAGGGAGTCACGGAGAGGGTGGTCCCTCTGGAAGGCAGACAAGGGTGGGGTGGGAAAACTGTCTATGGTGGTGAGGTCAGATTGCAGATGGCAGAAGTGTCGGATGATGACGCGTTGGATCTGGAGGTTGGTGGGGTGGTATGTGAGGATGAGGGGGATTCTGTTTTGTTTTTATTTTATTGCAGGGACGGGGTGCGAGGGATGAGTTGCGGGAAACATGGTCGAGGGCTTTCTCGGAGACTAAGGTTGGGCCGGGGCGGGGGGATGTTGTGGTCCTTGAAAAACGAGAACATCTGACAAGTACAGGAGTGGAATGCCTCATCCTGGGAGCAGATGCGGCGGAGGTGAAGGAATTGGGAATTGGGGATGGCATTTTTGCAGTAAGGTGGGTGGGAGGAGGTGTATTCTAGGTAGCTGTGGGAGTTGGTGGGCTTGAAATGGACATCCGTTTCTAGGTGGTTGCCAGAAATGGTATCAGAGAGGTCCAGGAAGGAGAGGGATGTGTTGGAGATGGTCCAGGTGAACTTAAGGTTAGGGTGGAAGGTGTTGGTAAAGTGGATGAACTGTTTGAGTTCCTCATGGGAGCATGAGACGGCGCTGATACAGTCAATGTAATGGAGGAAGAGGTGGGGTTTAGGGCCAGTGTAGGTACAGAAGAGGGTTTGTTCCATGTAACTTACAAAGAGGCAGGCATAGCTTGGGCCCATGCGGGTACGCATGGCCACCCCCTTTGTCTGAAGGAAGTGAGAGGAATTGAAGGAGAAGACATTGGGGAGGGGGAGGATGAGTTTGGCTATGTGGATGAGGGTGTCGGTGGAGGGGGACTGGTCAGGTCTGCAGGACAGGAGGAAGCGGAGGGCCTGAAGGCCATCTGCATGGGGATTGCAGGTGCATAGGGACTGGACATCCATGGTGAAAATGAGGTGTTGGGGACCGGGGAATTGGAAGTTCTGGAGGAAGTGGAGGGCATGGGTGGTGTCACGGACATTGGTAGGGAGTTCCTGGACCAAGGGGGAGAAAATGGAGTCCAGATAGGTGGAGATGTGTTCGGTGGGGCAGGAGTAGATGGAGACATGTTGACCAGGGCAGTCAGGTTTGTGCATTTTGGGAAGGAAACAGAAGGGGGTGGTGCGGGGTTGGGGAACGATGAGGCTGGAGATGGTGGGTGGGAAGTCACCTGAAGTGATGAGGTCGTGGATGGTTTGGTCATGATCAAGGGGGCGGTAGGTGACGGTGTCAGAGAGGTGGCATCTGGCTCCAGCAATGTAGAGGGCAGTGTGTCTTACTACAACTGCACCTCCCTTGTCCGCGGGTATTATGGTCATGTTCGGGGGGACGTGGGTTTAAGTCCTGCCATGGCAGATGGTGGAATTTGAATTCAATGAAAACCTGGATTTAAGAGTCTAATGATGACCTTACAACCATTATTGATTGTTGGAAAGGCCCATCTGTTCACTTTTGTCCCTTTAGGGAAAGAAACTGCAGTCCTCACCTGGTCTGGCCTCCACGTGACTCCAGACCCACATTTCATAGCATACCTCTCAATTCTTAACAATTAGGGATGGTAATAAATGCAGACCTAGCAAGAGACGCCCTTATCCTGTGAACGATTGAAAAAAAGTTGCAATCTGGGCTCAATATAGGGCAGAGAGCAGATATTTTGATGAGTAGTGTAGATTTGGGAAATTGGTTAGAAAACGATTTAGACTGGTCAGGTCCACAGGTAACGGTGGTTGAGATGAAGGTTTCAGCAACAGATTAGCTGCAGCAGTGGTGCAGTTGGGCGCTGAATGTGAATGGTAAGGTTGGGAAGAAGGGCGCCAATGTTTTAGATAAATTAGAGAACTGCAGATGCTGGAATAAAAACAGAAATTGCTGGAGAAACTCAGCAGCTCTGGGAGCAAAAGAACAGAGTTAATGTTTCAGGTTCAGCAATGTGGTCGACTCTTCAATGCTGTCTGGGCATTTAGGGATGAGCAATAAACGCTGCCCAGCTAGGGACACCCTCATTCTGTGAATGAATAAAAATGCATGAATAAAGAAGGACAGATCCCAGATTGAAATCTGGCTTCATGGATCAAACGTTCAAATTTTTAACAGTAATTACTGTGGTGGTTAGTTACAAACATCTTCATGTAAAACTGAAAACGTTTTTCAAAAAATACAAAACAAAAGCAGCTATACTCAGAAATAACATGAGCAGCAAAGACATTCCATTGAGTCCCAACAACGTCCCTTGCAAATGTTCAATCCCAATGAAATATTGCAGTTATCTCAACTCTAACTTCTCACCTCACTAATCTATCCACAGTTTTCCTACAGGATCTGCTGAAACAGTTGTACAACGTCTTTCCAATTCTGTTAGTCTGAACCTTCTTTCAGTTCTGAAAACTTGAAAGTTTCTCTACAAAGTCTCACAGCTTGGAGTTTTCACAAATTTCTTGATTCTTCCAAACTGAGCTGAAGCTTCAGTTCAGTTCGGAAGAATCAGGAAATGACACTGCCCCGCCCAGGTCTGTTATTTCGGGATGACACCAAAATTCGTGATATAGTTTCCAAGTTATCTAAGGGAACTTGATCTATTGGGCTAATGTGCCCAAGAGTGGCAATGGAATTTAATTTGTTTAAATGCAAGATATTGTATTTTGGTAAAAGAAACAGGGCAGAATTTATACAGTAATGATAAGGCCCTAGGAAGTGTTGGCAAACAGAGACCTTGGGGTTCAGATACATAGTACTTTGACAGTTGCATCACAGGTAGACAAGTTGGTTAAAAAGACACTCTTGCCTTTATTGCTCAGACCTATGAGTATAGGCGTTGGGACATCATGTTGAGGTTATAGAAGACATTGGGGAGGCCACTTTTGGAGTTCTGTGTCCAGTTCTGGTCGGATGGATGGATATTATTAAGTTGGAGAGGGTTCAGAAAAGATTTACCACGATGTTGCTGGACTGGAGGTTATAAGTTATAAAGATGGGCTAGGACTTCTTTCACTGGAACTAAGGTGGTCGCAGAGAGACCTTATAGAAGTTTATAAAATTATGAGGGGCATAAAATTAGGTGAATGGCAAAGGTTTTTTTTCCTAGGTTGGGGAATTTCAAAACTGGGGGATATATTTTTAGGGTGAGAGGAGAAAGATTTAAAAAAGGACCAGAGGTTGGCTTTTTCACACAGAGGGTGATTTGTGTGTGGAACGAACTAGCAGCGGAAGTGGTGGATGTAGGTAAAACTACAGCATTCAAAAGTCATTGTGACGGGTACATGAATAGGAAAGGTTTAGAGGGATATGGATGAAATGCAGGCAAGTGGGACTAGTTTAGTTTGGGAAACCTGGTTGGTATGAACAGGTTGAATCAAAGGGTCTGCTTCTGTGCTGTATGACTATTATCTATAAATATTCCATGAATTAATACCACGGTATTCTGTTGAACATCTGATTTTCTTCAGAACAATGTATTTAGGTTACTGCTCCAAATGATATTCACACTTTTAAGAAAACAGTTACCTTCACAGGACTGAAATCAAAATTTACCCGCGATTACTTTAAAAATCCAAATTCCTAAAGTTATAATAATCTCTTCCATATCATCATAATGGACATGGGATTGGGGGAAATGAGATGGATGAAAACTGGTTGTCATGGAGAAAACAGAGTAGGAATTAATGGGTCCTTTTCAAATTGGCAGGCACTAACTAGTATAGTGCCACAGGGAGCAGTGACGGGGCTCCAATACATATATTAACAATTTGAATGAGGGAACAAAACGTAACATCTCCAAGCTTGCAGATAATACCAGGTTGGGTGGGAGGGTGAACTGTGAGAAGCACGCAGAGGTCCTTCAGCAGATTTCGGCAGGTTGGGCGAGGGGCAAATCAATGGCAGATGCAGTATAATTTGGATAAATATGAGGTTATTCACTTTAGAAGCAAGAATAAGAGGGCAGATTCCGACCTGAAAGGCTGTAAATTTGGAGAGGGAGTGTGCAGTGGGACCTGGGTGTCCTTGTGCACCAGTTGCTGAAGGTAAGCATGCAGGTGGTAAAGAAGGCAAATGGTATGTTGGCCTTCATTGCGAGAGGTTTCGAGTACAAGAGCAGAGATGTGTTGTTGCAATTATACAGAGCCTTGGTGAGACCACACCTGGAATACTGTGTGCTGTTTTGGTCTCCTTTTCTGAGGAAGGATGCTGTTGCTCTCAAGGGAGCACAGCGAGGGTTTACCAGGCTGATTCCGGGGAAAGCCATGAGGATTAGGCCATTGAGTTGGAGAATCAGCCATGACGGTGATGAATGGCAGAGTAGGTTGGAAGGACCGAATGGCCTCCTCCTGTTCCCACATTCTACGCTCCTGTGATATAGTGTAATAATTTGTTAGGGATAGATTAATCGTGTGGGTTAGTTTATTAAAACGGCAAAACACGTTACAAGTTACAAAGGAGACATTACGGCAACCCAACTGATTCCTGCACACGTGACTTCCAAACTCAAGTAACTCATGTAACTTCCAGCAGGAGCAGCCACATTGTTTATACATGGTAAATGGAGTCTTTCAAGCTGAACTCTCCTAAAGGCAAGGTACACATAGATGTTGGGGAGATTTGTGGCTTTCTAGGGAAACTGTTATGCAGATCAGGCGGACAGAAGGTGGCAAGTTGAGTGAGGGTAGAGGGGGATTGTGCTTTACTGGGAAGAGAGCGAAGGGATATAGAACGAGGATGGGGTAGAAACCTGTTGAACGAGGAAAGGATTTCAAATGTCAGGGGTACAGAGAGAGGGAAAAAAAGTAATCATGCACACCACCTCTTTCCAGACTCTGTTGGAAGCAGCAGCCAAGTTTCAAAGCTGACCTGACCTGGCTGATAAAGGAAAAGAAAAATCAAGAGAGTACATGTTCTGGAAAGTTGGAACTGATCCCAGACTGGGTTTCCACTCTGTGGCCACCATTGCTGCCTCACAGCTCACAAGCCCAATGCTCATCGCCTAACCCCAAAGAGAGTCATAAGCCTCAGATTGGATCAGCCAACCTGACTAGAAATGTTGATGAGGGTCGAGCTGTGGATGTGGTGTATATGGACTTCAGTAAGGCATTTGATAAGGTTCCCCATGGTAGGCTCATTCAGAAGGTCAGGAGGAATGGGATACAGGGGAACTTAGCTGCTTGGATACAGAATTGGCTGGCCAACAGAAGACAGCGAGTGGTAGTAGAAGGAAAATATTCTGCCTGGAAGTCAGTGGTGAGTGGGGTTCCACAGGGCTCTGTCCTTGGGCCTTTACTGTTTGTAATTTTTATTAATGACTTGGATGAGGGGATTGAAGGATGGGTCAGCAAGTTTGCAGACGACACAAAGGTCGGAGGTGTCGTTGACAGTGTAGAGGGCTGTTGTAGGCTGCAGCGGGACATTGACAGGATGCAGAGATGGGCTGAGAGGTGGCAGATGGAGTTCAACCTGGATAAATGCGAGGTGATGCATTTTGGAAGGTCGAATTTGAAAGCTGAGTACAGGATTAAGGATAGGATTCTTGGCAGCGTGGAGCAACAGAGGGATCTTGGTGTGCAGATACATAGATCCCTTAAAATGGCCACCCAAGTGGACAGGGTTGTTAAGAAAGCATATGGTGTTTTGGCTTTCATTAACAGGGGGATTGAGTTTAAGAGTCGTGAGATCTTGTTGCAGCTCTATAAAACTTTGGTTAGACCGCACTTGGAATACTGCGTCCAGTTCTGGATGCCCTATTATAGGAAAGATGTGGATGCTTTGGAGAGGGTTCAGAGGAGGTTTACCAGGATGCTGCCTGGACTGGAGGGCTTATCTTATGAAGAGAGGTTGACTGAGCTCGGTCTCTTTTCATTGGAGAAAAGGAGGAGGAAAGGGGACCTAATTGAGGTATACAAGATAATGAGAGGCATAGATAGAGTTGATAGCCAGAGACTATTTCCCAGGGCAGAAATGGCTAGCACGAGGGGTCATAGTTTTAAGCTGGTTGGTGGAAAGTATAGAGGGGATGTCAGAGGCAGGTTCTTTACGCAGAGAGTTGTGAGAGCATGGAATGCGTTGCCAGCAGCAGTTGTGGAAGCAAGGTCATTGGGGTCATTTAAGAGACTGCTGGACATGTATATGGTCACAGAAATTTGAGGGTGCATACATGAGGATCAATGGTCGGCACAACATTGTGGGCTGAAGGGCCTGTTCTGTGCTGTACTGTTCTATGTTCTATGTTCTATGTTCTAACCTGAAACAGAAGAAGCAAAGAGTTTAGAGCCGAGGCTGAGGGAACCCACGCTTCTCCTATTCCACACTTTTCCCACCTCCTATCCTCTCTGCTTGACACAGACAAAAACACAGGCTCTGTTTTATTCTCAGAGACCTACTCTAAGAGGATCTGTTCAAAGATTGTCAAGCAGAACAGCAGTTCCTGTTTCCTCCTTGAAAGAACTCCCAGTATTCTGAACTATTCTATGTTCTATGTTCTATGTTCTATGTTCTATTCTGAACTGCCAAATGGATTATGAAATAAAGCAGGCTATTTCTTTCTCACCCCAATGTTATTAACTTTCTATTTATCTCTTGCTTCTTCGCTGTAATTCCCAATGGTTACTTGGGCTTTTCTTGGCACCAAATATTCTCCAAACCAGGAAGACAATTACCTCTCTTGCAGAATGCATCCCAGCCTACCTTGGTCACAAAGGGACATGACCCTAAAAGAAAATGCAGGCTTTCTCCCCCAGTAAAGTTTCTTGTTGCCGGTGCAGATTCGTTCCAGCTTTGCCTCAGTGGCATCACTCTTTTCTCCTGAGGCAGAAATCTCAGTGGGTGCAAATCCTTACAAACAAAATCTAATCCAACACTACCCCCTCTGCAGTATCATGGTGTCGTTGCAACATTGGTGCTAGATTTTAGGGGAGAGACTAAACTCATGCCCCATTTGCCCTTTCAAGTCAACGTCAAAGATCCTTGGATGTATTTCAAGAAAGATTCATCCACAATGTATCAGCTATCACAGATGATTTGTTTGTTTATTTCATTGCTATCAGTGGGAGCTTTCTGTGTGCAACTTGGCTGCTACGTAACACAACAACTGTGACTAGACTTCAGAGGGTTTCATTGACTGTAAAGTGCTTTGAGGTGACGTGAAGTCATACAATTCTTTCCCTTTCTTTCATTCAAAACAGAGCAAAGCTGTTCCCCTTTACATCTGAGCACCATTAACAACTTTGCAATAAATCATTCTAGACCCAATTGTATTAAACTAATTCAATCTGTACTTAACTGTTTACATTTGGCCAAGGAGGTTGGTCAATTGTTTAGTCTAAATCTGCCACAAATTTGTTTGAATGGTATCTCCAAACGGAGGCTGAGCTAATTAGGATGATGTCATCCAACTTGGAAATATTGTGAGCTTTGAGGAGGATGGAGATAGACTTCAGAACATGAACAGACCAGTAGATTTGACAGACACATGGCAGATGAAATTTAATGCAGACAAAGCTTAAATAATTCATTTTGATACAAATAAAGCAGGAGATTGCCAAGCCGTAACATTCTGAAGGGAGTGTCACAACCAAGGTGCCACACACAAAATAATAACGGTAGCATGGCAGGTTGGGAAAGTGATTAAAAATGTAAAGCCCAGAATCCCATTTTGCAAATAGGTGCTTTCTAACCCTATTGGGGAGGTGGTGGAGAATCTTTATAAAACACTGCTTCAGGCTCAAATGCGCTTATCCAGTTCTGGAAACCTGTTTGGAAAAATGCAAAGGCATTAGAGAAAGTGGACAAAAGGCTTACAGGAATGATCCGAGGTATGAGGGATTTCAGTCTAACTGGAGGTGTTGGGAACGTTGTCATGAGAGAGCAAAGAATGGTAGAGGAATTCAAAGTTATGAATGGTAGAGATAGAGTAGACAGGAGGAAACTGTTTCCAGTGGTGGTAAGGTTCAAAATCAGAGCACACAGAATTTAACTGAATGGCAAAATGGCTAATGACACCATGAGGAAAAACTTTAATCATACAGAGTGAGATTATGAAAGAGAGAAAAATGACAGGACAGCAGGCACAGGGGTCAGATGATCTGTTCCAGCAGAAAGTTGGTTTTGACGTTATGGGCTGAAGGGTTTCCTAATCTACTCTAACTATTCCATGATCCTATGATTTATTTTCAATAAACAATTACTATTGCTATATACTGTAAGTCTTTTGTAGAGAATGAGGAAGGCTGGCAGAAAACAGGACACATTGCGAATGTTAAAAGCAATTTTGCTGCCTCAATTAAATGTCTTTATTCATTTAAATACATTTTTACCAGGGTTCCTCTGCATTAGCTGTAAAATCTCATTTATGTTGAGTGCGCAATTAAACTTACTCCAAAAATCTTCTGCGGTGGTACCATCGGCGGATCTGAGGAAGGGTCACCGGGCCATAAATGTTAACTTTGAATTCTCTTCACAGATGCTGCCAGACCTGCTGAACTTTTCCGGCAGCTTCTGTTTTTGTACCATCAGAAGAGCCTGATTATCTGCTTTGCGGTTGTTAAAGTCCCAAACCACAAGTGCAGAGTTTGACATGATCAGGACAAGACCCCACAGTGTGTTATAGTTTGGTCAGGAACCAGTACCTTGTTTGTGGAAGTGCCGGTGTTGGACTGGGGTGGACGTAGTCAGGAGTCACACAACACTGGGCGATAGCCCAGATAATAAAATGTGAGGCTGGATGAACACAGCAGGCCAAGCAGCATCTCAGGAGCACAAAAGCTGACGTTTTGGGCCTAGACCCTTCATCAGAGGGTGAAGGGTCTAGGCCCGAAATGTCAGCTTTTGTGCTCCTGAGATGCTGCTGGGCCTGCTGTGTTCATCCAGCCTCACATTTTATTATCTTGGATTCTCCAGCATCTGCAGTTCCCATTATCACTGGGTGACAGCCCAACAGGTTTATTTGAAATCATACGCTTTCAAACAAATCTGTTGGGCTATAATCTGGTGTTGTGAGACTCCTGGCTTTGTACTATTAAGGTAGACAGAATTTGAAATGTCATTAAGAGATACAAGGCATAAGATTCAATGGTTTTAAGAAAGCCAAAGAAACATCACCATACAAAAGTCAAACAAAAACATAACACTATCTACCTCAGCATATAATATGTAGAGTTAACATATGTAAACATGAATTAACGGAAAAACCAGTCAAACATGCTAAAACTGCACATTGAAAAGCGGGCACATGAAGTCAGATTCCCAATTATTCTCAGTAGCCTATCTTGACATGAGTTATTGTGTGTCAAAAAAGTCTCTAAAGCTGTTGTCCATTTTTCCTACATTCTTGCCACCCTCCCCACTCGCTATCACAGCTGTGTTTTGTCTGGTTTACTTTGCCTTTTGTAGAGAGGACCCATTCTGTCCCTTTCAAACATTAATTTATACTCATTTCATGTTTTTTTTTCCACCACAATTAACAAACCCTTTGTCTTTTGTGCCTGGCCTCTACCCCATCTGTCCCTGTCACTCCTCCTCCGCCTAGATTCAAAGTGTACAAATCATGTTCCAGCTCCTTTCAGTTCTGAAGGTGGAAGTTCAATCCAGACTTGAAACTTGAACTGTGTCTGTGGTTTGAGAAACAACCAGACCCGCTGAGTTTCTCCAGTATTCTGTGTTCGCTCTTTAAACCTACCCACAAGATCTTTTAGCTCTGCAGTTTTGGGCAGTTCATCTGATCAGCAGGTTTCCTTCCCTGAGTTCCATGCTATAATCTGAGTCTAAAATGCACATCGTTAAAACTCCCACTGAGGCCTTCCTCCGGATCTAGCTTCCTTGGTCCAGATGAGCTGACCGATGACTGAGATTTCATCTCGTTCTATTGGTCGGGCTAAATGTTAGCAGCTATGCAGGATCAGTCTCTCAGTTTTTCAACCTGCCAATGCCATACCGAGCCAGTATAGCTTGGAACCTCAGCTCTCAACAGCACACATCTACCAATGGCTCCTGGGGCTTCTGTCAACCACAACCCCCTCAGCAGCACGGAGCCAATAGAAATGCTTCAGCTGCAGGGAGCTGGCTTCTCTTCATCTACTCTGTGTAGGTTCCTGTTCTCTCTGCCCCCTTGAACTGATGTGTGACCTGTTAATATCTCCCAACAGGGTCCCACCCTTTTTCCTCGGCAGGGTCCAAATGTGTCAACTCTTAGTACATTCTGTACCTTAAAATCTCCAGTCTACCAGCAGTGCTAAGTTACAGAAAAACACAAACCTCCAAAATCATTCATTTTCTCACACTGATAAAGGAATATGAAAGAACAGTCATATATTTCTCCATTGCACAGAATCAGATTCTCTGCATACTTCACCCCCTCTTTTCCTGTTGCATTAAATGATCTTCCTCCTGTTAGCACATTCATACTAGACTGATGACTGTTCAAAGACAAAATTTCTTGAAGATGATGGGCATTTAATCAAATCAAGACGTTCTTAAACACAAACTATTTGTGTGGCAGTGATCAAAGGAATGAACTTGTATTTACATGCAGCTTTTCAAAAGACAATAATTTGAGATGATGCTTCCAACTCTAACTAGACAGCACTGCACGGTCAGCAGGTCAGTGGTGTCAGAGTGTAGCAGTGACCCAACCGGTTCATGCTTGCAAAAAATCAGTCAGCTAGTGACATGGTTCATCTACATGTAGCGATAGAAATTCATGTGCAGGGGCCTGATCTCTGCAAACAGAAGGAATCTGCTCAGGCCTTTAGCCATTTCTGAATTACCCAGGAGTTTTGCAGAAGCCTATAGTTCCCCATTGCTTTCTCCATAGCAGCACCTCAACCAAGTAGAGTCAACATTATAACCAAACAGCTGCCTACTCTCTGGCGGTAAAAATTGTTGTGAATATTCAAAATTTGGTAATTTTGCACTCATTGTGATAAGTGCAAGACAAAAATAAACTTTCACAATACGTTTCCTTTTCTCTTACAATATTAATGTTCTCTGACGACACTGTTTACATTAACATGATTCTTGCTTTCAGTGTTAGTCGACAAAAAGAGAGGTTACCTAGAAGTTATCTGTCCCTTCTCAAACCAGGAATAAGATTCAGAGCCGATACATATGGGCTGTCCAGTTATAACAGGCGTGATTGGCTGAACACACTCCTTTTATGCTGCAAATCTTATAATGTTTCTATCTCAATTATTAGTGGCTACTGTGAACAAGACAAACAATTTGTGACTGTTCTTCCAGCTCTCCAGCAGATGGGTCTGGTTTACCTCCGCAGCCCATTTGTTTTGGTACAGTGAATAAGGAGGAACTGTTTTCATTGTCAGGAGGGTCAGTGACCCTTGGACTGAGATTTAAGGCGAGATTGACAGAAGCAGCAAAGATGGGGGAACAGGATGGAAGAAATTTCACAGCGAGTTGCTGTGATTATAAGCATGCTGCCCAAAAGGGTGTTGGAAACAGATTCAGCATGAAATTTGAAAGGGGAAGTACAGAGATACTTGGAAGAGAGAAGCTTGCAGGGCTATGGGAAAAGTGTAAGGCTCCTTGCCCCACGACCGCCAGCACCTTTTCCTGCAATGCAGGAAGTGCTACACCTGCCCCTACACCTCACCTCTGCTCAAGGCACAAAACAAGCCTTTCACATCAGACAGAGGTTCAGTTGCACATCCGTCAATATGGTCCACTGCATCCGCTGCTCCCAATGTGCCCTCGTCTACAGTGGTGAGACCAAGCAGAGGCTCGGGAACTGTTTTATAGAGCATCTGTGCTCTGTTTGCGACAACCAACAACACCTTCCAGTCGCGAACCACTTCAATTCTCCCTCCCACTCCCTGGGCGACATGTCCATCCTGGGCATCCTCCAGTGTCACCTTTCCCCTCCTCCATTTCTGAAGAAGGGTTCAGACCTGAAATACCAACTTTCCTGCTCCTCTGATACTGCCTGGCCTGATGTGTTCCTCCAGCTCCACACTGTGTTGTCTCTTAAACCTTCAGGAGTTTTCATCACTGTTTCCAAGATGCTCTTCTACTGAAAGGTCAGTAACCTGGCTAGGCATATTAACTAGTACAAAGTCCAGTATGGCCCAATTGGACTGTTCAGATAATGCTTCAAGAAACTCTTTTTGATGCATTTAAATTCTGACCTAAACCTCTCGGTCTAAGGGAGGCCCAGTCAATATTGGGGAAGTTAAAGTCACTCACTACGACAACACTGTATTTAATGCATCTTTCTGCAATCTGCTTACATATTTGTTCCTGAATGTCTCAGTAAGTGCTGGGGAGTATATAGTATAATCCAATCAGTGACTGCACTCGTCTTATTTTTGAGTTCTACCCATGTTGCCTCAATGTATGAGCCCTGCAGAACATCCTTTCTGAGTGCAGATGTAACATTCTCCCTGATGAGTAATGCAATTCTTCCTGCTTAGCATGCATCCTAGGATCCTAACAGTAGCTGCAGAGATCGTGGATGCACTGCTTGTAATTTTTCCAATCACCACTGGATTCTGGAGAAGTACCAGAGGATTGGAAAACTGCTAATGTGACACCTTAAAGAAAAAAGGGAGGGAGGCAAACATGATTAGCCTAACATCTATTGTTGAAACATCATTAGAATTAATTATTAAGTAATACCAGGACATATGAAAAATCGTAATTTAATCAAGCAAAGTCAGCATGGCTTCATGAAAGGCAAATTGTACCTGACTAATTCATTAGAGTTTTTCAAAGAAGTCTCATCCAGAGTGGATACAGGGGAAACAATATATGTGATGTATTTGGAATTCTAGAGAGTGCTTGACAGTATACATAGAACATAGAACATTACAGCACAGTACAGGCCCTTCGGCCCTCGATGTTGTGCCGACCTGTCATACTGATCTCAAGCCCATCTAACCTACACTATTCCTTGTACGTCTACATGCTTATCCAATGACGACTTAAATGTGCCTAAAGTTGGCCAGTCTACTACCGTTACAGGCAAAGCGTTCCATTCCTTTACTACTCTCTGAGTAAAGAAACTACCTCTGACATCTGTCCTATATCTTTCACCCCTCAATTTAAAGCTATGCCCCCTCATGCTCACCATCACTATCCTAGGAAAAAGCTCTCCCTATCCACCCTATCTAACCCACTGATTATTTTATATGTTTCAATTAAGTCACCTCTCAACCTTCTTCTCTCTAATGAAAACAGCCTCAAGTCCCTCAGCCTTTCCTTGTAAGAACTTCCCTCCATACCCGGCAACATCCTAGTAAATCTCCTCTGCACTCTTTCCAAAGCTTCCACATCCTTCTTATAATGCAGTGACCAGAACTGTACACAATACTCCAAGCACCAGAGCTTTGTACAGCTTCACCATAACCTCTTGGTTCCGGAACTCGATCCCTCTATTAATAAAAGCTAAAACACTGTATGGCTTCTTAACAGCCCTGTCAACCTGAGTGGCAACTTTCAAGGATCTGTGTACATGGACACCGAGATCTCTCTGCTCATTTACACTGCTAAGAATCTTACCATTAGCCCTGTACTTTGCCTTCCGATTACTCCTACCAAAGTGTATCACTTCACACTTGTCTGCATTAACTCCATTTGCCACCTCTCAGCCCAGCTCTGCAGCTTATCTATGTCTCTTTGCAACCTACAGCATCCTTCGTCACTATCCACAACTCCACCGACCTTAGTGTTGTCTGCAAATTTACTAACCCATCCTTCTACGCCCTCATCCAGGTCACTTATAAAAATGACAAACAGCAGTAGACCCAACACCGACCCTTGCGGTACACCACTAGTAACTGCTCTCCAGGATGAACATTTCCCATCAACTACCACCCTCTGTCTTCTTTCAGCAAGCCAATTTCCGACCCAAACTGCTATATCTCCCACAATCCCATTCCTCCGCATTTTGTACAATAGCCTATTGTGGGGAACCTTATCGAACGCCTTGCTGAAATCCATATACACCACATCAACTGGTTTACTCTCATCTACCTGTTTGGTCACCTTCTCAAAGAACTCAATAAGGTTTGTGAGGCATGACCTTCCCTTCACAAAAGCGTGCTGACTATCCCTAATCAATTTATTCTTTTCTAGATGATTATAAATCCTATCCCTTATAACCTTTTCCAACACTTTACAACAACTGAGGTAAGGCTCACTGGTCTATAATTACCAGGGTTGTCTCTACTCCCCTTCTTGAACACGGGAGCCACATTTGCTATCCTCCAGTCATCTGGCACTGTTCCTGTAGACAATGACGAGTTAAAGATCAATACCAAAGGCTCGGCAATCTCCTCCCTGGCTTCCCAGAGGATCCGAGGATAAATCCCATCCGGCCCAGGGGACTTATCTATGGTCATCCTCTGAAGGGTTTCTGATACCTCTTCCTTGTGAGCCTCAATCCCACCTAGTCTAATAGCCTGTATCTCATAGTATACCTCACAAAAGGTTAAGTAAGAGCCCATGGAGTTCGAGGTAGTACATGTGCATGGTTAGGGAATTGGCTTATGGACAGGAAACGGCCAGCGGGGATAAAGTGTTCTTTTTCAGATGGGTACCAGTGACCAATGGGTGCTCCACAGGGATCAGAACCAGGACTGCAATGGTTTACAATATCTATTCATGACTTGGAGGGAGGAAGCCAATGTACTGTAGCCAAACTTGCAGATGTCACTAAAATAGGTGGAAAGGAAAGTTGTGAGAAAGACACTATTAGTTGACAGAGAGACAATGTTAGGTTAGGTAAGTCGGCAAAAAGTTAGAAAATGGAGTATAACAAGGTATAAAGTCAAAATGTTTTTTATGGAAGGAGCTATAAAAGATTAGCAATAACACAGCGTGGAGCTGGAAGAACACAGCAGGCAAGGCAGCATCAGGGAAGCAGGAAAGCTGACGTTTTGGGTCAGGACCCTCCTTCAGAAAATCAAAATTATTAGGATGATCCCCTGGATGATGGGGTTAAAATTGTATCAGAGATAGTAGGAACTGCAGATGCTGGAGAATCCGAGATAACAAGGTGTAGAACTGGATGAACACAGCAGGCCAAGCAGCATCAGAGGAGCAGTATGCTGTTTGGCCTGCTGTGTTTATCCAGCTCTACACCTTGTTACACTGGATGATGGAATTGTTTTACGAGCAAAAGGTAATCAGGTTGGGAGTCTGCTCACTAGAGTTAAGAATAATGCGAGATGATTTCATTGAAATACAAAAATATTTTCAATCTATCTACTCGATCAATCTCCTCTCCTCCTATTTTCCAACACTTGGCCCATAGCCTTGCATGAATGTTATTACAAGTGATCATCTAAATACTTCTGAAAAGTTGAGAGAGTTCCCACCTCTATCACTCTCAGCAGTGAGCTCCAGATACTCACTACCCTCTTGGTGAAATTTTTTTCATTAAATTCCTTCTTAACCTTCTGCTCCTTAACTTATATCTTTGCCCCCAGTCCACAAAGTGGATAGTTTCTCCCTTATATTGGTGAGTACTTTGTACACATCAATTAGATTCGACCTCAGCTTTCTCTGCTCCAAGGACAACAATTCAGCCTATCTAGTCACACTTCATAGCTATAATCACTCCAGCTGAGGCATCATCATGGTGAATCTCCTCTCCAGCGCAATCACACCCCTCCTATAGCAAGGCTTTTACAGACTCCTTTAACTACCAATAGGATCAAGCTTCATTCTTTTAAACTCCAAAGATGACAGGTCCAGTTTTTTTCATTCTCTTCATGCAGGATACTGGCACCATCCCAAGAATTGATCTTATGAGATCACGTTCTCTCCATGGCAAATATATCCTTCCTCAGGTAAGATCACCAGAACTGAACACAAAATTCCAGATGAGGTCCAGCCAAGGGGCTATACAATCACAAAGACAATTTTACTCTTGTACTCCGAGCATAAGGCCATAAGGCACAGGAGCAGAAGTTGGAAATTGGGCTGAGGAAGGGTTGCTCGACCTGAAAAGTTAACTCTGAATTCTTTCCACAGATACCAGCAGACCTGCTGAGCTTTTCCAGCAATTTCTGTTTTTGTTCCTGATTTACAGCATCCGCAGTTCTTTTGATTTTTGTTCTGCATCATAACACCTTTGAAATTCCATGACCCAGTGGGTCAAATCGCCTCGCCCCATACTGCAGTATTCTATGATCCTATGGTGCTAAGGCACACCTCACCAGTACAGGGATTCCCCTAGTGCACCACCTCGACCTTCACTGTATGTCAGATCCCATGGAAACATCCACTTGGAATTATTCTGGCCTAAAGTGGGAAAGTAGCTTTCCAGCTAACACTGGCACAATGGGCAAAAATATACTCTTCAGGGTTGGAAATAGTGATAGCCCCACGATCTTAGAAATAACGTAAATTGATAACACCTAGACCCATATTTGGTTGACTTGAGTACATGTCTTTAGTTATTAAATTTGTTTCCTTTTATCATATTGACCACATTCCATACAGTTCAAGCAGAAGTGTCGGTTTGATGACTGCATTATTATAATTGAAAGCATAAGACGAGAAGGCAGATGTCTGGAAAGGCATATGTCACCCTAAGCCAAAAGCACAAGCAGATTTTTGTCTCACTCACCAGTAACACCTGCATTTCCGGCAAATGTGTGTAAACAATTTGAGGCCAGAAATGAAATCTCATCATATAATTGAAAGAGATAATGAGAACTGCAAATGCTGGAGAATCCGAGATAACAAAGTGCGGAGCTGGATGAACACAGCAGGCCAAGCAGCATCTTTTGTGAAGAAGGGTCTGGGCCCGAAACGTCAGCTTTTGTGCTCCTAAGATGCTGCTTGGCCTGCTGTGTTCATCCAGCTCCACACTTTGTTATCTCTTATATATAATTGAAATGTTGGCTGAACTATAGGAACAGATAGCAGTAAAGCCTCAAGGATTCATTCATACCATGTTTCTCTCCAGCTTTACTGCTCAGCAGTTTGGAAATACTATGTTAATACTTTCAAAGGCTTCCCAGCCTACTTACAACAAAGTTTATAGCTGCCATATCCTAGCCATCTAGAACAATGGGAAAATAATGGCATGGTTTACAGCACAAACTGTTATAAGTGGGGAAATTAACCCAGTCACAGGAAGGGAGGCTCTGCCAATTCCCAATTAATAATCCCGAGAGCAGCAACTCAAAGTCAAAACACTCCAGGATATTACCAATTTGCTGTGTTTGGATTTTGGGAGGTTCTGAGATGATGAATGAAAGCCCAGCTCACAGACACACAGAATGCATTTACAGCAGCAGGGAATGCCATATTAGTGTCAGCTAAGAAGAGCTGTCCAATAACCCTGAAGCTCTGGGTTACGGGGGCATTGTAAACCCTGTAGCTTACAATGTTTCACCAAATTGCTGAAATGTTACAGCACAGAAAGAGAGACCACACAACTCATCATGTCTGCACTGGCTTTATTCCCTAGTGCTAACTCCCTGTCTTTTCACCATGTCCCTGCACACCATTTCTATCCAAGTCATCATCTAATGTGCCTCTGGAATTGGCCTCCATCACATTTCCAGGCAGTGCCTTCCAGATTCTAACTGCTTACTGTGTCACAGAACATCCTTACCTCTTTTGCGCTTTAAGTCTACGCCCCCTCATTCTAGTTGCTTTTATGAGTGGAAACAGCTTCTCCCTATCTATTCTGTCCAGCCCATCATGATTTTGAAAACATCTATCAGATCTCACTCTCGGCCTAACCATCTCTACAGAGAACAGTCACAACTTCCTTAATCTATCCTCAGCATTGAAGTTTCTCATTCCTTAAACCCTTCTTATAAATCGCACTTTAGGAGTTGATGGCCTGGGGTATTTTGCTCATACTGTGGCCGAATGGGTTGATTACCCTGAAGCTACATCCTCGAGCTTCAGGCTAGTGACCTGTTACAACAGCATCTGGTGATTAAAACAGACGCAAGCTCGTGTTCTGCTGGCTTTGTATATTTCTTGGAGACAGACCGCACTGCACTCACTGGAGTAACATTTTGATATTCCTGGTCAGTCTTGGGAGTTGAACCCACAACCTCCTAACTCAGGATTAAATTTTCTATCTGCTTGGGCAGGAAATTTGAATCTCAGTTCACTGAAGTGTTGTCACTGGGTCAGAAGATCCTGCTTCAAACCCCAACTTCCCCAAAAGGTGTGTGCATATCGTTTCCAGATAGGTGAAGACAACATAAAGAAACTGCAAAAGGATATAGATGGGTTACGTGAATGGGAAAAGATCTGACAAATGGGGTCTAAAGTGAGGAAGATGTGACTGTCTATTTTGACAGATAAAGCAATAAAAAAGCATGTTATCTAACTAGTGAGAGATTACACAGTTCAGAGGTACGCCGAGATCTGGGTCACTTAGAACATGAACCGCCAAGGGTTAGTACACAGATGCAGCAAGTAATTGGGAAAGCTAAAAGAATGTTATTGCGAGGGGAATTGTATTAATACACATGTAAGATATTGTGTGTTATATAGGTTTTCACTGGTGAAAGACCACACCTGGAGTACTGCATACAGTATTTGCCAACATTTAATGAGGGATATACATGTGTTTGCAATTGTTCAAAGAAAATTTATCAGGCTAATAGCTAGAATGAGTGGCTTTTTGAATGAGGAAAGGCTGAACAGAATAGGCTTATATCCACTGGACATGAGATGAGTAAGAAGTAATTTGATTGAAATATGTAGTATCCTAAGGAAATGTGACCACGTGGATGTGGGTGAATCTAGAATGAGGGGTCACTATTTAGCATCAAGATGTTGCCCAGTTAAAACTGACATTACAAAAATTTCTTTTTTTTTTGGTCACTGATCTTCATAAGTCTTTCAAACTTTCTTCCTCAAGACGCACCATTGGAAACATTGTCCCTGCATCTACCCTGCCCAGTCCAGTTAGATTTTTAGAACACTTTGAAAGATTCCCCCTTCATTTGTCCAGCGAAAACAATCCCAACCTAATCAATCTCTCCTCACATGTCAGACCAGGAATCCGCCTGGTAGACCTTGGCTGCACTTCGAGAGCTAGAGCATCCTTCCTCAGAAAATGAGGCCAAAACTGCACACAATATTCCAGGTGTGGTCTCACCAAGGCCGTGTATAACTGCAACAACACATCCCTGCTCCTGTACTCAAAAACTCTCGCGATGAAGGCCAACAAACCATTTGCCTTCTTTACCACCTGCTACACCTGCATGC
Source organism: Stegostoma tigrinum (assembly GCF_030684315.1). NCBI lineage: Eukaryota > Metazoa > Chordata > Chondrichthyes > Orectolobiformes > Stegostomatidae > Stegostoma > Stegostoma tigrinum. The sequence continues at coordinate 100,566,144 of NC_081361.1, forward strand.
TTACCTTCAGCGATTGATACACAAGGACACCCAGGTCCCACTGCACACTCAGCTCTCCCAATTTACAGCCCCAGGATTGTTTTTTAATTCAGATTTCACTATCTTCCAATGAAGACATGCCTCTGGAATGTCAGCCTGGGCTTCTCAAAATTAGCCCAGCAACATTACAACACCACCTGCCCTGCCTTCCCCTCAACCACCACGCACCCGGTCCCCCCCGCCCCGCGCCCCCCCCCCCCCCCTACTCTGAATCCTCATGTGCATATTGCTGAATCCTGACCAGCTCACCAATGTATTGGCACTCAGATGCCATTTCAAGTTAATGAAAAAGTGCTTTAATATTTGAAATAATTCTTGCTGTTCACTCAAATCAATTTGGGTGTGGACCAACACGGACTAGTCATGCTAAACCCTGGTTGGACCCTACTTGAAGCACCTTGAGCAAGTAGACAAGGATATAATGGCCTTGGAGAGAGTACATTGTAGGTTACAAGAATGATACAAAAGCAGAAACTGAGTTTTGAGAAAGGGTCACCAGAAACCAAAATATTAACTTTGATTTCTCACCGCAACGCTGTCAGACCCAATGAGTTTTTCCAGAAATTTCTGTTTTTGTTTCTAATTTACAGAATCTGCAGTTCTTCCAGTTTTTATTTACAAGAATGATACCTGGACTCCAGGGGTTAGATTATGGAGGAGGGATTACACAAATGTTTTCTTTAGAATGTACAGGGTTAAGGGTGATCTGTTTGAAGTTCAAGCTATGAACTGGAAAACACAGAGTAGAACTAGGGGCATAGCCTGAGAATTAGGGCCAGACCCATTCAGGAGAAATATTAGGAATTTCAAAAGTTGGTAGAGGTTTGGAGCACTTTTCCACAAATGAAATTGGATGCTGGATCAATCATTAATTTTAAATCTGAGATTAATAACTTTGCTTCAGAAAAATTTATCTTAGGATATGGGCCAAAGGCAGGTATATGGTCTTAGGCCACAGATCAGCCACAGGCTTGAGGGGCTGAATAGCCTACTCCTGCTCCTATGTTCCTAACATTCCTTTTAGGCTGTGTGGCCAGAGATTCTGTACCAATATTCCCATTTGCAGAGGTCCCTACTGCTCACAGCTCCACACAGCAGTAACAGAGCAGAGAACAGATCCTTGAAGGTTGCCACCCAGGTTGACAGGGCTGTTAAGAAGGCATACAATGTTTTAGCTTTTATTAATAGAGGGATCAAGGTCCGGAACCAAGAGGTTATGCTGCAGCTGTACAAAACTCTGGTGCAGCTGCACTTGGAGTATTGCGTACAGTTCTGGTCACCGCATTGTAAGAAGGATGTGGAAGCTTTGGAAAGGGTGCAGAGGAGATTTACTAGGATGTTGCCTGGTATGGAGGGAAGGTCTTACAAGGAAAGGCTGCGGGACTTGAGGCTGTTTTCATTAGAGAGAAGAAGGTTGAGAGGTGACTTAATTGAAACATATAAAATAATCAGAGTGTTAGATAGGGTGGATAGGGAGAGCCTTTTTCCTAGGATGGTGACGGCGAGCATGAGGGGGCATAGCTTTAAATTGACGGGTGAAAGATATAGGACAGATGTCAGAGTTAGTTTCTTTACTCACAGAGTAGTAAGGAAATGGAACGCTTTGCCTGCAACGGTAGTAGATTCGCCAACTTTAGGCACATTTAAGTCGTCATTGGATAAGCATATGGACGTACATGGAATAATGTAGGTTAGATGGGCTTCAGATTGGTATAACAGGTCGGCACAACATCGAGGGCCAACGAGCCTGTACTGTGCTGTAATGTTCTATGTTCTATGTAACATTGGTGTGGACTGTGTCTCAACTGACCTTTTTGCTCTCCAGCAGTCAGGTCAGGTTCAAACCCACAGCTGTTCTGTGTTACATAGAAACACAGAAGACAGAAACAGCAGTAGGTCATTTGGCCCTTTGAGCCTGCTCCACCATTCTATCTGTTCGCAGCTGACCTTCTGACTCAGTCCCTGTTCCCACTTTCTCCCCATACCCTTTGATCTCTTTAGCCTTACGAGCCCTATATCTATTTCCTTCCGGAAAACATTTAATGTTTTGGTTCCAACCATTTTCTGTGGCAAAGTATTCTACTGGCTCACCATTGGTGAAGACATTTCTCCTCATCTCAGTCCTAAATGGCCTACCCTGAATCCTTAGACTGTGGCTCCTGGTTCTGGGCTTCCCCTCCATTAGGAATATCCTTCCTGCCTTTACCCAGACTATTCTGTTTAGAATTTTTTAGGTTTCTATGAGCTCCACACCACCACCACCACCCCGCCCAAGCCCCCACCCCCACACCCACCATCACCACCGCCTTACTGTAGTAAATACAGTCCTAACCGATCCAGGCTATCTTCACACATCAGTTTGCCCATCCCAGGGATCTAAAAACCAAAAGAACTGCGGGTGCAGAACTGCTCCAAGGAAGGGTCACCAGACTGGAAATGTTAACTTTGATTTCTCTTCACAGATGCTGCCAGACCTGCTGAGCTTTTCCAGGAATTTCTCTATGTCAGATATATTTGGGACATTTAAGCAACTCTCGGATTGGCACACGGATGATAGTAAAACGTAGGGTATGCTGGGTAGTATGATATTAGTAGGATAATAGATCAGCACAACATCATGGGCTGAAGGCACCTCAGCGGGACCAAGAACTGTCACTAGGATCAGACATCCACTGTGTCAGATAACTTCAAAAGATTGTGTCTATTCCATCCTCCCATTCTAACACATGCACTCCCCCACTACTGCACGTCAAGGCATGCTCCCCCACCCACTCCCATGGCTCGTCACACCCCATACCAACCCATGCTCTCCATTTACATTCAATAGCCCCTCATATCTTCCACATTAACTCATAAATTCCATGTCCATTTATGCAATGCACATTGTACACAGCCAGTGAACGTTATAGTACAAATGGTAAAACAGATTAAAAACTCCAGCCATTCATAACTTTTTTTAAAAAAATTCGGCGGTTTCTATAGAGGTGTTAATTAACCTGGCCGTTGCATAGTAAATAGCAGAAACTACAAGCACTTCCTCACCTATGGAAGATGAACTTTGACCTATTGACAAAATAAAGTGTGACTTTGACTTTAATGCAGGCCCTGAATGAGGACAGCATTGCTATTGGACCTCCTGTCCCTGCTACTCCACACATGGCCTGCTTTCACTGCCGTGCCGACACCGCTGAATAAGCCACAAAAAGACAAACCAACAAAGAGAAAGGGTGGAAGTAAAAAGAAAGCACATGAGAGCAGATGAGCCCGCACGCGGTCCTGGTACCCCACCACCACCTTGGAGCCATGAGAGCGGAAGCTGCCAATCAAGCAGTATTTGTGCTTGTGTGCACTTGTTTCAATAGACCATTGGATGACAGGCTTCTCAGTGAGGAAAGCATGCTGAACATAGCTTTTCTCCACAATTCAAATCACTGAAGCAGGCCAAATTATTATTCATGATGGCATGTGGGAGTCACTGACTGCACCAGCACTATTGCCCACACAGCAGTTAAGCATCAACTACATTGCAGAGAGTCTGAAGTCACATGGACAGGTAAGGGTGACCGGTGTCTTTCCCACAGGATATTAGTGAGCCATTAGTGGCTAAGGAGCTGAATACATACTTTGGTTCTGTCTTCCCAAAAGAGGACACAAATAAAATACCAGAATTGTTGGAGGAGGCAAGGTTTAGTTAGAAGGAAAAACCAAGGGAGATCAACATTAGTCGAGAAATGGTGGTGGGAACATTGCTGGGATTGAAGACCGCTAAATCCCCTGGGCCTGATGAGGAAGTATCTCGAGAAATAGTGGATGCATTTGTAGTCATCTTCCAGGGTTCTGTAGATGCTAGAACAGTCCCTGCAGATTGGAGGGTGGCTAATGTCACTCCAATATTCAAAAAGGGAGGTAGAGAATGAACAGGGGATTATAGACCAGGTAGCCTAACATCAGTTGTGGAGAAAATGCTTGAATCTATTGTCAAGGATTATTATAGCAAAGCATTTAGAAAGTGGTGACAGCATGAGACAGAGTCAGCGTGGATTTATGAAAGGGAAATCATACTTGACAAATCTGTTGGGATTCTACGAGGATGTAAGTAGTTGAGTTGACAAAAGGGTCGATGTGATGTATTTGGACTTTCAGAAAGAGTTTGACAAAGTCCCACATAAGAAATTAATGTACAAAACTAAAGCTCATGGGATTGGAGAAAGTGTATTGAGATGGATAGGAAACTGTTTGGCAGAGAGGAAACAGAGAGTAGGAATTAATGGGCCCCTTAAAAATTGGCAGGCAGCAACTAGTGGGGTGCCACAGGGAGCAGTGATGGGGCCCCAAATACTCAATGTATATAACAATGGTTTGGATGAGGGGGTAAAATGTAACATCTCCAAGTTTGCAGATAACACCAAGTTGGATGATAGGGTAAACTGTGACGAGGATGCAGAGGTCCTTCAGCATGAGCTGGACAGGTTGGGTGAGGGGCAAATCAATGGCAGATGCAGTATAATTTGGATAAACGTAAGGTTATTCACTTTGGAAGCAAAAACAAGAAGGCAGATTACTATCTGAATAGCTGATAAATTGGGAGAGGGGAGTGTGCTGAAGGTAAGGATGCAGGTGCAGCAGGTGGTAAAGAAGGCAAATGGTATGTTGGCCTTCATTGCAAGAGGTTGAGTACAGGAGCAGGGATATGCTGTTGCAGTTATACAGGGCTTTGGTGAGGCCACACCTAGAATATTGTGTGCAGCTTCAGTCTCCTTTTCTGAGGAACAAAGAGCAAAGAAAATTACAGCACAGGAACAGGCCCTTCGGCCCTCCAAGCCTGTGCTGATCCAGATCCTCTATCGAAACCGGTCACCTATTTTCCAAGAATCTGTATCCCTCTGCTCCGTGCCCATTCATATATCAGTGGATATATCTTAAATGATGCTATCATGCCCACCTCTACCACCTCCACTGGCAATACATTCCAGGCACCCACCACCCTCTGCATAAAGAACTTTCCACGCATATCTCCCTTAAACTTTTTCCTCTCTCACCCTGAAATCGTGACCCCTAGTAATTGAGTCCCCCACTCTGGGAAAAAGCTTCTTGCTATCAACCCTGACTATACCCCTCATGATTTTGTAGACCTCAAATCAGGTCCCCCTTCATCCTCCGTCTTTCTAAGGTAAATAATCCTAATCTACTCAAACTCTCTTCATAACTAGCACCCTCCATACCAGGCAACATCCTGGTGAGCCTCCTCTGCACCCTCTCCAAAGCATCCACATCCTTTCGATAATGTGGTGACTAGAACTGTACACAGTATTCCAAATGTGGCTGAACTGAAGTCCTGTATAACTCTAACATGACCTGCCAACTCTTGTGCTCAATACCCCGTCCGATGAATAAAAGCATGCCGTATGCCTTCTTGACCACACTATCCACGTGCATTGCCATCTTCAGGTTACAATGGACCCAAACACCCAGCTCTCTCTGTGCATCAGTTTTCCCCAGGGCTTTTCCATTTGCTGTATAGTTCATTCTTGAATTGGATCTTCCAAAATGCATTACCTCGCATTTGCCTGGATTGAACTCCATCTGCCATTTCTCTGCCCAACCTACCAATCTATCTATATTCTGCTGCATTCGCCAACAGTCCCCTTCATTATCTGCTACTCCAGCAATCTTAGTGTTGTCTGCAAACTTGCTAATCAGACCATCTATACCTTCCTGCAGATCAGAAGGCAGGATGATCTTACCAGGCTAATTCCGGGATGGCAGGTCTAACGTGTGAGGAGAAATTGACTCGGCTGGGTTTGTTTTTGGTGGAATTCAGATTAATGATAGGTGGGATCTCAGAGGCTTAAAATTCTAACATGACTGGACAGGATAGATGCAGGGAGGATGTTTCCAATGGTGGACATGCCCAGACCCAGGGGTCACAGTGTAAGGAATTGGAGTGGACCATTTATGACAAAGATGAGGAATGGTGGACCAGGCTCGAATGGCTGAATGGCCTCTTCCTGCCCCTTTCTTTTATGTTTCTACGTTAATATCGGCACGATGGGCTGAATGGCATCTTTCTGTGCTCTTTCATTCTATGACTGCATTATCATAAGTTCCTATGGTCAAGATTAGCAGCTGTCCCTTTTCAAACTGTGCAGAACGTAGAACATAGAACTGTAAAGCACAGTACAGGCTCTTCAACCCACAATGTTGTGCCGAACTTTTACCCTAAACCTAAGGTCTATCTAATCTCCACCCCTACCTTATACTATCATCCATATGCCTATCTAATAGTCGCTTAAATGCCCCTAATGAGGCCGACTCCACTACCCTCTCTGGCAATGCATTCCACGCTCCGACCACTCTTTGAGTAAAGAACCTACCTCTGACATCTCCCCTATATCTACCTCCACTCACTTTAAAACTATGTCCCCTCGTAATAGCAACCTCAACCCTCAGAAAAAGTCTCTGGCTGCCCACGCTATCTATACCCCTGAACATTTTGTACACCTCCCCATCGCTGTACAAAAAATTTATTTCAATAAACCTGAAGTGAACCGAAGAACACGCTCCACAAACACTTCCGGCTCTTGATTCTGGACTTTTGTTTTCACTCAGATTCTTATGTTGTTATTAGTGGCTTTAACAGGGAACCCTAAAGGTACACATTGCCCTGACATAACACAGTGTAGAGCTGGAGGAACATAGCATGTCAGGCAGAATCAGAGGAGCTGGAAAGCTGATGTTTTGAGTCGGGATCCTTCTTCAGACGCTGTGTGGCCTGCTGCGTACATCCAGCTCCACGCTGTGTTAGTGATAATGGGAACTGCAGATGCTGGAGAATCAGAGATAACAAAGTGTGGGGCTGGATGAACACAGCAGGTCAAGCAGCATCTTAGGAGCACATGACTCCAGCATCGGCAGTTCTTACTATCTCCGACTAGTACATATTACCCTGTTGTGTTCTGTCCTGTGCTGATGAAAACAAGCATTTAGTTTCCCAGTTAAACAGTCTCCAGACTGGGAATGCAACAGTGAGTTAAAGGAGCAGAGTTATTACTGCATGACATGAAAAAAGAAACAGGTTTGAGCTTAACATATTCAGCAGCAACAATACACTGCTAAATTTTGACTTGTTTTCTTACTTTTCTCCTCAGAGTCTTTCTTTTCTTGCCATTATTTATCTTTCTAGGATGAATTTGACTCCAATTCAAACTTTCTCCTCCCTTGTACGTCTGTTTTTATCCACGAGTTTCACTAGCTAAGGAGATAGACCATCAGTTATATCATGCACTGACATGGATGTTGCTGGTTCCTCTCAGTAAATCTCACCTCCTGCCTCCAGCAACATTCACAGCACAAGAAGCTGAGTGCTGTGGGTGAAAGTCCCACTCGCTGATATCTAATGTTCACTGCTCCAGCAAGTTCTGGGACAAACAACGTGCAAAGAAATTTTCTGTCAAGCCTTCCTGTTACCACATCTTTCATCTAGCTCATACTGAAGCACAGCTTGGATTTCCATTAGAAATAGGAACAGGAGGCAGCTGTTTGGCTCCTCAAGCCTGTTCCCTCATTCAATTGAAACATATCAGATCTGACATTCCTCATGACTACTTTCCTGTCCTTTCATTGTAAACCTTGACTCGCCTAATATCCAAGAATCTATCTATCTCAGCCTTAAGTATACACAAGGACTCTGCCGCCACAGGTCTCTGAAACAGGAAGTTCCAAAGACCCCCCAAGACAAGAAATTCCTCCTGATCTCAATCTTAAACTGGTGCCCCTTTATTCTGAGACTATGCCCTCTTCTAGACTCCCCCATGACATACTGTCAGCATTTACCTATCAAGCCCCTTAAGAGGCTTATATATTTCAACCAGATCAACTCTCATTCCCCCACACACCAGTGATTAGAATCCCAACCTGATTAAACTTTGTTCACAAGACAATCCCTCCATACCAGGGATCATCCCATGAACCGTCGCTCAACTACCTCCAATGAAATGATATATTTCCTTAAATAAGGGGCCAAAACTGCTCACAGTGCTCCAGGGGTGGTCTCATCAGTTGCAATAAGCCTTCCCTACTCTTATACTCCAACACCCTTGAAATAAGGACCAACATTCCATTAGCCTTCCTGATTCCCTGCTGCACCTATGTGCTAGCTTCCGGTACTTTGTGCACAAGCTCCCCTACAACTCCATTTTTGTAGCTTTCTGCACTTTTTTCTATATTTAAATAATACTCTGTTCTTTTGTTTCCTTTCCAATTACTGACAGTATCAAATCGATGGGCCAAAGATCCTCGTCTATACTGAATGATTCTATAGTTATAGTGTCACGGACCCTTTGGTCCAAATTGTCCAGGCTGACCAGATATCCTACATGAATGCAACTCCATTTGCCAGCATTTGTCCCATATCCCTCTAAACCCTTCCTATTTATGTACTCACCCAAATGCCTTATAAATGTTGCAGTTGAAGCAGACTCCTCCACTTCCTCTGGCAGCTCATTCCATACACGCACCCACCCTCTGTGTGAAAAAGTTGCCCCTTAGGTCCCTTTATGCCCTCTCACCTTAAACCCACGCTCTCTCATTTTGGATTCCTCTATCCTGGGGAAAAGATCCTGGCCATTCACCCTATCCACACCTCTCATGATTTTATAAATTTCTATCAGGTCACCCCTCAGCCTCTGATGCTTCAGGGAAAATAGCCCCAGTCTATTCAGCCTCTCCCTTTTGCTCAACTCTCCAATCCTGGCAATGTCCTCGAAAAATCTTTTCCAAATCCTTTCAAGTTTCACAATATCTTTCCTATAGCAAGGAGAGCAGAGTTAAATGGAACATTCCAAAAGTTTTTGAACTTCACATTTTCATTATATTGTATTTGCTAGCTTTGTGCCCACTTATTTCAGGATGCCTACACGCGTAGCAGCATGCTGTAGCCTTCTGATAGAGATGCAGAAAGCAGCCTGCAAAGACAAGGGCTTAATAGATTGGATGCTTTGGCGTATCGAAGATGAAAAATTGTTTCAAGTACTTTTTTTTCAGACAATGTGAATAATTGCAGTAAATCTCCAAGATGTAGGTGACAGGCTACTGATGAGGGGCAAGAAATGTTTCCCTGCAGCATGCGAGATGTCAACAGAAATACAGTCTTACCTTGGATGTGGCTTGGTGCAAGTCCAGCCGTCAAACATATCGTCAACAAGAAAAGGAGGGATTCCCTGAAGAGAAGTAAACTCCAGATTAGTCAACCTTAAAAAGGTGCTTTGAAGTCTGCAACCTTCCACAGCATACAATGCTTTTGACAGAGAATTTTACAAAAACCAACCACTCAGCCCATCAATTGCATGCATGGGTTTATACTCCTAACGCGTCTCCCTCGCCATTCCCCAGTCATTTAATTGTTTTGCTCCTAATAGTAATGCAATTTAATCATTTCTCCATGTTCCAATCCATCCAAACATTTGCATTCATCTCAGCTGCTGGTAAGCACTCTGTGGGAACGATCTGTACATTCTCGTCATTCTTTGGAGCTTGTGGTTTAATCATATTTCATTGAATTGGAGTCATATTCAATGCAAAGTAACATGCTAAATAAACAAAAATTGCTAGAAAAACCTCAGGTCAGGCAGTATGTGTGGAGAGAATTCAGACTGAGCGTTTTGGATTGAATGACCTTTCTCAGAACATGATACATGATTGATTACGAGTTTGAAAGCCATGTTCTATCTTAACTTGTGTCAATAAGACACACAAATAAGTTAGCTGATCACAAATTAAGAGGCAGCATGCAGTAAAACACAGTCATTGCAATGAGTTTGGGAGCAACTTGATCAAACATGGAATCTCTTTAGAGACATCGTGTCACCCTACATGATTCACATGTCTGTGCTGCTTCATACATGATATCAGTTTGTTTTCAAACTATATCACTGAAGAATTAATCAAATCATTGATTATTGATGAACAATGTTCTTATCTATGAAAGTATCAGAAATGTGAAAGGGGTGAATAGAGTGATGGTCTAGAAACATCCAATCAGGTAACCAGGGGCCTGCTTGCTTTCTGAAGGGCTGTGGGAGGATGGGAGTTGAACCACATTAAGTTAGTCAGTGGGGGAGGCAAGGTGATTGAGTCCAGGGGAGACAGTGGCATAGTGGTTGTGTCAACAGACAAGCAGGGGAGCAAGTGACAATGTTTGTGGTTAAAACATTGAACGTTTTCAGGACTGAGTTATTGATAAATTCTTAGTACTAAGGAAATCAAAGGGTATGGGGAGAAAGTGGGAACAGGGACTGAATTAAATGGTTAACAATGATCGTGCTGAATGGTAGGAGCAGGCTCAAAGAACCAAATGTTCTAATTCTATTCCTATTTTCGATGTTTCAATTTTCTTTACACAGAGTGAGAGAATGTGGAAGTCCTCACCCAGGGAATGATCAAGATGAATTGTACCCGTACCTTTAAGGGGAAGTTGGATAATCATGAAGCAGAAAGGAATAGAAGGCTTTAGTGATAGGCTGAAAAGGAGAGGGAGTGGGAGGAGTCTTGTGTGGTATAGGATCTCTAGCACAGAGCAACTGGGCAGCACAGTCTGTCTCAATGTTGTGATGTGCACACAACTCCATTTAATTATCTTTGAAAATTCACTGAAAGATTTCAAAAGCAAGATCATCTGCTATTCATGAGTCATGACTGAATCTTGCCAATGTATGTTTAGGATTTCCCAGAACACACGACTTCAATTCCTCAACGGGCTCGAAGTATGAAATGCTGTTAGCTGCAGGACCTCACAACATGATACTGGTTTCAAAACTCACTTCCATTTGATTTCGAGCCATCGTGAGATACGTCAAAGATAAGTAAATCAATCCAGAAACTATCATCCAGCGGCATTTCAAAATAAAAGATCATTCAACCAAATGATTAATTTTTACACAAAATTGCTTTAGGGCTTCATTTGTAAATATTTTCACTGGCTTTAGGTTAACAAGTCTGATCTTAGACAATCTTAATAAAATAATGATTGAAATATTTTAGTCTTGTTCATCGAATAAACAGCAAAGGCAGTTTGGGCTCGCACATTAAGCCAAGTAAATTTTTATAGGTGAGCTAAGTCTTCTTTGATGCCTAACAACTTTTCTGGCACTGAAAATTTTACTTTTACATGTGTGGATATTCATTCCTTCAGGTTTTAAGCTTTTACCAAAGGTATAGAAAAACTGAACTGAAAAGTTCTGATTTTAACCTTTCATTTCTGTAGTCCTATCTTTCCCTTTTTCTCAAACCTGTTTTTCATTGAATTAAATATTTAAATGTATACTTCCTAGTTTATGCTCTGCCTGTCTCAGTCAGAGTTCTTCAAATCTGATTGCTTGAGGAGACATGATCTTTCCCCAGGCCCCTTGTAGTGGCTGAAATGGCTCTCCAGTTCTTACATATTGGAGTTGAAAAGTCCACAAAAAATCTGCTAGAAATATAATGCACAACAAGCATTAATCCCTAACCCAAAGTCCAGGTTTTTGATTAATCCTGTAAACCCAGAACTGAGCACGTGATTATTATTCAGAAGAACATAAAACACAAGGGTAGGAGTCCATAAGGCCATAAGATGTCGGAGCATGGAGGATCAAGAAGGCAATGGCTAGTGGTATTATTGTTAGACTGTTCATCCAGAGACCTAGATAACGTTCCAGGCACTCAGGTTCGAATCCTGCCATGACAGATGGCATTAAAAGCCAAATCTGGAATTAAGAGTCAATATAGGGTGGAGGGAGAGGAACACAGGAGGTCAGACAGCATCAGAGGAACAGGAAAGTCGATATTTCTGGTCAGGACCTGTGATCAGGACTGGGGAGTGGAAAGGAAGCACAGAAATAATTGGAGAGGGGTGTTGGGTTGGGCAAAGGTATGTAGATGCAGCTTGGGAGTTGGTCAATGGGAAGGGTGGGGTGGATAGGTGAGGTGGTTATGTCAGGTCAAGGAAGCGGGAAGAGGGGAGGGCTGGCCATGAGATGAGGCCAAGAGTGGGGAGATTTTGACACTAGCAAATTCTATGTTGAACTGATTGGGCTGTAAGCTCTTGAGGCGGAATGTAAGGTGTTGTTCCTGCAACATTTATGCAGCCTCATTGTGACATTGCAGGTAGCCCAGGATGGACATGTTGCCCAGGGAGTGGGAGGGAGGAGTTGAAATGCCTGGCAACTGGAAAGTGGTGTGATTGGAGCTAAGAGCGCAGATGCTCTATGAATCTGACATCGAGTCTGCACTTGGTCTCCCTAATGTAGGGGTCAGCACATCAGAGCAACAGACCAGGTTAGAAGACATACAGGTGAATCCCTGTTGGATGTGGAATGATTGTTTGGGGCTTGCATGGAGATGAGGGGGAAGTGTCGAGCCTCCTCCAGCTCCACACTGCATTGACTCTGACTTACAGCATCTGCAGTTTTTGCTATCTCCTGAAATTAAGAATCTATGACATTTTTGTTCTGGCAATCAACATCTGTTTCAATAATGTCCATGAGGGAGGGAAACTGCTATCCTTGTCTATCTGGCCTATGTGTGACTCCAGGCCCAGAGCGATGTGGTTGATCCTTAACTGTTCTGAGCAATTATGGATGAATAATAAATGCTGGCTCAGCCAGCGATGTCCTCATGTTGTGAGTGAATTTAAAAAAAAAACAGAATTTGGCCCATTCTGTCTGCTACAACATACGATTATCATTAATAGGTTTCACAACTCCATTCTTCTGGTGTCTCGCCAAAACCTTTGATCCCTTTACTAATCAAGAACCTATCTGTCTGTCTTAAAGACACTCAATGATTTGACCTCCACAGTTCTCTGCAGCAACGGGTTCGACAGATTCACCACGCTCCGGCTGAAAAAATATTCTTCCTCTTCGGCCATTCGGCCCCTCAAGCTTTCTCCACCATTCGATAAGATCAGGACTGATTCTGTGAGCCATTTTCCCCACTATTCCCATATGTCTGAACTCTCTTTGGTACACAATTGGTTATTGATCACTGCCTTGAATATACACAACAGCTGAGCATCCATGGCTGTCTGAGATGGGGCAGGGGGGGTGTAGTTTCCAAAGATTTGCTACCTTCCAAATCAACGCATTTCCCTTCAGTTCAATTCTAAACAGCTGCCCCCATATTCGGAGACTATACTCCTGGTTTTAGATATCTCGAGATACAGCCTCACAGTGTCCTCACCGTTAAGTCCTTTTAGAATGTTACATTTTGCTTGCAATAACTGATTTCCCAAAACTCACTGAATATAGATTGGCCTTGTCTATTCAATTTCTCTTCATAGGACAATCCTTTCATCCCAGGATCCAGTACCTTCCCCCTTGGACAAGTATGTTCCTCCTTAGGTAATGAGCCCGAAAAAAGGTAAGGGTCTTGAGCGGTGGTCTCATCAAAGCCCTATATAATTAAATTGGCATATATCTCCAAACCCTTTACATGAAAAGCTAGCAAATTACTAACTGCAAGATGGTCCTACGGAAAATCACAAACTATTTCAGGTGAGTATTCTGCTTTGTGGGAGATATTCTCTACCATTAACATTGGTGCTCATTCTGTACATCTTAAGTCGACTTGCTGGAATATACATCCATTAAAATCATATCCAGAAAGAGCAGACATGTCAGTAAGCTTGTGCCTCCTAAAGTTTTCCAATCTGATTCAAACCACTTCCATTCACAAGCTGCAATAGGGTTAGGGTTAGGCACAAGCTTGTACCTCCTCAAGCATCACAGGCCCAAACTCTTCCTTTATCATTGTTTTAATCGAGCTGTTTAAATACACCTGTGTGGCAGGCTGGGACTTGAATCCCGAGGTCACTGTTGCTGCAGTTCAGGAAGAGGCCATTCATCCCAAAATGTCTGTGCTGAACCATTGAGAAGGCTATCCAATGAAACCCATGTCCTCTTCTGGCATCATGGAATCCCTACAGTGTAAAATCCTGTCACTTACCTTTTAAGGGTTTATTCAATTCCCTTTTGGATGTCACTATTCAGCCTGCTGCAGGAGGTCTTATTGTACAGGGTGAGTGTCCCAGCCTGTTAGCCAGAAACAGAGTATCAACCTGTAAATCCAAGATAACAAAGTGTGGAGCTGGATGAACACAATAGGCCAAGCAGCATTTTAGGATGCTGCCTGGCCTGCTGTGTTCATCCAGCTCCACACTTTGTTATCTCGGATTCTCCAGCATCTGCAGTTCCTGTTATCTCTGATACAATTTTAACCCGTAATTCCATCCAGGCTGGAGGGAAACAGGAGTGAGGTAGTTAGCCATTCCCGGTTAGCCATGTGACCGAACGAAATGGGAGCCTCCCACCATTTCAATCGCTAACTCCAGGCAGTAGCGTGCATGTAGAAGTGTATGTAGCCACCGCAGCACTACGATTCACTAATACCCTTCGGGGAGGTAATTGCTACCCATTCACAGACCGAGCTACGCGTGTCTCCCAGACTCACAGCAACGGTCCCCTTGTGATTGACAATAAATGCTACCCTAGCCAACATGGCCAACATGCTGTGCATGAATTACAAAAACATTCAACCTCTGGGATCATCTGTAACGCACTTCCATTGAATCGGTTTCTCTCTTAGACACTACATTCCAGGTTGTTAAAAGACACAATTATAGAAGCTCCATCTCCTCCTCCCCTTGAATTTTTGCTTTGCTAATTATTTTAAATATATAGTTTACATACATTGAAGGTGGGGACGGTAAGTTATCACATGTTGTTCTAACATTGCCAACTGTCTGCCTTTTGTGCAACTGATCACCACTTTCATGGTCCATTTACTACATTCCCCTGAGGCCCCCGAAATCAGATGTTTCCAAAATCGCTCAAATTACTCCATAATCCATCAAGATTATATACACGAGTCACATTGATTATGGGATGGAGTTAAGCACACTCCAAAATAGCTGCTTTCCTGGCCTCCATGCAAGAAGGGGCTGGAGACAGCTGTTAGCATACAGGGGAAAGGAAAGGCATTTTAAATGTTGCTGCGCCATCTGAATTTGGTGAAACCATATTTGGTCCTATGTCAGTGTTTAAAAAAATCCCTCAAATTCTTCACTGGTCTGCTTCTGGTCTTGTGATTAATCAGGGCTGTCTCATTCTCTGTCTACAATGAAACAGTTGCTTTAAGTCACAATACTAAAGGCTAGAAGTTTAGACAGACTCAGGATCTTGCCTTCAATTTGATTTTCAGGTTAAGGAATGGGATGTTGTTTCCCAAATTCTTATCCTTCTTATTTTACTTGTAGGTTGTCTTCATCTTCACTATCCCTCCTCCATATTTACTATCCTCCCCCCTTCATTATCCTTCTCTTCTTAATCTTCAACCATCTTCCCTCCATTTAAAGTCATTCTTCCTCCATCTTCAGATATCCTTCCCCCATCTTCAGCCATCTCTTCTCCACCATCAGATCTTTCCCCTTTCACAATCCCTCCGCCACGTTCAGACATCTTTCATAGAATTTTTCATAGGATCCCTACAGTTTGGAAACAGGCCCTTCGGCCCAACAAGTCCACACCGACCCTTACAGCATGCCACCCAGTTCCTAATTCTCACATCCCCAGACACTTTGGGCAATTTAGCATGGCCAATCCACCGAGCCTGCACATCTTTGGACTGTGGGAGGAAATCAGAGCACCTGGGAGAAACCCACACAGACATGGGGCGAATGTGCAATCTCCACACAGACAGTCATCCGAGGGTGGGATTGAACCCCAGTCCCTGGCGCTGTGAGGCTGCAGTGCTAACCACTGAGCCAGGGTGCTGCCCTCCACTCTTCCTCCTCCTCCTTTTTCTAGTTTCTGATTGAAACCTAAATTCTACCACCTCCTAATTCACCCTCTTCCTGTCAATTGCTCTCAAACACCCTAACCACTTTGTAGCCCATGTCCATGTCTTCCAACGTCTAACATAGAACATAGAACAGTACAGCACAGAACAGGCCCTTCAGCCCACAATGTTGTGCCGACCATTGATCCTCATGTATGCACCCTCAAATTTCTGTGACCATATGCATGTCCAGCAGTCTCTTAAATGACCCCAAATGACCTTGCTTCCACAACTGCTGCTGGCAATGCATTCCATGCTCTCACAACTCTCGGTGTAAAGAACCTGCCTCTGACATCCCCTCTATGCTTTCCACCAACCAGCTTAAAACTATGACCCCTCGTGCTAGCCATTTCTGCCCTGGGAAACAGTCTCTGGCTATCAACTCTATCTATGCCTCTCATTATCTTGTATACCTCAATTAGGTCCCCTCTCCTCCTCCTTTTCTCCAGTGAAAAGAGACCTAGCTCAGTCAACCTCTCTTCATAAGATAAGCCCTCCAGTCCAGGCAGCATCCTGGTAAACCTCCTCTGAGCCCTCTCCAAAGCATCCACATCTTTCCTATAATATGGCGACCAGAACTGGACACAGTATTCCAAGTGCGGTCTAACCAAAGTTTTATAGAGCTGCAACAAGATCTCACGACTCTTAAACTCAATCCCCCTGTTAATGAAAGCCAAAACACCATATGCTTTCTTAACAACCCTGTCCACTTGGGTGGCCATTTTAAGGGATCTATGTATCTGCACACCAAGATCCCTCTGTTCCTCCACACTGCCAAGAATCCTATCCTTAATCCTGTACTCAGCTTTCAAATTCGACTTTCCAAAATGCATCACCTCGCATTTATCCAGGTTGAACTCCATCTGCCACCTCTCAGCCCATCTCTGCATCCTGTCAATGTCCCGCTGCAGCCTACAACAGCCCTCTATACTGTCAACAATACCTCCGACCTTTGTGTCGTCTGCAAACTTGCTGACCCATCCTTCAATCCCCTCATCCAAGTCATTAATAAAAATTACAAACAGTAGAGGCCCAAGGACAGAGCCCTGTGGAACCCCACTCACCACTGACTTCCAGGCAGAATATTTTCCTTCTACTACCACTCGCTGCCTTCTGTCGGCCAGCCAATTCTGTATCCAGGCAGCTAAGTTCCCCTGTATCCCATTCCTCCTGACCTTCTGAATGAGCCTACCATGGGGAACCTTATCAAATGCCTTACTGAAGTCTATATCCACCACATCCACAGCTCGACCCTCATCAACTTTCCTAGTCACATCCTCAAAAAACTCGATAAGGTTTGTGAGGCATGACCTACCCCTCACAAAGCCGTGTTGACTGTATTTGATCAAGCCATGCTCTTCCATATGGCCATAAATCCTATCCCTCAGAATCCTTTCTAACACCTTGCAGACGACAGACGTGAGGCTTACTGGTCTGTAATTGCCGGGGATTTCCCTATTTCCTTTCTTGAAGAGAGGAATTACATTTGCCTCTCTCCAGTCCTCAGGTACGACTCCAGTGGAGAGCGAGGATGCAAAGATCTTCGCAAGTGGCGAAGCAATTTCATTTCTCGCTTCCCAAAGCAGCCGAGGACAAATCTGGTCCGGGCCTGGCGGCTTGTCAATCTTAACTGTGTACCTCAGGCTGATTGGTCAGAAGATAATGTCAAACGAAACCAATGAGCAGAACGCTGAGGGCAAGCATTGAATAAAGGCCATTCTTACCTCTTATGAGGAAATCTAGAACTAGAGATCACCATTTAATAATCAGGGGTCACTCATTCAAAAACAGAGCTGAGGAGACACTGTCTCACTGAGGGTCATGAGTCTTTGGTACTCTCCCTAAAAAGACAGTGCAAGCAGAGTCTTTGAATATTTTTTTAAGGCAGATGTCGATAGTTTCTTGCTAAGGGAGTGAAAGGTTATCAGAGCTAGGCAAGAATGTAGATTTGAGTTTACAATCAGATCAGCTATGATATTATCAAATGGCAGAATAGGCTCAAGGGGTTAAACAGCCTACTTTTGTTTCTTGTTCATTTGTACAAGCCTTCAACCTGGTGGCCCAGATGTGTCAAAGGAATCCTGAGGCAATTCCCATTGGAATTTAGAACAATGGGGGTTTGGGGGGGGGGGGTGGTGGTGAGGCGCGTCATATAAAATGATGAAGGGAATAGATAAGATAGAAGCATGGAGGTGTTTCCAATAGTGGGTGAAACTAAAACTAGGGGGTCATAGCCTCAAAATAGGGGGGAGCCAATTTAGGACTGAGCTGAGGAGGAACTTCTTCACCCAAAGGATTGTGAATCTGTGGAATTCCCTGCCCAGTGAAACAATTGAGACTACAGCATTGAATGTTTTTAAGGTAAAGGTAGATCTTTGAACAGTAAAGGAATTCAAGGTAATGGTGTGCAGGTGGATAAGTGGAGCTCAGTCCAAAAAGGATCAGCCATGATTCTGTTGAATGGCGGAGCAAGCTCGACAGGCCGTACGGCCTACTCCTGCTTCTGATTCTGATTTTCTTAGTGGGACTTAAGGCTGTTTCTATGGTCAGTAATTATAGGCATTGGACAGTATACACACATTGCAACATTTGAATATAGTGTCGGCATTGGTCCAAACTGCAGTGCTCTGTTGTTAGCTTTGCAGAAACTTCACCTCACCATTTGCCTTGCCACTGACTTCTATTCAATTTTGTGACATTGCTGCTATGGATTCAAGTTGGAATCACTAAAAAACAATTAGCAATGACTTCCAATAAACCTCTCTGACCCTGAAAATTAGCCACTGGAGTAAGGGAATATCAATGCTATCAAGTGCAAATGTTCCTTCAATTCGATTGCTTGTCACCTCCCCGTTACCCCCCTCTGCCAACATGCACTCTAGTGCAACATTGTGGGCACAAAAATTTTGAGCTGGGGTTAAGTTTGCTGACCTGCAGATACAATATGGTTTCCTGCGAAGGTAAACTGGCCCATTTCAAGAACGTGCTGAAATTAAGCCTGTGCGTGTGTCCAGGATGCCCACAGGAGTGAGGCTGGCTGTATCAAATTAGTCACCCAATGTTCCATGGTGGACATCATGCAGCCAACTCTCTCAGCAAAATGACCATGAAGGAAATATTTTAATCATGGGGAGAAATCCCTGTTCATTTGCTTCAATCGTTTAAGGAATTTCAATTTTTTGATGACCTCTCTTGCTCTACAGAATCAGAATCTGAGATTTATTGCAGCGCAGGAAGACATTCTGCCCATCATATATGTGCTAGCTCTTTGAAGGAGAGCCCGCCTTCTCATAACATGCTGTACATTCTTCCTTTTCAGATAATAATTGAGTACTTTGATAATGAATATTTTTCACATCAACCTGTTTATAGATGTCATGGCACTCCCCTGGGCCAGGTGGGACTTGAACCCAAGCCTCCTGTCTCAGAGGTAGGGAAGCTACCACTACATCACAAGAGTCAACATCTTAATAAATATTGGATTTTTAAAAAGTTGTTACAGCTGTCTTTTAATCTTTCTTTCTTCTTTGGATCTAAATCACCTTTTTTGTAACAAATGGCTGCGCTTTACTTCAGGGGCGTTAAGTAACCTTCGGAGCAAAGTGTTGTCTATCTTTATGAGGGAGGGGCTTACCAAATTACAAACCAGAAGTGTACAGTTACCTATTTTTAAGCCAGGCAATAAATCAAGTCAGGGTAACAATAGGCCCTTTCATCAGACCTCAGTAACAAGCGCAGAAACAGACCATTTCCAGAATTGGCAGGTCTGGTTCAGGTATTCAGCACATCAAGTCCATATTCCCTCAATGTTGCTCAGAAATATCCGTGCAGCCTCCAAACCTAGCCTCCTCTAAATTTCTACCTTCAGTCTCATTGTTATAGGCCACACCTCCAGTCATGAAGGCCATAAATTCTGGAACTCCCTTTTCTCAATCTCTCTCTCTCTCAGCACACTGGGTGCTCACTTAAGAGTGACAGGATTGTAAGTTTGAGACCCCTCCAGAACACTGTCCAACAGCCAAGTGCAGTCCTGTATTGTCAGATGAACCGACATTCTGAAGTGAGATCCTATACATGTTCTCAGATTCCATAGGACTATTTTGAAAACGACAGTGTAGACCGTAAGACCATAAGTAAGAACAGTCGTAGGCGGTTTGAGCCTGCTCTGCCATTCTAGAGGATTATACATTTTTCTACCCTTTCCCCATAACACCTTCGATTCCCCCAACTGATCAAGAATCTATCTCAACATTAAATATACACAAAGATTCTGCCCCCACAGCCTTCTGTGGCAAGGAGTTCTAAGGACTCACAGCCCTCGGAGAAGAAATTCCTCCTCATCTCAGTCTTAAATTGGTGCCCCTTTATGAGTTCCCTACAGCCCAGGCCAGTCTCTGTCACTCCAACAACATCACAAAAACAGAATAGGCGTTATAATCACATTGCTATGTGAAAATTGGTTGCTGCATTTGCAATGCTACAAAGATTGCACTTCAAACCCATTACTTAGGCTGTGAACCATTTTTGGTCACCACCAGTTGTAAAAGATGCTACACATCAATACAAGTCTTTTCCTTGATTAAACCCTACCCCTTCCACTAAGCCTTGTTATCTTCCAAGCCTTCCAAATCCTTGATTCACCTTCCAAATCCACCCTTCTACCATTTAGAAGAACACAGGCAGCAGATACATGGGAATACCACTAGCTGCCAGTTCCCCTCCAAGCCGGTCACCATCCTGACTTGGAAATGTGTCACCGTTCCTTCAGCATCACTGGGTCAAAATCTTGGAATTCCCTCCCTAAGGGCAATGTGAATCTACCCACAGCCCACAGATTGCAGTAGCTCAAGAGGGCAACTCCACACCACCTTCTCGAGGGCAACTAGGGACAGGTAATAACCATTGGTCTAACTAGCAATGCCCATGTCCCATGAATTAATGAAAATATTTTCAGTCGAACACATGGTTAAACTATATTACTAAGCGTGCATTTTTTTTTAAAAATGGGGGTGCAAGTTACTAGCTTCCATAAGTACTGGGTTTCGTCTTACTTTAGGATTCTGTGCGTAAACAATAATTAAGTAGTTTTTTTTAAGAAACAGGTCATTGGGCTTTGCTATTCTGTAACTGTTGAGCAGGTTAGTTGGGCTGTACTAAATAAAAACCGAAAGAACTGCATATGATGTAAATCACGAACAAAAAAACAGAAGTCACTGGAAAAACTCAGCAGGTCTGGCAGCATCTGTTAAGAAAAGTCAGAGTTAATGTTTCAGGTCCAGACAGAGTGCCTTCCTCAGAACCCAAATGCTCTTTTTTAGACAGACTGTACACGTTAAATAGCTCTTGTCTTTCGAGACACCATGTAATTCAGCCACAGTTCCGTTAGTGGAACTTGTGCTCTCTGTCTCGAATTGCAATGACAGATCAGTAGCCATTTACCCCCCCCAAATACCGGTGCCCACTCACTGAAATTGTCACCCAATTAAATCATTGCCCTGCTCTTGCTCCATTGCCCCATAATTAAAGTAAATAATAGGGCTACATGTTAAAAGTTTTTTTGAATGTTTGTTTAAACGTTTTTCCAGTGAGAATGTCAACTTATTGCAAGTCAGGTTGAAAGTGAGATTTTATAAATATTTCATAAACACTGCACCACAACAGTCCCAAGAGCTGGGCTTTTACCTGAAGGTAGTTTAATAAAAAGATCTCTGGAGTTCTTTGCACCTGGTGGATACTATTTGTAACTTGTTGCTTTTAGGAGTGAAACGGGCAAGATGCCAGCGACTAGTCAAATAAAGGGGTGAGCTGTGTTCTCCCCTCCTGAGTTACTGTAGATACTTTCAAACCAACCTGATCAGAGATGTTATCTCACACCTTTGGAGGATGCAGGAACTCTACCACCGTACCACGAGTACCATCACTTGTAAGCTATTCATTAGAAGCTTAAGGAGGGATACAGTAGAATGGTTTAAAGTGATCAAAGGTGCTAATAGCTTCTCAGTACTGACCCTATTTGTCCTGGTGAAGGAGGTCAAAATAAAGCAGAGTATTTTAGGGCAGGCAATAGAAAGGTGGTATTATTGCTACAATCTTAATCCAGAGACCCAAGTAATCTGGGGAGCTGGGTTCAAATCCTGGCACATCAAGTGGTGGAATTTGAATTCAATAAATATTGGGAATTAAGAGTCTAATGATGACCGTGAATCCATTGTCAATTGTTGGAAGAACTCATCTAGTTCACTAATGTCCTTAACTAAACTACCATCCCTACCTAGTCTGGCCTACACGTGACCCCAGAACCACAGCAATGTGGCTGAATCTTAACCACCCTCTGGGCAATTAGGGATAGGCAATAAACACTGCTCTGGCCAGTGATGTTTTTATTCATTCACTGAATGAAGGTAAAGTATTTAAAAATAAGGCGTAGGCCGTTTAGAACAGAGTTGAGGAAAAACTTCTTCACCCAGAGAGTGGTGGATATATGGAATGCTCTGCCCCAGAAGGCAGTAGAGGCCAAGTCTCTGGATACTTTCAAGAGATAGACAGAGCTCTTAAAGATAGTGGGATCAAGGGTTATGGTGATAAGGCAGGAACAGGATACTGATTGTGGATGATCAGCCATGATCATAATGAATGGTGGTGCTGGCTCGAAGGGCTGAATGGCCTACTCCAGCACCTATTGTCTATTTGAATCAGAGTGGCTGTTCAGAAGTATGGCAAGAAACAAAGGAGTGGAAATCTGAAACTCTCTTCCCAACGAAAAGTTGTTAGACTGTGGGTTAATTGATTACTTCAGGTCCGAGATTAATATAGTTAAGACAGAATTCTGAAGACATCTCCCTAACTTTGTTTTCCATATTTTCAAAATGGGAACTGATAAAAATCAGATTTCAGCCTGAGACAATAGCCAAGATGCTGAAGGGCTCCCAGTGCAGACATTTGTTTGATAATCTTCCTAACCTACTGCAGTTCTGGACTATCACAGAATCACACAGAACTATTATTGTGCAGAAGAAGGCTATTCAGCCCATCATGCCTGTATTGGTTCTATAACCCAGGGTCAATTGTCTGACTTTTCCCCATATCCCTGCACACCATTTCTATCCAAAAAAATCATCCAATTCCCTCCAGAGTGCCTCAATTGAATCTGCCTCCACCACATTTCCAGGCACTGCATTCCACACCCTAACCACTTGATGTACGAAGAAAGTTTTTTCTAACATCGTTCTTGCTTCACTTGCACATTCGTCTAAATCTACTCCCTCTCATTCGCTTTTCCTTTTACGAGCAGGAACAGCTACACACTATCCATTCTTTCCAGACTGATCAGGATTTCGAAAAACTTTATGAAATCTCCTCTCAAACTTTTTCTCTCCTCTCGGCTTTCATCAGCTTTATCCATGTCAGTCCAGCATTATGATGGACCCACAATTCCCTTAGGGAGAGAATTCTCAGATTTTGACCCAGCGACATTGAAGGAACAGCAATATATTTCCGATCAGGCTGGCGATTGGCTTGGACAGGAACTTGGAGACGGTACCATTTCCATGTGTCTGCTGCCTTTGTCTTTCAAGATGGTTGTGGGTTAGGATAGTGCCTTTGAAGGCTCCTTGATCAATTTCTGCAATGCACCTTACCAAAGTAATAAAAGTATATCAGAGGGCTTTAGAACAGGACTTAGTCACAAGAACAGTTGTGAATAATTCAAGAGGAAACGTGTTTGTCAGATTAGAGAAGACTCAGAAATGGTCTACCTCAGAGGTAACACTTAAGGTAGGAAACCAATGACCTGCCAATCTAGATCCAGTCCAGTTGATGAGACAGGCACCAAGACACCTTTCTTTCTGGAAAGGGTTTGTTGACTACTCAGTCTAACAGCTCATTCCACACCTGCCACAATACCATTGTCCCCAATATACATGCTTAGAAAAATAAGAGCCACTTTTTGAAACAATTACACACTTAATTCAGAAACAAATTACTGCAGATGCTAGAATCTGTACTGAAAACCAGAAATGTTGGGGATCACAGCGGGTCAGACAGCAGCTCCGAGGAAGAGTCGTCCAGACTCAAAACATTAGTTTGTTCTCTCTCCATGGATACTGTCTGACCCACTGATCTCCAGTATTATTTGTTTTCATTTACAAACTTAACTTTGTGATCAACCCAGTGGATGCTACACTATAAAAAAGATAAACGGGAATTGGAAAGAGGTAGAAGTGATTTGGAAGAATTGTTCCAGGAATAAGAAACATCAGTCACAGGGATAAGTTGAAGACTTTTGGACTGTTCTCCTTGGAAAGAAGGGCAAAAGGAGATTTGATAGAGGCTTTCAAAAGCATGAGAGGGTTGAATATTGTGCACGGAGAGAAATTGCCTCCACTCATGAAAGAAACAAGAGCAAGAGGCCATAGATTTAAAGTGATGGGTAAATGAAGGAAAGGTCATGTGAGAAAAACTCTTTCACACAGCAAGCAGTTAGGGTGTAGAATGCACTGACTGGAAATGTCGTGGAGGCAGGTTCAATGGAGACATTCAAGCAGATGATATTTAGGGAAGGTGCGGGAGATTGACACTCGGTAACGGAACTGGTGCAGGCATGGATGGGCTGAATGGCTTCCTCTGCATTGTAACAATTCTATCACATTTGCATAATTGAATTTTGCTGCCTGTCACCAATAAATGTTGACAGCAATAAATGCCCAATCAGATGCCTGATCATGTAGCTGCTGGGATTAATCCAACCTACGTCAGTCCTTTGCTAGGAGTTACAATTAGACCACTACTGTTTTTTTATATTTCAGGGCTTCATGTTTGACTTGAAACATCACCACAGTGGGATTCAAGCCTATGTCTTCAGATTGTTAGCCTGGGGTTTGGAATACTCATCACTGTGACACCATTTACTTGGCTACAGCCATCAGTCATCCACATATCCTGGCCTTTTGCTGCTCACTTGCCTTCAAAGGAGCAGCTGGGAGTCACCTCTGGGAGTCGCAGGACTTCTGGAAGGATGGGGCCTGGTCCAGCTGAGAGCTATAGTGCTGTCCTTGCTGCTGACTCCTTTGCAGCCACCCGCACCGTCTGTGACACCCACCCCTAGCATCACGCTTGATGCATCCACGGATTGGCTGTCAACTCTCAAAAAAGCAGGACTTGGCCACCAGGGTCTTGATTCCTGGGTAAGGTAAGGCTTGTAGGTGACCTCTGCACTGCCTGATCAGCTTGTGGCTCAGCTAAAAAAAAACTCCAACATCTCAATTTGAAATGAAGTGAAACTTAATTTGAAGATCGTGACCAGGGACTCCACCCAGCAACGGTGAAAGATATTTTCGTCAAATGTGCTGTTCTATTTTCAGCACAGATGCAGCTAAATTGCTAACGTTGTGCCAGGCTCAATGAACACCATGTAATTATATGTTACATTCAAACACAAGGAAGGGAGGGAGTCACTAAATTACTGCTCAACACAGGTGCAGGGTTTGAGGCTGGTTAAATTATCAGAAAATTCCTCAGAAAAGTAGAATTTAATTACCAAAGGCTGTGACTAGAAGTGTATAAAGCAGTTCTCTCTCCTTCAGGGCAGGTTTAGTGCAGTCACACAGACAGCTACAGGGAATAAGACAAAACAATTATCAAAATGATGCTGCCATTGTGCGCTAGCTCTGATCCAATTTCAAAAATGCTACCCAATATAAAAGCAACATTGTAGTCAAGTGAGCAGCAAAAGGCCGGGATATTTGGATGACTGATGGCTGTAGCCAAGTAAATGGTGTCACAGTGATGAGTATTCCAGACCCCAGGCTAACAATCTGAAGACATAGGCTTGAATCCCACCGTGGTGACATTTCAATTTAAACATAAAACCGGAAATTAAAAAATGGTGGTATAGTTGTGATCATCGTCATACAGACTTATCGGTTTTGCCGATGCCCCTTAGGACAGAGGAGCAGGGGTGAAAATGCCAGATTCGACTGTCGTTGAAAGAAATACTATCCAGTTGGAAAACTTCCAAACCATAGCTGCCTCCATGATGACAGTGAATTGACCACAATAGTTGTGCATGACCCACAGCACACCGAAAGTCTCCGCACACACACTGCAACAGACAGCCAAGTATCAGAGGGTCAGCGCCGAGGGTGTACCTCACTGCCAGAGGTAACACTGACATTTCCGCTTCAAAGCTGTGCCCTCAGGTCCTAGTCTCACCTTCTAGAAGAAACTCAGCAGATCTGGCATTAAAACATTGAATATACTTCCATCTACTCTCTTCAGGTGGCTGTAGTTCATCACATGCCACTAGTTTTTAAGAAAACTGAAAAGTTCTACCTAGTGTCACAGAGCCTACATTTATCAAACAACCTGTCTTGTTGTTTGAGATGTTGCTGTGCGTTTATTGATTGATTGCTGTTATATGCAGTGTATGTATACAGAGTCATACAGTACACAAACAGACCCTTCAGTCCAACTGGTTCTTCCTCACCAGATATCTGAAATTAAGCTAGTCCCATTTGCCAGCATTTGGCCCATATCCCTCTAAACATTTACAGTCAGAGAGTAATACAACATGGGAATAATAATCCAGGGAAACCAGCTCTTTGGCCCAAACTGGTCCAGGCAGACCATGGTGCCCTCTCAGCTTTTTCCAATTAACCACTTTTGGTCTATACCCCTCTAAACCCTTCCCATCCATGCACTTATCCAAATGTTTATTAAGATATTGCTATTGTACCTGCCTCAACCACATTCTCTGGCAGCTCATTCCATACACACACCACTCTCTGTGAAGAAGTGGCCCCTCAGGTCCTTCTTAAATCTTTCCCCTTTCACCTTAAACCTAAGCCCTCTAGTCTTCAATTCTCTGGCCCTGGGGAAAAAAGACTATATGCATTCATCCCATCTGTGCCCGTCATGATTTTATACACCTCAACAAGGTCACCCCTCATTCTCCTATGTTCCAAGGAATAAAGTCCTTTTCCTGGCCAGCCACTCCCTATGACTCAGGCCAACTCATCCAGGTAACATCCTCAGAAATAACTTTTGCACACCTTCCAGTTTAACTATGTCTTTCCGATAATATGGCAACCTAAACCATACACAATGCTCCAATCGCGGCCTTACCAATGACTTATGCAACTGTAACATTACATTCCTGACTCCTATCCTCAATGCCTTGACCAATGGAGACCAGCGTGCTAAATGCCTTCACCACCACTCTATCCATCTGTGATGTTGCTTTCAATGAATTACGTACTTGAACTCCTGCGTCTCTCTATTCCACAACACTCCCCCCAACCTTCCTATTTACTGTATAAGTCCTATCTTGGTTTGACTTTTTAAAGTGCAACACTTCACACATATCTCTGTTGAAAGTATTTGCCAATCCTCAGCCCGCTTCCCCATCTGATCAAGGTCCTGCTGCAATTTTGATAATTTTTCTCACCATCAACAATGCCTTCAATGTTGAGAAGCGTTAGCTCGCTGAGCTGGTTCATTGTTATTCCGTTGCAGGGCTGCATTGATGATGTTGCCCAGCTACAAATCTGCTTCAAATCCTTAAATGCCTCTAATATCGTATCATCCACAAGCTTACTAATCATGCCTTGTACATTCACATCCAGGTCATTTCTGTAAATAACAAATAACAAAGGTCCCAGCACCAATCCTTGTGGCACACCAATGGTCACAGGCCTCCAGTCCAAGAAACAACCTTCAACCATTACCCTCTGCTTTCTACCATTGAGCCAAGTTTGAATCCAATTAGCTGGCTCTCCCTGGATCCCATGCGACCTAACATTCATGACTAGCCTGTCATGCAGGACCTCACTAAAGTCCACTTAGATAACATCCACCGTCTTACCTTCATCCATCCTTTTGGTTCAATCTTTTTGAGTTTTTTGAAGATTTGTCAGACATGACTTCCCGTGCACAAATCCATGCTGACTATTCCTGCTCAGGCCTTGACTATCCAAATGATGGTTAATCCTGACCCTCAGTACCCTCTCCAATAACTTGCCTACCACTGATGTCAGGCTCACTGGCCTGTAGTTCCCTGGCTTGTCTTTGCTACTTTTCTCAAACAATGGAATGACATTAACTACCCTCCAGTCTTCCAGAGCTTCATCAGTAGCTAAAGATGAAGCAAAAATCTCTGCAGGGGCCTCTGCAATTCCTTCCCTTGCCTTCCCACAACATGCGAGGATGAACTTGATCAGGCCCAGGGAATTTTTCCACCTTAATATCCTTCAAGGCTGCAAACACCTCCTCTATGGTAACTTGTATGCAGTCCAATACATCCTCACTTGTTTCCCTAATTTCCTTAGCATCCACGATTCTCTCCTCAGTAAACAGAGGAGAAATAGTCATTAAAAATTTCCCTAATTTCTCGTGGTTCCACACATAGATGGCCATGCTGCTCTTTAAGGGGACATATTCTCTCTCGAGACCCCCTTACTTGTAAGAGAGCTATAGAACTAGAGATTATCTTTAACCTTATCTGTCTGATTCATCTCATACCCTCTTTTAACTCTTGATTTCCCTCCGACACTTTTTATTGTCATCTAGGGATTCACGTGAGCCCAATAGTCTAAACCCAATGTATGCCTGCTTTTTCCTGACCAGAGTCTCCATTTCCCGTAGCCAGAGATCCCTAAACCTGCCAGCTTTGCCCTTCACCTTAATTGATATCACACTTTTAAAAGCCTCCCATTTGCCAGGCATTCCCTTTCCTTCAATCGAACTCTGCTAGATCCTGCCTAATGGTCCCAAAATTGGCCCTGTTCCAGTTCAGCACCTTAACCTATGGACCTTTTCCATAACTATGTTAAAACTAAGACAGATACAGTCACTGGACCCAAAATGCTCTCCGACTGACACTTCAGTCACTAGATGGACCTTGTTTCCCCAAGAAGTGATCCAGTGTTGGACCCTCCCAAGTAGGGCCCTCTACATATTGATTTAGGAAACTTTCTTGGACACATTTGACAAGTTCCACACTGTCTGGGTCTTTTACACTCTGGGTGGCCCAGTCAATTCAGGGGAAATTAAAATCTCCAACCAATACCACACTGTTATTTCAACAGGTATCTGCAAATTCCTCTACACATCTGCTCCTCCAGCACCTTCTTGTCAATGTAGATATCCAAATTCCTCTTAAATGTCGCAATTGTTCCAGCCTTCATCAAAACTGACCCAGGACGGGAACAACAAGGGGTTAGATACAGAGTAAACCTCCCTCTATGCTATCCCCTCATCCAATATTCCCAGGACAGGGACGGCACAGTGTTACATTCAGAGCAAATGAAACATGTGGTATACATATGGTAAATATGCATTGTATACATGGTTTGTGTGTGGTATATATCATCTAATGTATATATTGTGCATATACAGTCTATATATTGTACACATGGTCTATATCTGACATATCGTGCCTAACATAGAAACAGAACATAGAAACATGGAAGATAGGAGCAGGACACTGCCATTCCGCGCTTCGAGCCTGCACCACCATTCATCATGATCATGGTTCATCATCCACCTGACAGCCTAATCCCGCTTTCTCCCCATAATCCTGCTTTCTCCCCATAATCACTGATCCCAATCACCCCAAATGCTGCATCTCATCACCTCTTGAATAGATTCAATGTTTTGGCACCAACTACTTCCTAAGGTAATGAATTCCACTGGCTTGCCACTCTTTGGGAAAAAGAGGAGGGGGTGTAGCACTACTAATCAGAGAGAGTATCACAGCTACAGAAGCTTCCATTGTCGAGGAAGATCTGCCTACTGAGTCAGTATGAGTGGGAATTAGGAACAGCAAGGGAGTAGTCACCTCGTTAGGGGTTTACTACAGGCCCCCCAATAACAGCGGGGAGACTGAAGAAAGCATAGGTCGGCAGAGTTTGGAAAAGTGCGGACGTAGTAGGGTTGTTGTAATGGGTGACTTTAACTTTCCTAATATTGATTGGAACCTCCTTCGAGCAGAAGATTTGAATGGAGCTGTTTTTGTAAGGTGTGTTCAGGAGGGTTTCCTAACGCAGTACGTTGACAGGCCGACGAGGGGAGAGGCCATTCTAGACTTGGTGCTCGGAAACGAGCCGGGGCAGGTATCAGATCTTGTGGTGGGAGAGCATTTTGGTGATAGTGACCATAACTGCCTCACATTCTACATAGCTATGGAGAAGGAGAGGATTAGGCAAAATGGGAGGATATTTAATTGGGGAAGAGGAAACTATGATGCGATTAGGCATGAGTTAGGAAGCATGGACTGGGAGCAGTTGTTCCATGGTAAGGGAACTATAGACATGTGGAGACTGTTTAAGGAACAGTTGTTGCGAGTGATGAGTAAATATGTCCCTCTGAGACAGGCAAGAAGGGGTAAGATAAAGGAACCTTGGATGATGAGAGCAGTGGAGCTTCTAGTGAAAAGGAAGAAGGTAGCTTACATAAGGTGGAGGAAGCTAGGGGCAAATTCAGTTAGAGAGGATTACATGCAGGCAAGGAAGGAGCTCAAAAATGGTCTGAGGAGAGCCAGGAGGGGGCACGAGAAAGGCTTGGCAGAAGGAATCCGGGAAAACACAAAGGCATTTTACACTTACGTGAGGAATAAGAGAATGATCAAAGAAAGAGTAGGGCCGATCAGGGATAGCATAGGGAACTTGTGTGTGGAGCCTGAGGAGGTAGGGGAAGCCCTAAATGAGTTTTTTGCTTCTGTCTTTATGAAAGAAACGAACTTTGTAGTGAATGAAACCTTTGAAGAGCAGGTGTGCATGCTGGAATGGATAGAGATAGAGGAAGCGGATGTGCTGAAAATTTTGTCAAACATTAAGATTGACAAGTCGCCAGGCCCGGACCAGATTTGTCCTCGGCTGCTTTGGGAAGCGAGAAATGCAATTGCTTCGCCACTTGCGAAGATCTTTGCATCCTCGCTCTCCACTGGAGTCGTACCTGAGGACTGGAGAGAGGCAAATGTAATTCCTCTCTTCAAGAAAGGAAATAGGGAAATCCCCGGCAATTATAGACCGGTAAGTCTCACGTCTGTAGTCTGCAAGGTGTTAGAAAAGATTCTGAGGGATAAGATTTATGACCATCTGGAAGAGCATGGCTTGATCAAATACAGTCAACACGGCTTTGTGAGGGGTAGGTCATGCCTTACAAACCTTATCGAGTTTTTTGAGGATGTGACTAGAAAAGTTGATGAGGGTCGAGCTGTGGATGTGGTGTATATGGACTTCAGTAAGGCATTTGATAAGGTTCCCCATGGTAGGCTCATTCAGAAGGTCAGGAGGAATGGGATACAGGGGAACTTAGCTGCTTGGATACAGAATTGGCTGGCCAACAGAAGACAGCGAGTGGTAGTAGAAGGAAAATATTCTGCCTGGAAGTCAGTGGTGAGTGGGGTTCCACAGGGCTCTGTCCTTGGGCCTCTACTGTTTGTAATTTTTATTAATGACTTGGATGAGGGGATTGAAGGATGGGTCAGCAAGTTTGCAGACGACACAAAGGTCGGAGGTGTCGTTGACAGTGTAGAGGGCTGTTGTAGGCTGCAGTAGGACATTGTCAGGATGCAGAGATGGGCTGAGAGGTGGCAGATGGAGTTCAACCTGGATAAATGCGAGGTGATGCATTTTGGAAGGTCGAATTTGAAAGCTGAGTACAGGATTAAGGATAGGATTCTTGACAGTGTGGAGGAACAGAGGGATCTTGGTGTGCAGATACATAGATCCCTTAAAATGGCCACCCAAGTGGACAGGGTTGTTAAGAAAGCATATGGTGTTTTGGCTTTCATTAACAGGGGGATTGAGTTTAAGAGTCATGAGATCTTGTTGCAGCTCTATAAAACTTTGGTTAGACCGCACTTGGAATACTGCGTCCAGTTCTGGGCGCCCTATTATAGGAAAGATGTGGATGCTTTGGAGAGGGTTCAGAGGAGGTTTACCAGGATGCTGCCTGGACTGGAGGGCTTATCTTATGAAGAGAGGTTGACTGAGCTCGGTCTCTTTTCATTGGAGAAAAGGAGGAGGAGAGGGGACCTAATTGAGGTATACAAGATAATGAGAGGCATAGATAGAGTTGATAGCCAGAGACTATTTCCCAGGGCAGAAATGGCTAGCACGAGGGGTCATAGTTTTAAGCTGGTTGGTGGAAAGTATAGAGGGGATGTCAGAGGCAGGTTCTTTACGCAGAGAGTTGTGAGAGCATGGAATGCGTTGCCAGCAGCAGTTGTGGAAGCAAGGTCATTGGGGTCATTTAAGAGACTGCTGGGCATGTATATGGTCACAGAAATTTGAGGGTGCATACATGAGGATCAATGGTCGGCACAACATTGTGGGCTGAAGGGCCTGTTCTGTGCTGTACTGTTCTATGTTCTATGTTCTATGTTCTATAAATCCATGCTGACTCTGTCTGACACTGCCACCACATCCTAAATGTTCTGCAATAAAATCCTTGATAATGGAGATTCAAGAATTATCCCCACACCAACATTTACAGTCAGAGAGTAATACAACATGGGAATAATAATCCAGGGAAACCAGCTCTTTGGCCCAAACTGGTCCAGGCAGACCATGGTTGCCCACTCAGATTTTTCCAATTAACCACTTTTGGTCTATATCCCTCTAAACCCTTCCCATCCATGCACTTATCCAAATGTTTATTAGACTCACTGGTGTATAATTCATTGTTTTCTCCTTATCTCCCCTTTTTGAATACTGGAGTGACATTAGCCACCCTCCAATCTGCAGGGGCTATTCCAGAGTCTGTAGAATCCTGGAGTATGACCACCAAAGCATCCATATGTCTAGAACTACTTTCTTAAGTGATTTGGGATGTTGATTATTAGGCCCAGGGGATTTATCCATTTTCACTCCTACCGATTTTCCTAGCACCAATTCTCTACTAATATTGATCTCCTTCAGTTCTTCCCTCTCACTAAAATCTTGCATCTCTTGAATCTGTCTGTCTTTCTTACTTAGTTTGAAAATGTTACAATATTTAATGTTGTAGCAGCAAATTGATAGCCAAAGGCATTCAGCTTCAATTATTGTCATTTGCAGTTTTGCTTTTATTGGCCATTTTGCTACTTCCCCATTTAATATAATCTTTCAAAGCACTCCATGAAGTTATTCTTCTTCCCTTTATAACGTTCTTTTTGAAGTCAAAAAGTTTAAATAAAGTAAGTGGGGTGAACTTCCTCGTGACTGTTATGGCAGAATTAGATTTCCTGTTTGGACTGCATGTTTGTTTTATTAAATTTTCCAGGAATCAACATTATTATCTTTTAACTCTGTACACTCACCACTAACTATCAGTCAGCTCTTCTCAAAAACTGCTTCTGGCACAGACTCCCTAACACAGGAAAGGAACACATTTTGCGTATGGCATATATCATCTTCCAAGTGTCTAACACAACAGTTCGCACACACAAGGCATCTCACACTGATGTCAGACAATGAGACACTGAAGTGGGAACTTTGAGCCCAGAATATATCGGAGCGGAATTAGACCATTTGGCCCATCAAGTATGCTCCACCATTCAATCTTAGCTGATATGTTTCTCAATCTCATTCTCCTGCCTTCTCCTTGTAATCCCGGATCTCCTTACTAATCAAGAACCTATCTCTGTCTTAAAGACACTCTATGATTTGGCCTCCACAGCCCTCTGCAGCAGTGAGTTCCACGGATTCACCACCCTCTGGTTGAAGAAATTCCTCCTTATCTCAGTTCTAAAGGGCCATCCCTTCATTTGGAGGTGGTGCCCTTGGGTCCTGGTCTCTCCTACTCATGGAAACATCTTCTCCAAATTTGCTCCATCCAGATCCCTCTGTATTCTGTAAGTTTCAGTCAGATTCCCCCTCTCATTCTTCTAAACTCCATGAGTGCAGACCCAGAGTTCTCAACTGATCATGTGACAAGCCCTTCATCCCCAGGGTTATTTTTGTGAATTTTCTCTGCACCCCCTCCAACACCAGCACATTATCCTAATGGGGGGTCCAAAATTTCTCACAATATTGCAAATATGGGACCAGAGCCTTGTACTGCTGAGGCTATATGTCTCTCCTCTTTATTCTAGCTCAAAATGAATGCAAAGTTAACTCCAAGTCCCTTTGAGCTTCAGATATTCAAAGCCTTTCCCGATTTAGAATATAAAACTAATTTTTGCACAAAGAGATCCTACAAATAATATCAAAACAACATTCTTTTGTGTGAAATAGAACCAGAAACAGAAAATGTGGGAGAAACACAGTAGGTCTGGCAGCATCTGACAGAGAAACACTTCAGATTTCAAGAATCTTATGACAATTAACTCATTTCCTGTCTCCCAAAGCCTTTCCACCATCTACAAGGCCATGTCAGGACTGTGAGGGAATGCTACCTTTTTGCTAAGATAGGTGCAACCCAGAAACACTCAAAATTCAACACCATCTTGATATACCCTCCTTAAGACATTTCTACTCTCTCTAACCCCTCTCTGCAACTTTACATCACTTGTTAAAATCTAATCCTTCAACCAGACCTTTTATTCACGTCACCCAATTTCCTCTTGTACAGTCCCATGTCAAATTTTGTCTCATTTACACTCCAGCGAAGTGCTCTGGGCAATTTACAGTCTTGGTGGTAGTACATGAATGCAGAATGTTGTTGTTTAAGGCAAGCATGTTGGCTTTGCTCCAAATAGAACATCATCGGCCAGATACCTTCAGTTGTGTGATAACAAGGTGTAGAGCTGGATAAACACAGCAGGCCAAGCAGGAAAGCTGACATTTTGGGTCTAGGCCCTTCTTCAGGCACTCTCAAATTTTGTAAAATCAGGTGTTTATACAGAATACAGAGCTTTGTGGGTGTGTGTAAACCGGCAACAAAGTGAAGTTTCAGACAGGAATTCCAGCCTGTGGCAGAATACCCCCACCTGCAAGTTCCCCTCCGAGCTACTCACCATCCTTGTTAGGAAATATTTTGCTCTTCATTCCATGGTGTTGGGTCCCAATCCTGAAATTCCCTCTCTAAGGGCATTGTGGATCAACCCACAGAACATGGATTACAGCGGTGCAAAAGGGCAGCTCACCTCCCTTCCTTCTCAAGGGCCACGAGGGACGGACATTGATATAGGCTCAGCCATGATTAAAACCCAAGCAAACAGCAACCAGTTTAACATCTCATCCAAGAGGCAGCACTCCTTCAGTGTCACCTTTGCACTGTTGCCTTTACTGATTGCGGTGTCTGATTTCTCATGATTCATTTGAAATGCCTTATATTGGCCAGTGTTTGTGGCTCAGGCTACTTTCAATGTAAATACCACCAGGCTTGATTTTTGATCAGTTCGATCCATACAAGGTTCCCATAGTTAATTAAACCAATAACCAACGGGTAAGTACAATTTTCTGAATGTTTTAATGGCCTGAACGCAGACAACACACACTCAAATATACATTAGAAATAAAGTTTAATCAGACATTTTAGACACACCAGCTTTTTTTTGAAAATTCTTTCATGGAATGTATGTGTTACAGGTTGCACCAGTATTCATTGTTTATCCCAAACTGCCCTGGGAAAGGTGGTGGCCAGCCACCCTCCTATATAATCTGTGGGGTTCAGGGACACCCATGGCATTGTTCAGGAGGAGTTGGAGTTTGACCCAGTGACGGTGAAAGAACATTCACCAACAACCTCCCAGATATTTCAGCTTGACTGAAATCCTCTGGGATTTCAACAGTCCACAAGGCAATTAGCATTTATTATGAAGCAATGGCAGTGGGCTTTTAACATTTGGAAGCAATTTATAATTTCTCAGGGCTATCTTAATGAGAAATCTGAGTGTCACATTTACTGGGAAGAATGATAATTAATAGTTACAGGAAGCATACACTAAGTGTCTGGAAAGTAAATGCTAACTTATCTAGTGATGGCCACATCCCAAGTTTTAATTCTGAAAGACATTTCCACCTTCCACTGTGAAGCTAATGAACAATTGTACCTGATTTATTTCACAGTAATTTAATACCTGGAAGCCATTTGGCCCAACAGGTTTACACGGCCCCTCCGAGAGCATCCCACCCAGACCTGTTCCTCTATACTTCCCATGTCAAATCCACCTAATCCAAACATACCTGGGGACTATGGGCAATCCAACTGCCCTGCACATCTTTGGACTGTGGGAGGAAACTGGCACACCCAGAGGAAACCCACGCAGATATGGGGAGAATATGCAAACTCTACACAGACAGTTTCCAGAGGCTGGAATTGAACCCGGGTCCCTGGCGCTGAGAGGCAGCGGTGCAAAGCACTGAGCCACCGTGCCACCCCTATAGCTCCCTGTTCATACATCACTTTGAGTTGTAATACTGTGCAGATTTCAGAAAGCCATGATACCTTTAGGGAACAAAAACTCAGCAGGCCTGGCAGCATCTGTGAAGTTCATGCTGTGCATTTGTGAACAATGCCTGCAGCTCTTTCAGTTTTTACTATACCACCTTTAAGGCTGGTGAAGGACTTCGTGACATGAAAGACTTAAATATGAAAATTCTCCATTTTATCCTCTGAATTATTCAGGCAGCAGTTAAGCAGCCAGTCTATAATGTAACTAAAAATCTGACTCAGTGCTAATCTGGGTCTTTGTGGTTTATCTTATATGGAATAACACCTAGAAAATCACAATCACATAATCTTGTATTTCAATTGACGGACCATCATTCTTGTACAAGTCTTACTCAGAACAGAAAAAGGCCATTCAAAGCTTCAAGTCTGTCTCCCCATCTCCTCCACTCCTTCTATTTCACCTGGATTTTTACCTTTTCCAATATGTAGCCCATTCCCTTTTATAGGTTCATGTTGAACATGTCGTAGGAGGTCAGATGGGCCAGTGAACAGTCTCTATACTTCCGTGTGTAAAAACACTGGGTTTGAGCCCCTCTTCAGGTGTTGAAGGTCAAGGTAGTTGTGTTCAAAATGTGGCCAAAACAGGCTGAGTCCCAATTTTCAAATCGTTCCTACTCTTGCCAAAGACAGGCAGTGAGCATGATTTCTGTCAATAATTCCAAGCTACAATGTGCAGTTAGAAGTGTGTGCTGCATTGCGGGCAATCTAGAATGAGGGGTCATATTTTTAGGATAAGGGATAGCAGATTTAAAACAGAGAGGAGAAGAAATTACTCCTCTCAAAAGAGTCACAAATCTGTGGAGCTTACCACCTCACAATATGGTGAATGCTGGGACATTGAGCAAATTTGAGGAGGAGATGGGCAGATTTTTAATTAGTAACAGATTGAAGGGTTATGGAGACTAGGCGGGAAAGTAGAGATAAGGCACCTAGTGCATCTAGAACAGTTTAGGCAACTGCCACGTGTTTCTCTGTGGTCCTTATAATTTACAGTTTACAATAAGACCTCCTGGAGCCTTCATGGTTCCATAAATTTCTGTATGGGCCTTCCTAGACGGGACAGGGAGAGGATCCAGGGCTGATTGTTCGCATACATGGCTGATCGATTGACAGACACAACATGGCAGAATTATTTACGAACATTCAAACAGAAAACAAGACTAAGCCACTTGGTTTATCATCTTATAAAACAGTACAACTGAGAGAAAGCTGCTACTCTGAAGTAAACATTTCTACAAAAGCACAAGAAGCAGATCAGAGGAACAACTAATAGCATTGGCAAACAATGCTCTAACCAATGAGATCACAGCCATAGCGAGTGATGCAGCATTCGCAACATCTAATACAATGCCAACAGAAATCAGCATAACACGACCTGGGCAGCGCACCTATTCACCAATGACAGCAAGAGGAACTCAGCATCAAGAGCAGCCCGTTCTGCTCATCGAGTGATTGAGCCGGATCTATCAGATCTTAGCGCAGGAAAGAGGCATGGAGCTCTGTCTGTGCCATCTCCATATCCTTAGAATGCCAAACCTATGCAATGAGACACCGCATCCTACAACCTAAACCATGCTATGAATAACCTTTAGAGAAAAGAAAACTCATCATCATCAACTCCAATGATGTTTAATTTAATGACAATGTATGATTGTTAATCTCTTACTTCAACACAATTGAAGTTCATGTTGAAAACAATCATATGGCTATAAAAGCATTTTTGACAATAACAAAGGCAAAGATAATTAGGGGGAGAATTACAGAACTTATGGGCTAACTTGCTTCATCAGTTCAAATCAGGAATGTACCAGAGGTCAGAGGGAGGCTTGCAACAGAATCACAGAATTGTTACTGTGTGGAGGAGGCCATTTGGCTCATCATGCCAGCACTAGGTCTTCAAACAAGCTTCATTACCCAGTGCCAATTTCCTGCTTTATCCTGATATCCCACATTTCTATCCAAATAAACATCCAATGCCCTCTTGAATATCTCAAAGGAACCTGTTTCTCTAACACATTTCCAGGCAATGTGTTCCAGACCTTAACAAATTGCTACATGAGAAAGTTTTTTCTCACATCACCTCTGCTTCTTTTGTACATCACTTTATATCCAAGCCCTCTCATTCATTCTTTCCGTTTATCAATGGGAACAGCTTCACCCTACCTACTCTATTTAGCTCACTTAAGTTTTGAAACCCTCTGTCAGATATTCTCTCAGCCTTGCTTCCTCCAAGCAGAGCAGACTCAACCTCTTCAATCTATCCTCATCACTCAAGTTTTTCATTCCTGGAACCATTCTTGTAAATTGCATTTGCAGTCTCTCCAATGTATTTTCATCTTTCCTATAATGTGGTATTCATAACTGTACATAATACACAACTGAACACAATGTACACAAACATAGATAACACTGTACATAATATCTAACAAGAGGCATCCCTGCAACTGGCTAGAGACAACTTCATATTTCATCCTGCTCCCTAGTTCTTAACATCTGCAAATTATGGTCTTGAATCTTATAGTCCTGCTTCAAATCATTCATTTTGACATACTCAAAACAATTACACCGTTACTGATCCTTTATTCTACCTGTCAAATTAACAACATTCTCAAACTGACATGTTATGCATTAATGCCATTCGTTAATATGTGTCATTACATTGAATTTAAAGGACAAAAATCGACCATCCACCCAAAATGACGGAAAAAAGACTTGCTGTGGCTTCTGCTGCACACTAATCTCCAGCCACCAGTGGAGTATAACCCAGGTGGCTTGAAAGGGTTATCGTGGACATTTGGGAAAGCTCCACCCACTGAAATATAAACAGCTGCCTCCAGGAGGAGCTAGATGGTTCTAAATAGTTGAGATAACAGTGTGTTGCTGGAGGAACACAGCATGCCAAGCAGCATCAGAGGAGCAGGAAGGCTGATGTTTCGGGTTGAGACCCTTCTTCAGAAACAGTCTAGAACTGAAAGGTCAGCGTTCCTGCTCCTCTGGTGCTGCTTGGCCTGTGTTCATCCAGCTCTACTCCTTGTTATCTCAGATTCTCCAGCATCTGCAGTTTCTACTATCTCTGGTTTTAAATAGTTGTTTAGTCTGTTGTTAGTCATTAGTCAGTTTCCAGTCATGTTGCAGAGACCTAGTTGTTAATAATGTCTTATCTGGTGTGCACAAAAGCAGACCCTTCAGTCCAAGATAACAAAATGTGAGGCTGGATGAACACAGCGGCCAAGCAGCATCTCAGGAGCACAAAAGCTTTTGTGCTCCTGAGATGCTGCTTGGCCTGCTGTGTTCATCCAGCCTCACACTTTGTTATCTTGGAATTCTCCAGCATCTGCAGTTCCCATTATCTCTGATGCCCTTCAGTCCAACATGCCCATGCTGACCAGATATCCTAAATGAATTTAGTCCCATTTACCAGCATTTGGCCAACATCTCTCTGAACCCTTTTTATTCACATATGCATTCAGATGTCTTTTACATGTTGTAATTGTACCTGCCTCCACACTTCCTCTGGCAGCTAGTTTCATTCATGTACATTCTCTGCGTGAAAAAGTTGCCCCCCAGATTCCTTTTAAATCTTTCCCCTCTCACCTTAAACCTATGACCCTCCAGTTTTGGACTCCTCTACCCTGGAAAAAATACCTTAGCTATTCACCCTACCCATGCCCTCATGACTTTATAAACCTCTATAAAGGTTTATAAACCTCCCAAACTCTAGGGAAAATAGCCCCCGGCTATTCAGCCTCAGCCGATAGCTCAAACCCACCAACGCTGGTAACATCCTTGTAAATCTTTTCAGTACCCTTTCAAGTTTCATAACATCCTTCCTAAAGCAGGGAGACCAGAACCGAGTACAGTATTCTAACTGTGCCCTAACCAATCTCTTGTACAGCTACAACATGGCCTCCCAACTTCAGTACTCCAGGCACTGACCAATAAAGACCAGTGTACCAAATACCTTCTTCACTGCCCTGTCTACCTATGACTCCACCTTCAAGCAACTACGATCTTGCACCCCAAAGTACTAAAAGCTCGTGTAACCTGCTGTGATTAGCTACCTTTTGTTACTCAGGTACATTCCTCACCGACTGAAAACTTCATTGTATTTAATCCTTGATCAGAGATAATGGGAACTGCAGATGCTGGAGATTTCAAGATAACAAGGTGTGGAGCTGGATGAACACAGCAGGCCAAGCAGCATCTCAGAAGCACAAAAGCTGACGTTTCGAGCCTGGATCCTTCTTCAGAAAAGCTTTTCTGATGAAGGGTCTAGGCCCAAAACGTCAGCTCTTGTGGTCCTCTGATGCTGCTTGGCCTGCTGTGTTCATCCAGCTCCACACTTTGTTATCTTGTATTTAATCCTCCACCAGTAAGCTCTTAATAGGGTATGAGAGAGAAGGGGTTTATGGCAGAAAATCTACCAAAGATTATTCCAGTCCGATCACATGTCAGTTATGAACTTCTCTTATAATTCCCTGTACACCTCATCCGGTCATCATAACTTACTATTCCCTACTCCCTCTGTCTGTCTCTCCAGCTCCCCTCTAAGCGAAGCGATCTCAACCACTCCATTTGGGAGTCAGTTCTACATTCTCCCCATTGTCTGCTGGAAGAGGTTTCTCCTGAATCCCCAGTTGGATTTATTTGTGACCCGTGGCCCCCATTTTGGCATATCGTTGTGAACATGTATCCTGGTGGTAAGTCCGCATCGGCTGTATTAATCAAACTGCGCTGGAATTCTATTCTTGAAACTCTTTTAAAAAAAAAAATTCTGAATTGATTTTGAAAGCAACAAATTCACTCAGTTATGCTGCCCACCTGTACGTTGATTCATGGCAGATTGGAGATTGTGAAAACTAGTTTGAGCATAAATTTAAGCCATAAATAAACCTTTGTAATTTTTACACTCAATCACTGGGTAGAGTCCTTTGATTGCACCCTTACATGGTTCTCTTTGGCATTATTGTTCCTAGATTAGTAAGTTTTTTTCTTAAACTTTCAAAATCATGATACATTAGAGTTTTTGTTTCCTCTTCTTGTATTGGGATGCGGGCATCATTGACAAAGCCAGCAATTGTTAGCCATTCCTGATTGCCATTCATTGGAGTAGCTTGCTCAGCAATTTCAAAGGGCAGTCTAGAGTCAACTGCATTGGAGTCACAATGTAGGCCAGGTCAAGTAAGGGCTGCAGATCTCCCTCCTTAATGGGCAATTAGTGAACCAGAGAGGTTTTTGCAACAATCAACAATAGCCAGTACTTATTACCAAAACCAACCCCCAATTCCAGATTGATGAATTGGATTGAAATTCCATCATGGACTGCGCTGGGATTTGAACTCATGGCCCAAAAGGCACAAGCCTGGGTTACTGAATTAGAAACTAGTGACATGACTGCTGCATCACTTCTGCCCCATTCAACCCAACAGCTCTGCTTTAAGGAATATATCTCGTCTACAAGTTAATGGTTTCCTGATTGTGCATCAACATATTTGTCAGTTTTACTTCTAAATTGATTGGTTACTGGTTTCCTTTTTAACCTCAATGACAATGGTTTTCCTGTATTGAATGCCTCGACTGTGATCTTCTCGGAGTGAACTTTCCAGATGCTCCCACGATCTTCACATTATCGACTTGTCTCACATCATTTCCTAAAGACAGCTCCAATATGTCCAGACTGTTAAAGGACAGACTGAAAAATTCTTCTTCTTTATCACTGACAGGACTCGTTTGGTCATCTCTGTCTCCAGACAATGAAAATCACTTGTTTTATTGCCCTGTTGCAGTGCAGGCCCCATGTTATGAACTGGCAGCTGCAGTTTCAGAGCAGGTTGAGGATCAAGGACACTCTCGAGCGGCTGTCTTCCTGTTTTGCAGCATTTCCCGACACAAGACCTTCTCTGCCTCCAGGATAGAAGTCCAGGACCTTACAAGGTCCTAACTGTAACCAAATCTCTGCCACCCAGATAGCAGTGCAGGATCTTACAGGACCCTAATCCTACTCTTCCCAGATAGCAGTGCAGGATCTTACAGGACCTTAACCCTAACCCTATTGCAGAAGAAGGCTGTTAATGAGTATAGAGGAAATTAGACCTAGCACAGGCCATTTAACCAACCCAGACTGATTTGACCCCCCCCACCCCATATTTAACAAGATCATGGCTGTTCACTTGCCCCAGGTTCACCTCCATGTACACTCCCTTATTCCTTTAATTACCTTTAGATCAAAAGTGCTTTCGATCTCTGTCTGGATTATATTCAATGGCCAAACATCAACAGCTCTCTGTGGTAGAGAATTCCAAAATCTAATTTTGATTAAATGACCTCTCAATTTTCTAAACTCCACAGAATACGTGACCCATTGTGCTTTGCTCAAGGAGATCTAAGAAATGATAAGTGTGTGTTGGCAAATTTGGAAAATGTGCCTAACAAGGGGCTGGACCACAGGATGAAGGGATACTGTTGCACAAATGGCTAAAATCAGCAACACAGGATAACACTGTCATTAAAAAGATCAAAGCAAACAGCATTCATTATCGAGGGATTGAACTGCAGGGAAGAGGAGTCACATTTCAAATCTTCAATGGATGACACCAGGACCACACACACCACATTGTTGGGGTGATGCTGGAGTAGCAGTGATGTCACTGCACTAATAATACAGACTAAAATAAAGGAGGGCTTGGGTTCAAATCCCATTTTGAGAAGAAAAGGACAAGGGCAGCAGTTACCTGGGAACACCACCCTCTGCAAGTCCCTCCAAACTAATCGCTATCCTGACTTGTAAGTTTATTGCTGTCCCTTCAGTATTGCTGGGTCAAAATCCTGGAATTCCTTCCCTCAGTCAACCTACAGCACGTGGACTGCGGAGATAATGGGAACTGCAGATGCTGGAGAATCCAAGATAACAAAGTGTGGAGCTGGATGAACACAGCAGGTCAGGCAGCATCTCAGGAGCACAAAAGCTGACGTTTCGGGCCTAGACACTTCAGCTCTCTGATGAAGGGTCTAGGCCCGAAATGTCGGCTTTTGTGTCCGTGGACTGCAGCTATTTAAGAAGGCTGCACAATTCCACCTTCTCAAGGGGTAAATAAGGACAGGCAATAAATACTGGAACTAGCCAATGATGCCCATATCCCATGATGGAACGAATAATTTTAAAAATTGGCTCCTGTAATTTAATTAATGATCATGAATAGTCTTCATAATGGTGACTGTGAAACTATCAATAGTTGTTGTTAAA
The DNA here is from genome assembly GCF_030684315.1 of Stegostoma tigrinum. Taxonomy (NCBI): domain Eukaryota; kingdom Metazoa; phylum Chordata; class Chondrichthyes; order Orectolobiformes; family Stegostomatidae; genus Stegostoma; species Stegostoma tigrinum. The sequence continues at coordinate 100,609,672 of NC_081361.1, forward strand.
ACTCATTTGGCATTTTTGAACCAGATGACAGAAATTTGCCACTAGCCTAGCCTACAGTGACCACAGCAATGTAGTTATGGTGTACAGGCACGTAAGTGGAGCTGTTCTTATGTTTTCTTAATTGCCCAAGAAATCACTCAGTTCAAGGGTAATTAGGGATGGGTAAAATTTCTGACCATACCAGCAACCCCCATATCACGAGGGATTAAAGAGAACATTTGCAGTCATGCGCACAGCTCTCAACTCCTCATCGCAAGAAAGATACCGAGGCACTGGGCAAGGCTTACCAGCACAGAAGCAGAACAATTAAAGGTTATTCTGATCAGGAACGCTTGCTCCAACTGGGAACCTTGTCTGTGGCAAACAAATGGTAAAAGGGGTTTTGACAGGGTTGACACAAAGAAGGTGTATCCATTTTTCCCCTATTGATCCATAGAATGTGGGTGATGCTGGCAAACAACCGCATTTGTTACCCATCTATAATTATCCAGAGATCAGTAAATGGTAAACCACATTGCTATGGGTCTGGAGTCACATGTCGATCAGACATCTGGTAGGTAAGGATGGTGGCTTTCCTTCCCTAAAGGGTATTAGTGAAACCAATGGGTTTTTACTGACAAAAGCTGTAAATTACATGATTGCCAACTTCTGACTCTAGATTGTGTTGAATTCAATTTTCCATAGAATACCTACAGTGTGGAAGCAGGCATTCACCCTGGGCCCACACCAAACCTCTGAAGAGCATCTCGGGCAGATCAACATCCCTCACCTATCCCTGTAACCCTGCTTTTTCCATGGTTAACCCACCTACCCTGCACACTGTGGGCAATTGAACATGGCCAATCCACCTAACCTGCACATCTTTGGACTTTGGGAGGAAAGCAGAGCACCCAAAGGAAAGTCACACAGACCTGGGGAGAATGTGCAAACTCCACACAGACAGTCACTCCAGGCTGGAATCAAACTGGGTCCCAAGAGCTGAGAGGCAACAGGTCTAACCACTCAGCTATTGTGTCATTTCCACCATTTGCTATGGTGAGATTTCAACCCATGTCCCCATAACATTAATCTGAGGTGCTGAATTACTGGTCCAATGATATTTATTGCCAATCAGCCATGACCAAGACCCTCGGGGCAAGACCAGAATTAGGGACAAAAGGAGGCCATACAACCCATTGTGTCTGTACCAGTTCCCCTAAGAGCGACTCAGCTAGTCCCATTCTCAGTCGGCCTCTAAATTCATCAATTTCAAAATACGTCCAGCTCTCTTTTGAAACCTCCCATGGAATCGACCTCCTCCACTCTCCCAGGCAGCGTATTCCAAATCCTAACAACTCTGAGTAAAGAAGTTTCTCCTCATCTCACTCTTAGCTCTCTTCTTGACACTCTTAAAATTGTGACCGTAGTTACTGACATACCAACTATTGGAAGAGCGTCCTTCTTTAAAATTGATCATAGTTTTGAACACCTCAACAAGGTCACCTCTTAATCTTCTCTGCTCCAATCCCTCTAATCATTCCAGTAAATCTCCTTTGCACACTCTCCAGGGATTGAACGTTCTTCCCTAAATAAGGTGCCCACAGCTGAACACAATACTCCAATATGGCCCGGTTGATGATTTGTGGAGGTGCTGCATCAATTCCTTGCATCTGTACTCCATGACTCTATTTGTCAACCCAAGGACCCTATAAGATTTCTTTAATAACTTTTTCAAGTTGCCTGGCCATCTTCAGAGAATTATGTACATGAACCCTGAGGTCCTTCTGCTCCTGTACTCCCTTTGAAGTTGTATCATGGAGAGACAATATAGGGTCAATGTTTCTTCTACCAAGATGCATGACCTCACATTTCTCTACACTGAATTTCATCTACCAGGTGTCTGCCCATTGTCCAACTTGTCAATGTCCCTCTGAAATCACTCAGCATCATCCTCACAAGATAATAAAATGTGAGGCTGGATGAACACAGCAGGCCAAGCAGCATCTCAGGAGCACAAAAGCTGACGTTTCGGGCCTAGGCCCTTCATCAGAGAGGGGGATGGGGTGAGGGTTCTGGAATAAATAGGGAGAGAGGGGGAGGCAGACCGAAGATGGAGAGAAAAGAAGATAGGTGGAGAGAGTATAGGTGGGGAGGTAGGGAGGGGATAGGTCAGTCCAGGGAAGACGGACAGGTCAAGGAGGTGGGATGAGGTTAGTAGGTGGATGGGGGTGGAAGAACAGGTTAGGGAGGCAGGGACAGGTTGGACTGGTTTTGGGATGCAGTGGGTGGAGGGGAAGGGCTGGGCTGGTTGTGTGGTGCAGTGGGGGGAGGGGACGAACTGGGCTGGTTTTGGGATGCGGTTGGGGAAGGGGAGATTTTGAAACTGGTGAAGTCCACATTGACACCATTAGGCTGCAGGGTTCCCAGGCGGAATATAGGTTGCAGGAACAGCAACTCTCGGGTGGCATCATTGTGGCACTGCAGGAGGCCCATGATGGACATGTCATCTAAAGAATGGGAGGGGGAGTGGAAATGGTTTGCGACTGGGAGGTGCAGTTGTTTGTTGCGAACTGTTCTGCAAAGCGGTCTCCAAGCCTCCTCATCCTCACAATCCATTATTCTCCCTGGCTTAGAACCCTCTATAAATATAGGAAACTTTTCGCTCAACACTCATCTCCAATTCATCCATATAAACTATAAAAAGCCAGGATCCCAACACCAATCCCTGGGAAACATCGCTTTCAACTTGTCTCCAATCTGAGAAATCCCCATCTGTACCTACCCTCTGTTTCCTATCTCTTAGCCACCTCTAATTCATGCTGCCAAGGACCCATCATTGTAAATATTTCTAACTTGCTAATCAACCTGCCACGTAGCATTGTATCAAATACTGTCTAAAAGTCCAAATATGCAACATTTACAGTGCTACCCTCATCCACTGCCTGTGACACATCAGAGAACTCAATTAAATTTGTCTGACATGACTTTCCCTTGACAAAGCCATGTTGACTGTCCAGAATTAACTTTTTTAAAAAATCTCGAAGTGTATGTTTAGCTTATCCAAATTAGGACTTCCATCAGCTTTCAACAAAAAGTGCAATAATTTATGCTCTAAATATTTATTGTGGCAATCAAATTCATGTTCTGATAAATCTCCATTTAAACAAAAAACAAATTCCACAATTATCTTTGCACCTGCTCAGGGCAAGTGAAATTGATCAACTCAGCATTGGTTCAGCAATCGATAAGGCATTCCTTATTTACAGCACCTGTCAGTGTCACAAAACTGAAACCTTTTCGCAGAACATAGAACATTACAGCACAGTACAGGCCCTTCGGCCCTTGATGTTGTGCCCACCTGTCATACCGATCTCAAGCCCATCTAACCTACACTATTCCATCTACGTCCATATGCTTGTCCAATGACGACTTAAATGTACCTAAAGTTGGCGAATCGAATACCGTTGCAGGCAAAGCGTTCCACTCCCTTACTACTCGCTGAGTTAAGAAACCACCTCTGACATCTGTCCTATATCTTTCACCCCTCAATTTAAAGCTATGCCCCCTCGTGCTCGCCGTCACCATCCTAGGAAAAAGGCTCTCCCTATCCACCCTATCTAACCCTCTGATTATTTTATATGTTTCAGTTAAGTCTGAGGGACTTGAGGCTGTTTTCATTAGAGAGAAGAAGGTTGAGAGGTGACTTAGAACATAGAACATAGAACAGTACAGCACAGAACAGGCCCTTCAGCCCACAATGACCTTCCCTGGTCTGGATACAGAATTGGCTGGCCAACAGAAGACAGCGAGTGGTAGTAGAAGGAAAATATTCTGCCTGGAAGTCAGTGGTGAGTGGGGTTCCACAGGGCTCTGTCCTTGGGCCTCTACTGTTTGTAATTTTTATTAATGACTTGGACGAGGGAATTGAAGGATGGGTCAGCAAGTTTGCAGACGACACAAAGGTCGGAGGTGTCGTTGACAGTGTAGAGGGCTGTTGTAGGCTGCAGCGGGACATTGACAGGATGCAGAGATGGGCTGAGAGGTGGCAGATGGAGTTCAACCTGGATAAATGCGAGGTGATGCATTTTGGAAGGTCGAATTTGAAAGCTGAGTACAGGATTAAGGATAGGATTCTTGGCAGCGTGGAGGAACAGAGGGATCTTGGTGTGCAGATACATAGATCCCTTAAAATGGCCACCCAAGTGGACAGGGTTGTTAAGAAAGCATATGGTGTTTTGGCTTTCATTAACAGGGGGATTGAGTTTAAGAGTCGTGAGATCTTGTTGCAGCTCTATAAAACTTTGGTTAGACCGCACTTGGAATACTGCGTCCAGTTCTGGGCGCCCTATTATAGGAAAGATGTGGATGCTTTGGAGAGGGTTCAGAGGAGGTTTACCAGGATGCTGCCTGGACTGGAGGGCTTATCTTATGAAGAGAGGTTGACTGAGCTCGGTCTCTTTTCATTGGAGAAAAGGAGGAGGAGAGGGGACCTAATTGAGGTATACAAGATAATGAGAGGCATAGATAGAGTCGATAGCCAGAGACTATTTCCCAGGGCAGAAATGGCTAGCACGAGGGGTCATAGTTTTAAGCTGGTTGGTGGAAAGTATAGAGGGGATGTCAGAGGCAGGTTCTTTACGCAGAGAGTTGTGAGAGCATGGAATGCGTTGCCAGCAGCAGTTGTGGAAGCAAGGTCATTGGGGTCATTTAAGAGACTGCTGGACATGCATATGGTCACAGAAATTTGAGGGTGCATCCATGAGGATCAATGGTCGGCACAACATTGTGGGCTGAAGGGCCTGTTCTGTGCTGTACTGTTCTATGTTCTATGTTCTAAGTCACCTCTCAACCTTCTTCTCTCTAATGAAAACAGCCTCAAGTCCCTCAGCCTTATCTCATAAGACCTTCCCTCCATACCAGGCAACATCCTAGTAAAACTCCTCTGCACCCTTTCCAAAGCTTCCACATCCTTCTTATAATGCAGTGACCAGAACTGTACACAATACTCCAAGTGCAGCCGCACCAGAGTTTTGTACAGCTTCACCATAACCTCTTGGTTCCGGAACTCGATTCCTCTCTTAATAAAAGCTAAAACACTGTATGCCTTCTTAACAGCCCTGTCAACCTGGGTGGCAACTTTCAAGGATCTGTGTACATGGACACCGAGATCTCTCAGCTCATCTACACTACTAAGAATCTTACCATTAGCCCAGTACTTTACCTTCCGGTTACTCTTACCAAAGTGCATCACCTCACACTTGTCTGCATTAAACTCCATTTGCCACGTCTCAGCCCAGCTCTGCAGCTTATCTATGTTTTCCTCCACTAACTTATCTTTAAAGAATACTCACTCAATTATCCCTTTTCTGTCTGACTGTACTTTGTATCGCACACTACAGCAAGACCATTCTTCGAGAACTGCATGCTGTTCACGGCTCCCCATTACAAACAGGATACTGAGACATTGGGTGAACTGCAACAAAATGAACTAGCTTTGTTTAAAAATTAACGCTGTCTGGGCCAGCATTCATTGCCCATATCTAGTCACCCTTGAGAAGGTGGTGCTGAGCTGCCTTCTTGATTCGCTGCAGCCAGTAGATCCACAAAGCCCTCAGGAAAGGAATTCCAGGATTTTGACACAGCGACAGTGAAAGAATGGCAGTGTATTTCCAAGTCAGGATGGTGAGCAGCTAGAGGGGAACTTGCAAGGAATTATGCTCCCATGTATCTGCTGCCCTTGTCCTTCTAGATTGAAGGGATGATGGGTTTAGAAGGTGTTACCCAAGGATCTTCGGTGAATTTTTGTCGTGCATCTTGTAAATGGTACACATTTCTGAAGTTGGCTGTCACCATAGTTGAAGAAAAGAAAGGACAAGTTGCCAAGGGTGCTAAAAAAAAAGCTGTGAAGAGTGCACCAGTGAAGATCAACCTGAGGAGGAGAAAGCCCAGGAAAAATACTTATATCACCCATATCTACAAAAGTGACAAAGCAGGTTCAGTCTTACACCAGCATTTCCTCTACTGCCATTAACACCATGAACTTGTTTGTCAATGATCTTTACCAGTGATTGCAGGTAAGGCTTCCCACCTGGCCCAATACAATGAGCATGACATCATGAACTCCCAGGGCATCCTGGTCACCATGTGTGCCTGCTGCTGCCCAGGGAGGGCACAAAGGCTGTGACCAAGTAGACAACCTCCAAGCGAAACACATTGTACTGAAAACACACTTCTGCTACTGAGCATCAACGCTGGAGGGAAGTGATGTTTAGAGTCTCTATTTAAAAGAAAGCACATGTTGAGGGGTGACATGATTTGTATCTTTATAATTATGGAGTTTCAAATAGACAATGAGGAGACATTATTGGCACTTGGAAGGAAATTTCAAACTACGCACCATTTGTTCAAGATAACTATTACTGAATTCAACAGACAGCAGTGAGAAACCGCACTGTTGGAGGGTCAGCGCTGAGGGAGCGCCAGACTGTCGGAGGGTCAGCGCTGAGGGAGCGCTGTATTGTCAAAGATTTGTCTGAGATTTTGTTTCAAACCCTGTCTGCCCGTCCATTGTAACTACAGGTCCCTATGGCACTATTTTTGCGTCCTGCCTTTGCCAATATTATTCCACAACCAACAGTACCCAAAATTGATCATAATCACAATGCCGTGGGAACTTGCTACATTCTACTGCCTACTACATTTCCTTATGTTCTGACAGCATCAATCTTTAAAGTTAATTGTGTGAAATGCACCTTGGGATATTGTAACATTGGGAAATGTAGGTTTGCTTCTGTTGCAGTTGATCACAGCTTCATGGTAATCTCAAACCCACGAATTCTGAAAGTTTCAATGATCCCACTTGCATTGCACAGACTGCAGTTACAGCTGAAGAAATGATACTTGCCCAACGCAGTGCAGCTTTAAGGCAGCACAAACGTCAAAAAGTTGTCAGCACAACCAATGAAATAAATTTATTTTTTGTGCAACACATTGACTCTGGCAAGTGTGAACCACATGAACAGAAACCCACTCTCACTTATTTGTCCAATTCTTAGTGGGTCAAGTTTCAGGTACAGGAAATGTTACCTTTTTCCTCACACTTTAGAACCATTCTGCTGCATCTGGCAATGAGAGAAATTGTGTTAGCGATATTGGCTTCAAACTAATTCAACATTTATTGAGGGATCGAACTGAATTACTAAATTGAACAGAAGAGTAGGGAGGGCAGTTATGCTTCAGGGCATGCGAGACAACATCCAGAGTAATGTTTACACTAATGATAACAAAGTGTGGAGCTGGATGAACACATCAGGCCAAGCAGCATCTCAGGGGCACAAAAGCGGACCTTTCGGGTCTAGACCCTCCTGATGAAGGGTCTGGGCATCTGCAGTTCCCATTATCAATGATATTCATTGGGTGAAACAGTTAGGACATTCCATGGTTGCAAAATACATTCCAGAAATGCAAAGCTTTCCTTATACTCATATTGAACCAACACTTCATCTAGAATCATTCACAAACACTTATGTTCATTTATCTGTGTCTCTTTCTCTTTGTTTTCACTATTGACCATACAATGGCAACATGCATCTCTGCTGCACCTTTAGGAAAACATCCAGCGGCACTTCACCGAGAGAATTATTGAGCAGCAGAAGGAGAAAGCTTGGTCAAAGTGGCAGGTTTTGAGGACCATAAGACAAAGGAGTGAAAGTAAGACCATTCAGGCCATCGCGTCCACTCCGCCATTTAATCATGGCTGATGGGCATTTCAACTCCACTTCCCTGCACTCTCCCGTAGCCCTTGATTCCTTGTGAGATCAAGGATTAGTCGATCTCTGCCTTGAAGGCATCCAACGTCCCGGCCTCCACTGCACTCCATGGCAATGAATTCCACAAGCCCACCACTCTCTGGCTGAAGGAATGTCGCCTCATTTCAGTTTTAAATTTACCCCCTCTAATTCTAAGGCTGTGCCCATGGGTCCTCGCCTAATGGAAACAACTTCCCAGCAACCACCCCTTCTAAACCATACATTTTCTTGTAAGTTTCTATTAAATCTCCCCTCAACCTTCTAAATTCTAATGAGTACAATCCCAGGATCCTCAGCCATTCATTGTACGTTAAACGTAGCATTCCAGGGATCATCCGTGTGAATCTCCACTGGACACGGTCCAGCGCCAGTATGTCCTTCCTGAGGTGTAGGGCCCAAAATTGGACACAGTATTCTAAATGGAGCCTAACTAGAGCTTTATAAAGTCTCAGAAGCACATCGCTGCTTTTATATTCCAACCCTCGAGATAAATGACAACTTTACATTCGCCTTCTTGATCACAGACTCTACCTGCAAGTTAACCTTTAGAGAATCCTGGACCAACACTCCCAGATCCCTTTGTACTTCTGCTTTATGAATTTTCTCACTGTTTAGAAAATAGTCCATGACTATATTCTTTTTTCAAAAGTGCAAGACCTTGCACTTAAGTGAGGAGAGAGAGGTCGAGGGAAGGAGAGGATTTAGGAGGGAGTTCCAGAAGTTAGGAGATCAAGCAACTAATGGGGCAAACTCCAATTATGGAACAATTAGAATTTGCAAGAGGCCAGAATTGGAGGAATGTAGTGAACTCAGGGTGGTGCAGGAGGAGGTTACAGAACTTGAGAGGGATTTGTAAACATGATAAGAATTTGAAAATTGAGACATTGTCTGACCAAAACCGAGAGTAGATGAACAGGAGTTGGGGTGATTTATAGCGAAAATCTGGATGAGACAGATGGAACAAGGTGTTTATCATGAGTGTCTTGTCTTGACAACATAATTTTAAAGGGAATCTGAAATTAACCAAATGAAAAACATCAACATTTTGGTGGTGGGGGGAGGGGGGGAGGAAGAGAAGGGAAGAGGAGGGCATCATAGTAATGTCGCTGGGCTAGACCTAGGCTAATGCTCCCATGAACAGGGATCAAATCCCACTAGTGTTTATGGACGATGTGAGGTAAGTGTAAGGCATGTATGTGTTTGATAGCTTTCTGGATTGGAAAGGGGCTTTTCCATGTGGTTTCTTAGAAATCAAGTCAATAGCGTTGAATAGTTGTCTTGCTCGTGACAGAAAATTGAGTGAATTTGGAGTAAAAAAAATCAAAGCTTCTAGGGAAATATGAGATGCAATCTATGGCCCTTAGTTGATGGAAAACCTTGCCTTGAAAAAAAAACTATGAAGGCCTGTATATACCAATGACGGCTTAGCAACTCTTTCTGGACTTGATTCCTACTTTTAAATCGGCAGTCATAAGGAAGAAAACCCTATGGGCTATATATTGCCCTCCTTCTCAGAGTATAAGTTATTGCAATCCTGATAAAGTTTTCCAATGTCATTATTTCATACTACCCTATAAAACCTGATCTGTGCCCATTTCCCAAAGACTCAGACCCAGTTTGATTTCAATTTGAACTGGAGACCTTCCATCTGTCTGTGACTGTTGGCAATTCGGATTTTGTTGACTAGAAATCCAATTATCTACGAGGATTCATCGATGCTTATCCCTTCTTTGGGGAACAAGGGTATTTTTATTTGACACATTTGACCACTTTTCAAACATTACCTCTGCAGAGTTGATTATCTTTTGTAATGTGAGAGTGTGGTTGTTTTTGAGAAATAGAGATAATTTCAGAGTGTAACTTACATGTTTGGCACTTTTTTTTTTAGGAGAGAATATTGTTTTACAATAGGAGGACTATATTTAGTTCATTAAAGGAGCTCAGTGGAAGTCTCTCTTATTTTGGATAATAATACAAAAGGACTAGCATAAGAATTGAATTGAAATGTTCATGATAATGGTGTGAGTGGTGCAGTCATGGACTATTAACAAACATAATACTCGTACAGTCACAACGTGCACGGATGGTGGAATTTACATTTGGCATTAAAAGTGGAATTAAAATCTTGTCTCAAATCTTTAAAATGTAGGACGATAAATATACCATTAATTGTTGTGAAAAAACCCTCTGCTGACTGAGGCCCTTTGGAGAAATAAATCTGTACTCTAACAGTTGAGTTGGAAGTGTTGGTTAAAAACAGGAACACAATGTTTGGTAGAAGAAAAAATTTCATTGAGTTGCATACATCAACATCTTGGGGGCTACCTTTGACCAGAATCTGAACTAGACTTGCAGTATAAATATTGCCGCTAAAAGAGCAGGTCAAAGACTAAGAATACTGTGGTGAGAATCTCAACTCCTGACACCCCAAAGCCTGTCCACCACACACAGGGTACAAGCCTGGAGAGTGATGGAGTACTCCACTTGCCTGGATGGGTGCAGCTCTAGAAGCTTGACACCACACAGGACAAAGCAGCCCGCGTGATTGGCACCACATCCACAAGCATTGATCCACCACTGACGCTCAGTAGCAGTGTGTATGATCTGCAAAGTGCACTGCAGAAATTCACAAAGGTTCCTTCGACAGCACCTACCAAACCCACAACCATTTCCATCTAGGGGGACAAGATGCATGGGAATACTACCCCCTGCAAGTTTTCCTCCGAGCTGCTCACCATCCTCACTTGAGAATATATGACTGTTCCTTCAATGTTGCTGGGTCAAAATCCTGGAATTCCCTCCCTAATGGCACTGTGGGTCTACCCACACCGAAAGGACTGCAGTGGTTCAAGGAGGCAGCTCATCAGCAACTTCAAGGGCAACTAGGGATAGGCAATAAACATTAGCCCATCCAGTGACATCCATGTCCCAGAATTGAATTAAAAAGTATACATATCATTTAAGTTGTTTTTTTTTCTGCAAACTCAGGACTTTGCAAAACACATTACAGAGAATGTAGATTTGGTAATGTGGCCTACAACAGATATACACAAGACCCTTGCAACTGCACAGTGTTAATAATCAGTGTTTTAGTCAAAGTCACATGACACCAGGTTATAGTCCAACTGTTAAAGAAGCAGCACTCTGAAAGCTTGTGATTTCAAATAAACCTGTCGGACTACAGCCTAGTGCTGCATGACTTCTCATCTTGTTCCCTCCTCCAACTCCCCAGTCCAACACCAGCATCTCCACATCTGTGTCTTAGTGATTCAACAATAACGACCAGGCAAACCAAACAAACTCATCTTGTTCTTCCTCAAATAGAGAGATTCTTTGGGACCGAGAAAGGAAAAGGGGCGTTTCATCAATGTCTCATCCAAAACTTGTGAAGTCTAACACAGCGGAACCTCGTCAGAACCGCACTGGGACTGTCATCCTGCATGGTGGCTAGGTGGTTAGCCTGTGCCAGAGACCCGGGATTGATTCCACCTTCAGGCAACCATCTGTGTGGAGTTTGCACGTTCTCTCTGGGCCTGTGGGGGTTTCCTCCTGGTGCTCCAGTTTCCTCCCACAGTTCAAAGATGTGCTGTTTAGGTGGATTGGCCGTACTAAATTGTCCACTGTGTCCAGGGCTGTGAGGCTAGGTGGATTAGCCATGGAAAATGGGTTACAGGGATAGGGTGGGGCATGATTCTGGGTGGGATGCTCTTTGGCAAGTTGGTGTGACTTGATGAGCCAAATGCCACACTGTAGGAATTCTATAGTCCCATGATTAGGAGGTTCAAATTCTTGGAGTGGGAGTTTATATGCAGAATGTTCGGCAAAGGTGAAAGAACTAGCAACTGAACTAAAGCTATGAGCTGTGAACGTCTATCAGATTTTGTCTAACATTGTTTGTGGTGGACAGGCTTTAGGGAGTCAGGAGGCGAGTTACTCACCTCAGTATTCCTAGTCTCTGATGTACTCTTTCAGGCACTGCATTTATATGGCAAGTCTAGCTGAGATTCTGGGATTGAGCTTTAGGGAGAGGTTACATAGGCTTGGGCTATTTTCCCTGGAGTGTCGGAGACTAGACATTTATAAAATCATGAGGGGCATGGATTGGGTAAACAGACAAGATCTTTTCCCTGGAGTGGGGGAGTCTAAAACGAGAGAACATAGGTTTAAGGTGAGAGGAGAAAGGTTTAAAAAGGGACCTAAGGAGCAACTTCTTCAAGCGGAGGGTGGTGCATCTATGGAATGAGTGAAGCTGGTACAATGACAACATCGAACAGGCAGTCTGGATGGGTATATGAATAGCAAGAGTTTGGCGGGATATGGACCAAATACTAGCAAATGGGACTGGATTAATTTCGGATATCTGGTTTAATGGGCGAGTTGGGCCAAGTGGCTGTTCCCATGCTGGATAATCCTACATCTCTATGACTCTGTGTTTGAAACATGCTTCACAGGATCAACCAAAGCTCGAGATCAGTAAGGCTGCCTGATTTCAGAGTCCACCTGGAATAATAGTAGGGTACAATATAAAAAGGATTGAATTCTGAAGAAGCATCACATCAGACAGGAAACCATAATTCTGTTTCTCATAAAACAAAACAGCAGCAGGCCATTCAGCCTATTGAGACAGCTGTCATTCAATGAGATTATAGCTGATCTGATAATCCTCAATTCCACTTTCCTGCCTTTTTGTCATAACCCTTGACTCACTTACTGATTAAAAATCTGTCTCAGACTTGAATATACTTAATGGCCAGCCTCAGCAGCCTTCAGTGGTAAAGAATTCCATAGATTTATTACCCTTAGATAAGAAATTCCTCCTTATCTGCCTTAAATGTGTGACGCCTTATTCTGTGATTATACCCTATGGTCCTAAACCCTCACACCAGGGGAATCAACATCTCCCCATCTACCCTGTCAAGTCACCTAAGAATCTTGTATATTTCAATTAGGTTGTCAATTATTCTTCTAAACTCCAATGAGCATAGGTCTAATCTACTCAACCTCTCGTCATAAAATAGTCCCTCCGTACCCAAGATTAGACAAGTGAACCTACCGTGGACCAACTCCAATGCCAGTTGTATTTCTTCTTAGATGAGAAATCCAAAACTGTTCCCAGTATTCCAGTTGTGACCTGACTAGTGCCTTGTGTAGTTTTAGCAAGACTTCCCTAGTTTTACATGCCAGTATCCAGGGATGTGCAAGCCATGTGGATTAGCCATGGAAAATGTAGAGTTACAAAAATTGAAATTGCCTGAGAAATTCTATCAGAGATAATGGGATTGGCAGACGCTGGAGAATCCGAGATAACAAAGTGTAGAGCTGGATGAAGGGTCTAGGCCCGAAATGTCAGCTTTTGTGCACCTAAGATGCTGCTTGGCCTGCTGTGTTCATCCAGCTCCACACTCTTATCTTTGCCTGAGAAATTCAACAGGTCTTGCAGCATCTGTGGAGAAACAGAGTTAATGTTTCAAGTCCAGTGACCCTTCTTCAAACCATTTGCCCTCTCCATTACCTGCTAAACTTGGGTCCAGCTTCTTGTGTTTTAAGGACCCCAAATCCTGCTGTGTTCCAGCTTTCTGCAGTCTTCCTCTATTTCAACAATATTCAGCTCCTCTATTCTCTCAACCAAAGAGCAAAACTTCACATTTCCTCATATTATAGCATATTCACTTTCCTCATCTGAGCCATCAGTAAATATTGCAAATAATTGTGGCCCCAGTCCCTTCGGCACTCCACTAGTTACGGATTACTGTCCTGAAAGTGCCCTTTTATCCATATACTCTGTTTTCTATTAATTAGCTACACCTCTGTCCATGCTGATATACTACTCCCAACACAAGTTCTTACTGCAGTCTTACGTGTGGTAGCTACTGAAAATCTAAATATATTACATCCGCTGCTTTCCCTTTATCTGTCTTGCTTGTTAGAACATGGAACATAACAGCACAGTTCAGGCCCTTCGGCCCTCAATGTTGTGCCCACCTGTCATACCGATCTCAAGCCCATCTAACCTACACTATTCCATCTACGTTCATATGCTTATCCAATGACAACTTAAATGTACCTAAGGTTGGCGAATCTACTACCGTTGCAGGCAAAACGTTCCATTCGCTTATTACTCTGAGTAAAGAAACTACCTCTGACATCTGTCCTATATCTTTCACCCCTCAATTTAAAGCTATGCCCCCTCATGCTCGCCGTCACCATCCTAGGAAAAAGGCTCTCCCTATCCACCCTATCTAACCCTCTGATTATTTTATATATTTCAATTAAGTCACCTCCCAACCTTCTTCTCTCTGATGAAAACAGCCTCAAGTCCCTCAGCCTTTCCTCGTAAGACCTTCCCTCCATACCAGGCAACATCCTAGTAAAACTCCTCTGCACCCTTTCCAAAGCTTCCACATCTTTCTTATAATGCGATGACCAGAACTGTACACAATTCTCCAAGTGCGGTCGCACCAGAGTTTTGTACAGCTTCACCATAACCTCTTGGTTCCGGAACTCGATTCCTCTCTTAATAAAAGCTAAAACACTGTATGCCTTCTTAACAGCCTTGTCAACCTGGGTGGCAACTTTCAAGGATCTGTGTACATGGACACCGAGATCTCTCCGCTCATCTACACTACTAAGAATCTTACCATTAGCCCTGTACTTTGCCTTCTGGTTACTCCTACCAAAGTGCATCACCTCACAATTGTCTGCATTAAACTCCATTTGCCACCTCTCAGCCCAGCTCTGCAGCTTATCTATGTCTCTCTGCAACCTACAGCATCCTTCATCACTATCCACAACTCCACCGACCTTAGTGTCGTCTGCAAATTTACTAAGCCATCCTTCTACGCCCTCATCCAGGTCATTTATAAAAATGACAAACAGCAGTGGACCCAACACCGACGCTTGCGGTACATCTTAAAGAATTTCACTAAATTTGTTAAGCTTGATATCCCCTTCAGGATATTATCTTATTATGTATTTCTAAATGTTCTGCTATTACATCCTTCATAACAGACCCTCACATTTCCCAATAACAGGTGCAAAACTGACTGGCCTACAGCTTCTGGTATTTTTGTCTCCTTGCCTTTAAGTGAAGGTATTATATTGGTGGTTTTCCACTCCTTTGGGACAAATGCATCACCAGAAAAACATCCACTTCTCTCCACAGATGCTGCCAGACCTGCTGAGCTTCTCCAGTTTGCTCTTTTTTTAAAATTTAACATCGAACAATACAGTGCAGAACAGGCGCTTTGGCCCTCAATGTTGTGCTGACCTGTGACCTAATCTAAGCCCCTCGCCCTACACTATCCCATCTTAATCCATATGCTTATCCAAGGACTGGTTAAATGCCCCTAATGTGGCTGAGTTAAACTACATTGACAGGCAGGGCGTTCCTCATCCTTACCACTCTCCGAGTAAAGAACCTGCCCCTGCCATCTGTCTTAAATCTATCACCCCTCAATTTGTAGCAATGCCCCCTTGTACAAGCTGACATCATCATCCTCCGATAAAGACTCTCACCGTCCACCCTATCTAATTCAGTTTTCCAAACATCTGAGAATTTCAGTTTTTACAAAAGAGAGTCATTGTTGGCATGTTGTCAGTTGCAGGAGATTAGGTTTTTCTGGCTTCCAAATGCACTGCTGCTGATTGATATCCCCCGAAAATAGTTACATTAGCAAGTCAATGAAATCACCATGATTTTAACATTGGCAATATCGAAACTCTGACATTGGAAAATCCGATTTTCCGTGGTTGTGTAGTAATGACATGACTATATTTACCAACAACGAGAGCGCGAACATTCCAGTTTCAGTAAGAGTGGAGAGAGCTGGTGATTAAGATAGCGGAAGAAAACCCCAACATCCTGTAATGAGGACCGAGTGCACAGCCTGGCGTTTACGCTACACTGGAGAGAATACACCAGCAGTTCTAAACTTTCATTAACACTGTATTGTTGTCAGTTTGGAGGCAGAATGCACCCGCGTTACCCTCAGGATCCTATTTAACCAGAGAGAAACACAGATCTGGAGCTTGGGCCTAATTCACCCCAAGCGTTGTGAACACCAGCAGACCCCGACTCTTCGCCAATTACACATCACCAACCCCTACCTGCGCGCACACATACACGCACAGCCTTTCTTTAACTGGAAATGGCCATCGGGCCCCTGAATCTGTCCCCATTGGTGACTCGGGATAGCGAATCGAAGGACCCCTGTCCCCTCACTCCAATGGCATTAGTAGGCGAGTCAGAGAGAGAGAGAGAGAGAGGAGAGAGAGTCAGGGCTGTCTCACTTTCATTCATAGGTTCCCTGAACTGTCGGTGTATTTTGATTTATGTTCGGAATCATTGCTGGTGAATATCAGCAGTGAAGCTTAGTTCCTTAGACCTTCAGGAACTGCAGCAGCATGTCCAGAAAATCGTCCTGATTCTAACCATGTGTCAATTCAACGAGACATGCAGTTTGGGAATAAAATCTCAAACCAGCAAGATGAAGGTGGGAGGACTTTAAAGAGTTAAAAAAAAATTACCGATGAGAGTGTAACTTCCAGGTTTCAGACTGACAACTGCAATCCATAATCGATAAACAATAAGAGGCATCTCAATATTTAATAAACACACGCACAAAGGTGTGACTGAAAGGCGTGAAGAGGAATGCATTGCCTGTGGGAGCACATTTCATTTCCAAATGCTCCAAAAGGAAAATTGCACAGCCCTAGTGACGGGCAGAAGAGAGGCTTTTTTCAGATACCAGTACAGACACAGTGGTCCGAGTGGCCTCTTTCTGTGCAGTGTGATTTCACGAATAAGTGCACGCACACATTTATTCACACACACACCCGCACTCTAATCCACTCACAATCACAGGAACACCCCTCAAACACACACACACACACATTCAAAACACACACTCCCACACTCTAATCTCTCTCTCACGCACACACACTCACTGTAAATCTCTCACACACTGCACGCACGTACACTCTCTGTAAGCCACACACACGCAGAACACCACTCTCTCAGACCCCCACTCACTGATTCATCCTGACGTACAGTCTCAGACTTACACACTATCAGTGTCTCACACAAACACATTCACTAAGGTACGTACACAAACTGTCAGAATCATATTTGTGCTCCTGAGATGCTGCTTGGCCTGCTGTGTTCGTCCAGCCTCACATTTTATTAGCTTGGAATCTCCAGCATCTGCAGTTCCCATTATCTCAGAATCATATTAGAGTAGGAGGCGGCAATTCGGCCCATCTAAAGCCCGAGTGGATGGTCTGGAGGGATATGGGCCAAATGGGACTAGATCAGTTTAGAATACCTGGCCGGCATGGACGCGTTGAACCGGCTGTTCCCATGTTCTTACAGATCTCTGACTGCATGTGTGTAGACCTAGTCTCTCAGTGAACACTGCCCGCAGCAGACGAACTGACCCCCCCCCCCCACTTCCTCAGTCTGAGCACACTGGAAGCGGCGACATCACCAGGGCCAGTGGCTCAGCAGCTGGAACATCTGCCCGGAGACGACAACAGCAAGATCCCGCCGGCCGCCTTTCGATGTTCACCAACAACAAGCCCCTCTCAAAGGAAAGGCAAGTCACGAAAAGCACGCCAGCTCCCGGGGGGGGCAGATCTCATGCTGCACCTTCAGGGGCAGCGGTCGGCAACGAAGCCGGGCGCTGGGGATAGGGAAAGCTGGTAAAAATAAAATCACAATCCGGGGCTGGCCCTTTTCTACACCCCTTGGGGGGGGGGGGGGTCATATGTACAGACGCTGCCCGAGTATACAGACCAGGCTTGTGCTGTTAATGTGTGCAACCATTACATAAAACCCCGGTCTGCATTCTAAACAAGACCATGTTGTGAAAACTCGCCCTCGCTGCTCGGGGCTTGATACAAGTTTAAAGTCCCACAGCCGCCTCTCGCTGGGTTAACCGGGACTCCCGGGGACCAGTCTCTCAAGCTACTTTCAAACTGCCAGGTCCCACTCACTCAAACCCCCCGGGCGATGTCCAGACAGTGTCTGTCCCCCACACCGCCCCAGTTTTTCACAGGGCAAGCTGTTCGGCCAGGCTATCCCCTCTGCCTTGTATAAGCTGCTCACGCCAGTCTCCTGTTCTTCCTCCCTCTCCCTCGCCAGGAGCCTGTTCTAAACGCTGAGCCCCACACCGTCCCGTCTGCAGTTTGCCATGGTTCAGTTCCCCTTCCAGTAGCTGGAATTCGGCCCTAAAGCACCTTACTACCTATCCTCCAGTAAGAAAACCTGGAAAGCAAACTAAAGTTTTGGCGGAGAGACTGTGCAGGAATATGCTTCAGTACCAGGTCTCACTCATACCTCTCCGGTTCCCACTTGGCTATTCCCGTTTGTTTAGACTTTACTCACGGTTTGACGGTGGTACAGATAGATCCACGGCTTGTCCTTTGGGCTCCTAAATGCATTTGTATGCATTTGTCCCGGCAGCGTAATCCGAAGCGAAAACAGAACTCGACTACGGCGCTGATTCATCTGCAGGTTTGCAAAGTCGACCGGAGCGAGCCCCGAGTTCTCTCAGACCTGCTACAGCGTCTGCATGTTGCTTTTGACAGTGTCCACCCGGGGGGAGAGCATTCCCCCAGCCAGGAATCTCTCTCCCTGACACAGGCAAATCTCCCACTGTCCTGTCAGACCCGCCGTGAGTTGTCTCCTCCACAGCCGGGTCGCTGGATCATTGCTGAGGTGGGTGTCAGGAGCCCTCTCCGAGCCTGTTTCTGCTCCCTAGCGCAGCATTAACCTGCTTCAAGGCATCTGCCGCCTCTGTAATAGGGAGTGCACTTCGGTGGGGGGGGGGGAAGAAAGAATGTCAGCGGGGACGGTGTTAAATTTCATCAACCACCGACTGACATCACAGCCCCAGCGCTTATCTGCAGAACGGAAGATTGAGCTTGCAGTCAATGAACACACACACACTAACCAGGGTCCTGGGCTAGCAATGGGAGAAAATGATTATCAACAGGAACTAACACAAGAAGTTCCCACCGGGCCGGGGACAATAACTGCAGAGAGGGTTTAATCGGGATTTTAAAAATTCAGGAAGAACTTTGCTGAAGGAACTAAATCAAGAAATTGCTGGAAAAGCTCGGCAGGTCCGATAGCATCTGTGGAGAGAAACCAGAATAATCGGTTCGGGTGTAGTGACCTTTCCTGAGAAAGATGCTATCGGACCTGCTGAGCTTTTCCAGCAATCTCGGTTTTTGTGTCTGATTTCCAGCATCCTCAGTTCTTTCGGATTTCTTTTGCGAGGGTAAATCAGGAGAATGGGTTTCCAGTGGCACAGAATTATTGTCTTCTTAACCTGCTTTTCTAATTAACCTGTTCAGAGATGGTAGTACACACTTTTGAAGCAGGCAGGACTGGAACCCGGGCCTCCCGGTCCAGGGTTAGGGATTCCACCACAAGCCAGTCAATTTCAAATTGCTGTGTGCAGGAGACCATTCAGCCCATTGCTGCAAGGACAATCTCCTGCCTTTTCCCCATATCCCGGCCCATCATTTCCACGTAAGTAACCATCTACCGCCCCTCTTGAATCTGCCTCCAGCACATCTCCAGAGGGATTCAGATTGAAGGGGAGTGTAAAGGGAAGATGAGGAGATTTTGTTTTATTTTCTAAACACAGCAGGTTATTGTGATCTGGAATATGCTGCCAAAGGGGTAGTGGAAGCAGGTTCTACAGTAAATGGATAAATTTGTGAAAAATATATACAGAAATAATGGGAACTGCAGATGCTGGAGAATCCAAGATAACAAAGTGTGGAGCTGGATGAACACAACAGGCCCAGCAGCATCTCAGGAGCACAAAAGCTGACGTTTTGGGCCTAGTCCCTTCAACAGAGAAGCAAAAAATATGTAATATGTATAAGCAAAAATATGTACAGCACTGGCAAAAATGGATAGCTGGTCAAGGAGCCAGTACAGGTATGGTAGGCTGAGTGGCCTCTTCCAGTACTGTCTCATTCTCTGGTTATACACCAGTTATTTAAATTAACTGTTCAGGCAAGTTATGACACATATCTAGACTCTCAATAATACCTGGAGGCTACTGCCTACCAGGACTAATGGAGGCTTAGCTGACATTCAGGGAACTCTGTCACACACAGCCACTTGCAGAAAAAGCTAAGCAATGCCCTTTGGAATTCCTGCACAAACAATTCCCTGCCTCAGACTGTGGGAATGATTTTACACTGCAGAACAAGCCAACTCTATCACCAGTTTCCCCAATAAAACCCAGATTTACCTCACTGGGAGGATTAGAACTTGTTCTGTTGAAATCCTCAACATTTGGTTTTACACTTGGATTAACCATAGTTGTTATCAGGTGCGAAGGACTGCATTTTGTTTAAATTCCAAGTACAAATTGCCAGGAGAAAAGAAAATCCTGATAGTTGACAGAAGTGAAGTGATAAATCAATTCAGGTGTGATAACCCACACACTTAAACAGGTCCCAATTTGCTTGATCACTGGAACAAATGCATTAGACCATACAAAATGCACAAATCATTAAAAGTGGGGAGTCGGGTTAATGATGAGATTGTAAGGAATATGGACTGTGGTTCACTGCACAGCACTCTGACCTCTGACTTTGAGCGTTGTGAGTTTAAATCCCATTTTAGGACTGCAATCCTATAGAAGGTGTGTTAACTGAAACGGAGCTGTTCATTTTTACAATTTGGAAGTTGCCTTCCCAAGAAACTAATGATTTTAGTCACTTGACTAAGAGTTGTAGGATATTAAATCTTGACTATTGGAAATGTGAAAACTCAAACTGAAATTTCAAAGGGAAGGAAGAGAATCACAAAAAGAAAGGAAAACCTGACTGTTTTGAAAAGTAGAAAATAAAGGTTTTAATTATATGAACAGGAAGTTAGAGGCTGGTCTAGTGAAAGGTAAGATTTAACTCCAGCAAAGTTTCTAAAATAAGGGAAGCTGTTGTTCCAACTGATAGTACATCATTTCTAATCACTTGGTGGGGATTTTGCAACAATTATTTATGAACTCAAAAAAGGCCTTGTTACATCTCATGGGGTAGTGCACTGGAAATCAAACCCAGTCATCACAAAAATTAAAGATATATAAAGTCTACATAAGTTCCCATTTTACTTGATTTACCAGGTTGGACAGAAAGTACAGACTGGGTTTCTATACTGGAATGACTATTTATTGCAAGTAAATAAAGTCTAGCTACAGGTAAATAATTATAAAAATGAATTATAAAATAGAATTATAAAACACTATCATTTAATCTCTAATTCCCCTCTCAACACACATGCACACAGACAGGATAAAATAGGTTGTGGAGAGAGGTTAAAAAATATTTTAATGTTTGATCCCAGGTTTTTTTGTTGAGATGATATTTGCAACTCTTCTGCTGACCAGCCGTCATCTTTCTCCAGATGATTGCACTGGCTGGTTCCCTTATCAGTTATCACTTACTAGTTAAGAGTCACTGTTTGCAACAACTGTTTTAGGAAGAGTAATCTGATTTTCTTGAGTTTCAAGTGAGCTTTGATGGCAGAGAATAAAGAGACTGCTCCTGAGCTGGGAAGAACAGAAGCTGTCCTTCTTTCTTTCTTTTCCTCTGTCACTTGTTCCCAGCTCTGAGCTGATCAATTACCTGACAACCAATTGAACATTTACTGGCAGGCAAAAAGACATCTGTCATTGATAACTGGTCACTCGTCCTTAGACCAATGAACTTCTCATCACAAGAAGTGGCATCTGTACACCCGCCTTGGCTCCAAACAGTCTGCAACTTACACTTCAATTACTGTTAGTTTAAGTATTTGTTTATGATTATTCCTATGCGTGTCAGGTTACACATTTTTTCAAAACTGCAACTTCCCTTTCAAACACTGTTGTTAAACTAGCTGCTTCTTATTTGAGTCATCAGTTTTTGTTTAAAGTGCATAAGTCGAAAGGTACAGCCCTTACAAGCTAGAGAGAGAAGCAAAGTAACAGTGAACAGGATGCCAGTGACCATAAGGGTGATGATAGATATGCAAAAGACAGCTGCTATTCACAATAGTGAAAGACTCAACGGGGGAGTAGAGGTGATTCAAAGACTCCAACGTTGTTTTATTGTTATGAAACAGACCATTTAAAGGCAATTTACTGGATGTTAAGACTTAAAGCAGTCACTGTTGAAAGTGTGTCTCATCTTCCTCTGAAAAATGTTGGACCAGTATGAGGAACTGATGACCAACCCATTCCAACTAATCTATTTACCATTGGAGTGGAACAGAGATTAAATATTATGAGGGCTTTGCATTTGAGAGAAACAACATCACTTTTATCTCATAAAGGACCCAAAAAGAGCCATAGAGTCATACAGGATGGAGACAGACTCTTCGGTCCAACTCACCTATGCTGACCAAATTTCCCAAACTAAATTCATCCCACTGTCTGCATTTAGCCCATATCCCTCTAAACCTTTGGTATTCATGTACCTGTCCAAATGTCTTTTAAATGTTGTAACTGCACCTGCCTGCACTAATTCCTTTGAAGCACATTCCAGAAACAAATGACCCTCTGTGTGAAAATGTTGCCCCTTGGGGCCCTTTTAAATCTCCCTCCTCTCACCTTAAAAATATGCCCCATATTTTTGAACTCCCCTACCCTAGGGAAGAAAAACCTTTGCTATTCACCTCATCTAAGTCCCTCATGATTTTATAAACCTTTATGAGGTCACCCCACACCTCGTACGCTTCAGTGAAAAATGTTCTCATCTTTCCAGCCTCTCCTTAAAACTCAAACCTTCCAGTCCTGGCAACATCCTGGTAAATCTTTTCTGAGACTTCTCCAATTTAATAATATCCTTCCAAAAACAGGGCAACCAGGACTGACCTCATATGCCAAAAGTGGCCTCACCAATGTCCTGCACAATAACAGAAGTTGCTGGAAAAGTTCAGCAGGTCTGGCAGCATCTGTGAAGAAAAAGTCACAGTTAACATTTTGAGTCCGGTGACCCTTTCTCAGAAGTGGGAGGGTCACTGGATCCAAAAAGTTAACTTTGATTTTTTTTCTTCACAGGGCTGCCAGACCTGCCGAGCTTTTCCAGCAACTTCTGTTTTTGCTTCTGATTTTCAGCATCCATGGTTCCTTTGGTTTCTAATGTACTGTACAGCCTCAACATGATGTCCCAACTCCTATTCTCAAAGATCTGAGCAATGAAGGCAGCATGCTAAACGCTGCCTTTACCACCCTGTCTTATTGTTATGCAACTTTGAATTGTTATTCTTAGAGACACTGCATTGTTTCAAAGCCTGAAGTCAGCAAAAGAGATGGACATCTCTCCAGAGAATCCAAGATAATAAAATGTGAGGCTGAATGAACACAGCAGGCCCAGCAGCATCTCAGGAGCACAAAAACTGACGTTTCGGGCCTGGACCCTTCATCAGAGAGGGGGATGGGGTGAGGGTTCTGGAAAATCTCCTGAATAAAGGAGGATTGATACAGGGCATTACTGGAAATTATCTTCCTATTCCATTATATAGGCTATATTTAAACTGTGTTTCGGTTAATGTTCAATTATTAGTGGAGTTGAAAGGTCCAAGTGCAAACTCAGATATAAAACTGACACTGGGAGTCCAGATGTAATGTTCAAGTAGATTTAGTCCACGTGCATATGAGGAGCCAGTACTGAGAAATCCAGGGATATTTTTCCATCAAGCTTTAAAATGAGCAAAGTTTATGTCTGTTTCATTACCGATGATAATTAAGAGCGTCAGGTGGAGCAAGACCACACTAAAATAGCCTCCAATGGCCTGATAATTGTGTTATTGTACAATACATTCTGGTAATTGCATTGCAAAAATTTGTAAGTCTCAAAGGGTCTGTGTTTATTTTGCATAAGAGGTTTAAGGAGGTGAATGGGTGTTGTTTTGAGCCATCTGACAATGGCTTTCTCCATTTCTTACTAAGGTTATCTTGTGTCAATGTTTGTGCTGTTGAATTGCCTATGATTAAACCCTCCTGCCCCCTCCCCACCTTATCCACATCCTCTTTTTCTATTTGTTTAGAATATAGGATATAACAGGTTACTTTGAACGGCTGCCCATGTGTAAGTTTATATCTGTTGTAGCTGAGCTCATTGCACAATTCAAGCTCTTCTTGTAAGGTTGTGGTTGTGTGTGATGTTTCAGCAATCTAGCTGCTGGTCCCAACTAACACTTTAAAGCCAAATTCTGCACCTTCAGAATACTGCCTGTAATGCCTATTACTTCTGTCAATTTCATGCTAAAAAAATTACCTCACATGGGATGATGAAATGTTGTGTTGCCATGGCCTGAGATGGAAGGGAAAGTTACTGAAATTGACAATGAATGACATGCTGTAGAATAATTATTTCAACTAAGAATGTGTCCAGAGACACAAATGTTCAAACTTCTAACATGAAAGAGACAGTAACATTTTGACGACAAGAGGTTAACGTCAAAAGCAAACAAACTGAGTCCGTCTGCTTTGAACTTGTCTGCAAATTCTAACTTAATGAAGTCAAAACAGAAAACAGCAGCAGAGTTCCAGGTTAACAGGGAAATGAGAGAGACAGTGCAGTAAACTGTAAATGATTTCAATCTAGTGAATGCTGTTATTTCAGGACTATGAGGGTGTATTAAATTTTGGAAAACAAACTGAAACTTCAAAGGATAATTGGAATCCTGTATTTAAACATGGAAAAGGCAACATGGATGTGTGTTTGATTGCAACACTCCTTTACCTGGAAATTAAAGAATATACAGGCATAAAAGGGGAAGAAGATCAGAAGAGAAGAGATCTGAAAGGGGTGCTCCACAAACTGAATTGGTAAGGAAATTCTCTGAAGACAATAGAAAGCCTGCTCTTTATAGAAGAACCCGGTGAAAGCATCAAACAAGAAAGCAAAATACAGTATGACAACATTTTTATTTACATTTTACAAATTATATCTGCTGACATTGAAAATCTAGAATGATTTTTTTTAAACCAAGGACATGGAAATAAAGAGATAACAAGGTGTAGAGTTGGAAGAACACAGCAGGCCAGGCTGCAGCAGAGGAGCAGGAAAGCTGACGGAAGAGTCTAGACCCCAATCAGTGTTGGCCCAGTTGGTGACACCCACATCCCACAAGTGAATAAAAAACATCACTAAGGAAACAAAGTCACTTCTCAACCAACATTAAGAATAGCCACAAGGCCTCCAAAACTTGCTTTTGTATTTACTCGTGCAATGCAGGCATCCCTGGCCAATCCAACATTTATTGCCTATCTCTAATTGCCCAGAGGGTTGCTAAGAGTCACCTACCTTGCTGTGGATCTGGAGTCACAGTGAGAACAGACTGGGTAAGGGGGCAGATACCTTCCCTAAAGGGCATTAGTGAAGCAGATGGGATTTGTCCAACAATTCCGAACAGTTACACAGCTTTAGATGGTTAGCATTTCTAATTGCAGATTGTATTGAATTCAAATTTCACCATCTTGAGACCACATCCCTAGAGCCTTGGCCTGGAATTCTTGATTGCTTGACCAATGAAAACATCACTACATCATGTCTGAACAGAAACAAATTGAGTGTTGTCGTAAGTACTGGGATCACTCAGCAGGTCTAGCAGCAGTCAATGGAGAGAGACAGGGAGCTGCTGTTCTGGGTCAAATCTGACTCCTCATTGGAACCTGCTGAATTTCTCCAGCATTTTCTGTTTTTTTATTTCAGACTTCCAGCATCTGCAGGATTTTGATTTTGTTGAAAATCATGATGCTGCCAGACTGGACTGTGTAATAGACAGCATGACAGCATCAGAGAACTATTAAATAAAATCCAAAAGAGCTGTGGATGCTGTAAATCAGGAACAAAAACAAAGTTGCTGGAAAAGCTCAGCAGGTCTGGCAGCATCTGTGGAGGAGAAAACAGAGTTAACGCTTCGGGTCCAGTGGCCCTAGAACTGAGGAAGGGTCACCGGACCTGAAACATTAACTCTGTTTTCTTCTCCACAGATGCTGCCAGACCTGCTGAGCTTTTCCAGCAACTTTGTTTTTGTTCCAGAGAACTATTACTTGTACTCAGTGTAATCAGTGAATTGAAAGTTAGTTTTATAGCATGGTTTACGTTTTGGGTACTGTTTATAAATCACTATGGATAAGACCAGGAGGTCAGTGAACATAAAGGTAATGGGTGAATTGGACTTCATATAATTTAGAAGACAGGCACAGATGTATGTTATGTAGTTGGTGCCAAAATGTGCAATTTTTAATACAAAGGAATAACTGGTATTAACAGCAGATGTAACATTTTGGCTACTAAATAGAGAATTCCAGCTGTTATATTAAAACATGTCTTTAAGGTTGAAATAATTAAGAACAAAGCAAAATCTGCAAATTATATTGAAACGTATATTTAACAAATATGTATCCATTTTCATTCGTAATGCCTTTAGAAGCTGAGGGAAAATGAAAAAAGTCCTTGAACCAGTAATTTCAAACCATTTCACCTACACTTACATAATTATGTCATTCCTTCCTATGCCTATTACTCACCATTTTAGAAAATATTTCATAAAGCGTAAATTGTTCAAATTGAATGCCTTTTTTTGTTGGCATTGCAAAGAAACTAACAGTGAGTTGTAATAATTTGCCTCAGCTCCAATCTGGAGGAGAGGAGAGATTAATTAGTAAATTCCAATATTTGCTTCTAAGATCTAAAGGATGTGTTCATTGAAACTTTCAAGACATTAAGGAACACATAAGGTAGTTTGGGACAAGTCATTTCTGCTGAGTAGCGACTGAAGGACTTAGGAACATAATCAAAACATTAGTGCAAGATTTCTCAGAGTGAAATTAGGAAACACCTCTTCTTATAAAAAAGTAATAGATATCTGGAACTCTATTCTGCAAATGGCAACTGATTTTTGATTAATTGTAAATTTTAAAACTGGGATTGAAAGTTTTTTAGTATAGGCATAATGTAAGGACGTTGGTAAGGTTAAAGTAGACCATTCAGCCCTTCGAGCCTTTTCCACTATTCAGTATAATCTGGATAATCTAAGGCCTCAACTCTACTCTCCCATGTCACTACACATTCCTAAACTCCCTGAGACCAAAAATCCATCTCTCTCAGCTTGGAATATGTTGGCAAATCCACAGCCCTTCGTCAGGAAGAGTTTGGAAGATTCATTAGCCTTTGACTGAAGAAATCTATCGTCATTCCAGTCTCACATGATTGGTCCCTTATCCTGAGACTGTGTTTCTGTGGCCTAGATTCCTCAGCCACAGGGGAAACATTGTTTTAGTATATACCATGTCAAATTCCTCAATAGTCTTGAATGTTTCAGTGAAATAATTTCTTATTCTTCTGAACTCCACAAGAAATAGACACGAGTTACTCAATGTTCATCGCTGATTAGACACTGAATGCATTTAAGGAGGAGATAGTTGTTTTTCATGAAGACCAGTTTGAAGGATTATGGAGAGCAGGCGGGAAAGTGGAGTTGGGGTCAAGATGAATTCAGCCATGATCATGTTAAATGGCGGACCAGGCTCAAGGTGCTGAATGGCCTACTCCTGCTCCTAGCTCTCATGTTCTTCTAGGATGAACTCTTGTGTCAGAGATCTAGCTCTGAACGTTCACTTACTACCTTGATGCAAGTTCCCTGAAATTTGGAGATCAAACTGCACACAATCTTGCAGGCATGGTCTCACTAAAACCCTGTACAATTATTACAACTAAAAAAGTATTTTACCTTTCTATTCTGATAGCCAGAATAAATAACTTTACTCTCCTCTACATTATAATCATTATACCACCTTGTTGTCTACTTAATCATTCTATCCATATCACTTGGTGGCTCTTAGCCTCTTTGTATCCTCGTTACAGCTTATAGTCCCATCGAGTTTAATATTTTACTCTCTGTCTCACCAGCTGGGTCTTAAGTATAGATGACAAATAGCTAAAGAGACAGTACTCCTCTTGTCACAGCCTGTCAACTTGACATGCTCCATTTATCGCTACTTTCAACCTCTCCTGAGGTGTAAAGACCCTGAAGTTAAACCACCACCAGCACTTTTCTCTCTCTACTGAGAGAGCAGCCTGTTGTCTGATAGGACTTTCGGCAGTTTACTCTTTTATCCATACTAACAGATCACCCCCAAATTCACGTACCTTTATCTGGGTGTTAATCTTCTGTACATGCAAACATCATGCACCTACTAGTCCCTGTTTACCTACCCAACTAGTTACATCCTCAAAAAATTACTCTGTTAACTTTGTCAAACAGGATTTCACCAGTTTTAATCATATTGTGCTTTTCTAAGTAACTTGGTAAGTCATCCGTAATAATAGATCCGAGCACTTTCCAATGACTGATATTTAGTTAACTTGCCTGTAATTCCATGTTTTCCTTCTTCCTGCTTTTTAAAATATTGGTGTTGCATTTTTTAATTTCCCATCTCTTGGGACCATTCCAGAATCTAAAGAGTTTCGTAAAATCATGATTAGTGTACTACTTCCTGCATAGTTACCCCTTTCAGAGCTCAAATATATGGCCATTAAAACCCAAGGATTTGTTCAAATTTAGGCATTGGACTTTGTCCAGTATTATGTCTCAGCAGATATTAACTAACTTCATTTTCTTCCTATCAGTCCTTAAGTTACCCTCTAAATCTTCCACCCTGAAGACAGACATAAAGCATTTGCTCAATGTCTTCACTATTGCCTTATTCCATATAACTGTGTCTCCTTTTCTCCATCTCCAAGCGATAATGTTTCTTCAGTTTCTCTCTTCTGTTTAATATGCTTGTAAAAGCTCTTGTACATTTACATTTATATTCCCAGCTAGTTAACTCACATTGATGACAGCAGAGTAACAGCACAGCTTGCAGCCTGTTGCCTGGAGCTCAGCTGTTCCGCCCGCTTTTACTTTGCTTTCTTCCCTCTCAGATTTTTTTTTCTTACTTTAATCTACTTACCTTCTGAAGGGAAATCAGGCCATTAGGGGGGACAGTGAGTGAGCAGGGGGTGCTGAACAGCCTATGGTTTCCCAACGTCTGCAACAGCATTGAGTGCAGGGAGATCAAGCCCAATACAGAGGAGATTGAATCCTTGTGGGGAGTGAGAGCCCAGCACAGCCAAACACTTAAGAAGGACTGCACTGTTGAAACTTTAATTTTATTTTCTTATTTAAGGGTATATATATATTTATATATACAATATAGAGGACTTCAATGTTAAACTTCTAGCCACATTTTCTTGTTTTTCTACTTTGTACCTCTGGCTTTGTACCTAGATACCTTCGTACCTAAGATGGCTATGCGAATGGCGACAATGTACGCTTTTCATTGTAATCCTGTATCCCTATACTTGAGTACAGGTAATAATACATTTTAACTTTCCGGTGGACCTAACTGGTTTCTGTTTTGACTCACTTGCAAAAGTGCTCAGATTCTCAGGCCTCGCTACTCCCAGGTTCACCACAAGAGTTAATGATTTAATCAGTTAATGATTTACCTGTATGTTGGAATCAAGTTAACAGAAAAAGACCAATTTTTATGCTCAACTATTTATTACAAATGAGTACATTCTAATCACAAGTAAACAGCTATGAACTATCAACGTATCGCTATACTGGTTACAACTCTAACTCCCTTTTAAAACCTGAAACCAGAATATAGGCAGACACAGATAAACAAAAAAATGGTGCAATGGATGGAGAGAAAAACAGACAAACACAGTTCAATTGCACAAATCCACTGGGCTCATTGAGATATTCCTTTTGGCTTGCCAGGTCTTGCTGTACTTCAATCTTCTTTCTCCAGTTTCTTTCACTTCTCTATAGGAGGCGCAGAGTGATGCATACACAAACTACAAAAATTCTTAGTTATTGGTTGAAGGCAATTGCTTATGTAACTGGTGGGAGAATTTACTAGTTTTCTTCTGGTTTCAGATATTTTAACTGTAAAGAGACAGAGAGAGACCACCTGTCTTTCCAATAGTCCAAGTGCATCTCCCTGTATTGTTCACTCTCATAAGCTGTTCGGCTGCCCTGGAGACAAAGAGTTGTGATGAGGTTAATGACCTTTGGCATTCATAACTGGCATTCACAAACCGATAAATTATTTATTGCTGGCCAGATCTCTCTGTATGCATACCCAGCGCAGTACCACTGACAAGCATTTTTCCCACTGCTTGAACAAAGCAGCGGTGTAAATACCACACAAAATGAGGTTCAGTAACTTGTTTAAAAACTGCAGCAATTCCTTCCACTTGGTTTTAAAACAATCACTTTTTTCCCATTTTAGTCTGCGAACAATCTACAGAAAATAAAATGGTGCAGATTTTGCATTTCTAAAACATTCCTATTTCTCCAACTTACAGTAAGGGTCATAAACAGCAAGGAAACAGTCCCTTTTGTTCACTTCATTCAGTTCTCCTAAATTAATCTAGTCTCATTTGCCAGCATTTGGCCCATCTCTCTCTAAACCATTCCTACTCATGTACTCATCCAGATGCTCTTTAAATGTTGAAATTATACCCACCTCCAACATCTCCTCTGACAGCTTGTTCCATTCATCCACCACCCTACGTGTGAAAAAGATGTCCTTCAGTTCCCTTTTAAATCTTTCCTCTTTTACCTTAGACCTATATCCTCTAGTTTTGGACTCATCTACCCTACAAAAATGACCCTGGCAATTCACCCTATCCATGCCCCTCATGATTTTACGAGCCTCTGTAATGTCACCCCTGAGCTTCTGATGCTCCAGGATAAAAATCCCCAGGTTATTCAGTCTCTCCCTATAGCACAAACCCTCCGATCCCAGTAACATCCTTGCTAATTTTTTTCTGAACCCTTTCACAAATAACAATATCTTTCCCATAGCAGGGAGGACAGAATTGCATGCAACATTCTAAATGTAGCCTAACCAATGTCCTATACAACTGCAACATTACATCCCAACTACTCTTCTCAGTGTCATGACCAATAAAGGCAAGCATATCAAACACCTTCACCATGCTGTCTACCTGCAACCCCACTTTTAAGAAACCGTGCACCTGAATTAACATTTATTGCCTGTCCCCAGTTTCCCTTGAGAAGGTGGTGGTGAGCTGCCTTCTTGAACTGATACAGTTCATGTGCTGTGGATTGACCCATAATGCTACTATGGAGGGAATTCCAGGATTTTGACCCAGCAGCAGTGAAGGAATGGCAAAATATTTCCAATTCAGGGTGGTGAGTGGCTTGGAAGGGAATTTGCTGGGGTTGGTAACCCCGTGCATCTGTTGCCCTCATCCTTCTGGATGAAAGTGGCTGTAGGTTCGGAAGGTGCTGTCCAAGGATCTTTTGGTGAAGTTACAGGTGGATCTTTCATTCTGAGTTTTTGTTGTTTCGTTGTATAATGACATACAGGTTGAGTATGTGGCGGTACAGCTGACGTGGACTCAGGAGTAAAACAGAAAATGCAAGAAAATCTCAGCAGGTCTGACAGCACCTGTGGAGAGAAATCAGAGTTAATGTTTGGGGTCCAGTGGCTCTTCAGGCTTAGGTCCTGACACCTAGCACAATCTGTAATTAAATACACCAACATTTGGCTGTGGTTCTGTGAATAATCGCCAAGGGCTTGCCCTTAGCAAAAGAACTAAATAAGAAATGTGAATGCATTTTCCAAATGTTTAGTTATTCCACATGACAATAGCATGCAGCTGCATTTTTTGGCACACATCGAAATTAAGCAAAACGTAATAACTATGATTATCAGTAAGTACACGGAATATACACAGTTACTAATAATGATGACATTTATAATGATAACCACGAATAACTGCCCATATACCGCACTAGCCATTACTAAATAGCTGCTTTTAACTTGCATTTGATGTCAGTACATCTTGACTAACATTCAACATCACAAGATCTGTGGAAGCTGCCTGTTCCGAGAAATGAGAAAGTATCCCCTTCAGAGAGGCATACTGAAAATTGTTCACGTTTTTGATTGTGTATCACTAACAGGAAAAAGGAAGTTCACTTCAGTTAGCCTACCTGTTCCTGATTAAACATGCCTTGACCCATGAACCAGCTTTGTGAAATTCATCATTACAGAATCGTTATGGTACAAAGAGAGGCCATTCTGTCCATCATGCCTGCACCAGCTGTTCAAATGAGCTTCATTACACAGAACCAATCTCCTGCCTTTTCCACATATCCCTGCATACAATTTCGATCTGAATAATCTTCCAATTCCCTTTTGAATGCCTCAGTTCAACCTGCCTCCACCACATTTCCAGGCACTGCATTCCACACCCTGACTACTGGCTGTGTAAAAAAAAACTTTTCCTCACCAGCTTTGTGTCGTTTGTACATCACTTTGAATCTTTGCCCACTCATTCTTGTTCCCTTTCAAAGTGGGAAAGTTTCTTCCATTTTACTCTTTCCAGCTCATTCACAGTTTTGAATCCATCCTATGCACAATTTTGAATGTGCTATCATATTCCAAAATAATAAGAGCTTTCGTTTTAAGGATACAAGAAATAGGAACAGGAAGACATAATAAAAGCAAAGATCTGCTGATGCTGGCAGTAATAACAGAGTGTGCTGGATAAACATTTTGTGTTTCTGGCAGCATCTGTGGAGAGAGAAATAAAGTGTTGAATCTTATGATATTTTGGTTAAGTATCATTTTTTGCTGAGATTTATCATGGGTTTCTTTCCACGAGATCCAGTGAGTTTACTCGTGCAGACATCCCAAGCGCACCTCATTAACTACCCAAAATTTCCTCTTTGACCAATAGTAGCTCGATTCTCCCACCCACTGTAGCAAGAAGAACTCACCATTGGCAGTATATCCTGGAGTACGCCATCATCCCTGGCACTGCTGGTACTTTAAAAGGCTGTTGTACAGCCGTACAAGTTAGCTACTGGGATAGAATAGCCTTGTGCTCCTTTAGCAACCACTTGGTCAGTTGGCACAGTTCAGAGACAACACAGTGTGGAGCTGGAGGAACACAGCAGGCCAGGCAGCATCAGAGGAGCAGGAAAATTGACATTTTGGGTCAAAACATCAGCTTTCCTGCTCCTCTGATGCTGTCTGGCCTGCTGTGTTCTTCTGGTTTCACATTATGTTATCTCATACTCCAGCATCGACAGTTCTTCCTATCTCTGGCACCGTTCGGTGACTGTTTCTGCAACATCCCCAGTCTGAGCAGTCACTGCACCTTTCTCATTCAGCGGAACTGGCACTGAGTACAATAAATTCTGGCTCTCCTCCATCTGTGACATATCCTGAGGGACGCTTCAACTCTGATCTGTCCATCTGTTGGAGGCTATATAGCTTTCTCTTCCACACAACAGCTTGCTGCTGGCCCTGGGGTTTCTACTGTGTCCCCTCCATCTCCCTGCCATTTCATTTTAAGTAAGCCTGCCATGTCTAGGCCCATCAGTCACACTGCCAGTGAACCTAACAAACAGGGCAGGTTCTGAACAACAAATAGTCCAACAGCTGCATTCCTTGCAAATAATGGCTAAACATGCTCCCCTATTGAGTGAGAGATACTGCATTCTTCTCCCTGCATTATCTCATCCATAAAAGGCATAGAATCCCACAGTGTGGAAACAGGCCATTCAGCCCAACACATCCACACCAACCCTCCAAAGAGGATCCCACCCAAATCCATCCCTGAACACTTTAGGCAAATTAGCATAGCCAATTCACATAACTTGTACATCATTGGACTGTGGGAGAACATGCAAACACCACACAGGCGGTCACCCAAGGTTGGAATCAAACGCAGGCCCCTGATGCTGTGAGGCAGCAGTGCTAATTACTAAGCTACCATGACACTCTGTAAGAGTCTTGCATTATGTTTACAGTTCAGACTGAGAGGAAATCTTGCATTAGCTGCATGCATTGTTGTCCCAAGGTGTCATTTTTATCTGTGATGACTCCAGCTTTATACAGACATTCCTGTCTTGAGGTGATTCCTCGAAGTGCGGTCCCACCATGGCTAAGTACTTAAGAAAGACTGTAACGTTTGAACTTCCAGCATTGTGTCTTTATTTTCTACTTAAAACTAAGGCCTGCAATATTTAGCTTTTAACCTTATTTCATATGTTTTACGCTATGCTATAATTACTGCAATGTTTAACTTCAAACTTTGTTCTTCCTTTCTACCGTGCTCTTAAGATTCTGTACCTAGGTACTGTACCTTAGATGGTGCCTTGTGTGGCAACATTACACACCTTTTCACTGTACTCCTGTACGTTTGTACTTGACTACATGTGATAATAAAGTCAAATTAAAATGTTTATCAATGATGTGCTCAATATTGCTTATGACCAGGATTTATGCCTCATTCATTTGTCCTTGCATGCATTTCTCCTGCACAATGACCTGCTCAATGTGGAAGGCAGTGGTGTGGTGATTATATCACTGAGCTAGTCATCCTAAAGGTTCTAAATACATGGATTTAAATCCCAACATGGCTGCGGTGAAAGTTAAATTCATTATCAATGAGGAGACTAGTCTTATGACAACCATGTTAATAATGCAAAATCCCATGTGGTTCACTAATGCCTTTTAGTCTTTACCAGTCTTACCTGGTCTGGCCGACATGTGACTCCAGGCCCACAGAAACGTGGTTGACCCTTAATTGCCCTCTGGGCAATAAATACTGACTTTGCTGTATCCTACAAGTGAATAAAAATAAGTAGTTTTGACCTGCATTGGGCAGGAGCATGACCATTATATTCCACCCCAAGTTAATGTTTTAAGTCAAACATTTTCTTGTTCGGAACTTAGGGAGCGTGCAATGGAAATGTCCTGGGCTTTATACTGTTGGGAATGGAGGAAGGGGCAAGTGGAACTGAAAAGCAGGTCAGAGAAAGGTTAAGGGAGATTGGAGATCAAAGGCGACGCAGGACAAAAGGCAAAAGGAGTGGCAATGGACATAAAGAAGGCACAAGGCATAAATCCCAAATAGAGAAGAGTTCTGACTGAAAACCAAACCATGAAAAACAGGATACAGACAGTGGGGGCAGGGCGAAGAGGTAGAACATCAAAATAAAAGAGAGAGTTCACCGTCTGAATCCAATGTTAAGGCTGTAAAATGCTGTAATGGAAAACGAGAAACCCTCATTCCAGCTGGAGCTCCCGAAGAGCACTATCCTCCATCTTGATCTTCTCACCTCTCCCCAACTCTGCTCCCCTCCCTCAACCCCCTCTCCCACCCCCACCCCTTTCTCCTGCCCCCACCCCTCTCTCCATCCCTCAGCCCCATCCCCCACCCTCCACTCTAACCCTTCCCATTCCTCAGCCCTCTCTCCATCTCCCTCACCACAATCCTCTCCACATCCGTCAGCCCCAGTCCCCACCCTCCACCCTCTCCCTGTTCCTAAGCCCATTCCCCCACCGTCAACCCCAGTTTCTGCATCTTGTTTTGGTGTTGCTTTCAGAGACTATTATAACTTTGTCATGAGGTCCTGCCCTGTTCTATTATCAATTGCCATTCCTTTTGCCTGTTGTCTTATGACACTTTTAATCTCCAATCTCCCTTACCCTTTCCTTGACCCACTTCTGCTGCACTTGTCCCTCCTCCATTCTTAATAGCATAGAAGCAATGACTTTTCCATCTGTTCTCAGCTTTGAGGAAGAGTTGTACTGGACTCAAAATGTTAATTATTTCTCTGTCCACAGATGCAGCCAGGCCTGATGAGTTTCTCCAGCATTCTCGTTTTAATTCCTCTAAGGCCATAACTGAAATTCATCAGTAACTTCATCTTCTCACACCATCCCCATGTCCCTCAATTCCCGTCATGCTCAAAGGACTGTCAACCTCAGTATTGAATACACTCAGGGGCTGAGCATCTGTACTGTCTGCGACATACCATTTTAATGGTTCACATTTCACTGAGAACAGAACCTTGCCCTTACATCAGTCTGAAAAGTTTGACCCCCCCAATCTGAAACTAAATTCTCCTGGGAAACACTCTCTCAGCATCCACACTATTAAGTCAATTGAATAAATTCATAAATAGGAAAGGTTTGGGGGTATATGGGCCAAGTGCAGGAAGGTGGGACTAATTTAGTTTGGGATGACGGTTTGCATGGACTAGTTGGACCAAAGGCTCTGTTTCCACTTTGTATGATTGCAACGCAGGTCAATAGGGTGGTCAAGAAGGCATATGGCATGCTTTCCTTCATCGGACGGGGTATTGAGTACAAGAGTTGGCAGGTCATGTTGCAGTTGTATAGGAGAGAGATAATGGGAACTGCAGATGCTGGAGATTCCAAGATAATAAAATGTGAGGCTGGATGAACACAGCAGGCCAAGCAGCATCTCAGGAGCACAAAAGCTGACGTTTCGGGCCTAGACCCTTCATCAGAGAGGGGGATGGGGGGAGGGAACTGGAATAAATAGGGAGAGAGGGGGAGGCGGACCGAAGATGGAGAGTAAAGAAGATAGGTGGAGAGGGTGTAGGTGGGGAGGTAGGGAGGGGATAGGTCAGTCCAGGGAAGACGGACAGGTCAAGGAGGTGGGATGAGGTTAGTAGGTAGCTGGGGGTGCGGCTTGGGGTGGGAGGAAGGGATGGGTGAGAGGAAGAACCGGTTAGGGAGGCAGAGACAGGTTGGACTGGTTTTGGGATGCAGTGGGTGGGGGGGAAGAGCTGGGCTGGTTGTGTGGTGCAGTGGGGGGAGGGGATGAACTGGGCTGGTTGAGGGATGCAGTGGGGGAAGGGGAGATTTTGAAACTGGTGAAGTCCACATTGATACCATATGGCTGCAGGGTTCCCAGGCGGAATATGAGTTGCTGTTCCTGCAACCTTCGGGTGGCATCATTGTGGCAGTGCAGGAGGCCCATGATGGACATGTCATCAAGAGAATGGGAGGGGGAGTGGAAATGGTTGGCGACTGGGAGGTGCAGTTGTTTGTTGCGAACTGAGCGGAGGTGTTCTGCAAAGCGGTCCCCAAGCCTCCGCTTGGTTTCCCCAATGTAGAGAAAGCCGCACCGGGTACAGTGGATGCAGTATACCACATTGGCAGATGTGCAGGTGAACCTCTGCTTAATGTGGAATGTCATCTTGGGGCCTGGGATGGGGGTGAGGGAGGAGGTGTGGGGACAAGTGTAGCATTTCCTGCGGTTGCAGGGGAAGGTGCCGGGTGTGGTGGGGTTGGAGGGCAGTGTGGAGCGAACAAGGGAGTCACGGAGAGAGTGGTCTGTATAGGACTTTGTTTCGGCCACATTTGGAGTACTGCGTACAGTTCTGGTCACCACATTACCAAATGGATGTGGATGCTTTGGAGAGGGTGCAGAGGAGGTTCACCAGGATGTTGCCTGGTATGGAGGGTGCTAGCTATGAAGAAAGGTTGAGTAGATTAGGATTATTTACATTAGAAAGACGGAGATTGAGGGGGGGAACCTGACTGAGGTCTACAAAATCATTAAGGGTATAGACAGGCTGGATAGCAAGAAGCTTTTTCCCAGAGTGGGGGACTCAATTACTAGGGGCCATGAGTTCAAAGTGAGAGGAGGAAAATTTATGGAGATATAAGCTGCAAAGTTTCTTTACATAGAGAGTGGTGGGCACCTGGAACGCGTTGCCAGCGGAAGTGGTAGACGCAGACATAATAGTGACTTTTAAGATGTATCTGGACGGGTACATGGATGGGCAGGGAGCAAAGGGATACAGACCCTTAGAAAATAGATGGTATAGGTATAGACAGAGGATCTCGATCAGCGCAGGCTTGGAGGGCTAAAGGGCCTGTTCCTGTGCTGTAATTTTCTTTATTCTTCTTTGTTCTTTGTAGACTCTAAGTTCTCTTACGATTTTATACATTTCAATTAGATGACCTCTCATTCTTCGAAATTCTATGCAAGATTACCCTGGGAGTTCCTGGATTTTGATCCAACAACACTGAGGGAACAGCGATATATTTCCAATCCAGGATAGTGAGTGGCTTGGAGGGGAATTTGCAGGGGTTGGTGTTCCCATGTATCTACTGCCCTTGTCCTTCCAGATGGAAGTGGTCATGTAGGTAGTACATGCTGCAGCGTTGGTGGTGGAGGGAGTGAATGCTTATGGATGTGGTGCCAGTCAAGTGGGCTGCATTATCCTGGATGTTAGTCATAGAGTTGTAGAGCATGGAAACAGGCCCTTTAGTCCAACCCATCTAGGCCTACCAGGTTTCCCAAACTAAACCATTCCCATTTGCCCAACTTTCGCCCATATTCCTCTAAACCTTTCCTATTCATGTTACTTGTCCAAATATCTCTTAAGTGCTCTGACTGTACCTGCATCCATCACCTCTGGCGGCAGTTCATTCTATATATGCACCATTGTCTGTGTGAGTGTTTTATGGAGCTGCACCTACCAGACAAGTGGAGCATCTCTCACATCCTGCCTTGTGCCTTGTAGATGGTGAAAAGGCTTTGGGGGGGGGGGGGCGCGTAGGGAAGTGAGTCACTCACAGCAGGATTCCTAACCTTTGGTCTGCCCTTGTAGCCACTGTGTTTATGTGGTGAGTCAAAATTCAGTTTCTGGTCAATGTAACTTCCTGCTCTCAGGTGAGATGTCAAAATGTGGGGTATTCAATGATGGTGATGCCATTGAATGGTCAAAGGGGAAAGTTTAGATTCTCTCTTGTTGGAGATGACATTCCTTATCAGTTCTGTAGTGCGAATGTTATTTGTCAGGCCAAGCCTGGATATTATCCAGATTTTGTTGAATTTGAACATGGGCCTTTTCAGTATCACGAATGGTGCTGAACATTGTGCAATGATTGGTGAGCATGCCCACATCTGACCTTATGATAAAGGGGAGGTCATTGACGAAACAGCCAATGATGGTTGGGCCTCGGGTATATTCCCTGAGGAGCTCCTGCAGAGATGTCCTGGAGCTGATATTACTGACCTCCAACAATCACAGCCATCATCCAATATTGCCAGGTCTGACTCCAATCAGCAGAGAGTGTTCCCTCAATTCCCATTGCTTCCAGTTCTTCTCTCAGCCTCCTTCATGCCCCACTCAGTCAAACGCAGCCTTGATGTCGAGGGCTGTCACTCTCACCTCACTTCTGGAATTCTGCTCCCTTGTCTGTGTTTGAACTGGATTTGGAGCAGAACCCAAACTGGGCGTCACTGAGCAGGTTATTGCTGAGCAGATGCTGCTTGATAGCTCTGTTACTGATACCTTCCATCACTTTACTGATGATTGAGGGTATGGCACTGACCTGTTGGTGTGTCCTATTGATGAGGTGTGAATATTTGTGGGCCCTCATCTTCGAGTTATTTGTTTAATAGTCCAAATTCTCACAACAGAGAAGGACTGAAGAATTTTGACCTGATCTGTCAATTGTGAGTTCACTTAGCCCTGTTTGCTCAATCACCTATTCAATCTGCTCTCATCTCATAATCCCCTCACCCCAAGGATTAATTAGAGAACCTTTATTGCACTCCTCTTTGGTAAGTATTCTTCCTTCCTGAATGTAAATTAAAGGTACAAACACCAGTTTGATTAGGCTCACAAACTAGTCAAGGCAAAGAGTAGTTACCACGGATGCTTAGTTGGTCTACTTGGATGGAGGAATAGGTTTAGTTCAACAACATTCCTCAGATTCAAGGGTTACTGATTTGTTTTAGATTTGCACTAACCTCAGGACTGTTACCATGGAACACAGCACCATGCTATTGTTCCTGGACTGGTAATCCAGGCACATGATTGAAAACTATAGAGATATTCATTCAAATCCCACCTGACAGCTGGGGAATTTAAATTCACTTTATATATACACACATCTGGAATTTTAAAAAAAGGCCAGTCTTAGTAGTGAGAATCATTATCATAAAAAAGGCCAGCTGGTTCACTGATGTTATTACCTGGTCTGGCTGACATAGGAATTGCGACGATGTGATTGATTCTCTAGTGTCTGAGTTGTTCTTTCATATCGGGCCACATGGAAAAGTTGCACAAGATTGAAAGTGTCCAGACCACCTGGCCCTGTACGAGGCGCAGGAAACAAAAAAACACACAATCTGCCTCATGAAACATTCAAAGCCCCTTTGTGCAAGTGGGTTGTATTGGGATTGACTCCGGAGTCCATGAAATCTCATGGCATCAGGCCAAACCCAAGAAAAGAGTGCCCTACTGGTTACCACCTGCCGATCTGCCTCAGCTGAGGAATCAGTCTCCCCCATGTTGAACAGGAAGTACTGAGGGTAGAATTCTGATGAGGCATTTCAATCTCCACCACAAAGAGACTCTTGGCAGCAGTTACACTGATTCAGCTGGGGTGGGGGGGCAGGACAAAAAGGACTTGGCTGCTATAGCCTGGGCCTGCAGCAGGTGGGGAGGGAACCAAAAAATGGAAAATACTTACCTTTATACTCACCAATCATACCTTGGACACCCTGTCCATGGCAGTACTCATAGGAGTGACCACTGCAAAGCTCTTGAGACAAGAACGCTTTGTGGTATTTTTTCAGATCACCATGTTGATCTCTGTCACCTCCACCCCCTTACTCCACCTGGATAAGGGGTATTTGAGATAGCTCATTGCCCCAGTCCTCCCTTATCTTGGACCTATCTCATGATTACTAGTGGAGGATGACAGCAGTTAGAAAGGAACACTGCTCAGATAGAATGACCAGGGCCTTATGGAGCTTGTCCAGATCTATCCAAATGCTGAAGGAGGGCTCTCCATCTCCACCCAAAGACTGTGTGTGGCATCAGCAGAATGGGTGGAGTTAAAGTAACATGGACATTAACCCTTTCAGAACCTTCTGCCATATCGACTGACACTAACATCGTGCAAATGGGATAGCTTCAGGACAGATCTGGGAGCTCAAAGCTGGGCTTTCATGTTAGGGAGGTGATGGCCTAGTGGTATTATTGCTAGACTGTTGATCCAGAGACCCACATAACAATTCTGGTTTTGGATCCTGCCACAGCAAATGGTGGAATTTGAATTCAATAACTATCTGTAATTAAGAACCTAACAATGACCACAAATCCATTGTCAATTGTTTGAAAATCCCATCTGGTTCACTAATGTCCTTTAGAGAAGGAAACTGCCATCCTTACCTGGTCTGGCCTACATGTGACTCCAGGCCCACAGCAATGTGAGTGACTCTTGGCTGCCCTCTGGGCAATTAGGGGTGGACAATAAATGACGCCCTCATCCCATTACTGAATAAAATGAAAGATCTGTAGGATATTAGCAACAGCTTAACCATGCAGAACACTACCTCGTAAACTGCTAAGCCTGAAGTAGGGCCTGAACCAACAGCCTTCTAACCTTGAGGCAAGGTGCTGCATGCACAGCCATAGCCGCTCAACAGAATCTAGGAGCCAAAAAGGTCCAACATCCTTTCAGATGTCAAAGACCCAATGGACACTATTTGAAGAAAGTGAATTACCTTTGCCCGAAACGTCAGCTTTTGTGCTCCTGAGATGCTGCTGGGCCTGCTGTGTTCATCCAGCCTCACATTTTATTACCTTTGCTAGAAGTTGTTTCTGGCTGACCTTGCTGTGTGCAAATGGAATGTCCCTTTCGCCTCTATTCCTATAAAGACTTTATAGGTTGTGAAGGGCTTTGGGACCTTCCCTGGTGATGAAAATGGTTATGAAAATGCAACAAAAACAAAGTTGCTGGAAAAGCTCAGCAGGTCTGGCAGCATCTGTGAAGGAGAAAACAGAGTTAACGTTTCGGGTCCGGTGACCCTTCCTCAGAAATGGATGAAAATCCATGAAAATGCAACATCTTTCCTTCTGTTTTCTGTCTCATTACTCAGCCCCTTCTGGTCATTACTGCCTCGGAAGGTCATACTTTCCCCAAGGGCTGCTGGTGTTGGATGTGACCTGCTGACTGGCAATTGCTTGCATCAGGAGAATAGATACACCCATACCAGTCAAAGAGCCACTTGCCAGACACATCCCTGCAGAAAACATCTGCCAACATTCTTCCACACTTGCCAGTTAAATGTGCCCTCAATCAACAACAATAATGAGAATTACATCATTTATATAGCCACTATGAACCATCCAAAGACAGTTCACAGGAATATGATGAACCAGGTTTTAACACTGAGCCACAGGAGGAGATTTTGTATGTGAGACCAAAGGTTTGGTCAAGGACAAAGGCTTTACGAAGCAGAGTAAAACCTTTAATTCCTGTAAGATTTCTTAAAGTACTTTACACTTAAAGAAGTGCACTGGAAGTGAAGTCATTGCTAACATGTAGGAGATAACTTTGTTGAAAAGTTCACTTCAATTATCTTATCCCTTAACCTTCTAATTCAGGTCTTCCCAAACATTTCTAACTGTGACCCCATTTTGAAGTTTGAAAATTGTTGCATTGCCTCAGTGAGAACTGAGAAAGTGAAGGTGGGATGGAACTGTGACAGCTGGTCACGGGGAGGGAGGGAGTGCAGATGGGCAATGCTTGCTATTTTGATCATGGCTCCCTCAGAGCAGGAAACCCCAAAACC
This sequence comes from Stegostoma tigrinum, assembly GCF_030684315.1. Lineage (NCBI taxonomy): Eukaryota > Metazoa > Chordata > Chondrichthyes > Orectolobiformes > Stegostomatidae > Stegostoma > Stegostoma tigrinum. The sequence goes on from NC_081361.1 coordinate 100,651,935, forward strand.
TTCACCTCGTGAACCTAGGTGGGGTCATGACTCTACTTCGGGAAGCCTAGCTCAAAAGGGAATACAACACTGGTGCGTGTAGTCTCTTCATGTGCTTTAACCATGGAGTCCAGGTTTCTTTCTAATAAATATGTACTGCTCTCCTGCCAATGTCCTCAGATCCTTCCTGACATACTGTGCCCAGAGATGTTCACAGTGACTCAGGGTCTGCCTAAACCAGGTTTTCGAATAGGTGAAGGATCACAGCCTCTGTTCAGCATTCCTAGGAGGGATAGAAACAGGATTGAGCATAACTGGGAGGTCAAATACAAGAGATTATTGATGAAACATGTAGAAGAGTATTGAGGCAATGAAAATCATCTCCATCATTTCACAAAATTAAACTAAATTCAAGATTTAAAAGTTAATGGGAACAGCGTGGGTGATTAAGAAAAACCAAAAGAACTGCAGATGCTGTGAATCAGGAACAAAAAAGAAATTGCAGGAAAAACTCAGCAGGTCTGGCAGCACCTGTGAAGGAAAAGATGGAGTTAATGTTTCGGGTCCAGTGACCCTTCCTCAGAAATGTGGGTGATTAAGGCTTGTTTGCACGGAGAGTTTTGGCCTCATGGGAATTTTGTGCTGAATGGCCTGTTTTGTGTTATCATGTACAGAACTGTGTAGAATGTTAATCAAAAAAAGGCCATTCAGCCCAACTGATCTAGGTTGGCGTTCATACTCCACTGGAGAATTCTGGAATTCACTGTCCCTTGTGTGATGTAATGCTGATGTTAATACTCTCAATCAGTCTTGCTGTAATTTTAGGATTCTTCTCCTTGCTCTTATCTCTCCCACAGGAGGAAACAATTTGTCATTATTTAATTGATCAACTATTTTTAATCAATTTCTGTTCATTGTCTAAACTGCAGGTAATCCAGTCTGTGGAACTTGTCATCACAAAATAACTCTTCATGAACCTAATCAAAACAAACTTCCATTATTTTTATTTGTTTCTTAAGATGACAGCTATTTCTTACAGCAAATCCACAAGTTAATTTCAATTATTGAATTTTCAATTTTCAACTTTGATTTATCTTTGCTCAATTCAGGCAGAGTAAGCTGAACTATGAACGACAAGACTGTAAGATATAGGAGTCAATACAGTGTGGAGCTGGAGGAATGCAGCAGGCCAGGTAGCATCAGACGAGCAGGAAAGTTGACATTTCAAGTTAATTCCCTTCATTAGGATTGGTCAGTCCTCAGCAAAGGACTCATTTTTTTTGCTATCTCCATTTAAAAGATATAGGAGTAGGCCATTCAGCCCATTGGATTAGCTCCATTATTCAATATGATGCAGCTGATCTTGGGTTTCAACTTCACTTTCATGCTCACTCCCCATATCCCTCAATTTGTTGAGTGATCAAACTCTGCCTATGGCAGGCTTCGATGTATTTAATATTGGTGCCAGCCTCTGGCACAGAGAATTGTAAAGACTCCTAAACCTTTGAATAAGATAATTTCTACTTGGTTTACTTTTAACAGATCTGCCCCTTACCCTGAGACTGTGGTCTTCCCCTCTACACCTCCAGTTTATATTCTCTGATCAACAGAAACATTCGCTGTGTCTACCGTCTCAAGCTCCTTCAAAGCCTGATACATCTGAATGAGATCTTTCTCTTTGTTCTAAGCTCTAAAAGAAATGGCCCTTGTAGTCCACCAAATTATACATACTTTTCATGAAGAGTTCACTCTGAAATCAATCCACCAGAGTCTGGAATCTGGACTTGGGAAGACTGTAATATTATCTGGTCAACATTATGTATAGTCATTGCTTCACCAGGATTGTTTTTAACTTAAATTGCAAGTTAAGAGTAAAAGATTTAAATGCTGTAAATTGTTATTCTTAACATGAAATTTGCAAAAGTACATTTCAAAATATGAAACTGTCTCTTGGGAAACTGTTTTGTGTTTATCAGAATGTGACTGTAATTATTTTTCATGTGGGAGTCTACATTTCCAAGAGACAGTTGTTATTGTCTGAAACTGTGATTGATGTACCTTTGCAACTAATCTTCAGGACCTCTGGCAAAACACAAACAGAATGCAGCGCATTTGTTTCCACTTGTGTGATTGAATGTCCTATTGGCAGAAAGAAGTTGTCTTCCAATAATTAAGGGAAAACCCCATGATTAGTTTTCACAATGTCAGGCATGCAGTGCAGTACAGTACATATGTTACAGAGCTCAAGTAGACTTGTCAGAAAGTTGAGGTGGAATTGTTCAGCGCATTGTCCAGAAGATGCTACATATTTAATATTTCATGGAGGGCTTAGGTTTCCAAGAATTGTTGAAAAATTGAGTTATTTCAAGTTTTGTGTTAATACCTGGAGTGGATTCTTTAAAAGAGTTCGGTGAAAGGTCACTGTGGACTAGGTTGAATAGTTTTCCAATGTGTCCTGAATCTCTGTTTCTACCTGAGTTTGTTTATCCGGGCCCAGCTGATAAAGATTTTTTGGCCCTGATTCTCCATTATGTAGTACATCCAAGTCTATCTCTACAGATTATTCCACACTTCCTCAGAATCTCCTGCTATCCGTTCTCTAAATATGAGAACACAGTGTTGAACTGTCCCAATATTTCTGTGTTAGTCAAATTGTAGGAGATTCACTTTATGAACTGTCCAACTCTCCTTCCACCACACTCTCATTATCTCAATCATCTTCCACTACTCTTACCAGCTGATATATTTGCTCCTTCTCATCCCATTCTCTGTGATGATACCTTTCCAGCAGGTTTATAGAATCCCTACAGTGTGGAGGGCCATTTGGCCCATCAAACCCACACTGATCGTCCAAAGAGCACCCAATCCAGACCCACACCCGCTACCCAATCCCTGCATTTCCTATGGCTAATCCACCAAGCCTGTATATCCCTGGACACTAGGGGCAATTCAATATAGCCAACCCACCAAGCCTGCACATTTTTGGACTGTGGGAGGAAAGCACCTGGAGGAAACCCACACACACGTGGGGAGAATGTGCAAATGCCACATGGGCAGTCAGCCAAGGGTGGTATTAAATGCAGGTCCCTGGCATTGCGGGGTAGCAGTGCTCATCACTGAGCCATGGTGCCTCACTGATGTGACAGAACTGATTCTTCATCCAGGATTATTTATTAGATAAATTTATTAGATTTATTACTAACTCTCTGAGCTACCTTGCATGGATTTACATGAACTTGGCTAGTCCTTGCATGAATTTTGCTTTCAGAGCTTAATGATGTAAAGGCAACAATACCAAAAATTGTCTCCCATTTGAAATGTTCTACCTGCTGAATGTTAATTTGCCTAATTTTTCATTTTTTCACTTGTGAGACTTTGAAATGCTCTGATATTTTTCAAAACTTTTTATTCACCTGTGGCATTGCTGGCTGGCTAGCATTTGTTGCCCATCCCTAGTTGCAATTGAGAAGATTCACTGTAATACCACAAGCAGATTTTAGAGTCGCTGAAACTTTGTTTAAGAAGGAGGATCATTCAAAAGAGGAGTTTGGTATATTATTGCTAATTAAAACTCAAGAAGTAGTGGTGGGCTTTCTTCTTGAACTACTGCAGCCCAGGTGATGGAGCATGTCCTTATGGAAGGGAAACATGGACAGGTAATCCAACAGCGAGGATTTGTCTTTCTTATTTGAGAACATCTCTCTCATCAACTTTAACCTATTGTCAAATGTCTGAGCAATGTAGGCAAGCATGCTAATTGGCTTAACTACCCTATCTACCTGCAATGCAAATTTCAAAGAATTATGTATCTGAGCCCCTCAGCCTCTGTATTCTGCAACTGACCTACGGTTCTACCATTAATTGTATAAGGCCTGCCCCTGTTTGTTTTACCAAAATGCAATGCCTTGCATTTATCCGAGATAAACCCTACCGACTATACCTTAGCCCATTGATCCAACTGACCAAGATCTCTATGTGATCTTAGATAACGTTCTTCACTGTCCACTGTACCACCAATTCTGGTGTCATCAGCAAACCTGAGAACAGGGGATATTGCAGGGGATGGCAGCCGTGATGGTCATCACCATCAGTGCCTAACTATATTTGGCATAACTAAGCCTGGGGCTCGGGACAAAGTGAGATGAACAGGTAAATAAGTGAGCTGGGCAGAATGTGGGGAAGGTAAAAATTGATGGGGTTGATAGAGAGGGCAAGGCAGAATGAAACATAAAAATTTGGGAGGGGTGGTCACCCAGATTAATAGGCTGAGTGCGTGACTCACTCTAATAAAAAAAAACAATTGTACAAAATGCGGAGGAATGGGATTGTGGGAGATATAGCAGTTTGGATCGGAAATTGGCTTGCTGAAAGAAGACAGAGGGTGGTAGTTGATGGGAAATGTTCATCCTGGAGACCAGTTACTAGTGGTGTACTGCAAGGGTCGGTGTTGGGTCCACTGCTGTTTGTCATTTTTATAAATGGCCTGGATGAGGGCGTAGAAGGATGGGTTAGTAAATTTGCAGACGATACTAAGGTCGGTGGAGTTGTGGATAGCGACGAAGGATGCTGTAGGTTGCAGAGAGACATAGATAAGCTGCAGAGCTGGGCTGAGACGTGGCAAATGGAGTTTAATGCAGACAAGTGTGAGGTGATGCACTTTGGTAGAAGTAACTGGAAGGCAAATTACTGGGCTAATGGTAAGATTCTTAGTAGTGTAGATGAGCAGCGAGATCTCGGTGTCCATGTACACAGATCCTTGAAAGTTGCCACCCAGGTTGACAGGGCTGTTAAGAAGGCATACAGTGTTTTAGCTTTTATTAAGAGAGGAATCGAGTTCCGGAACCAAGAGGTTATGGTGAAGCTGTACAAAACTCTGGTGCGGCCGCACTTGGAGTATTGTGTACAGTTCTGGTCACCGCATTATAGGAAGGATGTGGAAGCTTTGGAAAGGGTGCAGAGGAGATTTACTAGGATGTTGCCTGGTATGGAGGGAAGGTCTTACAAGGAAAGGCTGAGGGACTTGAGGCTGTTTTCATTAGAGAGAAGAAGGTTGAGAGGTGACTTAATTGAAACATATAAAATAATCAGAGGGTTAGATAGGGTGGATAAGGAGAGCCTTTTTCCTAGGATGGTGACGGCGAGCACAAGGGGGCATAGCTTTAAATTGAGGGGTGAAAGATATAGGACAGATGTCAGAGGTAGTTTCTTTACTCAGAGAATAGTAAGGGAATGGAATGTTTTGCCTGCAACAGTAGTAGATTCGCCAACTTTAGGTACATTTAAGTCGCCATTGGACAAGCATATGGACGTAGATGGAATAGTGTAGGTTAGATGGGCTTGAGATCGGTATGACAGGTCGGCACAACATTGAGGGCCAAAGAGCCTGTACTGTGCTGTAATGTTCTATATTCTATAAACCCATTAACCATCCCTCCTATATTCTCATCCAAATCATTTATAAAAATGATAAATAAAGGTGGACCCAGTGCTGATCCCTTTGGAACACCACTGGTCACAGGCCTCCGCTCCAAGGAAACAACCATCCGTCATATCCAATTGGCAAGTCATCCTGAACCCCGTTTGATCCAATTTTACTAATTACCAAGATATGATAAGCAATAGTCCATTCTCTGGTTGCAGCTCGACAGGAATGTTTCCATCTCCCCATTAGAACTCTGTTTTGAATAGAAACCCCTTCAGCCTCAGTTTCAGTGTGAGCTATTTGTGCTAACTTACTTAACTCTGGAACTACTTCCTGAGTTTTAATTAGCAATAATATACCAAGCCCCTCTTTTGAACTACCCTCCTTCTTAAACAAAGTTTCAGCGACTTTAAAATCTGCTTGTGGTATTACTGTGCAACTCTGATGATGGTCTTGGTTCAGTCATTCTCTGACCCTGCCTTTTCCCCATAACCCTTGATTTCCTTACTGATTAAAAATCAGTCTCGCTCAGACTTGACAATGGGAACTGCAGATGCTGGAGAATCCAAGATAATGAAATGTGAGGCTGGATGAACACAGCAGGCCCAGCAGCATCTCAGGAGCACAAGATGAAGGGTCTAGGCCCGAAACGTCAGCTTTTGTGCTCCTGAGATGCTGCTGGGCCTGCTGTGTTCATCCAGCCTCACATTTCATTCTCTCAGACTTGAATGCACTTAATCACTCAGCCTCAACAGCCTTCTGTGATAATGAATTCCTCAGATTCGCAACCCACTGAGTGAAGAAATTCCTCCACACCTCTGTCTAAAATGGGGGACCACTTATTCTAAATTTCAGGGTGAACACAGTGGGTTGGAGGGCAGGTTGCAGATGATGGTGTATCTGCTGCCCTTTTCCTTCTAGATGGAAGATGTGTGGACTTCATAAGTGCTGCCTAAGGATCTTTGGTGAATTGCTGCAGTGCAGCTTGTAGATAGTACACACTGTTGCTACTGAGACTGGATAGCTCCTTACTGACTAGCACAGAAGTGAAGGGCCAAACAGCCTTCTGGATTGTAAATTCTCTTTGTTTCTACAGCTTTATGTTTCCTTTTAAACTGAGAACAGCTGCACGTCTGCATTTTCTTCCGTAAAGTTGATTATTGCACATGCCTTTTTTGTCCTGACTTCAGAAGATACGACACCAGGCTGTGACTTTAGGTTTGAATGCTAAATAAGCTTATTAAACACTGAAAGAATAAGTGAGCAGTAACAGGGATACACTACATTTTAAAGTATGTTTTAAGCTGTGCAACCGCATTGAGTAAGCAAAGAATAACAAATAGACAGTGTTATCGCACTAAACATTGTGCCACATGACATTCCTACGCATTCAGTCTTTTTTTGGGAAGTTCTGTGGTCAGGCTGTCTCCCTCCAGAGACTTCAGACAGACCCTGAAATTTGAGCAAGACAGTCTGAGAATTAATCCCCACAAAATGACTGGGAACAAACAGAGGTACGTAGCTGTCTGCTAACAGAGGAAGAGATATAGTTCAACTAATCCGCAAGGAGCTTAAATTTGAAAGGAGTAACATTTTCTTTTTCCTAAGGCATTTTGCTAAGAAGTAAACACCCACCTGTTACACTGCTGTCTTGCCATAAACTGAGAGATGTTTTCTCCAATCCTGTGAGTGAAGCTGGTTTGTAAATTCTTACATAGGAAAAATGTGTTTCTTTGTCAAAAAAACTATGTCAGAAAATCAGTAACCTTCTGGAGAAACACAAGCAGAAGTTGTTGGAAAAGCTCAGCATGTCTGGCAGCATCTGTGGAGAGAAATCAGAGTTAATGTTTTGGATCCAGTGACTTCTACTCAGAACTAAGTTCGAATACTTCCAAGAAGGAGTTAGATATCGTTCTATGTGGTATTCCTTCTCCTTATCTGAGGAAGGGTATTCTGGCTGTGGAGGGAGTGGACTGAAGGTTTACCAGACTGAATCCTGGGATAGGAAGACTGACGTCTGAAGAATATTGGATCACTTAGGGCCCTATTCACAGGGAGTATAGACAAATGAGGCGGGGAGAGGGTTTCAGAGAAACCTAAGAAATTCAAACAGGACTACACACAGTAAATACAGGAAGGATGTTCCAATGACTAGGTAGTCCCAAACCAGGGGTCACAATTCAAGGATACATTCAGGACTAAGATGAGGTGAAGTTTCTTCACCCAGAGAATGGTGAGGCTGCAGCATTCCCTGTTGAATGTTTTCAGGAGGGAGTTAGTTGTAGTTCTGAGGGCTAAAGCGATCAAAGGATATGGGGGAGGCAGTGGGAACAGAGGACCGAGTTGGATGATCAGTTATGTTCATATTGAATAGCAGAGCAGGCTTGAAGGGCTGAATGGCCTACTCCTGTTGCTATTTTATTTGTTTCTATGTTATTTTCAAAACCCAAAACATTCTGCCCTTTCCAGCCCTGCATACCTTGGTGCATAAATTTATCATTCAAACATTTTTATTTTAGTTTTCAATGTGAGTATTGGAAATGAAGAAAGTGCACTTTCCAATCATTGAGGAGACATAAAGTAGACATTTAAATACAAAATTTGACATCAATATTTTGGCATACAATAGAAAGAATAGACTGTCATTTATACAGTTTTTTAAAGAACTCAGTAACATCTCATAATGTATTGCAGTCAAAGAGCACTTTTGAAGTGCAGTCGTTGATGTGAAATGGGCACTTTGTGCACAGCAAGATCCCACAAGCAGTTCTATGATAATAACAGATCAGCTGCCCTGGTAGTGTTGGTATTGGGACAGTGGGGAAAATGCCTCTAGTTTTCTTTGAAACTGTGCTGGGGGATGTTCTGAAACCACCCAAGAGAGCAGGGAGTGGATCTGGACAATGTCCCATCTGAATGATGATATCTCAGGTAGCTTAGTGAATTGAATTGAAGTAGTGAAATTGTCATATGTACTCACGTGTACAATGAAAATTTTACAAGTCACCACTTATGGCACCATCTTAGGCACAAAGGTACCTAAGTACAGAATCTTAGTTGTAATCTTAGTGTGTCACTGCAATGTATATCTGGATTTAGATTCTGTAGGTTATACAACAGTCAATGAATGCATTGCAAGATCCCATAAACGGTAATATGACAATGACAAGATCAACTTGCAACTCAGAATTGAGACTGTGACTAGCTCGGGCCTCTTTGGCATAGATTTTCATTGAAACCAGCAAGATGAAATGTTTCAAACTAAATAGATATGAATCAGAACACACAGCTCCAAACAAGGAAGCAATGTTTGACTTGAAAGAAAAACACAGAAAATGAATATTCCATATCATTTCCTTTGCAACCCACTCCTGTCTCTTAACATCTGTTTGATGGATTTCTCAGCTTCTGCTCTTAAAAGTAGACGAGAAAGTTCAAATTCATTATGCAGTGAGTTAATAGTGCCTTTCACATTGCTTTCCTGATGGTCCAATAAAAGTAAGTCCCATAAAAAAAACTAGACTGCTATTGAATTTCCCAAATCAGCCAGGTTCTAAGAAGCATTAACAAAATGATATTCTGAAACTCACCACAGTAAGAGATGATGAGGGGTAGTATAGGAAACGCTGTAAGTTTTCTTCAAGCCTCCCTGAAAATATGTAACATGACTCCCGCATCACGTGAATCTCATCCCAAGACATCTTGAAATGGAAGAGAAATGCCTGTGAAGGTGTCAACAGCACACCTCCAACAGTCTCAACTGGCAAAAATACAGAAACCTAGAAAATAGAAGCAGAAGTTGGCCATTTGGCCCTTCAAGCTTACTTTGCCATTCAAAATAATCATGGCTGCTCATCCACCTCAGTAACCTGCTCCCATTTTGTCCCCATACCCTTTGATCCCTTTGGCCCTAAGAACCAAATTTTAACTCCTCCTTTGTGAAAACATTCAATATTTTGACCTCAAACACTTTCTGGAGCAGAGAATTCCACAGGTTCACCAGTCTCTGGGTGAAGACATTTCTCCTCATCTCCGTCCTAAATGGCCTACCCCTATCCTTAACCTGTGTCTGCTGGTTCTGGACTCCCCAGTCAACACCATCATCCTCCTTGCATTTACAGGGTCTCATTATTTTAGAAAATAATAGACTTGAACGAGATCCCCCTTAATCTTCTGAGCGCCAGTGGATATAGTTCTAATCAATCCAGCCTCACTCCATACATTAGTCGTGCCATCCCAGGAATCAGTCCAGTATACCTTCGCTGTGCTCCCTCCATCTCCAGAACATCCTTTCTCAGATAAGGAGACCAAAACTGCGCACAATATTCCAGGTGTAGTCTCTCCAAGGCTTAGTACAGCTGCAGCAAGACATCCCTATACCTGTACTCAAATCCTTTCATTCTGAAGGCCAGAATACCAATTATCTTCCTCACCAGCTGCTGTACCTGTGTGCTTACTTACAGTAATTAGTGTGTAAGGACACCCAGATCTCGTGCACCTCCCCCTTTCCTAAATTATCATTATTCCGATAACCTGCCTGTCTACTTACTTTTGCTACTAAAGTGGATGACCCCACATTTATCCATATTATACTGCATCTGCCATGCATTTGTCCACTCATTCAGCTTGTCCAAATCATGCTGCAACATCTCTGCATCCTCCTTACAGCTCATATTCATGCTCTCACCTAGCTTTGTTCCATCTGCAGACTTGGAGATATTACATTTCGTTCCCTTAATGACATCATTAGCATAGCCGGGGGAAATGACCTACTTATTTCTAGTCTTTGTTTCCAGTCTGTTAACCAATTTCCTATCCATCTCAACACATCATCCCCAATCCTACGTGCTTTAGTTTTACACATTAATCTCTTATGGGAGACTTTAACAGACGCCTTCTGATAGTCCAAACCAACTACAGCCACTGGCACCTCCTCACCAACCCTACTAGTTACTACCTCAGAAATTCCAGTAGATTTGTCAATTGTGAGTTCCCTTTTGTAAATCTATGCTGACTCTATCCAATCCTGTCACTGTAAGCACTCCACCATTAATTTTTCATGATAGGTTTTAGCATTTTCCCCGCTACTGGTTTCAGGCTGACCAGCCTAAAATTCCCGGTTTTCTCTCTACCTCCTGTTTTAAATAATGGAGTTACATTAGCTACCCTCCAATTAATAGGAACTAATTCAGAGTCTCTACAATCTTAAAAGATCCCCTCCACTGCATCCACTGTTTTTAGGGCCACTTCCTTACCTATTCCAGGATGCAGATTATCAGGGCCTGGGGATTTGCCAGGCTTTATTCCCATCAATCTCCTGAACCATTTCCCCACTCAAGCCGATTTCCTTCAGTTCCTCCCTCACCCTACAAAGTGTTCCCCAACATTTTTGGGATATTATTTCTGTCCTCGTTTAAGAAAGAGGGAACCTAAAAATGTATTTAATTGACTTGCCATTTCTTTGTTCCTCATTAAAGATGCTATGTTTCTGTCTGTAAGGGATCTACATTGGTCTTCATGAATCTTTTCCCCTTCACATCCCTAAAGAAGATTTGACAAGTAGTTTACATGTTCATCATACTCTATTTCCCCTCCTCTAAATCAATCTAGGGGTGTCCTCCTTTGTTGAAATCTAAATTGACCACAATCTTCAGGGTTTATTACCATCCCGAATTTCCCTTGTTAGTCATAGCCAGGCCAGTTTTCCCATTTTATTCCTGGTGGAATTAGCAGGATCCAGGACTTCTGAGCAAACATTTCTGTCTGGCAAAGAGATACAAACTGCACTGGCTCAGCCACAATCATTGGGTGAATAATGGTCATTTATCCAAAGATCGTCTGCATAACAAACTGGCCACTGGGTCATAACGTCCTGTGTGTCTACCCTCACTACAATGACACCTGGGTGTGAGATATGTAGATGGTGGACACTGACACTTAGGAGACAGTCACTAACAGCTGTGACCTCAGAAGACTGACTGTTTGGAAGATCATTGGACAAGGCACACAGGAACAAGAAGCTTAGCTGGCCAAGAAGAGAGCCCAGTGAAAACAGAAGCCAGTACACCCTGTACCGTCTCAGCCCAACGTCTCCCTCTGTGCCAGGTCAGGTGGGGCTGCTGAGTGCCACCATGTGATGATTAACCAAGATTTGACAACAAAGTCCTCTCTGAGCCAACACGGTTCGCTGCATTGACTTCTGGTTCCGGACTTGTTGCTGTGCATGGATCTCAGAAGTCCACACAGAAAAACAAAAATAGCGGGAATGCTAGAAATACGCGTTTTTAACACCTCAGAGGATGTGACTGGCAAGGCCAGCATTTTACAGAATAGAATCTCTACAGTGTGGAAACATGCCATTCCACCCAACAAGTCCACATCAACACATTGAAAAGCATGCTGCTCAGACCCATCCCCGCTACCCTTTCTCTGTAATTCTACATTTCCCATGACTAACGCGCCTGAACTACACATCCCTGACTGCCACGGGAAATTTAGCATGGCCAAACAACCTAACCTGCACATCTTTGGACTGTGGGAGGAAACTGGAACACCCGGTGAAAAACCACACAAACACGGGGAGAATGTGCAAACTCCACACAGACAGTCGCCTGAGGGTGGAATTGAACCCAGGCCGTGGCACTGTGAGGCAACAGTGCCAACCACCGAGCCACCGTGCCACCGTTATTGCCCATCCCTTACTGAACTTGAACTGGGTGTTCTCTTTGTGGCTCTGGTGTTACGGGAAGGTGATGGCCTAGTGGTATTATCACTGGACTGTTAAACCAGAGACCCAGATAACATTCAAATCCTGCCATGGCAAAAGGTGGAAGTTGAATTCAATAAAAAATATCTGGAATTGAGAATCGAATGATAACCATGAATCCACTGTTGATTGTTGGAAAACCCATCTGGTTCACTAATGTCTTTAGGGAAGGAAATTGCCATTGTTATCTGGTCTGGTCTACATGTGACTCTAGACCCACCACAATGTGATTGAATCTGAACTGCCCTGTTGGGTAACAAGGGATGGACAATAAATACTGCCCAGCCAGCAACACCCTCATTCCATGAATGAATAAAGAAAAAAGGGTCAGACTGGTAAAGACAGGCCATCTGGTATCGCCCAAGGCATTGGTAAACATTGCCCTGTCAATCCTGCACAATCTTCCTTACCAACATCGAGAGACTAGTGCCAAAATTGGGGGAGATGCCACGTCCAAATAAATATTTTAAAAACAATCCAGTTACCCTGAAGTAACAACTATATATTTCCAAGTCAGGATGGTGAGTGGCCTGGGGGAGAGCTTGCATAGATCTGCTGCCCTTGTCCTTCTGGATTGTAGAGGTAATGATTTTGAAAAGTGCTGTTGAAGAGCCTTGGTAAGTTATTGTGAGGAGGGTACCCACTACAGCCACTGTGAGTGTGTTGTGGAAGGCAGGAATGTTTAAGTTGGTGGCTGAGGAGCTAAATGTGTAGATTACTTTCTCCTAGATGGTGTCAAGCTTTTCGAGCACTGTTGGAACCATCTAAGGAACTTTGGCAAATTTTTGATGTACCCGCCAGGAAGAATTGAGGAGCAGAATATTAATTGAATAGAGAAAGACTGCAGAAAGCTACAGAACAGAGGATTTGGAAACCTTCACACATGAATCATAAAATGTTAGCATCCAAAATCACTGTGCAATAGGGACGGTAAACTGGAATGTTGGCTTTTATTTCAAAGGGAGCAGAGTATATAAGAGTATGCAAAGCCCGAGTCAGGTCGCAGCTGGAATGCTGTGAACAGCTTTGGGTTCCTCATCTAAGAAAAGATACTCTGGCAACAGAGGCAGTCCAGGGAAGGTTCACCAGGGTGATGGTATGGACAGACTGTCTTATCAGGAGAGAGTGAGTGCATCAGGTGTGGACTCGTTGAAATAGAGACGAATGAGAGGTGACCTTATTGAAACATATCAATTCTTATCGGATTTGACATGTGGAAAAATTGTTTCCCCTCATGGGAGAGCCTAGGACTGGAGGGCATCATCTTAGAGTGAGAGGTCACACATTTAAGATAGAAATGGGGAGGAAAATCCTTTCTCACAGGGTGGTGAATCTGTGGAATTCTTTATCATAGAGGGCTGTTCAGGCTGGATCACCTCGCATTTGCTGAGTACATTCAAGACTGAGAGACAGATTTTACATCAGTGAAGGAATATGAGGAAAAGGCAGGAAAGTGGATTTGAGGATTATCAGATCAGTGATGATCCCATTGGCTTCATGGAATACCTACAGTGAGGAAACAGGCCCTTTGGCTCAAACAGTCCACACTGAACCTCAAAGCATCCCACTCCACTATAACCCACCTAATCTACACATCCCTGAACGCTTTGGCCAATCCATGTGGCACGCACATCTTTGGGCTTTGGGAGGAAACCAGAGCACCCAGAGAAAACCCATGCCAAAAACGTGCAAACTGTGCACAGACAGTTGCCCGAGGGTGGAATCGAACCTGGGTCCCTGGTGCTGTGAAGCAGCAGTGCTAACCACTGAGCCACCATGCCACCCCTTGATGAACTGAATGGCCTACTTCTTGTCCCATGTCTGAACAGCTCTACACAGACTGAAAATGCTTGGGAAGGGAATGAAAAGTGACAGAAGAAATATTTTTACGCAGTGAGTTGTGATCTGGAACACACTGCCGGAAAGGATGCTAGAATAACGTGCAAAAGAGATTTAGATAATTAATTGAAGGAGGAACAATGTGTAGCTATGAAAGAAAGAGTAAGGTGAGTACAACTACTGGGATTGCTTTTCCAAAGAGCTGGCACAGGTATAGTCTCCTCCTGTGTCTCCATCGTTGATGTGCCAGGGAACTATTCACTTTGGCTGAGAATCTTTGATGAAAGGGATTATCCAATGAAGTGGAGGGTCGAATAGTGCAGTCTCCAATGGTATGGAGGATCTAGTGGAGATGCCTGCTCAATAGTAAGGTTTTTGGCTGAATGAGTACTCCAGTACTAGGGGGTCCTCATCAGTTGGGGAAATGATCCGATGGTGGTGTGGGTGGTAGGATTTCAATGGGAGCCATCTGATAGTAAAGAACCTGGTAGCATGAAGGGATATTGCAGAAACTTGGGTGCAGCATTCCTGCTCCTCTTGACCCACAAGCAGTGCTGCAAAGGTAGTTCTCCTCTCCACAGACCTGCCGTTACTTCCAATAAGCCACCGAGTTTTCTGAAACCTGGAAAATATGGCCAGCCAGAAGTTAATCCTTTGAAGATGACTTTAATATGTGGCTCCCAGGACACCCTGTATGGCGATCACAGTTACTCTCATACAGCCAATTAGTCAATATTTGTCCCTCAAACATCACTAAAAAAGTCTTGATCTGGTCTCAAACAAAAAAAGCAATTGCTGGAAAAGCTCAGCAGGTCTGGCAGCATCTGTGGAGAGAAAGCATAATCCAGTGGCCCTTCTTCAGAATATTAGTTCTGATGAGCTCCAGTTAACTTGAGTTGATGAAGGTGAACCAAAGATAATATTTCAGCTTGAGTGACTCTTTCTCAGCACTCAGGTTCATCAGAACTACAACTCTGAAGAATGGTCACTGGACCTATGCGCTGATTCAGAGAAAATGGGTGACATTCTTAATGAGTACTTTGCATCGGTATTCACCAAGGAGAGGGACATGATGGATGCTGAGGTTGGGGATAGATGTTTGCTTAGTCTAGGTCAAGTTGACACAAGGAAGGAGGAAGTGTTAGGTATCCTAAAAGACATTAAGGTGGACAAGTCCCCAGATCCGGATGGGATCTATCCCAGGTTACTGAGGGAAGCAAGAGGAAATAGCCGGGACCCTAACAGATATCTTTGCAGCGTCCTTAGACACGGGTGAGGTCCCGGAGGACTGGAGATTTGCTAATGT
Source organism: Stegostoma tigrinum (assembly GCF_030684315.1). Classification (NCBI taxonomy): domain Eukaryota; kingdom Metazoa; phylum Chordata; class Chondrichthyes; order Orectolobiformes; family Stegostomatidae; genus Stegostoma; species Stegostoma tigrinum. The sequence continues at coordinate 100,667,247 of NC_081361.1, forward strand.
TGTCCCCTTGTTTAAGAAGGGCAGCAAGGATAATCCAGGTAATTATCGACCGGTGAGCCTGACGTCAGTGGTAGGGAAGCTACTGGAGAAGATACTGAGGGATAGGATCTATTCCCATTTGGAAAAAAATGGGCTTATCAGTGATAGGCAACATGGTTTTGTGCAGTGAAGGTCATGTCTTACCAACTTAATAGAATTCTTTGAGGACGTGGCAAAGTTGATTGATGAGGGAAAGGCGGTAGATGTCATATACATGGACTTCAGTAAGGCGTTTGATAAGGTTCCCCATGGCAGGCTGATGGAGAAAGTGAAGCCACATGGGGTCCAGAGTGTGCTAGCTAGATGGATAAAAAAACTGGCTGGGCAACAGGAGACAGAGGGTAGTAGTAGAAGGGAGTTTCTCAAATTGGAGACCTGTGACTAGTGGTGTTCCACAGGGATCTGTGCTGGGACCACTGTTGTTTGTGATATATGTGAATGATTTGGAGGAAGGTGTAGGTGGTCTGATCAGCAAGTTTGCTGATGACACTAAGATTGATGGAGTAGCTGAAAGTGAAGGGGACTGTCAGAGATTACAGCAGAATGTAGATAGACTGGAGAGTTGGGCAGATAAATGGCAGATGGAGTTCAATTCAGGCAAATGCGAGGTGATGCATTTTGGAAGATCAAATTCAAGGGTGAACTATACAGTGAATGGAAAAGTCCTAGGGAAAATTGATGAACAGAGAGATCTGGGTGTTCAGGTCCATTATTCCCTGAAGGTGACAACACAGGTCAATAGGGTGGTCAAGAAGGCATATGGCATGCTTTCCTTCATTGGGTGGGGCATTGAGTACAAGAGTTGGCAGGTCATGTTGCAGTTGTGTAGGACTTTGGTTCGGCCACATTTAGAGTACTGTGTGCAGTTCTGGTCACCACATTACCAAAAGGATGTGGATACTTTGGAGAGGGTGCAGAGAAGGTTTACCAGGATGTTGCGTGGTCTGGAGGGTGCTAGCTATGAAGAGAGGTTGAATAGATTAGGATTATTTACATTAGAGAGATGGAGATTGAGGGGGGACCTGATTGAGGTCTACAAAATCGTGAGGGGTATAGACAGGGTGGATAGCAAGAAGTGTTTTCCCAGAGTGGGGGACTCAATTACTAGGGGTCATGAGTTCAAAGTGTGAGGAGGTAAGTTTAAGGGAGATATGCATGGAAAGTTCTTTCTGCAGAGGGTGATGGGTGCCTGGAACGCGTTGCCAGCAGAGGTGGTAGACGCAGACACGTTAGCGTCTTTTAAGATATATTTGGACAGGTACATGGATGGGCAGTGAGCAAATGGACACAGACCGTTAGAAAATAGATGACAGGTTAGACAGAGGATCTCGATCGGCACAGGCTTGGAGGGCTGAAGGGCCTGTTCCTGTGCTGCAGGTTTCTTTGTTCTTTGTTAACGTGACTGTCTCTCCATGAATGGTGCCAGGCCTGTTGAGTTTCTCTAGCAATTTCTGTTTCAGAACCATAAATTAGTTAGCTCAGTTGCTTATCAGCTGTCAATGCTTTTGTTAATTCTGTCAGTTAACTTACCAAGACAGAAGCACACTTCAGAAAATGAAACTTTTATTGGACATTGTCCAAGTCAGGAAACCCAGTCCCTCCTGTGCTCACGGATCTGCATTGGCTCCAAAATGGGTACAGTCTCAATTTTAAACTTCTCATTATGTTTTCAAACTCTTTTGTAACCTATAATCTTCTCCATCCTCATAACTCATAACCCTCCACCACTTTGCATTCCACCAACCTGGTTCCTGAATTTATTTGTTTCACTGTTGGCAGTCATGCCTTCAGCTGCCTAGGGCCTAAACTCTGGAACTGCCTTCCTAAATTTCCCTCCATCTCTGACAATAAGCGATAACAAAGTATAGAGCTGGATGAACACAGCAGGCCAAGCAGCATGTGTTCATCCAGCTGTACACATTGTTATCTCTGATTCTCCAGCATTTGCAGTTCCCATTATCTCTTCTCTCCATCTCTGCTTCAGTTTCCACCTTCACGACACTCCTGACACCGCCCCTATTTGACATAGCCTTTGGTCTTCTGTCCAGATATTTCCTCATGGGGCCCATTGCCTGCCTTTGTTTGAAAGTCACTCCTATGCAGCACTTGGGATATTTTATTGTGTCAGAGATGCTGCATAAATGTATATTATTGAAACACTCAGAAAATGTGACATTGAGGACTGGAAAAAATTTCATCCTCTTAATGCAAGATGATATTATTGATCAATTGCACTATTAGACATCAGCATGTTATAGAGTCATAGAGACGTACAGCATGGAAATAGACCATTCAGTCAAATTCATTTATGCTGACAAGATATCCTAATTTAATCTAGTTCTGTTTTTCAGCATTTGGCCCATATCCCTCTAAACCCTTTCTATTTATAAACCTATCCAGATGCCACTTAAGTGTTGTCATTGTACCAGCCTCCACCACTTCCTCTGGCAGCTCATTCCATACACACACCACCCTCTGAGTCAAAAGGTGCCCCAAAGGTCTCTTTTAAATCTTTCCCCTCTCACCTTAAACCTATGCCCTCTGGTTGTGGACTCTCTTACCCTGAGAAAAAGACTTTTGCTATTCACCCAATCCATGCCCCTCATGATTTTATAAACTTCTGTAATTTCAGCCTCAGATGCTCTGGTGAAAATAGCCCCAGCCTATTCAGCCTTTTGCTATAGCTTAAACCTTCTAATACTTGTGAATCTTAGTGGCATAGTGATAATATCAGAGGACTAATAATACAGGGGTCTGAATTAATCTTCTGGGACATGGGTTCAAATCTCACCATGACAGGTGATGAAATCTTAACTAGTTCGAAGCTATCACTTTGGCAACATCTATCAATTGCTGTTTCCCTAATTCCCTTCAGGGCCAACATGTGACTCAGCCCACAGCAATGTGGCTGACTTTGAAATAGTCTGAACATGCTGCTCAGCTCCAGTGTGAGTAGGGATGGGCAATACATACTGATGTTATCAGCAATGCCCACATCCCATGAAAGAATAAACAGGGGAAAATAGACTGGATAGAGTCAGCTGTTAGAATGTTTCCTTTCAACCAAATGCTTTCCGACATATATGCTCAATTGTTTGAGATCTGTTTGGCCTGTATTTGGTAGTTTATTGCTCTCAGTTTTATTTTTGAATGGGGCTGTAACATTTGCAGCATCTCCATATCTAAAGAGGATCAGAAGATTGTGTTCAGAACCTCTACAGTTCCTGGCCTTACTTCCTTGGGATGCATCTCGTCGAATTGGGTAACTTTCCAGTACTGAGTGCTGCCAACCTTTGAAGCATGTCCTCTCAATCTATTTTTGTCTGATCCAATTTCTCTACTTCCTCCTGGTATTCTGTAACTGGCGTTTTTGATTGTTGCATTCACAAGATGTGGGCATTTGCTGGCAAGACCAACATTCATTATCATTCCTGGGAGACGGGTGGTGGAGAATGTTGCTGAACCACATGTAGCAATTTGATGTCTCGCTCGGAGGATTCAGGGAGCAGCTAAGGGTCAAACATGTTGTGACTGGAGTTACATGCAGCTCAGCATGGCTAAGGACAGCAGGCTTCTTTCCCAAGACAAACATTCAATATCGCTAAATTGATTCCAGGGATAAGAGGGCTTGCCTCCTGAAGAGGGATTGAGCAGTTTAGGCTCTGCTTTCTGGGTTTAGAAGAATGAGAGGAGATTGAAACGAGGTGTGTAAAGTGATAAAGGGGATTGAGAAAGTAGATGTAGAAGGGATGTTTCTAATGTGGGGCAATCTAAAATGAGGGGTCATAGTTTTAGGATACAGGGCAGCAGATTTAAAATAGAGATAAGGAGAAAATACTTCTTTCAAAGAGTCATGAATCTGTGAAATTCACCAACCCTGAATGCAGTGGGTGTTGGGACATTGAGCAAATTTAAGGAGATATATAGGCTTTTAATCAGTAATCGAATGAAGGGTTATGGAGAGGAGCAGGAAAGTGGAGTTGAGGCCAAGATGAGATCAGCACTGATTGTATCAAATGGCAGGTCATGCTCGAAGGGCTGAATTGCCTACTCCTACTCATTGTTCTTGATCCATATGTGTGGCCTTTCTGTTTACTTTGGTCTAAAATTGATGGTAGATTGCTGGGCCAACAGGTAATTTCTGACCAAAGTATGCAGAAAGGCCACACACACAAATTAAATCCAAAGATGTGCAGGTTAGGTGGATTGGCCGTGGGAAATTGCCCGTAGTGTTCAGGGGTGTGTGGGTTATAGGAGGATGAGTCTGGGTGGGATGCTTCAAGGGGCAGTGTGGACTTGTTGGGCCAAAGGGCCTGTTTCCACACTGTAGGGAATCTAATCTAAATTTCAACAGTAATCACCCCAACACCCACAAATGGAGTTGCATGAAAACACTATTCCAATAAGCCACAGCACACTACAGCATCCCAGAACTGCACCAAAATGAAGAAGAACACCTCGACCACGTACTTAGAGACATCAGATACCTGAACAGCTGAGTCCAACGATGCCTGTCACACAATCAACAACAGGAAGATACAATTCACCCTGGCGTACTTGTTCTGTCACCATACATCAAGAACATATCTGAACTGACAACAGGACTCCTATGCCTACTGGGCATCAGAGTGGCTCTCAAGCCTACATCAATCCTACGCCAACTGCTCACAAGAATCAAAGACCCCTTACCAACCATGGGCAGAACCAACATAATATACAGAGTTCTATTCAAGGACTGTGACAAACATCACATTAGGCAGACAGGAAGAAAACTGGCTACAAGAATATAGAACATAGAACATTACAGCACAGTACAGGCTCTTTGGCCCTCGATGTTGTGCCGACCTGTCATACAGATCTCAAGCCCATCTAACCTACACTATTCCATCTACGTCCATATGCTTGTCCAATGACGACTTAAATGTACCTAAAGTTGACGAATCTACTACCGTTGCAGGCAAAACGTTCCATTCCCTTACTATTCTCTGAGTAAAGAAACTACCTCTGTCATCTGTCCTATATCTTTCACCCCTCAATTTAAAGCTACGCCCCCTCGTGCTTGCCGTCAACATCCCAGAAAAAAGGCTCTCCCTATCCACCCTATCTAACCCTCTGATTATTTTATATGTTTCAATTAAGTCACCTCTCAACCTTCTTCTCTCTAATGAAAACAGCCTCAAGTCCCTCAGCCTTTCCTTGTAAGACCTTCCCTCCATACCAGGCAACATCCTAGTAAATGTCCTCTGCACCCTTTCCAAAGCATCCACATCCTTCCTATAATGCGGTGACCAGAACTGTACACAATACTCCAAGTGCGGCCGCACCAGAGTTTTGTACAGCTTCACCATAACCTCTTGGTTCCGAACTCGATTCCTCTCTTAATAAAAGCTAAAACTCTGTATGCCTTCTTAACAGCCCTGTCAACCTGGGTGGCAACTTTCAAGGATCTGTGTACATGGACACCGAGATCTCTCTGCTCATCTACACTACTAAGAATCTTACCATTAGCCCTGTACTTTGCCTTCTGATTACTCCTACCAAAGTGCATCACCTCACACTTGTCTGCATTAAACTCCATTTGCCACCTCTCAGTCCAGCTCTGCAGCTTATCTATGTCTCTCTGCAACCTACAGCATCCTTTGTCGCTATCCACAACTCTACTGACCTTAGTGTCATCTGCAAATTTACTAACCCATCCTTCTAGTGTTGGTAAACTGTTGGAAAAGGTTATAAGGGATAGGATTTATAATCATCTAGAAAAGAATAAATTGATTAGGGATAGTCAGCACGGTTTTGTGAAGGGAAGGTCGTGCCTCACAAATCTTATTGAGTTCTTTCAGAAGGTGACCAAACAGGTGGATGTGAGTAAACCGGTTGATGTGGTGTATATGGATTTCAACAAGGCATTCGATAAGGTTCCCCACAGTAGGCTATTGTGCAAAATGTGGAGGATTGGAATTGTGGGAGATATAGCAGTTTGGATCGGAAATTGGCTTGCTGAAAGAAGACAGGGGGTGGTAGTTGATGGGCAATGTTCATCCTGGAGACCAGTTATTAGTGGTGTACCGCAAGGGTGGGTGTTGGGTCCACTGCTGTTTGTCATTTTTATAAATGGCCTGGATGAGGGCGTAGAAGGATGGGTTAGTAAATTTGCAGACGACACTAAGGTCGGTGGAGTTGTGGATAGTGACGAAGGATGCTGTAGGTTGCAGAGAGACATAGCTAAGCTGCAGAGCTGGGCTGAGACGTGGCAAATGGAGTTTAATGCAGACAAGTGTGAGGTGATGCACTTTGGTAAGAGTAACAGGAAGGCAAAGTACAGGGCTAATGGTAAAATTCTTAGTAGTGTAGATGAGCAGAGAGATCTCGGTGTCCATGTACACAGATCCTTGAAAGTTGCCACCCAGGTTGACAGGGTTGTTAAGAAGCCATACAGTGTTTTAGCTTTTATTAATAGAGGGATCGAGTTCCGGAACCAAGAGGTTATGGTGAAGCTGTACAAAACTCTGGTGCGGCTGCACTTGGAGTATTGTGTACAGTTCTGGTCACCGCATTATAAGAAGGATGTAGAAGCTTTGGAAAGGGTGCAGAGGACATTTACTAGGATGTTGCCTGGTATGGAGGGAAGGTCTTACAAGGAAAGGCTGAGGGACTTGAGGCTGTTTTCATTAGAGAGAAGAAGGTTGAGAGGTGACTTAACTGAAACGTATAAAATAATCAGGGGGTTAGATAGGGTGGATAGGGAAAGCCTTTTTCCTGGGATGGTGACGGCGAGCATGAGGGGGCATACCTTTAAATTGAGGGGTGAAAGATATAGGACAGATGTCAGAGGTAGTTTCTTTACTCAGAGAGTAGAAAGGGAATGGAACGCTTTGCCTGCAATGGTAGTAGATTCGCCAACTTTAGGTACATTTAAGTCGCCATTGGATAAGCATATGGACGTAGATGGAATAGTGTAGGTTAGATGGGCTTGAGATCGGTATGACAGGTCGGCACAACATTGAGGGCCGAAGAGCCTGTACTGTGCTGTTATGTTCTATGTTCTATGTTCTACGCCCTCCTCCAGGTCATTTGTAAAAATGACAAACAGCAGTGGACCCAACACCGACCCTTGCGGTACACCACTCGTAACTGGTCTCCAGGATAAACATTTCCCATCAACTACCACCCCCTGTCTTCTTTCAGCAAGCCAATTTCCGATCCAAACTGCTATATCTCCCACAATCACATTCCTCTGCATTTTGTACAATAGCCTACTGTGGGGAACCTTATCGAATACCTTGCTGAAATCCATATACACCACATCAACCGGTTTACTCTCATCTACCTGTTTGGTCACCTTCTCAAAGAACTCAATAAGGTTTGTGAGGCACGACCTTCCCTTCACAAAACCGTGCTGACTATCCCTAATCAATTTATTCTTTTCTAGATGATTATAATCCTATCCCTTATCACCTTTTCCAACACCATGAACTCCAATGAGCAACAAAAAGAGATGACCAATACTTACTCATCTCCACACACACAGACAAGGAGGACCACCAGTTTGATTGGGATAACATCAGGATCCTAGTGCAAGCCAAACAGGGACAAGCACGGGAATTCCTAGAGACCTGTTTTTCCACCAAGAAGGCTGTTGACAAACACGTAGAATTAGACCCTAGATATAGAGCACTGCAAAGGAAAACCTGAAATAAGGTAATCAATTCCAACGGACCCAGGGTTTAAATACCAGGTAGGGAAACACAACAGCACTCCATCGGTGGCTGCACTGATGATGTTTCCCAGCAGAGTACTGAAACATTTGGGAACTAACAAACCAGCTCAATGAGTTGACCAACCTCAACATCCACAACCCGAGCTACAAATCTATTCAAGAATATTGATCTTTATCCACTGGCAAGAGAAACTTACGTGGATGCTTTGGTCAGATTAAACCCTCAACCATGAAAAATTTGAGATCTTTTAAGGGTATTAATCAGCTTCATCAGGTCCTCTAATATAATATCCCACACTCAGGGACTTTCAAACCAGCAAAATTATCTCACTACAGAATACATCAACAGGAGCATTATAAAAGAAACAATGTTTTATAAAAGTTTACCAATATCAGAACATAAATCCAGATATATGAAATTGAGAATATTGTTGTCCAGATGTAGGTTTGTGAAGATTTAATTTTGAGATGGCAACATTTTTAGAATTGTTAATGAATATGTGTTGCAAGAATCAATTCTAAATTATATTATGGTGAACGATACTGGATTATAGATTCTCATATGTCATTATAACATAACTATTCTACTTTCAACTTATGCACAATCTTTAGCAAAACAATTGGATAGCGAGTTTTGAGAAGATTTGTAGCTCAGGTTGAGGTTCTGGATGTGAGTTTGCTCGCTGAGCTGGGAGGTTAGTTTTCAGACGTTTCATCACCATTCTAGGTAACATCATCAGTGAGCCTCCGACGAAACGCTGAAGCGGGACATAACACCAGCGCTTCAACAGAGGCTCACTGATGATGTTACCTAGAACAGTGACGAAACATCTGAAAACTAACCTTCCAACTCAGCGAGCAAACTCACATCAAAACAACTGGATATTCAGTCAAATTAGATGGCAGAAAATTGTACTCACAGTCAAGCACAATTTCTTCATGTTGCTTTGTCTCAATATTTTACAAAATGTCTTTTAGAACTAAACCTATCTTTGTGCCCTAAGATAGCTGCAGCTCTGCCTGTGTGTATTTGTGCTTTATCAAAGTTGGCATGTAGCTCATCTCATGACAGACTATTCACGTTTATGTTTGTCAAAAACAAGTCTTATCACCTTGTTATGCCATTTCTTCCTCCCTGATTCACCATTATCCATTCCTTTCTGTGCCCAATTGCTTTTCTTTCTCCCTGGGTTCCATCTCCACTGATCATCCACTCCCTTCCCCTTCCCCTCCCTCCCCATCGCCTGGGCTTCAGCTTACATACCATGTTTGCCCAACTACAATCACTCCTGAAGTAGGGTCACTGGACCCACAGCATTAACTCTGTTTTCTCTCCACAGGCATTGCCAGACCTGTTGAGGGCCTCCAGCATTCTGTGTTTGTTTCAGATTTCCAGCATCCACAGTATATTAGTCTTTTTCTATGGATTTTTACAGATCTCACAGTTTTACATCTGGCTTCTGTTACAGGCAATTGCCTGCCCTCTAAGGCCCCCAACAATCCTGAAAAGTTTTCAGTGTAGTGCTACCTGGCATGTATTCAAGTGCTTGAAATGAAACATTTTATTTTTAATTATTTTTATTGATTTAATTAGCACCTTAATTCTTTCATTAGGTCGGTCAGTTCTTGAACACACACCTTCAAATGGTATGAACGATACAGCCTCCACCATTATCTGTAGCTCTGGGGTACAAAATGTTTGTGAAAGTGTATGTTGCCACAACAACTCAGGATCCATGGAAGGGGTCAGTTGGCTCAGTTACAACTGTGTAACCATTCTCATTAAAAAAAAATCTGACTCACTAATGTCCTTTGGGAAGGGAAATCTGCCGTCGTTATCTGGTCTGGCCTACATGTGACTCCAGACCCACAGCAATGGGATTGACTCTTAACTGCCCCCTGAAATGGCCTTGATGTGCAATGATGTGTGGGCAGCAAATTCAAGTCTTGCCAGCAATTCAAGTCTTGCCAGCAACGTCCACACCCTGTATAAGGATAACAAAAAACTGCCTAAGGCCTACAGGACCCTCAGCAGTAAAATGAAAACCTCTTCAAACTCAGGTAGAGGGGTTTTATTCTTGAGGAGTTTATTATGCCATGATAAATATTCCCTGAAGGGAAAGGTGATTGAAGAACGGATGTAAATAACTTGTCATCACAGATACAAATGGCTCGGAAACTTGAGCATTTCAGCAGAAAGCTGAATGACTCAGATCTTACTAACAGATGTGTATATTTCCAGCTACAACCTCCCATCACAGGAAATCTTTCACCCCAAGGAAAGAAAGGCCTGCTTTCCCCATCAGTCAGCTGTTATCATTATAATTGTACGTTGGAATGCAGAAAAGAACATGTATCATTGAACTACCACTGTCAACGTAAATCCCAATCTCTCTACTGACCTCTGAAATGCCCAAATGCACCTTCAGTTGATGGAAATACAGCCAGTTTGTTCTGGTCTGGTCTGGTATTGACTCCCATTCCTAACCTTGTGTTATTTGTAGAAACACAGAAAGGGTACAGCACAGGGAGCATCCATTTGGCTCATCGTGCTAATGCTGGTTCTTAAAAAGTTATAAAATTCACTACAGGAACTCATTGAGGCTCATTGGCGGCACTGTCCAAACTGGCGAACTGTATTATCTCATAAAATTCCAGCATTGTTATGGTGCAGGATGAGGCCATTTGGCCCATTATATCTGCACCAGCTTACTGAGCAATTTTGTTTAGTGCCAAACCTCTGACATTTCCCCACATAGTGATTGCAACCAGGTGGATCTCGCTGCCAAGAGGTTCTTGGCTGGAGTTGACCAGTTCAACTTATCAAGAAACCCTGGCTGACCAATATAAGTAGGGGATTCAGAATGACCTTAGTTCAAGGACTGGCTCTGAACTGGCTGGCGATAGCCAGTGTCCTGTACATGTGTAAATAAAGAGTGATGAGATACTGTTTTCTGTGCATTTATTTCACCCTGCAACATTGTACTTTATTTCTATTTAATATAAATCCAATGCCCACTGGAATGTCTCAATGGAAAACTGTCTCCAGCACACTTCCAGGCACAAACCATTCACTGTGTGAAAAGATTTCTTCAAATCTCACATTTCCTTCTTTTGCAAATACTTTAGAAACTGTGTCATCTGATCTCAAAATAATACAGTGCGTAGCTGGAGGAACACAGCAGGCCAGGCAGCATCAGAGGAGCAAGAAAGTTGATGTTTCAGGTTGGGACCCTTCTTCAGAAATGGGGAGGGGGAAGGGAGCTCAGGAATAAATACAGAGAGGAGGAGTGGGGCTGGGCTGGGGAAGGTAGGTGAGATGGTGATAGGTGAGTGCAGGTGGGATGTGGTAGGGATTGTTCAGTGAGGTGGGAGAGAAGATAGACCGTTTATCCCTCCCTTCCACCTCACTGACCAAACCTTACTGCTCCCTCTTGTATTTTTCTTTATTTTAATTTCTATTATCTTTGCTTTGTCATTCAGAAAGTGCTGAATTTGATGGCCCAATCTTTTCTTTTTGAAGGAATGTATGTCTACTCTGCTTGAACCAGCACCTCTTTCACGTTAGCCCATTGCTCAGCAATATTGAAGGGCAAGGAGTGGCAAATACATGGGAACACCATAAACTGCATGTTCACACTCCAAGCCACACACTGTCTTGACTGAGAAATATATCAACATTCCTTCAGTGCCACTGAGTCAAAATCCTGGAACTCCCTTCCCTAAAGCCTTGAAATTGTCCCTATATGCCACACACTGCAGCGGTTCCAGAGGGCAGCTCACCAACTTGTCCAGCACCGTTAGGGATAGGTAATAAATGCTGGACTATCATTCACACATGTATCCTTTGAATGAATAAATACTACATCACCCAGCTCTTTCTTCACATTCGTTCAATTTCTTTTATTCACGTTAATTATTTCTCCAATTCCCTTAGAAATTATTGTTGAATCTGCGTCCGTTGCCCTCTCAGGCAGCATCTTGCCGGTCACAACTTACTATGAAAACAAAATTCTCATGTTGCTCTTAACTGTTTTAAATTCATGGCATGTGGCGACTGAGCCTTTGAGGTTGGGTCATTTATTATTTTAAAGGCAGAAACAGGCAAGTTTTTAATCAGTCTGGGAATCAAGGGTTTTGGGGAAAAGGGCAGCGAAACAAAGGATTATTATAATCACATTGAATGACGAAGCACATTTGATGGGCTGAGTAGCCTACTTCTGCTCTGACATGTTATGGTGATTCTGTTTGTATTCTGGATTCCAGATATTTCAATCTACTTTTGATTTCCCTGCCTGACAAAGATCTGAAAAACCTGTAGAGTTGAAAATAGAGTTTTACCCATATCCTCCAAGGTAACATGTAAAGTGGTAGGGTCTCGGCTGAGAGTGCAACCAGGCTCCAAATCCAAAGCAAATCCTGAATCAAGTTTCCACTCATAGCTGTTTACATCTTCACAAACATAAAATCTTTCATGAACTAGTGAAATTTGACAAGAACAGAAATTGGTGGTTAAACTCCACAGGTTCGACTGCATTTATGGATCAGAAAACAGACTCCCAAGTCCAGCGAAGTCTTCAGAACTGATGACAGCAGGGAAAAGATGATATTTATGACCATGATAGGAGTGGGAAGAGCGAGTGGATAGGTAGAGACGCAGCCCATAGACATAAAGAAGAAATAGTAGGAAGGCAAAGGGATTATTGACAGTAAGGCAGAAGCGAGGAATAGGTGGATCAGTGATAATAGAGATTATGAGTGGTTGAGCAATCCCTTTCTTGACAGGGCCTGAGGTAATGGGGGGGGGGGGTAACAGATAAAGAGGTTAATGCTTTGAAAATTGTAAGCTCAATATCCAGTCCTGAAGACTGTGTGTCCCTAGCTGTAAAGCTCTCAGTAATAAAATGTTCCCCTTTTCTTCCATTTGCATTAAAACACATTGCTCAATGTCTCGAATGTGGTGCATTTTCATTCATACAGCAGGAGTTATTTTTATTCATTCCTGGGATGTGGGCATCACTGTCTGGCCACATTTACTGCCCATCCCTCATTGCCTTGAGCTGCCTTCTTGAACCACTGCAGTCCATGTGCTGTCGATTGACCCGCAGTGCCCTCAAGGAGGGAATTCTGGAATTTTGAACCAGTTACACTGAAGGAATGGTAATATATTTCCAAGTCAGGATGGGGAGTGTTTTGGAGGGAGATTTTCAGGGAATGGCGTTCTCATGTATCTGTCACCCTCATCTTTCCAGATGGGTGTGATCGTGGGTTTGGAAGGTGCTGTCTGAGGATCTTTGGTGAATTTCTGCAGCGTATATTGCAGCCTTCTGGTCTCAATATTAGACCATTTCACAACATTCAATGGTAACACCATTGCACGTCAGGGGGTGGTGTTTAGATTGTTCTTTGTTGAAGATAGTCATTGCTTGGCAGTTGCATGGCATAAATATTGCTTGTCACTTGTCAGCCCAAGCCTGGATACTGCCCAGGTCTAGTTGCATTTGAACATGGACTATTTAAGTTTCTCAGGAGCTGTGAATGTTGCTGAAGCATTCTCAGGCATAGTGGAGATGGGGGTTAAATGCATGCTGTGCATTTTTCTTTACCTACAAGGTAGATTTTATCCATGTTATAGATTAGTATTGCTGAAAATTCATCAACAAGGAGAAATTGGAGACAGCAAGAGCTGCAGATGCTGGTGTCAGAGATAACACAGTGTGAGACTGGAGGAACACAGCAGAACAGGCAGTATCAGAGGAGCAAGAACGTTGACATTTCAAGTTCTGACCAGAAACATCAACTTATCAAGAAGAAGTAGTTTTATTAGCAATGTCCACTCCTCATACAGTTAGTGATCTGAATTAAAATCACAAGATTAAAATAGGCCAACAACTAAGTGTCTTTTAAAACTCTATAAGGTCAAATCCAAATGGGGCTGAATTTTTCTCGTTTTCACTTAAAGTGTTTTATCAAGTGGGCGTTATGGAAGGCCAGAGATAGTAGGAACTGCAGATGCTGGAGAATTCGAGATAACAAGCTGTGGAGCTGAATGAGCACAGCAGGCCAAGCAGCATCAGAGGAGCAGGAAGGCTGTTTGGCCTGCTGTGTTCATCCAGCTCCACACCTTGTTATTTATGGAATGCCATCTGACACACATATTTTCCTCCAATATTCTGCTCTTCAGTTCAATGCTTATGTAGTTGGGCCATGAGGTACCTTTCCCAGGGATCGAGTGACCTGAGAACTGCCTCACCCTGCCTTACCCTTTGGGACCTTCTGGCTTTCACCTTGTTGCTACCTGCTGTTCACCACCTCAGATGTTGCTAGCCAGGAATGACATCTTCCTCTGTGATGCTTGACCATTAACAGGAGGACTTGGCCCAGAGGAAACTCCTCCCTCCCCTGCTTCATGGACAAGGATCTGAAGCTGGTTATGGATGGAGTGGCAGTGAAGAGATCTATCCTCATACCAGCCAACCACCATAGCAGATTACACCACCAGATATAATAGGAACTGCAGATACTGGAGAATCCGAGATAACAAAGTGTGGAGCTGGATGAATACAGCAGGCCAAGCAGCATCAGAGGAGCACAAAAGCTGACGTTTCGGCCCTAGACCCTTCCTAGGTCTCAGCCCGAAACCTCAGCTTTTGTGCTCCTAAGATGCTGCTTGGCCTGCTGTGTTCATCCAGCTCTATATTTTGTTATTTCTCTTACACCACCAGATATGGCCAGTCTGGGCACAGATTGGACTCTAGGTCAGTGGTGTGTCCCAGTTGAAGCAAGGCACTCAGCAATGCAGGAAGAAGTCTAATGAAGATGGTAGCCGTAGAGGATTGCCTTCTGTTGTTAACTATAAAATGTGTTCATGAAATGGAGGTTCAGGTGCTTCTTCCAAGTACTTTGTTTTCATTCCATTTGCTTTGGCAATATGACAGGGAGATAATTAGTGTGCATAATGTAATGATCATGATTTTTTGAGGCTATCATTTTAATGTGTATTCATTGATAATAAACTGTCTGCTAATGACGTTCACATTAAAGTCAATGGGAGTCATCGCTGAATTAGTGGAGGTATGTACCTTCTAATTCACTCCTGGGATGTGGGCATTGCTGGCTGTTCCAGCATTTACTGCCCCATCCCAAGTTGCCCTTAAGACGGTGATGGTGAGGGGCCTTCTTGAACCACTGCAGCCCATATTTCTTTTTCTTCCAAAAATAAAAATTACTTATAAAAAGAGCTATAAGTGGTGCAAAGATTCTAGCTCAATTCTGTACCTCATTGCAGGGAATAAAGCAAATAAAACATTGGAATTTTGACATTTCTCAGTACTATTCTGCAGTTCCAAAAACAAAGGTATTTTCTACTTACACAGAAAATTATAAATATTCATTTTTAGGCAATATCTGTCAGACCCTCATTTTACTTTGGCAGAAAGATCCTACAGAGTGGACATTTCCCACTCCTGTCTTAGCTGTGGCTGCCTCAAGCTTTAATGCATCTCTCAGCACATAGTCCTGGACCTTGGAATGTGCCAGTCTGCAACACTAAGTCGAGATCAACCCTTTATACTGGAAGACAAACAATATTCAGGCAGACCAAACAAAGGCTTTCATTGTTGATGGTCTTCCAGAGAGTGTCAATGTTTGCCTCAGTTTCTGCCTGAGGAATAGCCCATTGAGCACAGGGGCCTCCATCATGGAGCTGCTCAAGATGAACCCCAACAGAAACCACTCCTTCTCAATCCACACCTTCCTTGCAGAGATTCATTCCAGAAGGTGTTATGCGATGGTACTTTGGTAGACCCACAATGTTGCTAGGGAGGGAATTCTAGGATTCCGACCCAGTGACAGAAATAATGGCAACATATTTCCAATTCAGGGCTACTGCAGCTCAAGTTCCAAAATTTTCACCCTGCCCCCAAATTAAAAGAAACTGTCCACTCTGCAAGTAATATCAGCTATTTTGGGACTTTGAATTCAATCCCGCAAGATTCCAAACTCGTTTCAGTGGAAGTGACTTGCAACATCCGCCTGTGATGCACCAAGTGTCCCACCCCGGTCCTTCAAGTTCCTCCAGAGCTCATTCTTTGGAAATTCCCATGCTCTTGTTGGACCTACACCATCCTAATGTATAGACTAGAGTTACCGCAAGCTGTTTCGAAATCCCCTTCTCAGAGCTCCCAGTCTCCTGCCATTTGTTCTAATGTCTCACTCTGTTTTCTACAATTTCCTTGTAATAATGTTGGTTGACAGTTAACTGTCAGCCTTTATTAAAAGAGGTGACAGTCATTCACTAGTTCATTTCACAAACTATTGCTCTGACCAATCAGAGTCCATGTGCTTGGATTCAAATTTAATAAAATGTGTCCAATGAACTGTCAATCAGCATTAATAGGTGCATTCTCTATGACAATATCTCAACCATTCAGAGTCCACATGCCAATCCTTTCTCTCACGCAGTTTGAATCTTGGCTTTTCACCTTGAATTGGTATTCTTGAGAGGGGTCCTGATGAGAGCAAGATGAAACGCTTTGACAAAATGTCTTTTTTTTCAGCAGTATTCAAAAGTTGTGTGGCCAAACAACTATGAAAAAGAATGATTTATATTTCTAAATGCCTTTTCAGAAGGCCGGCATGTACCTTATAACCAGAAAAACCACATTTTGTTTTGTAGTTTGTGTTGTTTGTACAATGTAGGAATCAAGTCACAGTGTATTTCTGCACAGCAAGTTTGTACAAAGGGTTAGACATATGTGACTCCAGACCCTCAGCAAAGTGGTAGACTCTTAACAGCACCATTGAATTGGCCTTGCAAGTCCTTGAGTTGTATGGCTCTGTAGTTAGAACAGCTGCTTCACAGCACCAGAGACATGGATTCCAATTCTAGCCTTAGACAGCTAACTGTGTGGAGTTTGCACATTCTGCACATGTTTCCAATGGGTGCTCCAGTTTTCTCCCATAGCCCAAACAAGTGCAGGTTCGGTGGCTTGGCCAAGCTAAATTACACATAATGTCCAGGAATGTGCAGAATAGGTGAATTAGGGTTACAGGGATAGAGTAGGGGGTGGTTCTGGGTGGAACACTCTTCAGAAGATCAGTGTGGATTCGATGGGCTGAATGGTCTGCTTCCATACTACAGGGATTCTATGAAAGTGGTTCACTACTTCCACCTTCACCTTCTCCATGGCATTAAGGGATGAGCAAAAAATGTTGCCAGCTCTGCAATTCCCAAATTAATTTAAAAGAAAGAAAGATTTTTTTTTAAAAGTGTCTATTTTTACAATGCACAAATTGAGCAAGAATTAATTTTTTTAATCCTCACAGAAGTGCATTTAAAGTAAACCAGGCTGAAGAAAAATGAAGTTAAAATTATATAGTATTGACCACATTGTCCTGAAATAGTTTATTTTTTGATTATGAATTATTATGAGGCTGAGAACTTTACCAGTTGCAACGTGGCAGTAGCAACACATTTGTTTTGTGGCTTTGATTTCAGATTGAGGAATTACAATGTTAACACGTGAAGATCAATCATTTCACCAGCAACATTAAATTGGATAAAGAAGCAGAAAATCATTTAGTGTGTGAGTTGGCAAAGGATTCAAAAGCAGCCAGTATTGAAGATAATTGTACAAAAGAATCATAGAACAGGCCCATCATGTTTGCGCAAACAAGCCATCCAGAACTTGATCAACAAACCTACAAGTGATGACACACAACATGCAAATGCAAGCTTGGCTAGTCTATTGAACATGCTTCTCAATATGTAGCACTGCAGCAAAGCAGATTGCCCTGGGTGTGTCCTTTGGCTATGTTCACCATTTAGTTTGCCCTTCAGACCAAACCCAGTGTATGCACTCTTGTTGCAAACAAAATCGGAAAATAGTTATTAATACTAGAGATAAGCAAAGCTGTCATCATTTACGTTAGAACATAGAACATAGAACAGTACAGCCCAGGGAAGGGCCCTTTGCCCCACAATGTTGTAGTGAACATGACGCCAAATTAAACTAACCCCTTCTGCCTGCCCTTGGTCCACATCCCTCCATCCCTAACATATTCGTGTGCTTATCTAGAAGTCTCTTGAACATCCTTAATGTATCTGCCTCCACAACCACCCCAGCAGCGCATTCCACACATCTACCATTCTCTCCATGTGAAAACTGTGCCCCTCACATTGCTTTTGAACTTACCCCCTCTCACCTTAAATGCATGCCCCCTAGTTTGAGACATTTCAACTCCGTGAAAAAGATTCTGACCAAGAACCCTACATACGCATCTCATAAATGTATAGACTTTTGTCAAGTCTCCCCTCAGCCTCCTCCACTCCAGAGAAAACAGCCCAAGCTTTTTCAGCCTTTCCTTATAGTTCATACCCTCAATCCAGGCAGCATCCTGGTAAACCTCTTCTGTAAACCTCCACATCCTTCCTGTAATGTGGCAAGCAGAACTGAATGCAATCTCTAAATGTGGCCTATCCAAAGGCTTATAAAGCTGCAACAAGACATCTTGACATTTGTACTCAACTCCCTGACCAGTGAAGTCAAACATGCCATACACCTTCTTTACCACCCTATCTACTTGTATGGCTACTTTCAGGGAGCTACGGACTTGAACCCCAAGATCCTTCTATACATCAATGATGTTCAGGGTCCTGCCATTAACTATATATTTTTCCCTAACATTTCATCTCCTAAAGTGCAACACCTCACAGTTACCTCGATTCAACTCCATCTGCCATTTCTCTGGCAATATTTGCAACTGATCTGTATCCCAATATATCCTTTGACAACCTTCTACACCATCCACAACTCCACCAATTTCTGTATCATCTGCGTGGAAAGACAGAAGCAAGTAGTTTGTTTGCTTAGTTTGCTTTCAGCAGTGACTCAAAAGGTTACTGTGTTCCTTTCTGAGTCTGAAGGTTATGGGTTCAAGATTCTTACCAAAGATTTGAGGGCAATATCTTGGCTAAAACTTAGGGAAGTATTAGAGGTACTCTCTATCATTAGTAAAGTTAAAATAAGGTCACTGCTCTCTCAGGTGAAGGGAAATAATCCTAGTACATTACATTGAAGAAGGGCTGAGGAGTTCTCCCTGGGATCTTAACCAATATTTACCCAATAGTTAAAGATTTTTATAAAGTGCAAAATGATTCCCCAGGGCTTACCTGATTTTCAGACCCATGTTTCTGTATTAACTAGAATTACTATTTATTGTAGGTAATTGGACTATAGTTACAGGCACAGTAGGAACTGCAGATGCTAGAGAAGCTGAGATAACAAGGTGTGGAGCTGGATGAACGCAGCAGGCCAAGCAGCATCAGAGGAGCAGGGAAGCTGACGTTTTGGGCCCAGAAATGGGGAGGGGAAGGGGATTCTGAAATAAACAGGGAGAGAGGGGAAGGCTCATAGAAGATGGATAAAGGAGAAGATAGGTGGAGAGGAGACAGACAGTTCAAAGAGATGGGGTTGGAGCCAGTGAAGGTGTGTGTAGGTGGGGAGTTAGGGAGCGGATACGTCAGTCCAGGGAGGACGGACAGGTCAAGAGGGCAGGATGAGACTAGTATGTAGGAGATGGGGGGGGGGGGGGGGGGGCGCTTGAGGTGGCAGGAGGGGATAGGTGGGAGGAAGGACAGGTTAAGAAGGTGGGGACGAGCTGAGCTGGTTTTCAGATGTGGTAAGGGAGGAGAGATTTTGAAGCTTGTGAAATTCACATTGAAACCATTGGGCTGCAGGGTTCCCAAACAGAATATGAGTTGCTGTTCCTGCAACCTTCGGGCAGCATTGTTATGGCACTGCAGGAAGCCCAAGATGAACATGTCGTCTAAGGAATGGGAGGGGGAGTTGAAATGGTTTGCAACTGGGAGATGCAGTTGTTTGTTGCGAACCAAGCATAGGTCTTTGCAAAGAGATAATGGGAACTGCAGATGCTGGAGAATCCAAGACAACAAAATGTGAGGCTGGATGAACACAGCAGGCCAAGCAGCATCCCAGGAGCACAAAAGCTGACGTTTCGGGCCTAGACCCTTCATCAGAGAGGGGGATGGGGTGAGGGTTCTGGAATAAATAGGGAGAGAGGGGGAGGTGGACCGAATATGGAGAGAAAAGAAGATAGGTGGAGAGAGTATAGGTGGGGAGGTAGGGAGGGGATAGGTCAGTCCAGGGAAGACGGACAGGTCAAGGAGGTGGGATGAGGTTAGTAGGTAGATGGGGGTGCGGCTTGGGGTGGGAGGAAGGGATGGGTGAGAGGAAGAACAGGTTAGGGAGGCAGAGACAGGTTGGACTGGGAGGTGCAGTTGTTTGTTGCGAACTGAGCGGAGGTGTTCTGCAAAGCAGCCCTCAAGCCTCCGCTTGGTTTCCTTGATGTAGAGGAGCCTTCATCGAGAACATTGAATGCAGGATAGCGCATTAGCAGATGTGCAGGTGAACATCTGTTTCATATGGTAAGTCTTCTTGGGGCTTACGATGGGGGTGAGGGGAGGTGTAGGGGCAGGTGTTGCACTTTTAGCAGTTGCAGGAAAAAGTGCCGGGTGAGGTGGGTCTGGAGGGGAGTGTGGAGCAGACAAGGGAGTCATGGAGAGAGTGGTCTCTCCGGAAGGCAGACAAGGATGGGCATGGAAAAATGGCTTGGGTGGTGGGGTCGGATTGCAGATGGCGGAAGTGTCGGACAATGATGCGTTGGATCTGGGGTTGGCAGGGTGGTATGTGAGGAGCAGGGGGATTCTGTTTTGGTTGTTATTGCGGGGAGGGGTTGTGAGGCATGAGTTGCAGGAAATGCGGGAGACACAGTCAAGGGCGTTCTCAACCACTGAGAGGGGAATGTTGCAGTCCATAAACGCTACTAATTAAAACTTTAAACAACTTCTCAACCCCACTTTCACACAGAGACAGAAGGAGGTAGGCAGTGTAAAAATAAATAGACAGAGAGAATGCTGGATGAAGTGTGAAGCTGGAAGAAGACAACAGGCCAGGCAGCAGAAAAGTTGACGTTTTGGGTCGGGACTCTTCTTCAGAAATGGGGAGGGGGAAGAGAGCTCAGAAATAAATAAAAAGAGGAAGGGTTGGGCTGGGGAATGTGGGAGGGATGGTGATAGCTGAGTGCAGGTTGGGAGTGGTGGGGATTTGTCAGCGAGGTGGGATGAGCAGATAGGTGGGAGAGAAGTTGGGCAGGTTGTGTCAAGTCAAGGAGGTGGGGATGAGAGGGCGGGTTGGTCATGGGATGAGGCCGGGGTGGGGAGATATTAAAACTGGTGAATTCCACGTTTAGGCCATTGGGCTGTCATCTCCCAAGGTGGAATATGAGGTGTTGCTCCTCCAGTTTGTGGGTGGCATCATGGAGGTGGCCCAGGATGGACATGACGTCTAGGCTGTGGAAGGAGGGGTTAAATGGTTCGCAACCAGAGGTGTTGTTGTTTGTCATTAACAGAGCGCAGATGCTCTACAAAATGGCCTCTGAGCCTCCGCTTGGCCTCACCAATGTAGAGGAGGCCACATCGGGAGCAGGGGATGCAGTAGGCCACATTGACAGAGGTGCAGGTGAACCTCTGTCTGATGTGGAAGGTCTGTTTTGTGTCTTGAACGGAGGTGAGGGGGGAGGTGTGGGGGCAGGTGTAGCACTTCCTGCGGTTGCAGGGGAAGGTGCTGGGGATGGTAGGGCTAGTGGGGAGTGTGGAGCAGACGAGGGAGTCGTGAGGTGAGTGGCCCCTACAAAAGGCAGAAAAGGTTGGAGAGGGAAATATATCTTTGGTTGTGGGATTGGATTGTAGGTGGTGGAAGTGGCAGACAGTGATATGTTGGATGCAGAGGTTGGTGGGAAGATGTGTGAGGACAAGGATAATCCTGTCTTTATCACACCACCAACCTCTGCATCCAACTTATAATTCTCCGTCATTCCCCCCCATTCAAGGCACCAAACAACCTTTCACATTAGAGGGAGATTCACCTGCAAATCTGTCAACCTGGTCTACTGCATCCCCTGTTCCCAATGTGGCCTCCTCTACATTGGTGAGACCAAGCAAAGGCTCAGAGACCATTTTGTAGACCATCTGCACCCTGTTCATAACACTTCCCAGTTGCAAACCATTTTAAGTCCCCCTCCCACTCCCACTCCCTGGGTGACATGTCTATCCTGGGCCTCCTCCAGTGTCATAATGATGCCACCCACAAACTGGAGGAGCAGGAACTCATATTCCTCCTCAGGAGCCTGTAACCCAAAGCCCTAAGCATGGAATTCAGCAGCTTTACAATATCCCCATCCCCAGCCTCATCCCATGACACAACCTGCCCATCTTCTCTCCCACCTATCTGTCCCTCCCATCTCACTGAGCAATACTCACCAGTCCCTACCTGCACTCACCTATCACTATCCCACCCACATTCCCCAGCCCCACCCTTCCTCTCTTTATTGATTTCAGAGCTCCCGTCCCCCTCCCCATTTCTGAAGAAGGGTCTAGACCTGAAATATTAAATTTGTTGCCCCTCCATTGCTGCCTGGCCTGCTGCGCTCCTCCAGCTCCACACTGTGTAATCTCTGACTCTAGTATCTGCAGTTCATGCTATCCTCAATCCAGTCAATCTCTCCGCATATGTCAGACCCGCCATCCCTAGAATCAGCTTGGTAAGCTTTCACTGTACTCCCTCAAGAACAAGACCATCCTTCCTCAGAAAAGGAGACACATTCTTGCTATCTGAGAATATTGAATTTGCAGTTCCTAGTTCATAAGATCTGTTTGAGATGGTTTCTTTCGGTGTAGCCATTCTTAAGTGCAATTAAAAGTGATTTACAACACTGCTGAAGGAAAGATCAACTGGTTTTCTTCAGGTTTAAGGTGGTTTTTACTGCAGAGAACAGAGAGACAGCTCCTGAAAATTTATGCAATTCCTGCCAAAATGGCAGGGCATCAGTGATTGATCGAGCATATCTCTAACAATGCTTGTAAGATGTGTCTCCTCACTGTTTGTGGGATTTTGCTGCGCACAAATCAGTCACTGTATTATAACAGTAAACACACAACAAAGTATTCAATGGTGGTTAAGTGCTTTGATATCTCCTGAAAGATGCTGCCTAAGTGCATGCTTTTTTTTAATCTTTGTAAGGCTTTCTCCTGCTTTCCAAGCTCTCTATTGCTGACCTTGGATGGTTATTTTAAAATATACCTGAGGTTATTAATGAACTGCATTTGCAAGAAATTCAAAACCATAAAGGTTTTCACTAAACTGAGACAAAACTGTCCCTAGCCCAGAAAATCAGTTCATGAATAAGCCAGTGATCAGGAATGTGCTGACTGAAAGGGGATTCAATAATAGTTTTCAAAAGGGATTTTGATTAAAAACGTGGAAAAGGAGAAATTTTCCGAATTGTTGGAAAGAGCAGGGATATGTGGGTTAGTGACTGGTTCTTTCAAAGATCTGCCATGGGCCGACTGGCTGAATGGCCTCTTTCTGTGCTGACAAATTCTAAGAAATGTGCCTTGTTATAAATTATAACATCGAAGTTATTTAGGTATATGATAAAGATTTAAAGTAAAGTAACTATGAACATTATATTTTTTAAATCCCTGAGGCAGTTCACAGTGTTTAGGGGAAACTCTATGGTTAAAGTATTATGTGTATATTTTACCAATTCTAACAAATTACAGCTCCAGCTCCAGCTGATACATTTTGTTGAGGATACTGATCTCACACAGACATAAACATCAACATATGACTGGAATAAAATAATCTGTCACTGATGTTTAAATTCTTACTGAACCGAGACTAGCCAATTACCTAATACCGCTCTCAACCACTCTGGAATATTCAAAAGAATGTGTTCACAAAAATGCCTGAATGAGTACAGATTCAATTTTGCAAGTGAAGTTCTCCTAACACTGTTGACTTCTGTAAATGATTTGTAACTAGCCAACATTCTACTTTGCAAAAGTTCATAGAGCCAACTCAGAAGGAATATTTATGAAGTTACAATCGATCACACTTAAACTCAACCCCTGGAGCGACACTGGAAGGGACTATTGCTGTTAGCCTTAACACCGGGACCAAATGTTGATGTTAATCTCAACACCCGGAGTGACTGTTACTGTTAATCTCAATACCAGGAACTAAAGTTGTTTAGTCATTGAGTACTAACAAGATCAGAATCAACTTTGGACTGCACTGATGTGGAGTTTAGGAGGAGCAGCACTGTGGTAGAAGATTTTTTTCTGGTTTTACTGGGTAGCAGAGTGGATTTAATGGATAAAACCAAAAGAACGGTAGATGCTGTAAATCAGGAGTGAAAACAGAAGTTTCTGGAAAAGTTCAGCAGGTCCGGCAGCATCTGTGAAGAGAAAATCAGAGATAACGTTTTGGGCCCGCTGACCCTCCCTCAGAAATGTTAACTCTGATTTTCTCTTCACAGACGCTGCCAGACCTGCTGAACTTTTCCAGCGACTTCTGTTTTTGTTCCTGTGTTTGATGGATTGACTAGCCTAGCTAAACTCATATAGCACATGTTTCAATGTTCTTACAAATGGGACACATGCTTAGCAGATTCAATCTTTCATCTAGGTCAAAATACTTCAACAATGACCGTTTCCTGCTTTATCACATAAAGAGCTATATATGAAATACAGATATCTAGTAGGAAAAGTGAGATGGTGAGTGGGAATGCATGGGAATGGATTAGCAACTAACATGAAAGGGAATCCAGAAGTCTTTTATGAGCATATAAATAGGAAAAGGGTGGTGTAAGCAAAGGTGGGGTCAATTAAAGACTAAAAATGAGATCTGCTTGTGGAAGCAGTGAACATGACTGCAATACTAAATGAACACTTTGCAGCTGTCTTCACTAAAGATGATAATTTAGCAGTGAAGCTGGAGGTAAAAGCGATATTGGAGTGGGCTAAAAATAAATGAAGTATCAGTCTCCAATGAAGAAACTTACAGCTTCAAACTGAGGGGTCCAGAATAAATCCCCTAAAACGTGGAAAGCCAAATAGATTATCTACTATTTTTTAAAACTCTGTTTGTAACAATTTGCCTTAAGATTAAACCTTTGCCACATGTGAGTTTAAAAATGGTCATTATTTCAATAAGAGAGAAATGGCGGTCTCGTGTCATGCTCCAAAACTGACCATTAGAACATATTTTGATGGTTTAATTTTATTTGTAATGAATTTTGTTCTTTTCCACTCAGAAATTTTTGAAATTAGTGGAAAAAATAAATTGTGGACCTGAAAACTCTGAGCTCACTCCTATTTGGAAAAATGGCTTTCCATGCAACAACAATGTCCTGCATTTGTAGAGTTGCCTAGAATGTTGTATAATATTCCTACATGCTTCACAGGAGCTTTAGCAGACAAAGCATGACGCCGAGACACACTTTGTTTATTTATTCACAAAATGTTGGTAATGCTGGCCTTAGAGTCAACAAGGATAAAAATTATCGCCAGTAACTTCCCCATATTTGTGGGAACCTGCAAGCACCTTTTGCAATGCGTGGGGTCCCGGAAGTGTTGGTCACAGACAATGGGCCATAATTCATGAGCAGAGAATTCAAATATTTCCTAAAGTCAAATTTTATTTGGCATATAAGGCCAATTCCATCATCCAATGGCCTGGCAGAAAGAGCTACCCAAAGTTTGAAGGCAGGCTTAAAGAAACAGCCCACAGCTTCACTTGATACCAAACTGTCCTGGTTCCTGTCTGATTGTTGTAATACTCCTCATGTAGCTTCAGGGATAGCTCCATCAGAGTTGCTAATAGGGAGAAGACTCCATATCAGCCTGGGGCATGGGGATGCACTGGGAGCAGGGGATTGTGAGGGGGATTTGGGCTGAGGAGGCACGGAGGTGGAGCATTATCAGGTCCGCCGAAACCAGACACAAGAGAGACAGTTTACCTCAGGGGACGAAGTTTCGTGTTGAAACCATGAGAATTCCTGCATGGGTAAAAGGTGTGGTCAGCATGAGGTCAGGACCCGTGATGTACACAGTTCAGATTCGTGAAGCAGTCCTGAACAAGCCGTGGACCACGTTAAAACTGCAAACTCATAAATGAGGCAGCAATAAAACATACCTGGTCCCTTGGAACTGCTGGAAAGGGTGTCAGAACCCATGAGTTCTCTCGCTCCGTCTAGCATCGAAGAATCTTTGGAGTCTGAGATGGACATGGCCGTTGTCACAGCCTCAATGCCTTTATTGCCTGAAGAAAAGGATGACTTTATTCCACGGTGCTCTGGGTGCAGGAGGCTGCCCATATCCAAGGCAGCATTGGAGGGACTGGATCCAGGGAAAAAACGTCCCATGAGAGTCTACAAGAAAAAGAACAGACCTACATCTCTGGACTTGGGGGGTGGGGTGTGGAGGTTGTACTGAGGTCAGTCAGGTGGACCTCATAGTGTATGAGAGCCTTGATTGGATCAGATTAGCAGCCCCAATCAGGGAGTCCTAGCTGACAGAAATAAACAGGAGTATCAGAGGTCCCATTCTCACTGAAAGCTGGCTCTGAAGAAGTTGGACCAGTGTCAAATACAATGCATGTGTGAATAAAGAGTGACCTCATGATGGGATACCAGTCTGAGGTGAGTTATTCCACTAATTACTTGCTGTGTAAAAAGATTGTTTCTTTTCACATCACTCTTTCATCAGTTGCAAATCACTTTAAATCTATGCCCTCTCGGGCTTGTTTCTTTTACAAGAGGAAACAGTTACACCATATGTACTCTGTCCAGCCAACTCATGATTTTAAAAACCTCTATTAAATCTCCTCTCAGCCTTCTCCTCTCCAGGGAGAACAGCCCCAACTTCTTCAATCTATCTTTGTCACCAAAATTTCTCATTCCTGGAACAATTCTTGTAAATTGCTTCTGCACCTCTTTGCAATGCATTCATATCTTTCCTATAATTTGGCAGCCACAACTGCACACAATTCTCCAGCTGAGTTATAACAGTGTCTTCTGCAGGTTCAACATCACCTTGTACTCTATATCCATATTAATAAGGTCAACAACACTGTATTTGTTATTGACTGCTCAGCCACATTCAATAGGTAGTCTGATACAATGGCAGTCTGCAGTATTATCCATGAACCTGCAACAGACACAGTTAATAATCTCAAGCTATTAATTTTTCATTTTGACCAGATGGCTATCTTTGTGCAGGCAAGAGCTTAGTAGAAGATGATCCTCATTTGTTTATCCTTTAATCGTCTCGTAGAAACTATTTGAGTTGCCCACTGGGTTGCATTTAATGACTTAGAAATTATGACCAGTTACTCATTTATTCCAGACATTTTCCTTTCAACCTGTTCAGAAATATTATGGCACACGTGTAGAGCAGGTAGGACTTGAACCTGTGATCATGGGAACTGCAGATGCTGGAGAATCCAAGATAATAAAATGTGAGGCTGGGTGAACATGGCAGGCCAAGCAGCATCTCAGGAGCACAAAAGCTGACGTTTCGGGCCTGGACCCTTCATCAGACTTGAACCTGGGCGTCCTGACTCAGACATGACCACTGTGTCATAAGAGGCCTTATTCATTTGTTATACTATCCACTAGTTTTTTTGACAATCTAGAGAAGACATTTTATGTAAACTGAAGGCTTAACGACAGCTAACTGGTATCAGCAATCTTCTGATTATCTTTATTCCGAGGGCTAATGTTTGATGGAAATTTTTTTATCCAAAAATAGGATCAATACTTTAGTTTTCTCTCAGGCACTTGATCGAAAAACAGCAAACGTAGACAATGAGGAACATGAAGGAAGTATATCATGACTAGAGCTCTATCCAGCATTAATAAATATGTAAGATCTGAAGAAATACAAATGGGAGTTGGCCATTCAGCCCTCAGGCCTGCTACACCATTCAGTAGGATGATCCAGAAGTGCAGAAATGTAGCATTTGGTTCTTTTCCAAAAGAAAACTTATTGTACTAATTTCAAGATGTTTATACTTTTCAACCATTTTCTATTTAATGTGAAGTTCTTAATTTTGGGAAGATTTATGTTTTGGCAAATTGCTTCAAAACTAAATTAGCTGATCTCTGGTGTTGATTTTTTTAAAAAAAAATACACATTGCAAAGCTCTATTTTAAAACTAGGTTTGAAAGTACAAACCACAAAACTCCAAATGATTGTTAAAATTGCCAGTTTCATGCACCCACACAATTAACTGGCTTCTAATAGAGAAAGCCATAATTAAGAAACATCCTCTTCAATAGAATTGACTAAAGTTAGAGCCATAAACTTGACAAATACTACTGTGACCCAAAGAGGTCACTCCCTTAGGCTAGGAAAAATAGACATACTAAAAATAAACCGTGAAATGCGCAAAATTAGGAGAAAGAGGTTTTGACCAAAAGTTGGATAATCAAATGGCAACTGTGATCAAAAATATCTGGACTTTTCTTTTAATTAACCTGATCAGAGACATTATTACACACTTCTGGAACAAGTAGGACTTGAACCCAGACCTCTTGACTCAGAGACAGGTATATAATCATTGTGCCAACTTTGAAAAAAATGAACCATGCAGTTACAAAGACGTTTTAACATACTCAGGAAGTCCCAAGCACTTTTGGCCAATTTTTGCGCAGCAAACTCTCATGAACAGGAATACGATAATGATCAAGTAAGCAGTTTGACATTGCAGGTCAACCAATAACACGTTGACTGCTGTGGTTCAAGAAGGCAGCTCACCACCACCTTCTCAAGGGCAACTAGGGATGAAAGTGACTTGCACCTCCTATGAATGATTAAATAGAAATGGCCAAGCAAGAAATTCAGTCATATTCAAAAAAGCTGGCTCATTGCCAACTTCTCAAGAGACATTGGAGATTGTCAATTCTGATCTTGCCTGTGATGTGCCACAGAGTCGTAGAACCCCCCACAGTGCAGAAACAGGCCATTTGGCCCAACAAGTCCACACCGACTCTCTGAAGAACATCCCAAACAGACTGACCTCCCCGTCCCTTATCCCTGTAACCCTGTATTTCTCTTGAATGCTATGGGCAATTTAGCATGGCCAATCCACCCAACCTGCACATGTTTGAGCTATGGGAGGAAACCAGAGCGCAAGGAGGAAATCCATGCATTCACGGAGAGAATGTACAAACTTCACACACAGAAAGTTATCGGACGCTGTCACATCTTATGAATTAACTCATATCAATTTGCGCATAATCTCTTGGGAAGTGGTTTTATGTTTTGTATTTCAAATTCGTATTTATTTAGTTAAAACGTTTTCATTTTGTGTCACCACTCTGCAATTTTGGGCTTTAACTATATTATTTGACTTTCAGTTTGAGCTAAGTTATTTCACTGATAATATTTAATGTTCGGTGACAAAGTTGTTCATTGTTGGTGACATTTGCTCCTGGGAACTTGAAACTCCTGACCTCTTCCATTTCAGCATCACTAATACAGACAGGGAGGTGTCCTCCATTACACTTCCCAAAGTTGATGACCAGCTTCTTCGTTTTGCTGACATTGAGGGAGAGATTGTTATCTTTGCACCATGCCATTAAGCTGTAGGTCTCCTCCCTGTTACGCTGTCTCATTGTTGTTTGAGATACAACCCATGATGGTGGTGTCGTCAGCAAATTAACAAATGGAGTTAGAGCTGAATGTGGCCACTCAGTTGTAAGTGCTTAAGGAGTTTAGTAAGAGCCGGAGTATGCAGCCTTGTGGGGTGTCGGTGTGGAGGGCTGTTGTGAAGAAGATGTTGTTACCTACATTTACTAATTGGTTGCTTGACTTCCTGACCTGCAGAACACAGATGCAGAGGGGGAGACAAGTCCTAGGTCTTAGAACAAAAACAGAAGTTATCGGAAAAGCTCAGCAGGTCTGGCAGCATCTGTGGAGCAGAAAACAGAGTTAACGTTTTGGATCCGGTGACCCTTCCTCGGAACTGATGATGGCTGGGAAAACGTCAGTTTATATGCAGAAAATAGGGAGGTGGGTGGGGTAGGGAGTAAACTGTAGGATAGAGCCCAAAGAGAGAGAAAGACAGTTGGACAGACAGACATCACTAGAAAGATCAGATTTGACAACTTCCAATGTTTCTTCATTAACAACTCCTCTGTCTGTCCAACTGCCTTTCTCATTCTTTGGGCTCTATCGCATTGTTTACTCCCTATCCCACCCTCGCTACTTTCTGCATATAAACTGACGTTTTCCCAGCCACCATCAGTTCTGAGGAAGGGTCACTGGACCCGAAACATTAACTCTGGCAGCCTTTTAATGGCACCGTCTTAGATACAAGTACCTAGGTACAAATATTACACAGTAAAAAAGGAAGTGTTGTTACACAAAGAGGATTAAAGATAGTTATAACGTCTTAAAAAGTATTTAAATTACAGCCCGATAAGAGCAGCTTAGCATGTAACATCAGGCTCAAGTCCAGCAATTGTCCAGTATCGCTCCAGCCTTCAATCCGCTCCTCACCAGCACTCAGCAGCAGCCAGGTGAGTCACGTTGTACCGGGATTCATACATCGACCCCACCACTGCTCCAGAAATTTTGCCTCTCCTTCATTACAGGGTCGCGGCTTCTCTGTCGCTCTGAGGGTGTGACCCCTCAGTCGCTCCAGGACTCAGCCTGGCCTATCCTCAATCTGCTACCATTGTTCTGGCCCCTGCTCATGCTGCTGCTGCCGCTGTGGGACACAGCCTGCACGCTCGGCTCCCACCAGCCTCTGGTCGCAACTCGTCACACAGAGGGGAGGGCAAAAAGAAAAGAAAGGAAAAAATTAAATTAAAAGGAAAATAACCTGGCAAGCAGCATCTTACCCTAATGCCATGTTTCCCAAAGGGACTTGCCTAAAGGGACTTGACCAAAGAAGTTCAGAGACTTCTAACGGAATAGGACTGAAAGTAAGAAGAACTGGTTTCCTATTTATGAGATCGTTAGGTTCTAAAAAATGCCCACATGACTTGGGGTGGCATTGAGGATGAACAGATAAAAAGTAATGGGTGAATAAACAGACAATCACACACAATTGGACTTCAGCTTTGTGTTTGGCATCTGAGAAATTAGGGAATTCATTCTCGGAGAACGCAGGCAAGGCCCCCTCCAGTTTCCTGTTTGGCAATCTTTAAAACAAATTCTGTTCTTGAAGTGGGTCTCATGGAATAGAACAGAGACTGTGTTACTTTGTGTGTTGTGCAGTTGGAAAGGAGGGAACATTGATAACAGGAAGAACAAGGGAATATGGATTGAACAATACCCCTCACTGCTGCCATTTCATTCATGCCAGACCATGTACAGGGGTTGAGAATGGAGTCTCTGGGGATGTGAAAGTTATTAGATTAGATTCCCTACAGTGTGGAAACAGGCCCTTCAGCCCAACAAGTCCACACTATCACTTGAAGCATCCCACCCAGACCTATCCTGCTATAACCCACGCACCCCTGAACACTACGGGCAATTTAGCATGGCCAATCCATCTAGCCTGCACATCTTTGGACTGTGGGAGGGAAACGGAGCACCCGGAGGAAACCCACGCAGACACGGGGAGAATGTGCAAACTCCACACAGACAGTCGCCCGAGGCTGGAATCGAACCCGGGTCCCTGGCGCTGTGAGGCTGCAGTGCTAACCACTGAGCCAACGTGCCACCCAGTTATAATTTATGAAAGTTGTAATCTGAGTGAGAGAAGGTGAGTAGACATAAGCTTTATTGGTGATAACTATGTGCAGCAAATTCTGATAGAATATCCCTGCTAGTAAGAAGGCAGTAGAAGGGCATGGTGATGGTGTGAGCTGAACAGAGGTGAGAGGAAGCTTTCGTGGATACCATAGAGCAATTGGGCCAAATGCTTAGTCCCAGTGTTGTACATTTTATATAATTCTGGGAGATGATACTGTTTTTGAATATAGTTACTGAAAGGACATTTGAGCTAAGAAGCTAATACTTGATTCTCCAATCTGCAATCCCAGTTAATGTCATTTAAAAAACCAATATGGTTTTAATTGATTTCCACATTTTTGCACTGGTTATTCCAGATCATGACAACAACACACTAAGTAAATTTTCTAAGGAAGGGTCCCAACCTGAAACATCAACTTTCCTGCTCCTCTGATGCTGCCTGACCTGTTGTGTTCCTCCAGCTCCAGACTGTGTTATCTCTGACTCCAGCATCTGCAGTTCTTACTCTCTTTGAACGCACAAAGTAAAATGTGTTTTTCTCATGGTTTTGTGCTCAGTGGCCTGTGTTGCTTCTAGCTTGGCAATGTCTCAATTTTAGAATTCTGTATACGGGTTGGTTTCTGCAATCATCAATCTGAACCGACTTCACGAGAAATTCTTGGCAGAAACAATAGCTGTGACTTCCTGAAGATGCTGAGTTCATTCTTTGGAATGTTTGAGGTGAACATGAAGTTAGAATCATAGAGTAATACAGCACAGAAATAGACCCTTCAGCCCAACTCATTCATGCCAACCAGGTTTCCGAAACTAAATTTGTCCCATTTGTCTGTTTTGGCCCATATCCCTGCAAATCTTATAGAACATAGAACATAGAACAATACAGTGCAGAACAGGTCCTTCAGCCCTCAATGTTGCACCAACCTGTGAACTAATCTAAGCCCCTTCCCCTATACTATCCCATCATTACCCATATGCTTATTCAAGGACTGTGTAAATGCCCCTAATGTGGCTGAGTTAACTACATTGGCAGGCAGGGCGTTCCACGCACTTACCTCTCTCTGAGTAAAGAACCCGCCTCTGACATCTGTCTTAAATCTATCACCCCTCAATTTGTCGCTGTGCCCCCTTGTACAAGCTGAAGTCATCATCCTCGGAAAAAGACTCTCACCGTCCACCCTATCTAATCCTCAGATCATCTTGTACGTCTCTACTAAATCCCCTCTTAGCCTCCTTCTCTCCAATGAGAACAGGACCAAGTCCCTCAGCCTTTCTTCATACGGCCTGCGCTCCAGGCCAGGCAACATCCTGGTAAATCTCCTCTGCACCTTTTCCAATGCTTCCACATCCTATGTATATACCTGTATAACAGTCTTTCAAATGTTGTAATTGCCTTGACAACTTCTTCTGGCAGTTAATTACATACATACATACGCCACACTTTGTGAAAAAGTTACCCCTTAGATCCCTTTTAAATTTTTCCACTCTCATCTTAAACCTATGCCCTCTAGTTTTGGACTCCCTTACTCTGGGGTAAAGACCTTGGCTATTCATCTTACCTAGGCCCCTCATGATTTTATATAAATCTCTGTAAGGTCGCTCCTCCACCTTCTACACTCCAGGAAAACATTCCAACCTATTCTTATAACTCAAACATTCCAGTCTTGGTAACATTCTTGTAAATCTTTTTTGCACCCTTTCCAGTTTAATAACATCCTTCCTCTCATGGCGTGACCAGAATTATATGCAAATGTGGCCTTACCAGCATCTTGCACAGCAGTAAAATGATGTCCCAACTCCGTCAATGCTCTGACCATAGAAGACAAGCATGCCAAATGCCTTCTTCACCACTCTGACTACCTGTGGCACCACTTTCAAGGATAATGTACTTGCATCCTGATGTCTCTCACTTGGACAACAGTTTAAAAAGAAACAGTTTATTGTAGCAATGCTATGCATTGTGGTATATTAATGATCACATAAAGAATATGATCAAACCAATATTCACAAACATCCACATTTAAGATTTTTCTTCCAACATTTTGGAACCTCCCTTACTTGGAAAGGAGTTCTCAGGATCGTTGTGTATTAATTAATGGTTTCCTTAGCTTTAATGGGCAGAGGCTTAACAAAGCACAACTTCAAAGGCAGCAACAGCCAGATGGATTATACGTAAATATTTAAGTTTGGTTTTTCCATTCTTACGGAATTGTTTCAAGGGAAAGGGCAGCTGATAGTTTCAAACAATGATTATGATAAAATTAGCATGCATTGATTCCCAACCTCAAAACACCCTGTGTTACAGCTTCTCACCATCACTTCCTTCATCTACTTAATTGGCAAATACATTTCAAAGTCCTTTTGCTTTATTTTAATATCCGTTTTAGTAACATCAAATAGCGCAAAACATCACTGTATGCAAAGGAGTTAGAAAAAAAATATGATAGCATTCTGGCCAATGAGATCTTAGGGCAGGAGACCAAAGCTTGTTTGAAGATTTAATTTTCCAGGAGCATCTTCAAAGAAGAGAAGTAGTGAGGTTAGGGAGAGAATTCCAGAGCTCAGTGTCCAAGCAGCTGCGGACTCAGCTACCAATGATGAAGATCGGAGCTGTGTAAAAGACCATAATTGGACGAGTGTGTGAGTGGAACAGATTACGCAGATGGAGAGGTGCAAAACTGGGGAGGGGATTGAAAACAAGCATGAGGATTTTTATTCTGAAGTTTGGGGGCCAATACAGGTCAGTGAGGATGTGTTAGGTGAAAAGGATGGTGCAAAGGTTGGTGAGGTGAGCAGAATTCTGGACAAACTAAA
Source organism: Stegostoma tigrinum (assembly GCF_030684315.1). Classification (NCBI taxonomy): domain Eukaryota; kingdom Metazoa; phylum Chordata; class Chondrichthyes; order Orectolobiformes; family Stegostomatidae; genus Stegostoma; species Stegostoma tigrinum. The sequence continues at coordinate 100,701,446 of NC_081361.1, forward strand.
GTCTATGGAGGAGTAAAAGTGCCTTGGGGTGGAGGGGGGAGCAGTGAGGGGAGAGTGGTTGCTTATCCATCAGAATGTCACAATGACCTGCTTCATCAATGATCTTCCCTCCATCGTAAGGTCAGAAGCGGGGATGTTCAATATGATTGTTCAATATCTAGCACTATTCATGACTCTTTCCCTCAAAAGGCAGGGGAAGTAGAGTATATTTGAATATTTTTAAGATGGGGGATAGGTTATTGGTTTGCAAGAGGGTGAATAGTTATCAGAGTTGGTGGGAATGTGGATTTGAGGTTACAATCAGATCACCCATGGTTTCATTGAAGGGCAGAACATATTCATTGGGCTGAATGGCCTAATCACACTCCTTCTCTGTATATTCATAAATTGCTCAATTTCTGGGCTGCAAAGATTTACTGATATCTGTGGAAGATAAATCTCTAGAAGTTCCTTAAGTTGTTAAGTAAAGTCTCCAACGCCCTTCAGCACATTTATTGGTTAATTAATGAGCAAATGAAGTGACTTTGTGGAATTCACAGGCTGGTTCAATGTAAGACATCACTGTTGTGAGGCTAACAGGAGAATAAACCAGTCAGTGATAAAATCACAGTGAAATAATGGTCATCTCGTCCTTGGTCAGGATTGCGAGTGGCTTCAAAGGGAACTTGCAGTTGGAGGTGTTCCCATTTATCTGCCCTTGTTCCTTGTAGAGGTCATAGGTTTGGGAGCCTTGGAAAACTCATCTGGTTCACTAATGTCCTTCAGGGAAGAAACGGTGGCTCGGTGGTTAGCACTGCAGCCTCACAGCACCAGGGACCCAGGTTCAATTCTAGCCTTGGGTAACTGTATGTGCGGAGTTTGCACATTCTCCCCGAGTCTGCGTGGGTTTCATCCGGGTGCTCCGGTTTCCTCCCACAGTCCAAAGATGTGCAGGTTCATGGACTGGCTGTGCTAATTGCCCGTAGTGTTCAGAGGTATGTGGGTTATAGGGGGATGGGTCTGGGTGGGATATATCAAGGAGCAGTATGGACTTGTTTGGCCAAAGGGCCTGTTTACACACTGTAGGGACTCTAATCTAAACTAAACTGCCATCCTTACCTTGCCTACATGTGACTCCAGACCTACTGTAATGTGGTTGACTCTCTGGAATGTCCCAGCAAGTTGTATCAATTGCTACAAAGTCTCAAAGACAGATCACCTGGCATCGATTTAGGCACTGAAAAAGAGGACGGCAGAAACAGCCCTGTCAGCCCAGCCCTCCTCACTAACGTCTGGGGGTTAGTACCAAAGCTGGGACAGCTGTCTCACAGACTAGTTGAGCAAGAACCTGACATATTCATTCTCACGGAATTATACGTTACAGACATTGTCCAAAATGCCACCACCACCATCCCTGGATATGTCCTGTCTCACCCGCAGGAGTGACCCAGTATAGGGGATGGCACTGTGGGCAGTAGGTGGGAGGGTGTTGCTCTGGGAGTCCTCAACATTGAGCCCAGACTCCATGAAGTCTCATGGCTTCAGGTTAAACATGGACAAGGAAACCTCCTGCTGATTACCATGTACTGGCCTCCCTCAGCTGATGAATCAGTACGCCTCCGTGCTGAACAATGCTTGGAGGAAGCACTGAGGGTGGTAAGGGCACAAAATGTATTCTGGGTGGGGGATTTTAATATCCACCACAAAGAGTGGCTCAGCGATAGTACTACTGATTGAGCTGGTCGTGTCTTAAAAGCCATAGCTGCTCTGCTAGGTCAGCGGCAGGGGTTAGGGGAACCAACAAGAGGGGCAAACAGACTTGACCTCATCCTCATCAATCTGCCAGCAACAGATACATCTGTCCTTGACAGTGTTGATAAGAATGACCACCACACAGTCCTCATGGAGACAAAGTCCTGTCCTTACATTGAGAGTATCTTCAGTCTTGTTGTGTGGCACTATCACTGTGCTAAAGGGGACAGACTTTGAAAAGATCTCAACTCCATGAGGCTCTGTGGGCCACCAACAGCATAAGAATTGTACTCCAGCACAATCTGTAACTTTATTTCCCACTCAACCATTACCATCAAGGCAGGGGATCAACTGTGGTTCAATGGAGAGTGCAGGAGGGTATGCCAGGAGCAGCACCAGGCATGCCTGAAGATGAGGTGTCAACCTGGTGAAGCCACCAAACAGGACTGCTGGCACACCAAACAGCGAAAGCAGCAAGTGACAGACAGAGCTAAATGATAAAGCGAAAGCTTTTGCAGGAATCTTCAGCCAGAAATGCTAAGTGGATGATCCATCTCGGCCTCCTTCAGTGGCCCCCAGCACCACATGTGATATCAAGAAATGGTTGCGGGCCCTGACAACATTCCGGCAATAGTACTGAAGACTTGTGCTCCAGAACATGCTGCTCCTCTAGCCAAGCTGTTCCAGTACAGTTAAACACTGGTATCTACCCAAAAATGTGGAAAATTGCTGTGGTATGCCCTGTGCATAAAATACAGGACAAACCCAGCCCGGCCAATTACCGCCCCATCAGTCTCCTCTCAATCATCAGTAAAGTGATGGAAGGTGTCAGTAACAGTGCTACCAAGCAGCACCTGCTCAGCAATAACCTGCTCAGTGACGTCCAGTTTGGGTTCTGCCAGGACCACTCAGCTCCTGAGCTCATTACAGCCTTCATTCAAACATGGACAAAAGGGATGAATTCCAGAGGTGAGGTGAGAGTGACAGCGCTTGATATCAAAGATTGCATTTGACCAAATGTGGTGTCAAGGAGCCCTGGCAAAACTGGAGTCAATGAGTACTGGAGGCAGACTCTCATGTACTTGGAGTCCTTCCTGACACATAGAAAGATGACGAAATGTGAGGCTGGATCAACACAGCAGGCCCAGCAGCATCTCAGGAGCACAAAAGCTCCTGAGATGCTGCTGGGCCTGCTGTGTTCATCCAGCCTCACATTTCATTATCTTGGATTCTCCAGCATCTGCAGTTCCCATTATCACTCACACATAGAAAGATGACTGCAGTTTTTGTAAGTCAGTCATCTCAGCTCCAGGACATCTCTGCAGGAGTTCCTTAGGGTAATGACCTTCCCTCCATCATAAGGTCAGAAGTAGAGATGTTTGTCAATGATTGGACAATGTTCAGCACCATTTCCGATCCAAGATGGTAGCAGAGTAGGATGCTTCAGCCAGAGCTCATTCCCTTTGCCCATTTGTTTCATTTTCTTCTGTTTTTATTTCATCTGTGCATATTTTTTTTCTTGTTTTTCCCCGGCCTCCGAAGACTCCTGGTCTCTAATGACTCCTGACCTCGGTGCAGACATGATGTGGGGATCTAGCACAGTGGTCTCCCATGGCAGTACTGGTGAGGGGGAGGCAATGGCCCAGTGAGATTATTGCTGGACTGTTAATCCAGAGACCCAGATAATCTTATGGGGACCCGGGTTCAAATCCCACTAAGGCAGTTAATGGAATGTGAGTTCAATAAATATCTGGAATTAAGAGTCAAATGATGACCATGAATCTGTTGTTGAAAAACCTATCTGGTTCACTAATGTTCTTTAGGGAAGGAAACTGCCTTCCTTAGCTGGTCTGGCCTACATTTGTCTTCAGACTAGAGCAATATGGTTGACTCTTAACTGCCCTCTGAGTAATTAAAAATAGAAAAAAATGCTGCCTGGCCAAGAACACCCTCATCCCATGAATGAATAAAGAATAAAGAAGCCTCTCAGCTTGGCATGGCCTCAGCGTGGTCTCCCTGTGATTCCAGAGCCATCTCCCAGCTGCCTGACCTTCGAGGTGAACTCTGGCACAGTCTAGAGCTATGGCCTACTGCAGACTGGAGCCTGGTGTAGTCTGGGTTGGAAGAATATTGTTCTGAACTTTTATTTCTGGATTTTTTTACTTTTCTATTTTCTAAGATCTTGTAACTGAAGAAGCTGTATGTAGGTATCTTTGTACCTAAAATGGCACAGTACGAGAGGATGCATGAAGTTTTCACTGTACTCATTTGAGTCTATGTGACGATGAAGCTAATTCAATTCAATACAATTCGTTTGTAACACCTCAGATACTGAAGCAGTTCATGTCCATTTGCAACAGAATCTGGGCAATATCCAGGGTTGTGCTGCCAAATGGCAAGTAACATTTGCATTAAACAAATGCCAGGTACTGATCATCTCCAACGATAGAAAATCTAGAATTACACCCAGAATTAGGTTTATCGTCTTGTCTATTGACGCTCAATGGTGTTACCATCACTGAATCCCCCACTATCAATATCCTTGGGGTTACCATTGACCAGAAACTCAACTGGATTTAGCACATTAACAGAGTGGCTACAAGAGTAGGCCAGAAGCTGGGAATACTGCAGCGAGTAACGCACCTCCTGACTCCCCAAAGCCTGTCCACCACCTACAAGACACAAGTCAAGAGTGTGATGGAATACTGAGAGAACAAGGTGTAGAGCTGGATGAACACAACAGGCCAAGCAGCATCATAGGGGCAGGAAAGCTGATGTTTCTGGTCTGGAGCCTTCTTCAAAAATGGGAAGGGGAAGGGGTTTCTGAAATAGATAGAGAGAGAAGGGAAGGCGGATGAAAGGTGGATAAAGGAGCAGATAGGTGGAGAGGAGACAGACAGGTCAAGGAGGTGGAGATGGACCCAGTAAAGGTGAGTGTAAGTGGGGAGTTAGGGTCGGGGTTGGTCAGTCAAGGGAAGACGGTCAGGTCAAGGAGGCGGGATAGGTAGGAGAGAGGAGCGGGGGTTGAGGTGGGAGAAATGGATAGCTGGGAGGAAGGACGGACAGGTCAGGGAGACGGGGATGAGCTAGGCTGGTTTTGGGATGCGGTCAGGGGAGGGGAGATTTTGAAGCTTGTGGAACACTCCCCACTTCTCTGGATGGGTGCAGCTTCAACAACACTCAAGAAGCTTGATACCATTCAGGACAAAGCAGCCCATTTGATTCACGCCACATCCACTCCCTCCACCACCGAAGCTCTGCATTAGCAGTGTGTTCTATCCACAAGATGCACTGCAGAAATTCACCAAAGATCATCAGACAGCACCTTCCAAACCCACGACCACTTCTATCTAGAAGAACAAGGACAGCAGATAAATGGGAACACCACCCCCTGTAAGTTCCCCTCCAAGCCACTCACTATCCTGTCTTGAAAATATATCACCATTCCTTCACTATCACGGAGTCAAATCCTGGAATTTCCTCCCTTAGGGCATTGTGGGTCAACCCACAGCACACAGACTGCAGTCGTTCACGAAGGCAGTTCAACGCAACTTTATGAAGGGAAACAAGGTACAGTCAATAAATGCTGGCCTAGCCAATATTGTCCACATCCCAGGAGTGATTCAAAAACCCTGAGCATTAGGTGATAGAATCAGTGCAGGCATGATGGGCTGAATGGGTTCATTGAGTGTTGTAGCAATTCTCTGATTTTAGTATCTGAAAATGCAAATCAAAGTAAAGTGATTCCATACCTTTTACCTGGTGTTTTGCTATCTGTGAGAATACTTTAATTCTGTTAGAACACTTCAAGATGGCGGTGGAGTAGGGCTCCTCAACTCGAGGCTTATTTGGTCTGTCTGCTTTTCTCTTCTTTCATTTCTTTTTGTTTTCTTCTCTCATTTTCTTTCCTTCTTTTCACTTACGTCTTGTGAAGAACATGGTTGCGGAGCCAACATCAGTGGGAGGAAGGTGAGTCCAGCGCGGCATCGTGGTGGAGACATCGGAGGGGAGGTTGGGCCCAGTACCAGACCCAGCAGCATCGATGAGCTGGGACCAGAGCATACTCCTGAAGGTGGTGTCAGAGTCAAGTTTGGGCCAGCCAGGGGCCCAGAGTTATTGGTGGTGGCTATGTTGTCAAGGCCCAGTGAGGACTCACACTTGGAATATTGTGTTCAGTGCTGGTCACCTCATTACAGGGAGGATGTGGAAGCTTTAGAGAAGGTGCAGAGGAGATTTACCAGGATGCTGCCTGGACTGGAGGGCAGGAAAGTTTGAGGGAGCTAGGGCTTTTTTCATTGGAGCGAAGAAGGATGAGAGGTGACTTGATGGAGGTTTACAAGATGATGAGAGGCATTGATAGAGTGTATAGCCAGAGACTTTTTCCCAGACAGAAATGGCTATAGTGAGGGGGCGTAATTTTATGGTGATTGGAGGAAGTTATAGGGGAGGTGTCAGAGATGGGTTCTTCACACAGAGAGTGGTGGGTGTGTGGAATGTGCTGCCGGCAGTGGTAGTGGAGTCAGATACTTTAGAGACTTTTAAGCGACTCTTGGACAGGGACACGGAGGATAGTAAAATGTAGGGTAGATTGGTCTTAGTAGAATAGTAGATCAGCACAACATTGTGGACCGAAGGGCCTGCACTGTGTTGTACTGTTCTTGACTTATGTGGTGGTGGTAGCATTGGTGGAGGTGAGTTTTGTTCCTGCTGTGCAGTGGGGACACTCACAGCTAGCAATTCCAGGCCCAAGGTTGAGCACTGAACAAGAAGGAAAGTAAAGTCGAAAGACTTTTTTATTTTTCTGCCTTTATATTCTAAGTTTTGCTTTAATTTTCTGTGTTTTATAATGGCGCTGGAGAATGGTGGTGCTATGCAACACTTTTCACAATATTTTCTAACAAAATACATACGACAATAAATATGTCAAATCAAATCAGTATGATTGGCTGCTCTGTAGCTTGCTGGCATCACTGTTGCTTTATGCCTGGAGAATCTCCCAGGTTTGGGTTCCAGATTGAAATTAGCTTCAGGGGAAGGGGCATATATACCATAGAGATTGCTCAATCTTTGTGATCAGCTTTCTCTGAACCAGGCTTAAAATGAGCACCATTGTTTCACAGCTGACTGCAGAAGCCAGCTGAAATGTTTGCAGATAATGGGGCAGGAATCTTTTCAACAAGAACTTATTTTTAGTTTTGGTCTTTAAACCTCACTCCCACTGACTTTGTATTTTCCTGCAGCACATGTGGTGATCCTGCCTGCCAGGTTGGGCTGTTTTAATTACTGTTTTGACAGAAAGAACATGATATTATTTCAAACATAATTCTATAAAATGTCTTCCCAAAAAAATCAAAACAGGGTACAGTATGTCACAGATGAGTGGATTTTATGGAAAGAATCCAAAACGTTTGAGTGATGTTATTTGCAGGTTTTGCTTTATTGTTCAGTGCAAGTTTGTATATTTTCAGTGTTTTACTTGGCTATTGTACAAGATTGGGTTATGATTGTGGCTCAATTTGTTGCCAAATGAAGCTTTAATCCTTGCATAAAAGAAAAATTAATCATGAATAACACATTGTAAAAGACCATAGAATCAGAAAATGAGGAGGCCATTTAGCCCCATTGCACCCATATCAAATATTTTAAAGATCTATCCAAATATGCCCCCACTCTAACTCACTCTTTCTCCATAGTCTTGCAAATCCTACCTTGAAATATTTCTCCAATTCCCTTTGAAAAGACATTGTTGAATCTTCTACTTCTGCACTTCCAAGCACTACATTCCAGATCCCAACAACTCACTGGGTAAAACAATTCCATCCACCTCTCCCTCTAGGGATTTTCCTGATTCCCTTCAATCTGTCTCCCTGTGGTCACTGAGCCTTCTCTTCCTGGAAACACTTTCTCCCAATTTACTCAATCAAACTCTCTCCATGATTTTGAGCACCAGGATTAAATCCCCTTTCAACCTTTCTGCTCCAAAGAGAACAATTCCAACTTCTTCAGTCTCTCCATATTCACTGATGTCCCTCATCCCTGCTCCCATTCCAGTAAATCTCCTCCATTCCCTCTTCAAGTCCTTGACACCCTTCCCAATTTGTGGGTCCCAGTACTGAACTTGATATTCAGGTTGAGCTTTAACTAGTCATTAATAGAAATTCCTGGTTAGACCACAACTGGAATGTTGTGTACAGCTTTGGTCACCAGACATCCGAAAGGGTATCCTTGGCAAGAATACAGTGCACATTCACAAGAATATTACTGGGATTCCCAGGGCAAGTTTTTGTGACCTGGTTTGTCCCAGATTAGAGTCAGATGTCTGGGAAAAATGGTGGAGCATCAGTGGCTGGACATCCCACTTCTGTTTGCAGAGGGGAATGTGAACATTTGAACTTCACCCACATTTTTGTCCAGGCCAACAGAGCTGACCAAGCACTTGCTATAGAATATAGAACAGGGCAGCACAGGAACAGACCCTTCGCATTATGCCTGTGCCATTCATGATGCCATCCTGAACTAATCCCACCTGCCTGTACATGTTTCATATCCCTCTAGTCCTCATCTATTTATGTGTCCGTCTAAATGTCTCTTAAGTATTGCAATCGTAACACTGCTCCGACCAGCTCCCCTGGCACCTACCACACTGTGTAAAAATGTTTCCTCATACACTTCCTATAAGTTTTCTCCTCTCACTTTAAACTTACTCTTTTCTGTATAGTATTTGATATTTCCACCCTAAGCAAAAAGACTCCAACTATCCAGCCTATCCATACCTCTCATAATTTTATACACCTTGTGACAATATTATGGCTTTAAAAGGCATATTTTGTCCTGGTTTTATCTGAAGACTGTTTGAGCTATTTGTGAAGAGCTGTCTCCTCCATGCTAATAAAGAAAACAGCTTGTGAAGCCTTGGCTTTTATTCTTAAAGTTGGAACAATAGACGCAACATGAAAGGGTGGAGTCAGGCTCCCACAGAGCCAGAGCATTAGGCAAGCTTTCCGTAGTTGTTGGGGTTTTGAACCTATCATGCGCCTCACTTGACTACAGCAAAATACCTGAGTTCTCTCTCTGCCAGAATTTTCTCTTGACAGTCTTTCTCCATGGACTGGACTAACATCGCATGTGAGACAAGGTAAGCATGCAGGTGCAGCAGACAGTAAAGAAGGCAAATGGTATGTTGGCCTTCATTGTGAGAGATTTGGAGCACAGGAGCAGGGATGTATTGTTACAGTTGTATAGGCCTTTGGTGAGACCACACTTGGAATATTGTGTGCAATTTTGGTCTCCTTTTCTGAGGAAAACTGCTCTTGCTCTTGAGGGAGTGCAGCGAGGGTTTACCAGGCTGATTCTGGGGATGGCGGGCCTGACATATAAGGAGAGCTTGACTAGATTAGTGATAACAAGAACTGCAGTTGATGGAGTCACAGATAACACTGTGTGGAGCTGGAGGAACACAGCAGGCCAGGCAGTATCACAGGAGCAGGAATGTTGATGTTTTGGGTCAGGCACAAGAGGATCAGCTTTCTTGCTCCTCCGATGCAGCCGGGCCTACTGTGTTCCTCCAGCTTCGCACTATGTTGACTAGGTTGGGATTGTTTTCACTGGAGTTCAAATGAATGTAGCGTTCTCATAGAGTGTTATAAAATTCTAACAGGACTGGACAGGGTAGATGGAGGGAGGATGTTCCCAAGTAGGGTGGGTGTGTCCAGAACCAGGGACGCAGTATGACGGTTCAGGGTAGATGATGTAGGATGGAGATGAGGAGACATTTTTTCACCCAAAAATGGAATGGTTGTGGGGAGAAAGCAGGATTAGGCTAATGAGTTGGATGATCAGCATGATCATGAAGAATGGTGGAGCAGCATGTTATCCCTGTGTCTGTGTGTAGATGCAGGTATAGTTACGGTTTAGAGGCATAAGGGCCAAATGGAGGTGTGTGGGACTAATTTAGATTGGGAAATGACTAGTCTTAGACCCAATTGTCTCCCTTTCAAACAGAATGTAAAAATCAATCATTTTGTGATCACTGCAACCGAGGGGTGCCTTGACTCTGAGGTCAGTAATGAATGCTGTCACATTTCACGATACCAAGTCTGGTACTGTATTCTGGACAGTTACACAATGTGGTGCTCTAAGAAACTATCATGTCCAGGCTACAACCGCTAATCTGATTTTTCCAGTGTATATTTAGTTTAAAGTCAACCATGATTATTACTGAGTGTTTCTTTTCTGATGAAGGGTCCAGGCCCGAAACGGCAGCTTTTGTGCTCCTAAGTTGCTGCTTGGCCTGCTGTGTTCATCCAGCTCCACACTTTGTTATCATACATATGGATTGTCTGACCCAAAGGTAGGGACATTAAACAGGGCCGCCCTCATTTTAGCTCAATTCATCATTTTCTGCCTGTGAGGGATAGCTTATTTGAGAGACGAGGATATTAAAGGATCTGGAATGAAGGTGGATGGAATTGGGATACAGATCAGTCATGGTATTCATAAAAGAACAAACAAGCTTGAGGGTTTGAATGGCTTTTTCTGGTATGAATGTTCCTGCCTATCATTTTCTACCAGTTAAACAGAGCCCACCATCTGGATAATATTGAGATCTTGCATAGATTTTTATTTAACTCTGTGTGTAGATTAACGTGAAGATGTCATAAATATCTAGGCATCATATTAACTATCTCCAGTCATTGCACAGTGTGTCTCGTATTTACAGTTATCTTCCATAAATTGGTTTATTCTGTGTCCTGTGGATAACTGACACGAATTTAAGAGAGTCTGTGGATGGGATTGAGAAGGCTCTGATGGTGTGCCAAGATAACAAGGAGTGGAGCTGGATCAACACTGCAGGCCAAGCAGCATCTTAGGAGCAGGAAAACTGCTGTTTTGGGCCTCGACCCTTCATCAGGGTCAGGGCCCAAAACATCAGCTTTGCTGCTCCTAAGTTGCTGCTTGGCCTGCAGTATTCATCCAGCTCTGCACCTTGTTGTCTCGATTCTCCAGCATCTGCAGTTCCTACTAACTCTGATGGTGTGCCAATACATTTTATATCAAACAACAATTTGCATTTACATAGTACCTTAAAAAATAAAACTAAGATCCAAGTGCTTCACAGGAAAAAGATTTGGCACTTAGTTACGTAAGTGACAAAAGCTTGGACAAATACAAAAGCTGAGGGAGCAGACAGAGAGTTTAAGGAGACAATTCCATAACTTCAGGCCCAAGTATGGCTACAAATAGAGGACGATGGGAACTGGGGTACACTGAAGAGACCAGAGTTAGAAACGTCAAGTGATCACAAGTGGTTGAGATTCAGGGAGATATCAGCAAGTTAGCTAGGGGTGAGGTCATGGGGGAGTTTGAGCACGATGTTGAGGATGTCAAAATTTACATCACTAGAAACATTGGGAAATGGTGACATAGCTGCAATGCCAATTAACTAGCTCAGGGAAATGTCCTGAGGGACATGGGTTCAAATCTCATCAGGGCAGATGATAAAATTTGAGCTCAAATCAAAAAACCTGGAATTAAGGGTGAACCTAATGTGGCCATGAAACATGTTTTTTAAAATCATGAAACCTATCTGGTTCATTAGTCTCATTTAGGGAAGGTTGTCTGTCATTCTTGCCTGGTGTGGCCTACATGTGACTCCAGACTAGCAGCGAAGTGGTTGACTTTTAACTGTCCTATAGAAAGTTAAGGATTTGTCATAAAAGCTAGTGATTCTCACATGCCTTGATCTTGTCCATTTCCATTGGGAATCAGGAGGAAATCCCTCCCTTTGTTGAAGTCATATCAAGCACAGGAGAATTTGTTTGTCATTGTTGGAAGTCAGCCATTTCAGCTCCAGGACATCAATGCAGGAGTTCCTCAGAGTAGTGTCCTCAGCCCAAATATCTTCAGTTGCTTCATCACTGACCCTCTCTCCATCATAAGGTCAGAAGTGAGAATGTTCACTGATGACTACACAATGTTCAGCACCATTCATTACTCCTGAGATACTGAAACAGTTCACATGCATAGTTAGCAGGACCTGGATAACAAGCACAAAAACAAAGTTGCTGGAAAAGCTCAGCAGGTCTGGCAGCACCTGTGGAGGAGAAAACAGAGTTAACGCTTCACGTCCGGTGACCCTTCCTCAGAACTGATGGTGGCTGGGAAAACGTCAGTTTATATGCAGAAAATAGGGAGGTGGTGGGGTAGGGAGTAAATGATAAGATAGAGCCCAAAGAGAGAGAAAGACAGTTGGACAGACAAAGGAGTTGCTAATGAAGAAACATTGGAGATTGTCAATTCTGATCTTGCCAGTGATGTCTGTCTGTCTAGAAATAATGGGAACTGCAGATGCTGGAGAATCAGAGATAATAAAGTGTAAAGCTGGATGAACACAGCAGGCCAAGCAGCATCTCAGGGGCACAAAAGCTGACGTTTCGGGCCTAGACACTTCATCATCCAGCTTCACACTTTATTACCATGTCTGTCTGTCTGCTGTCTTTCTCTCTCTTCGGGCTCTATCCTACCGTTTACTCCATACCCCACCCACCTCCCTATCTTCTGCATATAAACTGACATTTTCCCAGCCACCATCAGTTCTGAGGAAGGGACACCAGACCCGAAACGTTAACCCTGTTTTCTCCTTCACAGATGCTGCCAGACCTGCTGAGCTTTTCCAGCAACTTTGTTTTTGTTCCTGACTTACAGCATCCAAGATAACAAAGTGTGAAGCTGGATGAACACAGCAGGCCAAGCAGCATCTCAGGAGCACATAAGCTGACGTTTCGGGCCTAGACCCTTCATCAGACAGCATCCATAGTTCTTTTGGGACTTTTTTTTGGATGGATAACATGCAGTCTTTGGATAATAAACATTAAGTAATATTGGTGGGTCACACAAGTACCAGGCAATGACCTCACCACAAAGGAAATTGAACAATCAACCCTTGACACTCAATTATATTATCATCATTGAATTCATGGCTACCAACATTCTGGGAGTTATCATTGACCAGAAACTCAACTGGGCTCACCACATAAATGCAATGGCTACAAGAGCAGGCCTGAAGTTAAGAATACTGCGGCAAGTAACTCCCCTCCTGACTCCCCAAAGCCTGTCCATCATCTACAAGGCACAAGTCAGGATTGTGATGGATTACTCCCCACTTGCCTGGATGGGCACGGCTTCTGCAACACTCAAGAAGCTTGACACCATCCAGAACAAAGCAGGCCACTTGACTGGAACCACATCCACAAGCATTGACTCCTTCCACCACCCGTGCTCAGTAACAGCAGTGTGTGCCATCTACAAGATGCACTGAAGAAAGTCAATAATCTTTCAACCGCACCTTCTAAACCCATGACCCCTAACATCCAGAAGGACCTGGGCTGCTGAGCAGAACTAACTACAAGTTTCCCACCATGCCACTCACCATTCTGACTTGGAAATATATTGCCATTCCTATAGTGTCACTGGGTCAAAATCCTTGAACTCCCTCACTAAGGACATTTTGGGTCTGCCTACAGCACATGGGCTCTAGAGGTTCAAGGCAGCTAACTACCACCTTCTCGAGGGCAACTAGGTACAGACCAGATAGCAACGCCCCCGTCCTATAAATGAATAAGATAAAAGATAGTTAAACTGTCATCGGCACCACACAGTAGGGTAATTTCACTTTGCAGGGCAGTTCTAGTTGTTGTATATTAATCAGGTTGTAAAAAGGTAGAGGGCATCTGTCTTCTGACAAGGAGTTAGGAACAAATTTGATGTGGGAGTTGAGATGTGCAATATTGAAGAGCATGTTGAGGAATCATTTTTCTCAAGAACTAATCAATAAAAGGTATAGGCAGGAAATAGGAAGGATGATACACCATCCTCCTTATTGCTTGTCAGTCAGATGTTTACAGAACAAAAACCAGTATGGAGTAGTCCCTCCCCCATTGTAACTACTGGAGCCTCCCTCTGTTAGCCCCAAACTTGTGTTATCAATTAGAAAATCTCCCTCCAGCAAGCTAAAGGGTGGAAACCACAATGTGGTGTCTGTTTGAAGTGAAAATCTTTTAAAAGAAATGAATGTTTTGGATAGTGGAGACTCTCCCTAGAATTGGTGCAGTGAGATTATTAAAAGGCAATGACTTTGTTGGGGTGTAATTAAAATGCTAAAGGAATGAGAGATTATGTCTCAAATGCCAGAGATTCACAAAACTGTCATTAACATACATTTAAATAGGAGCATACTTTAGTTAATGGCTAGAGAAGGTGTGTGTCAGTCACCTAGCTACCTGTACACCTATCTAACTGTATACCTGTCCATGTACTTACCAACATACTCAGCTAGCTATCAACCTGCCCACCTACCAACCTGTCCACCTACTATCACTTTAACTACCTACCTACCTATTTATCTATCTATTCATTCAGTCTAACTAGCTCAGGATGCTAGTTATGCTCCTTGTCTTCATCCAAGTCATTAATAAAAATTAGTAAAAGCTGAGGCTCAAACATTGAAGCACCCGACTTGAGATAACAAGGTGTGGAGCTGGATGAACACAGCAGGCCAAGCAGCAGCAGAGGAGCAGGAAGGCTGATGTTTCGGCTTTAGACCCTTCTTCAGAAATGGGGGAGAGAAAGGGGGCTCTGAAATAAATATGGAGAGGGGGGAGGCGGATAGAAGATGGGTAGCAGTGGATAGATAGATAGGTGGAGAGGAGACAGACAGGTCAAAGAGGCGGGGGTGGAGCCAGTAAAGGTAAGTGTAGGTGGGGAGTTAGGGAGGATATAGACCAGTCCTGGAAGGACAGACAGGTCAAGGGGGCGGGATGAGGCTAATGGATAGGAGATGGGGGTGGGTCCTGAGGTAGGAGGTGGGGATAGGTGGGAGGAAGGACTGGTTAGGGAAGCGGGGACGAGCTGGGCTGGTTTTGAGATGTGGTGGGGGAGGAGAGATTTTGAAGCTTGTGAAGTCCTCATTGATACCATTGGGCTACAGGGTTCCCAAGTGAAATATGACATGCCCCCTTCCCCTCCCCCATTTTTGAAGAAGGGTCTAGGCCCGAAACTTCACCTTTCCAGCTCCTTTGATGCTGCTTGGCCTGTTGTGTTCATCCAGCTCTACACCTTGTTATATCAGATTCCCCAGCATCTGCAGTTCCCGCTATGTGGGGCGGCACGGTGGTTCAGTGATTAGCACTGCAGCCTCACAGCACCAGGGACCCAGGTTCGATTCCAGCCTCGGGCGACTGTCTGTGCGGAATTTGCACATTCTCCCCGTGACTGCGTGGGTTTCCTCCTGGTGCTCTGGTTTCCTCCCACAGTCCAAAGATGTGCAGGCTAGGTGGGTTGGCTATGCTAAATTGCCCGTAGTGTTCAGGGATGTGTGGGTTATAGGGGGATGGGTCTGGGTGGAATGTTCCAAGGGGTAGCGTGGACTTGTTGGGCCGAAGGGCCTGTTTCCACACTGTAGGGAATCTAATCAATTTCTGAAACAGCACCCCATTTGTCACAGTTTACATTGCCAATGATGATTTGTCCATTCCCATCCTCCACTTTCTGTCCTTTAAACAAATCTCCATTCATGAAAATAATTACTATAAGTCCCGTTCTCCTGGAGCCTCCAGAAATTGAAGACTGATCTTAGTGAATGCAACTTTGGCAAAATAAAACATCACAAGGACGTGAAAAGAGGTTCTCTTTTACTGGCTTTTTTTTAACTCTTTCGTAAAAATAAAAACAAAATCAGAAATTTCTGGAGAAGTTCAGCAGGTCTAGCAACATCTGTGGAGAGAAATCAGAGTCACTGGACCTGAAACGTTAACTCTGATTTCTCTCCACAGATCCTGCCAGACTTGCTGAACTTCTCCAGAAATTTCTGATTTCCAGAATCCTCAGTTATTTTGGTTTTTAGTTTGCAAATATAAACATATTGATAATGTTGGAGAGAAAAGGCTTTTTTGGCTGGCAATGGATTCTTACATAAAAACAAACGTTATCTATTGAATTTTTTGCTTTTCAATGGGCTGGGAGACAATGCGTCATAAGGACATCTGTCAGATCAGAAAAAGGGGCAGGTCATGTGTTGAAACCTCCAGGAATTGATCAAATTGTGATTACCAACCCTAATTCCCACAAGCTCAAAAGTCATATGTGCCATCTGTCAGCCTTGAAGACTTGGTTATAACTCCACTCTATTAACTTGAAAATCTAATAGGACTCATCATTAAGCATTGCATCGTTGGAGGTTCTGACTGTTGAATAACGTTCCTAACACTGTTACAATGCCCACAGAAACAGTTAACTTTTCAACAATAGAGATCTCCACAATACAAATGAGAACAAAACTGCTGGACAACATCAAACATTATAAAACTTTTAATGCATCAAATCAACAAAAATTGATATTATTCAAACAATAATTAACAGATGAAGGAGGTTACAATTGTGATCAGAGATAATGGGAACTGCAGATGATGGAGAATCTTGAAGAAGTTACCCTCCTCCCTCCAGGTCATCCTCAGGGGATCCCATTCCCACTGCAACTCTCTTGTCCTACCTACTAACCTCATCCCATCCCCTTGACCTGTCCGTCCTCCCCACACTGACCTATCCCCTCCCTACCTCCCCCCCATACTCTCCTCTCCACCTGTCTTCTCCTCTATCCATCTTTGATCTGCCTCCTCCTCTCTCCCTATTTATTTCAGAACCCTCTCCCCATCCCCCTTTTCTGAAGAAGAGTCTCGGCCCTAAACATCAGTTTTGTGCTCCTAAGATGCTGCTTGGCCTGTTCTATTCATCCAGCTCCACACTTTGTTGTCTCAGATTCTCCAGCATCTGCAGTTCCCATTATCACTGATACTATTTTAACCTCACTGCGAAGCCTCTTCCAGGGATGCCTAACCTGAAGAAGTTACCCTCCTCTCTCAGGACCAACCTCAGAGGATCTCTCTTCCACTGCAACCCTCTTGTCCTACCTACTAACCTCATCCCGCCCCCTTGACCTCTCCGTCCTCCCTGGACTGACCTATCGCCTCCCTACCTCCCCACCTATACTCTCCTCTCCACCAATCTCCTCCTCTATCCATCTTCGGTCCACCTCCCCCTCCCTCCCTATTTATTTCAGAATCCTCTCCCCATCCCTCTTTTCTGATGAAGGGCCCGAAACGTCAGCTTTGGTGCTCCTAAGATGCTGCTTGGCCTGCTGTTTTCATCCAGCTCCACACTTTGATCATTGTCAGAAATGTGTTCAGGCCCCCCTCACTGTAACCATATGGTAGGACAGAGTATCAAGGAAGAAATAATGGGAGTTTGTCTAAAGGGTAAAGCAATTATTACTGGGGATTTTGACCTACAGTTTGACTGGAAAAATCAGTTTAGATGGGGAATTCATTGAATGTTTTCAGGACAATTTCTTTGATCTGCATGTTGTGGTGGTGAACTAGAGAGGAGGCTATACCAGACTAGTGTTGACCAATGAGAGAAAGTTAATTCTGACTTCAGAGTAAAAGCACCCTGAATACCAATAACTATAAAATGACTGAATTTTATACACAGTTTACGGGAGAAAAGTAGAGTCCAAGATTTATATCTTGAACTTAAACAAGGACAATTGCAAGAATGTGAAAGCATAGGTAGCAAAAGTGAGCTTACAATTTAGGTTAACGGATAGGTCAATGGAGATACAATGGCAAATATTTGAGGGATAGAATAGATACATTACAACAAATAAGAAGTATTTAAGGGGATGTACCTGCCATCTGCGTTTAACTAAAAAAGTCAAAGATAGTATCAAACTCAAAGAAAAGAGATAAAAGATTGGTGTCAGGTCAGAAGACTGGTCAAAATGTTCAAAAAAGCCAAGAATTGCAAAAATATTAACAAGGAGGGAAAAATTGGAGTATGAGAGAAAGTTAGCTGAAAATATCTAAAAACACAGGAAATGTTTCTTCAAATATTTAAAAAAAGAGAAGAGCTAACAAAGTAATGTTCATCCTTTGCAAATCTGGACAATTAGTAATGGATGATAAAAAAATGGCAGATGAATTGAACAGATATTTTGCCTCAGTCTTCACTAGAAAAGGTATTAGCAGTATCCTAGAAATTGCTGTAAATCAGGAATTGGAAGCAAACATGGATTTCAAGAAAACTACAATTGTCAGGGAAGTTGCATTGAGTAAATTATTGTAACTTCAAGTTAACGAGTTCCTGGGTCCTGATGGATTTCATTTCAGGGTCTTAAAATGCACTTGCTTTTCTTTTTTTACCCAAAACTTATTAAATTCAGGAAAAATTCCTTGAGATTGGAAAATAGCCAATGTAGCTCTTCTATTGAAAAAGTGTGGGGGATGCAGGGAGTGATGGGGAAAGCAGGAAACTACAGGGCAGATTGCTTAACATATGCCATAGGTAAAATATTAGAATCTGTAATTAAAGATGTTATAACAGGCAAATGCAACATGGTTTTGTCAAAGGGAAATCCTGTTCAATGAATTTACTGGCGTTTTCTGAAGAAGTGACTTCTGCTGAGGATGAAGAGGAACCAGTGGATGTAGCATACTTAGATTTCCATAAGGCATTTCATAAGGTATCACAGCACGGGTTATTATGGAAAAGAAAAGCTCATGGTGTAGGAGGTACTGAATGGATAGAGGGCCTCAACTCTTCACAATTTATGAAAATGGTTTGGATAAAGGCATCAAAGATATAATAGCTAAATTTCCTGATGACATAAAGAAAGGAATGTGAATTGTGAAGAGGAAGAAGAAGCTACAAAGGGGTAGCTTAAATGTGTAAGTTAAGATCTGGCAAATGGAGTACAATGTGGAAAAGTGCAAATTATCTATTTTGACAGAAGGAATGTAAATGAAGCATATTATCCAAATGCGGAGAAGTTTCAGAGCTCTAAGATGCAGAGAGATCTGAGTGCTCTTGTGCGTGAATCATAGAAGGTCAGTACGCAGCTACAAATAATCAAGAAAGCTAATAAAATGTTATGGTTTATTGTGAGGGGAATTGAATGCAAGAGTAGGGAGGTTGTGTTTCAATTCTACAAGGGCATTGGTGGGGCTGTATCTAGAGTACTGTGCATCGTACTGGTCTCTATACTTACAGAAGAATGTCAACGCATTGAAAGCAATTCAGAGAAGGTTTACTAGACTAATATCTGAAATGAGCAAATTGCCTTATGAAGAAAGGTTAGACAGGCTGGGCTTGTATCCTCTGGAGCTTAGAAAAGTCAGAGGTATGAAATCCTGAGGGGGCCTGATCCAGTGAATGTGGAGAGGATGTTTCCTTACTCAAAAGGCCGAGTTGGATAGATTCTAGATGAGTAAGGGAATGAAAGATTATTGGGGATCTGCAGGAATGTAGAGTTGAGGTTAAAATCAGATCAGCCGCGATCTTACTGAATGGTAGAACAGGCTTGAAGGGCCGAATGGCCTACTCCTGCTCCTAAAATCTATGCTGCTTCGTCATCTCTGGTCCTTTCTGAAATCAACTTGAATCAGTCAAGCTGGAAGCAAAAGCCTCAAAGCAAGTTGTCTGAAAATCTCAGGAACATTGTAGAATCTTTAAATATTTTTAGGGCCGACTTGGATAGATTCTAGATGAGTGAGGGAATGAAAGATTATTGGGGATCTGCAGGCATGTAGAGTTGAGGTTAAAATCAGATCAGCCGCGATCTTACTGAATGGTAGAACAGGCTTGAAGGGCCGAATGGCCTACTCCTGCTCCTAAAATCTATGCGGCTTCGTCATCTCTGGTCCTTTCTGAAATCAACTTGAATCAGTCAAGCTGGAAGCAAAAGTCTCAAAGCAAGTTGTCTGAAAATCTCAGGAATAAAGCTCAAACTCACAACAGATTTTCACTTTCAGTATCTGACCTGGAATCTGCCAGAACAAATTACCCCTCTGTGGTAGAATCTACTGGATTATCTTGCTCCTGAAATTCCCTCCACCACATTATTGGCCTAACCCTAAACCTATCGCAGCTGGAAAGACAAAACTCCACCTTACTATGTATTTAAGTCATTTATGAAAAATTAGATTCACTCTCAAAGTTGCAATCATTTCATTATTTTGTCTACACAAGTTGTTAAAGTAAAAGCCATGCTTTGTAATAATTCATCATTATATTCTATAATTAAATTAAATTATATATTTTTGATGCACAATTACAGAGAGAACTCTGGAACTTTTCTTCCCACATTAAAGACATAATTTAATATAAGCTGTCATTGTTCAGTGATTTACTTGTTCAATGTTTGGTGTCATAAATCTGCTTCATATTTTCAACGATGAAATTCAGAGGATGAGATGCCATATGATGTTTGTGCCTTTACAAATGCGTATTTGAACATAAGCATTGCAAGATCCAGAATGTAAAATGGTGCAGTCTAGAATGAGGTTATCCTACCCACACAACCAGCCCAGCTCTTCCCCCCCACCCACTGCATCCCAAAACCAGTCCAACCTGTCTCTGCCTCCCTAACCGGTTCTTCCTCTCACCCATCCCTTCCTCCCACCCCAAGCCGCACCCCCAGCTACCTACTAACCTCATCCCACCTCCTTGACCTGTCCGTCTTCCCTGGACTGACCTATCCCCTCCCTACCTCCCCACCTACACCCTCTCCACCTATCTTCTTTACTCTCCATCTTCGGTCCGCCTCCCCCTCTCTCCCTATTTATTCCAGTTCCCTCCCCCCATCCCCCTCTCTGATGAAGGGTCTAGGCCCGAAACGTCAGCTTTTGTGCTCCTGAGATGCTGCTTGGCCTGCTGTGTTCATCCAGCCTCACATTTTATTATCCTACCCACCTGACTTGTGTCTCTGATAGAATTTATACAAGTCACTTGTTAGATCTCAGCTGGATTATTGTCTACAGTAATGGGCACCACATTGTACACAGGATGCGACACACATTGGACACTGTGCAAAAACAGTTCACAAGAATGGTTCCAGGGATGAGGAACTTCAATAATAGTATTGAAGGCCATTTTCTGAAGAAGGGTCTAGGCCCAAAACGTCAGCCTTCCTGCTCCTCTGATGCTGCTTGACCTGCTGTGTTTGTCCAGCTCTACACCGTGTTATTTCAGTAATGATAGTTTGAATTAATTGGGACTGTTCTCCTCGGAGAGAAGAAAGCCAAGATGAGATTTGATAAAGGTTTTCAAAATCATGAACAGCCTGGATGCATCAGGTAAGGAAGAACTTTCCCCACTTGTAAAAGGAACAAGAATGAGAGAGCATTGGTTTAAAGTGATGAGCAAATTAAGCAAGAAGGATATGATAATAAAAAACACTTCGCTCAGTTAGGGTCGAGAATGCACTGCCTGAAAAAATGGTGGAGGCAGGTTCAAGTGAGGCATTTAAGACGGAATTGGATGGTTACCGAATAAAAAATAATGTTTAAGGAAATGTGGGAAAAGCAGAAAACTGGCACTAGATAATGATGCTCATTTAATGAGGCTCCATAGGCATAGAGAGATGAATCAGCGCCATAACAATGCTATAATACTGTGATTCTGAACAATTAATGCCACTCTTTCTGCCACTAAGACAGAGCAGGAAACACCAAACATTGTCAAATTTTCAGCCTTTTGCCCAAAAGACACACAAGCTCTTCTGAAATGGCAAATAATGAAGGATCACTAGACTCAATCCTGTAATGAGTGGATTTTCCCTTGAAGAGAGATTATGTAAACTGGACCTTGGAGCTTAGAAGAATGTGAAGGGATCCCACTGAAACAGGTAGCATCTGGGACTTTGGCTTGATCGTTGCTGAGAGTGAGCTTCCTCTTGGCTTGTGAATCAGAAACCTGGAGGCCTTCGATTCAGAATGGGGTGGGGGTGTGCTAGTCAGTGGGTGGGACAAACCAAGTGAGAACCATGGTTAGTAATACTTGATTTTAATGTGCCTGAAATAATCTGAATCGGATCTTTTCTCTCCAATAATTACCCACAGAAAAATAAATAAAAGGAGTAACTTTGCTACATGACATGGGTGTACTCACTGAACATAGAACATAGAACATAGAACAGTACAGCACAGAACAGGCCCTTCAGCCCACGATGTTGTGCCGACCATTGATCCTCATGTATGCACCCTCAAATTTCTGTGACCATATGCATGTCCAGCAGTCTCTTAAATGTCCCCAATGACCTTGCTTCCACAACTGCTGCTGGCAACGCATTCCATGCTCTCACAACTCTCTGTGTAAAGAACCCGCCTCAGACATCCCCTCTATACTTTCCTCCAACCAGCTTAAAACTATGACCCCTCGTGCTAGCCATTTCTGCCCTGGGAAATAGTCTCTGGCTATCAACTCTATCCATGCCTCTCATTATCTTGTATACCTCAATTAGGTTCCCTCTCCTCCTCCTTTTCTCCAATGAAAAAAGTCCGAGCTCAGTCAACCTCTCTTCATAAGATAAGCCCTCCAGTCCAGGCAGCATCCTGGTAAACCTCCTCTGAACCCTCTCCAAAGCATCCACATCTTTCCTATAATAGGGCGACCAGAACTGGACGCAGTATTCCAAGTGCAGTCTAACCAAAGTTTTATAGAGCTGCAACAAGATCTCACGACTCTTAAACTCAATCCCCCTGTTAATGAAAGCCAAAACACCATATGCTTTCTTAACAACCCTGTCCACTTGGGTGGCCATTTTAAGGGATCTATGTATCTGCACACCAAGATCCCTCTGTTCCTCCACACTGCCAAGAATCCTATCCTTAATCCTGTACTCAGCTTTCAAATTCGACCTTCCAAAATGCATCACCTCGCATTTATCCAGGTTGAACTCCATCTGCCACCTCTCAGCCCATCTCTGCATCCTGTCAATGTCCCACTGCAGCCTACAACAGCCCTCTATACTGTCAACGACACCTCCAACCTTTGTGTCGTCTGCAAACTTGCTGACCCATCCTTCAATCCCCTCATCCAAGTCATTAATAAAAATTACAAACAGGAGAGGCCCAAGGACAGAGCCCTGTGGAACACCACTCACCACTGACTTCCAGGCAGAATATTTTCCTTCTACTACCACTCGCTGTCTTCTGTTGGCCAGCCAATTCTGTATCCAGGCAGCTAAGTTCCCCTGTATCCCATTCCTCCTGACCTTCTGATTGAGCCTACCATGGGGAACCTTATCAAATGCCTTACTGAAGTCCATATACACCACATCCACAGCTCGACCCTCATCAACTTTTCTAGTCACATCCTCAAAGAACTCGATAAGGTTTGTGAGGCATGACCTGCCCCTCACAAAGCCGTGTTGACTGCATTTGATCAAGCCATGCTCTTCCAGATGGTCATAAATCCTATCCCTCAGAATCCTTTCTAACACCTTGCAGACGACAGACGTGAGACCTACTGGTCTGTAAGACTGATACTGAAGATGATACTGATTATAAAATTACAGGTTGACATCTTGTAGCCAGCCAAAAAACTGGACGATGTAAAGAGTGAGGTGCATCTGGATCAGAATTCAAGAGACAAAAGCAAAATGAATCATCTTAATATGAAACAGCTGATGGTAGATTTTTAAACTTCACTCACAGCATGTGGGTGTTTTTCTGGTTGGCCAGCCTATCTTGTCCATCCCTAACTGCCCCTTCAGCTGAGGAGCTTGCTCAGCCATTTTAGAGGGTAGTTAAGAGTCAACCACATTGCTGTGGGTCTGGAGTCACATGTAGACCAAAGTCAGAAGTCACACAACACCAGGTTACAATCCAACACATTTATTTGAAATCACAAGGTTTCAGAGTGTTGTTTCTTCATCACCTGAAAAAGGAACAATGTTACAAAACCTTGTGATTTCAAATAAACCTGTTGGACTCTAACATGGTGTTGTGTGACTTCTGAATTTGTCCACCCGATATAACACCGGCACCGCATCACGTGCAGATCAGATCAATTAAGGACGGAAGATTTCTTTCCCTAAAGAGCATTAGTTACAAATGCATTGTTTGAGAAAATTTATTTGTTGAAAGTGTCAAAATCATTAAAGAAAATATTTTAAATTGTTTTGCAGTTCTAATTTTGCAGTTACAAGATTTTACAATGCCAACTGTGACCCTATTTATGGACAAACAGAAACTTGTGTCCTTGTGTTGGCGGGTAATGAGATCAATATGTCTGGTAGGTAACATGTTAAAGGTAAAATATTTCGCTAAGGCAGCTCCCAGTTTCAGGTTTGAGTCTGCGTTGTGTAAGTCAGCACTGTGGGCTAATGGTAAGATTAGTAACCAGAAGGCAAAGTACTGGGCTAATGGTAAGATTCTTAGTAGTGTAGATGAGCAGAGAGATCTCGGTGTCCATATACGCAGTTCCTTGAAAGTTGCCACCCAGGTTGACAGGGCTGTTAAGAAGGCATACAGTGTTTTAGCTTTTCTCATAGAGGGATCGAGTTCTGGAACCAAGAGGTTATGGTGAAGCTGTACAAAACTCTGGTGCAGCCGCACTTGGAGTATTGCGTACAGTTCTGGTCACCGCATTATAAGAAGGATGTGGAAGCTTTGGAAAGGGTGCAGAGGAGATTTACTGGGATGTTACCTTGTATGGAGGGAAGGTCTGATGAGGAAAGGCCAAGGGACTTGAGGCTGTTTTCATTAGAGAGAAGAAGGTTGAGAGGTGACTTAATTGGAACATAAAATAATCAGAGGGTTAGATAGGGTGGATAGGGAGAGCCGTTTTCCTAGGATGGTGACGGCGAGCACGAGGGGTCATAGCTTTAAATTGAGGGGTGAAAGTTATTGCACAGATGTCAGAGGTAGTTTCTTTAATCAGAGAGTGGTAAGGGAATGGAACGCTTTGCCTGCAACGGTAGTAGATTTGCCAACGTTAGGTACATTTAAGTCTTCATTGGACAAGCATATGAACGTACATGGAATAGTGTAGGTTAGATGGGCTTGAGATCGGTATGACAGGTCGGCACAACATCGAAGGCTGAAGGGCCTGTACTGTGCTGTAATGTTCTATGTTCTATATTCAACACAGGTTGACTCACAATGCCCTTACGGAGGGAATTCCAGGATTTTGACGCAGTGACACTGAAGAAATGGTTGTATATTTCCAAGTCAGGATAGTGAGTGGCTTGCAAGGGGACTTGGAGGTGGTGGTGTTCTCATCTCCTTGTTATTGCCATTGTCCTTCTAGGTTAAGGGCCCAATGTTAAAGTGAAGTGCTCTGGGCTGAATTCAAAAATCCCACGACAATATTTACAAAATTGAGCAGGAGACCTTTCTCCGGTGGTGAGCCAACACTTGTCCTTCAATGAGTAGATGATCTCGTCATTATTACATTCCTGTTTGTGGGAGCTTGCTGTGTGGAACTTAGCTGACATGTTTGCTGCACAACAGCAGGGACTATGTTTTGGAATATTGACTTGAATCTAAAATGTTTTGATTGCTAAAAACACGATAGATGTCCATTTTTCCTTCTTAAATAATTGTACTCTATGGTCATAAAATGTGAGGCTGGATGAACACGGCAGGCCAAGCAGCATCTCAGGAGCACAAAAGCTGACGTTTCGGGCCTAGACCCTTCATCAGAGAGAAGGATGGGGTGAGGGTTCTGGAATAAATAGGGAGAGAGGGGGAGGCGGACCGAAGATGGAGAGAAAAGAAGATAGGTGGAGAGAGTATAGGTGGGGAGGTAGGGAGGGGATAGGTCAGTCCAGGGAAGACGGACAGATCAAGGAGGTGGGATGAGGTTAGTAGGTAGATGGGGGTGTGGCTTGGGGTGGGAGGAAGGGGTGGGTGAGAGGAAGAACAGGTTAGGGAGGCAGAGACGGGTTGGACTGGTTTTGGGATGCAGTGGGTGGAGGGGAAGAGCTGGGCTGGTTGTGTGGTGCAGTGGGGGGAGGGGATGAACTGGGCTGGTTTTGGGATGCGGTGGGGGAAGGGGAGATTTTGAAACTGGTGAAGTCCACATTGATACCATTAGGCTGCAGGGTTCCCAGGCGGAATATTAGTTGCTGTTCCTGCAACCTACGGGTGGCATCATTGTGGCACTGCAGGAGGCCCATAATGGACATGTCATCTAAAGAATGGGAGGGGGAGTGGAAATGGTTTGCGACTGGGAGATGCAGTTGTTTGTTGCGAACTGAGCGGAGGTGTTCTGCAAAGCGGTCTCCAAACCTCCACTTGGTTTCCCCAATGTAGAGGAAGCCACACCGGGTACAGTGGATGCAGTATACCACATTGGCAGATGTGCAGGTGAACCTCTGCTTAATGTGGAATGTCATCTTGGGGCCTGGGATAGGGGTGAGGGAGGAGGTGTGGGGGCAAGTGTAGCATTTCTTGTGGTTGCAGGGGAAGGTGCCGGGTGT
This sequence comes from Stegostoma tigrinum, assembly GCF_030684315.1. Lineage (NCBI taxonomy): Eukaryota > Metazoa > Chordata > Chondrichthyes > Orectolobiformes > Stegostomatidae > Stegostoma > Stegostoma tigrinum. The sequence goes on from NC_081361.1 coordinate 100,727,493, forward strand.
GGTGGGGTTGGAGTGCAGTGTGGAGCGAACAAGGGAGTCACGGAGAGAGTGGTCTCTCCGGGAAGCTGACAGGGGTGGGGATGGAAAAATGTCTTGGGTGGTGGGGTCGGATTGTAGATGGCAGAAGTGTCGGAGGATGATGTGTTGTATCCGGAGGTTGGTGGGGTGGTGTGTGAGAACGAGGGGGATCCTCTTTGGGCGGTTGTGGCGGGGGCGGGGTGTGAGGGATGTGTTGCGGGAAATACGGGAGACACGGTCAAGGGCGTTCTCGGTCACTGTGGGTGGAAAGTTGCGGTCCTTGAAGAACTTGGACATCTGGGATGTGCGGGAGTGGAATGCCTCATCGTGGGAGCAGATGCGGTGGAGGCGGAGGAATTGGGAATAGGGGATGGAATTTTTGCAGGAGGGTGGGTGGGAGGAGGTGTATTCTAGGTAGCTGTGGGAGTCGGTGGGCTTGAAATGGACATCAGTTACAAGCTGGTTGCCTGAGATGGAGACTGAGAGATCCAGGAAGGTGAGGGATGTGCTGGAGATGGCCCAGGTGAACTGAAGGTTGGGGTGGAAGGTGTTGGTGAAGTGGATGAACTGTTCGAGCTCCTCTGGGGAGCAAGAGGCGGCGCCGATACAGTCATCAATGTACCGGAGGAAGAGGTGGGGTTTGGGGCCTGTGTAGGTGCGGAAGAGGGACTGTTCCACGTAACCTACAAAGAGGCAGGCATAGCTGGGGCCCATGCGGGTGCCCATGGCCACCCCCTTAGTCTGTAGGAAGTGGGAGGAGTCAAAAGAGAAGTTGTTGAGGGTGAGGACGAGTTCAGCTCGGCGGATGAGGGTGTCGGTGGAGGAGGACTGGTCGGGCCTGCGGGACAGGAAGAAGCGGAGGGCCTTGAGGCCATCTGCATGCGGAATGCAGGTGTATAGGGACTGGACGTCCATGGTGAAGTAAGGTGTTGGGGGCCAGGGAATTGGAAGTCCTAGAGGAGGTGGAGGGCGTGGGTGGTGTCACGGACGTAGGTGGGGATTTCTTGGACCAAAGGGGAGAAAATGGGGTCCAGATAGGTGGAGATGAGTTCGGTGGGGCAGGAGCAGTCTGAGACGATGGGTTGACCAGGGCGGGAAGGTTTGTGGATTTTGGGAAGGAGATAGAAACGGGCTGTGCGGGGTTGGGGAACAATGAGGTTGGAGGCGGTGGGTGGGAGGTCCCCTGAGGTGATGAGTTCATGAATGGTGTTGGAGATGATGGTTTGGTGCTCGGGGGTGGGGTCATGATCGAGGGGGCGGTAGGAGGTGGTGTCGGAGAGTTGGCGTCTGGCCTCGGCGATGTAGAGGTCAGTGTGCCATACTACCACTGCGCCACCCTTGTCTGCGGGTTTGATGGTGAGGTTGGGGTTGGAGCCTGGGAACCTAACACTCCCTCCACTTACCCCTTCGCCCGCTTCCAACACAAGTCCTCCTCCTGGACACCACCCCCAGGCCTCCTACCCTCCCTCGACCTCTTCATCTCCAACTGTCGTCGAGACATTAACCGCCTCAACCTCTGCACCCCTCGCCCACTCCAACCTCTCCCCCGCAGAACGGGCATCCCTCCGCTCCAACCCCAACCTCACCATCAAACCCGCAGACAAGGGTGGCACAGTGGTAGTATGGCGCACTGACCTCTACATCGCCGAGGCCAGACGCCAACTCTCCGACACCACCTCCTACCGCCCCCTCGATCATGACCCCACCCCCGAGCACCAAACCATCATCTCCAACACCATTCATGACCTCATCACCTCAGGGGACCTCCCACCCACAGCCTCCAACCTCATTGTTCCCCAACCCCGCACGGCCCGTTTCTATCTCCTTCCCAAAATCCACAAACCTTCCCGCCCTGGTCAACCCATCGTCTCAGCCTGCTCCTGCCCCACCGAACTCATCTCCACCTATCTGGACTCCATTTTCTCCCCTTTGGTCCAGGAAATCCCCACCTACGTCCGTGACACCACCCACGCCCCCCACCTCCTCCAGGACTTCCAATTACCTGGCCCCCAACACCTCATCTTCACCATGGACGTCCAGTCCCTATACACCTGCATTCCGCATGCAGATGGCCTCAAGGCCCTCTGCTTCTTCCTGTCCCGCAGGCCCGACCAGTCCCCCTCCACCGAGACCCTCATCCGCCGAGCCGAACTCGTCCTCACCCTCAACAACTTCTCTTTTGACTCCTCCCACTTTCTACAGACTAAGGGGGTGGCCATGGGCACCCGCATGGGCCCCAGCTATGCCTGCCTCTTTGTAGGTTACGTGGAACAGTCCCTCTTCCGCACCTACACAGGCCCCAAACCCCACCACTTCCTCCGGTACATTGATGACTGTATCGGCGCCGCCTCTTGCTCCGCAGAGGAGCTCGAACAGTTCATCCACTTCACCAACACCTTCCACCCCAACCTTCAGTTCACCTGGGCCATCTCCAGCACATCCCTCACCTTCCTGGATCTCTCAGTCTCCATCTCAGGCAACCAGCTTGTAACTGATGTCCATTTCAAGCCCACCGACTCCCACAGCTACCTAGAATACACCTCCTCCCACCCACCCTCCTGCAAAAATTCCATCCCCTATTCCCAATTCCTCCGCCTCCACCGCATAGGCTCCCACGATGAGGCATTCCACTCCTGCACATCCCAGATGTCCAAGTTCTTCAAGGACCGCAACTTTCCACCCACAGTGACCGAGAACGCCCTTGACCGCGTCTCCCGCATTTCCCGCAACACATCCCTCACACCCCACCCCCGCCACAACCGCCCAAAGAGGATCCCCCTCGTTCTCACACACCACCCCACCAACCTCCGGATACAACACATCATCCTCCGACACTTCTGCCATCTACAATCTGACCCCACCACCCAAGACATTTTTCCATCCCCACCCCAGTCTGCTTTCCGGAGAGACCACTCTCTCCGTGACTCCCTTGTTCGCTCCACACTGCCCTCCAACCCCACCACACCCGGCACCTTCCCCTGCAACCGCAGGAAATGCTACACTTGCCCCCACACCTCCTCCCTCACCCCTATCCCAGGCCCCAAGATGACATTCCACATTAAGCAGAAGTTCACCTGCACATCTGCCAATGTGGTATACTGCATCCACTGTACCCGGTGTGGCTTCCTCTACATTGGGGAAACCAAGCGGAGGCTTGGAGACCACTTTGCAGAACACCTCCGCTCAGTTCGCAACAAACAACTGCACCTCCCAGTCGCAAACCATTTCCACTCCCCCTCCCATTCTTTAGATGACATGTCCATCATGGGCCTCCTGCAGTGCCACAATGATGCCACCCGTAGATTGCAGGAACAGCAACTCATATTCCGCCTGGGAACCCTGCAGCCTAATGGTATCAATGTGGACTTCACCAGTTTCAAAATCTCCCCTTCCCCAACTGCATCCCTAAACCAGCCCAGTTCGTCCCCTCCCCCCACTGCACCACACGACCAGCCCAGCTCTTCCCCTCCACCCACTGCATCCCAAAACCAGTCCAACCCGTCTCTGCCTCCCTAACCTGTTCTTCCTCTCACCCATCCCTTCCTCCTACCCCAAGCCACACCGCCATCTACCTACTGACCTCATCCCACCTCCTTGACCTGTCCGTCTTCCCTGGACTGACCTATCCCCTCCCTACCTCCCCACCTATACTCTCTCCACCTATCTTCTTTTCTCTCCATCTTCGGTCCGCCTCCCCCTCTCTCCCTATTTATTCCAGAAACCTCACCCCATCCCCCTCTCTGATGAAGGGTCTAGGCCCGAAACGTCAGCTTTTGTGCTCCTGAGATGCTGCTGGGCCTGCTGTGTTCATCCAGCCTCACATTTTATCATCTTCGATTCTCCAGCATCCGCAGTTCCCATTATCTCTGTACCCTATGGTCTGCCTGTTCAGCCAAACCTTCATTTTCCCCTCAAATGTGTCTTTAATCTCATTCCTGACTTACGTTTAAAATCTACTCACGCCTGAAACCTCAATAAATCTCCTCTTTCATCTGTTTCGTAATTTCACTCATTATCTTCCTATTTGAATGCTTTTGACAAAACCTTTTCTTTTTGTCACACGAGGAAATCTCCAGAATGTGTCTTTCATACTAGATCCAACCCATCAAATATTAACACAGAATATCTCAGAGGTCAAGTGTCTTCCATTAACACGAACTCTCAGCTGTCGATCAAACACATCTGAAATCAGTTACTTCACCATGCGACACAAAAAAGACTCCTGGTTAAGAACAGTATTACTTCATGAATCCAATTCCCTTGCTTTTTACAGTTACAAAGAAAGCCTTAGCATCTTAGATGAAGCAGTTAACTGAATTTCCAGCACAGGGGCCAATCTATGTTACATTGTCATCTGCATCAACATCAGAGATAATGGGAACTGCAGATGCTGGAGAATTCCAAGATAATAAAATGTGAGGCTGGATGAACACAGCAGGCCCAGCAGCATCTCAGGAGCACAAAAGCTGACGTTTCGGGCCTAGACCCTTCATCAGAGAGGGGGATGGGGAGAGGGAACTGGAATAAATAGGGAGAGAGGGGGAGGCGGACCGAAGATGGAGAGTAAAGAAGATAGGTGGACAGTCCACATTTCAGCCTTCCCAATTTGGCCCCAACCGTGACCACCTCTACACCCAGAACATTCAGACCCATCTACCTACTAACCTCATCCCACCTCCTTGACCTGTCCGTCTTCCCTGGACTGACCTATCCCCTCCCTACCTCCCCACCTATACTCTCTCCACCTATCTTCTTTACTCTCCATCTTCGGTCCGCCTCCCCCTCTCTCCCTATTTATTCCAGTTCCCTCCCCCCATCCCCCTCTCTGATGAAGGGTCTAGGCCCGAAACGTCAGCTTTTGTGCTCCTGAGATGCTGCTGGGCCTGCTGTGTTCATCCAGCCTCACATTTTATTATCTTGCATCAACATCAGTTGTGTTTACTCAGGCTGGTGACTATCTATCAATTTGCATTCACTCAGCCTGCCTCCACATACAGAAATAAATCTCTCAAATGAATGATACTGTATCTATGAACCTCAATAGAAAGCACAAAGTTGCAGGTGTGTTTAATGTAAATTATTAAGGGGTTTTGTCTTGACATATCATAACAGCAAGAAGTGCTGCAATTTTAGAACTCACAGCAATTTATCATGTTCTTAGGATTCCTTCGTCCTGGTTTTATTTAAGAAGTCAGCCCTTTCAGCTTTACAATTAATTACTCACACTGGATTAGAAAGCAGAGTCTAAAATCTGAGGCACGTGGTTTGGGCATTTGATCAAAACAAATGAAAGGAACTAGAATGTTTTCACCCAGTGTTCAAACATATGAGGGCTTGTGATTGACAAATTACTAGCGGAAAGATTAGCCACCAGAGGACACAGATATAAGGCAAAGAGATAGGGTGGAGGTGAAGAGAAACTCTTTAACACAATGAGTTGTGGGCAGTGGAAACAGATTCAAACATAATTTCCACAAGGGAATTAGATAAATATTTGAATGGAAAAAAATTTTTCAGGGGCCATGGAGAAAGGAAATGGAGATTGTAGAGTTAATTGGAGAGCTCTTTCAAAGGCTCGGATTTCAGCAAGGCATTTGATAAGGTTCCCCATGGCAGGCTCATTCATAAAGTCAGGAGGTATGGGATACAGGGTGATTTGGCTGCCTGGATTCAGAATTGGTTGGCTGACAGGAGGCAGAGAGTGGTTGTAGATGGTAAGTATTCTGCCTGGAGGTCAGTGCTGAGTGGTGTCCCACAGGGCTCTGTTCTTGGGCCTCTGCTCTTTGTAGTTTTTATAAATGACTTGGATGAGGAGGTTGAGGGGTGGGTTAGTATGTTCGCTGATGACACAAAGGTTGGAGGTGCCGTTGATAG